>NC_136125.1:6350289-7083910 GCF_965212315.1 Lampetra planeri | reverse complement strand
TCTCTCCTCTCGACCTGCTCGTAGCTACAGCGGCACTTGCGCTACACGCACCTGATGATTGCTGAACAAGTCCCAGTTTGCGGAGCGCGTTCATTCACGTTAACATAGAGACGACGTTTCGGGTATGGGCGCCTCAATTAATGGCATGCACATCGCACCGAAGATCGAAGAAGAATACTGTTAGGTTTTTTCAGTAAAGTCACGTAGGTAAAAAAATAAAATTTAAAGTTAATAAAAGTAATGGAAACAAAATAAAATAATAAATCACGACGTTTCGGAGGGCAACACAAGTCTCCGTCATCAGGTGGGGACCGTCACAGCTACCCCCCCCCCCTCATTACCCCTCCTCTCATACCCCCCCCCCGCCCCCCCCCTCTCATACCCCCCCCCCTCATACCCCCCCCTCTCATATTCCCCCTCTCATACCCCCCCTCTCATACCCCCCCTCTCATACCCCCCCCTCTCATACCCCCCCTCTCATACCCCCCCCTCTCTCATACCCCCCCCTCTCATACCCCCCCCTCTCATACCCCCCCCCTCTCATACCCCCCCCTCTCATACCCCCCCTCTCTCAACCCCCCCCCTCTCATACCCCCCCCTCTCATACCCCCCCCTCTCATACCCCCCCCTCTCATACCCCCCCTCTCATACCCCCCCTCTCTCATACCCCCCCCTCTCATACCCCCCCCTCTCATACCCCCCCTCTTCTCATAACCCCTCCCCCTCTCATACCCCCCCTCCTCATACCCCCCCCTCTCATACCCCCCCCTCTCATACCCCCCCCCCCCCTCTCATACCCCCCCCCTCTCATACCCCCCCTCTCATACCCCCCTCCCTCTCATACCCCCCCTCTCTCATACCCCCCCTCTCTCATACCCCCCCCCTCTCATACCCCCCCCCTCTCATACCCCCCCCCTCTCATACCCCCCCCCCCTTTCATTACCCCCCCCCTCTCATACCCCCCCCCTCCTCATACCCCCCCTCTCATACCCCCCCCCCTCTCATACCCCCCCTCTCATACCCCCCCCCCTCTCATACCCCCCCTCTCTCATACCCCCCCTCTCCAGGTGGGTTCGGCGTGGCCAAGAACTTGAGCTCGTGGGCCTCCGAGGGGCGCGAGCTGCTCCGCTGCTGCCGGGCGTGGAGGCGGCGCTGCGCGCCTTCAGGGAGGCGGACAAACCCGTGGCGCTGTGCTGCATCGCCCCCCGTGCTCGCCGCGAGGCTCTTCCCGGGATGCGAGCTCACGGTCGGGGGCGACAGCGAGCAGGGGGGCAGGTGAGAGGGGCGGGGCGCGGGGGGGAGTGGGGGGGTGGAGAGTACAGGGGACAGGTGAGGGGGAGATGAGAGGGGCGGAGTGTGGGGGGGAAGGAAGGGATGGAGGTGGGGGTGAGAGGGGCTGGTGCAGCTGAGGAGGGTATTGTGATAGCAACGGCTTTGGAGCGGCATTCACCCAGCAGTGGATAGACCATAGATGAAACACTCGCACCTACTCCTATATAAGTCTATGTGAACAAACATGTGCCAGTAGACGTGTACACACACACATGTATACACACGCTGTCCCCCCGTCTCACCGCGTCTCCCCACCCCCGCGTGCGCCCAGGTTCCCCTACGCGGGCACGGCCGCCGCCATCCGCGAGCTGGGCTGCACGCACGTGTGCACGGACGTGGGCGAGGCACACGTGGACGCCAAGCTGAAGATCGTGACCACGAGCGCCTTCATGTGCGCCACGGCGCCCATCCACCACGTGCACGACCGGCGTCGGCGTCATGGTGCGGGAGATGCTCAAGCTCGCGTGAGCGGGCGGGGGGAGGGAGGAGGGGGGGGCGGGGGGAGGGGGGGGGGATGGGGGAGGGGGGCGCTGGTGACCAACACCCCCCCCCCCCCCCAATTCTCTCTTCCGCTGACCCATACCCCGTCTCGTCCGCTGACCCAGATCGCCTCTCCATCCTACATGCGTGTTATGCGAACACATATGTGGGATGGACAGCAACAGGAAAATGTAAAGTGTGTTTGTTGTTGTTGATGTTGTTCGGGAAAAACGCAAGGAATCGGAAAAAGAGGAAGACCTCGCAGGCATGGCTTGACGACGACGACATCAGAGATTGGTGCCAGAGTGTCACACCACGTGAGCGTCTCGTCCAGTCGACACCGACGGCCTAGATGCCCATGGATCGTGATGATGATGGTGATGATGATGATGAACCTGGGTCAAAGGCTGTGTTTAGTGTTGCTGTTGTTGCGGTCTGCGTCTTTGCTTCTCGTGAATAAATTTGTTGCGCCGCACCGAAGGTCGTAACCGTGTTGTCTGTGTGTGCGCGTCTCCTCGCTGTGTGGCGATCGCGTCACTTGACACGCATTTCCGTACGAGTCGCGAGACGCGTCTTGTCGCGCCTCCCCCACCACTGACGGCACTGCAGGGACGGATTTTCGAGAGCACGACGGCCACGCCGTGGCAGGAGCGGTAGTGTCCACCATAAAATAGCGGCGGAACCCAGATCCTCTGTCTCACCCGCCACCACCACCACGGGGGAGACGGAGCGATGCAATCATCTCATGGATCGTTCTGTCGCGAGACTGTGGGGGCATGGGGGCGGCTCGGAGGAGCCTTCATCCCATCAGTGAGCAGGTCATCGTCGATGGTGTCACGTTGTTCACTCGTACATCGAGTGAGCTGGCGGGCGTCCTGTCAGGGCTGTTCATCGGGTTGCCATCCCGTGACCAGTCTCGTCCCTTGGCACTGATCTGGGCGCCACTGTGGCGAGATGTTAACTATTTCGCCTGGTCAACAGGAGGTCGTGGGTTCAATACAGACCCTGACGCCTGTTTGTAGATTTGGAGTTTGCATGTCTCTCTCCCCGTGGTCACGTGGATTTTTCTCCGCGTCCTCCGGTTCCCCCCCCCCCCTACACATTTAGAATCCACATGCGTTTAGAGTAATTGACTGCTGCTGTAAATTTCCACGCGATTAGCGACTTCGTTGAGCTATCATTTGTGGCCAGGTCGCTTCTGAAAAATAGCTATCTAGCTCAGTGAGCCTTACCTGCTAAAATAAAAAAACATGTTTAGCTCATCTCGCCTGGGCGTAATGCCTCCTCTCTCGTGGAGAGTTCCCACACCGCGCCTCAAATCCTCTCTTCTACAAACAACCAGGTCTCGGATAATTTCTTGTTCAGATCAACTCAGATCCCCTCTCCTACACAACCCAGCTACACTCTCCGAGAAGACCCAGATCGGGGCTTCATGTCTCACTGAATACAGTCCAGTGTTGTAACAAAAAAATCCGTGGCGCTGCCAAAACCAGGAGATTGGCACGTGACTCGGAGCCACGGTCATGACTAAAGCTGCACTGAATATGGTGAAATTAATCCCTCGCCCACACCCTTCACTCCCCTTCCATCCCAGCAGCGTCCTTCTTGATCGGACGCGTTTTTAGTCTGGTGACTACTATAACGTTTACCTTCGTTCCCTCTCTCTTTCCCGGACGCACGTGTTACCGTGTCTCTCGACAACAATAATAACGATGACGATGATTCTCGTAATAGGAAACCTTTTACCCGTGGCACACCGCCAAGACGGACAAGAGAGCAAGTTGGAGCAAGCTGTTTATTTATCCTGGAGAAATCCGACGAGCTGAGAAGCTCTTTTTGTCTTCTTCCAAAGACGCCCAGTAGGTGCGGGTCAGAAAGTCACAAATCACAGGCGATACGAACACGCGACAGAACTGTTCTCCACCTGAGGACGGCTACTTGCGTTGTGGCCGAAACGTCGTGAGAATTATTTTATTATGTTTTATTTTTATTATTTTATTCATTCAATTCTACGTTACTTTACCGGAAGAACCAAGAAGAAGGAGAGCGGCGTCTGAAGAAAAAAGAAGAAATGGCCGGGCCGAGATGTCGGTGATGATGAGAGATGATGATGATGATTGGAGAAGGGGGGGAAAGAGAGAAGGAAGAGGCGTGCAGAAGTGAGCTGCACGGAGAAGCGGCGTCTGTTTTCACAGTGGGCGCTATGGAGAGAGGGGGGGGGGGGGTCAGAGTGGGCGTGGCCACACACAAGTCACGTGATTTACTGGAATCTCAAGCTGATTCAGAGCTATTGATGCAAATAGTGTATAACTTACAAAGTCACAGAGAATGCCTGCTCAGCTTCTTGGTTCTTTCGGTAAAGTCACGTAGAAGGGAAATAATAAAATAATAAAAATTAACATAATAAAATAATTCTCACGACGTTTTTTTTATTATTTTTTATTATTTTAATTTATTTTTTATTATTATTTTATTTCCCTTCTACGTGACTTTACCGAAAGAACCAAGAAGATGAATCCCTGCAGTTACGAAAGCTTCAAATCGAAAAATGCTTGCTCAGTTTTAAGCAAAGAGCTGGTGCTCATTTCTGTCGGCGGCTCTGAACCAAAGATGGAAATTCCACATGTATGTTGTATGTATGTTGAACTTCTATCGCACCGTACATAGCCAACCATGCTAATCGGAGGTGATGGCAACGATGATATCCAATATGACAGTCGCAACAAGAAGTGCAATGCATCAAGTTAAACTATTTTGTTTATCAGGTGAGGCCCACTGAGCTATGTAGCTCTTTTTCAGAAGCGACTTGGCCACAAACGATAGCCCAATGAGGTGGCTTATTATGTGGAAAGTTATAGCAGCACGTTTATTAACGTGGAGGGAGAAACCGGAGGAACCAGAGAAAAAAATCCACGCGACCACGGGGAGAGAGAGGGAGATTACACGCAAACTCCAAAGATGCAACAGGCGTCAGGGTCGGGATAGAACCCACAACTTGCTGTATACCTGGCGAGGTAGTTCACATCTCGCCACCGCGGCGCCCACGTTAATACGCTCGGCAGTGTAATTCCCAGCATGCACTGTCGCACACTTCTCCATTTTAACTGCTCCGCATTACTTTGTTCCATGTTCACGTTTCCTGAGATTACGCTGAGCGACAGCAAGAGGAACTGCTGGGATGATGAAACTGAGACACGTTCGATGGGTCACATGGGTTTAACAGTGAGTGAGCGTGCGTTGCGAGGGAGCTGCGAATTTCTCGCTCACGGCCAACGCCGGTGACGATTATCTGAACCGGTCCTGCGCTTCCTCGAGGTCCGACTCAGCCTTAAATGAGTACCCGGTGCGGTGCGTAAAAGATCGCCACTAGAGAGACAAAGGCGGCCGGGCGTGGTGCTGGCCACCCAACCCCTCGTGTGCAGTGTCGGCCGTCATAGGTGCTCGCTAACGGCACTTTTCCCCAAGAGTCTGTTGGGGTTATAGGCGGGAATCTTGGCGAGGGTGGGATCCCAAAACTGGTTTCGAGTTCGCTCCACGCTGACGTTAGCCACGGGCGAGTTCTTCACGCAGTGCCCTAACCACTGCGCCACCGCTCCACCGAAGAAGAAAAACAAAACAATCGTGAACAAAGTCAAATCCTCTCCACTTTCTAACAAACCACGTGGTGGGGATGCTGCTGCTACGTTTGGCAAGGGTGCACAAAGATAAATTAACGATAATTAACAACAACACAAACTTCACACGTTTGTCAATAACAACACAGTGGCCTTTAAATCTACGTATGACGTGATGCGTCCTCTCTCCTGGAGAGCTCCCACACCGCCGACTCAAAGCCTCTCTTCTACCAACAACCAGGCCTCAGCTCATTTCTTGTTCAGATCAACGCAACTAGTTTTTAGTTGCGTATCTGAAACCTCAACCCTAACCTCGAGAACATCTCGACCATACGTGGACCGTTTTTTTTAGGGATGCGTCGGTCCTATTTGAGGAACTTGATGGCCCAGTGCAGGCACCCCCCTCCCCCTTGCCCCCCACCCCACCGATATGATTTTTGTGTTCTTGTTTCCGTGTGCCGCAAGGAGAGTGCTGGAGACAGATTAGACGACACTTCCATCTCCCCTTTGCGCGCCGTCACCCGACTCATCAGCAGCACCGTGGGGCGCTGGTGCCCGGCCATGGTGGCCTTTTTGAGAGTCGCGTGGATTTGTCGCGTGGCTGCCACAAAAGAAAATAAACTCCGTAAAAAAAAGTTTTTTTCAAACAACGGTTTTATTAACAACTTCGTTTAACTCGCGGTCTAGAAGTACGTCAATGGCGCCTGAGACACGCGTCGCCTGCTTCTTGTGCGAGCCGATTCCACAGTTTGGGGACCACGACGTTTTTGACCTACACAGACATATATAACTAATAAGCCGTCCACACAAAAATTGTAATTGCTTGAAACGAGGCAATTAATTGATGAATTTATGCCAATTTTGATACAGGCATGCATTGTCACCGGATCTGAATACGCGTGCAACATTTGGAATTGATTGCACCACAGGAAGTAGACTAACTTTTGATTACAACATTTGACCACGACAAACACAAGTGAAGTTAAATAAACCCGTTGAAAAAAAGGCCACACTCACACTCGCACGAACGCGCGTGCAATGAACAATTGCGGTGCCAGGCAAGGTTCACTTTGAAGCGGGCTGCCACTTGGTGTGTTACGGCTTAACTGGCTGAGGGTGTCTGGCCAGCTGGGTGTTCGGCACAGTCTTTGCTGAGAACACCTTCGCTGCTTACCTGATGAGTCGGTACTGCCAGCAGCTGCCAACGCCTAACCCCGGGCAACGGTTAACTAACCCGACAAACTCAGTATCTGAGTTGGGTCTGTGGAACCCTTGGTGGAGGAAATAGCCTCAGAAGGTCTTCTCAGACCACCCACTGCGCCCAGCATCATCTCCAGCCGCCTGGACACAGCCTTGCCACTGGATACAGATGAGTTTGGGCGAGAGAGTGAGGTCTAAGCGGCGCCACTCTCCCTCGCTTAAATCCAACTCTAAGAAGCACCATTGGTCGGCACTCTCGTTCTTGGCGCCAGTGTCGAGAACAGCGATGGAAGTTCTCCAACTCCCTCGGACATCGTCAGTTTCTTCTTCTCTAAAATCGCCTCGCCTCGACTTCGCAGCTCGAACCAAACCACCGTCTGACTTCGCACAGCGGTGACTAGGGAGATGTCCCAAGTCCCGTGGCGAGGTTGCGAACGACAACGTGGCAGGCGTCGATGCACCGGGGACTTGTGGCCGTGGACCCACTCACGGGTGGCTCGGGTTGCCGCGGGGGTCGCTTTTCAAAGGACTGAAGCGGCACTGGAACTCGGCAGCAGCCTGGGCGACTGAGCAGCCCTATTCATGATCACACTGCTCACCTCGCCAGCACGAGGTGGAAAAGGTGCCGCGAACATCGTGTCCTCAACGTCACCCTGGCCAGCCTACCCCAGACTCATCCCAGTGGAGCGTGTCACGGTCATCGTCAACCTTTGATGGGCGAACAAGGAAGAAGAAAAAGCTGGGGTGATTGGCAGACGCGCTGCCTGTCACTGCAGGTAAAAACAACAATAACAACGATGGCAACGACAACAACGATACGTCTTTGTAAACTGTCGGGGGAAGTGCTGTTAGCGAGCACCTATTAAGGCCGAAAACAACGTACGAAGGTGTGGTGTAGTGTGGCCAGCACCACTCCGGGCCGCCTTTGTCTCCCCACTGGCGACGATTACACACTGAACCGGTACTAATTTCGGATGATGAATTTGAGGCGAGAAAAGGTTCCGGGTTTGCTTCTGATTTCCACGCCCCACTGACATTAGCCGTGACCGGGAATCGAACATTGGTAGCGGGGGTTGTAGCACAGTGAGCTAACCGATGCGCCACCGCTCCCCGCATATGATTCCACTTGCAGCTCACGCTGTGCTCGGAGGAGAATCGAAGCTGGCTTGGGTATTGAACTCAGGTGGGGTTACTCTTTGGTTCTTTCGGTAAAGTCACGTAGGTATAAAATAAAATAAATCACGACGTTTCGGGCGCAACACAAGCGTCCACAGCAAGAAGCAATTGTTTTCTTGCTGTGGTTGTCCCACATGATGACGGACGCTTGTGTTGCGCCCGAAACGTCGTGATTTAATTTATTTTATTTTATACCTACGTGACTTTACCGTAAGAACCAAAGAGTATGGATCCCTGCAGTCACGAAAACTTCAAATCTAGATTCAGGTGGGTATAGAGTGGAACAGGGGGCTGCGCAAGCAGGTCTGGAACGAAGCGAAACGCCCTTTCACCCACTGAGCACTCGATCGCACAATCCATCACCACGATCATCATCAGCCGTCATCTATCCACTGCTAGAAAACCGGAGGACCCGGAGAAAAAACATCCACACGACCACGAGGAGAACACGCGATCCCCAAATTTACAGGCGTCAGGGTCGGGATCGAACCGACGACCTCCTGTGTATCAGGCGAGGTAGTTAATATCTTGCATCCATTTCCTCGGTGAACGTCGTCCTCCCGGGGGTGTTCTCGCTCCTTTGACTGCCGTTCCATTGCTGGTCTCGACCACGGGCCGGCCATCGAGTCCTGCCTAAGCCCAATTAATTAATGTTCTTAACAGTCGATACGATACTCTTTGATTATTTCGGTAAAGTCACGCAACACAAGCGTCCGAAGCGTCGCGATTTCTTTTATTTTATACCTACGTGACTTTACCGAAAGAACCAAAGAGTATGGATTCCTGCAGGCACGAAAGCCTCAAATCAAAGTCGAAACGATGTCTCTAACCTGCGTATGGTCCCGCCTGATGCACCCCCCACCACAAAGCCCCCCAGTCTGTGTCTCGGTGATAATCTAAGTTCCTCTTTCTGTCTCTCTCGGTGTTATTCAAAGCATGCACCAAGTATACTGCATGCCTCGATATGATAATCCATCAGGGCGCAGGCACTTCGAGCTGTCTTAATCTCGTCCGGACGTTATCTCGGACGCGTTCCGAATCTTCGCTGTGACTTCCGCCGTAAATATGTTGACGATCGGCTGTCATGTCTCCTCGCCTGAACCACCACGTGCCCTGCCCCAAGTCAACAACCTCCGACGAGCTCGGCCGATGTCACACCGTGGGCCTTCGAACGGAAGATACAGATTGTCTCTCTCTCTCTCTCTGTGTGCGTGTGCTTGTGAAGAACGACCATTACCCGAAACGTCGCACATTATTTATGTGAAAGGCGGCGTGGAGCTGTTCGTTGTTAATTGTGATTGTGCACCAAATAATAAGTTTGATTTTATTAAGGAAGCGAGGTTGACCTCGCTGACCTCTCAGCGCAATTCAAAGTGCACACTTCTCCGCGTTTCTTAGGACAAATTTGTTTTCCTTTTAAGTTTTCATTGTCCCACGTTTCTGCTCCGAATAAATTAAATTTGGAGCTTTCGTGACTGCAGGAATTACACTTTGGTTCTTTCGGTAAAGTCACGTATGAAGAGAAAATAATAATAAAAATAAAAGCATACTATGCTATTATTTAATTTATTATTTTCTCTGCTCCGAATGACTGGCGAGGCAAGAGTGTACGTTGATTCACGTACGGGAGTTCCAGTGGCTGTGTTACTAATCAGTGTTTTGCACACCGCAAGCAAGTGCTATTTTTAAGGCTGAGTAGACCTAGGCGAAGGCCCACCACCAGTTCAGATATTCACCGACTGTTAAAATGTTTCAGTTTAACGCGGAGGATGCTTTCGCGACCAATATCATTCACAATCGAGATTTTTTTTGTATGATCGCGTAAATATCTAAAGGTTGTCGTTAAACCCGACACACAAATCTGGCTGTCGCCTGATGAAGCTGGTTGTAATTACTGGCGAAACGTCGTACTCAGATTGTAAATGTTGTGGCTCTCCAACACACCGGTGTTGCTGTACTAGTGACGAATTGGCCACGTTCTGTTTACGTGACAACCCTTACTAGTTGGCTGTGTCGGGTGGTGGCGGGTTTAACGACACATTTATATATTTAAACGATCTAAGCAAATAACCCATCTATTATAGATGTTAAAATCGTCGTGAGCGGGTATCGAGCTCGTTTGGCCGGGTTCGTAGTGCAGGCCGCTCACCGCTGCACCCCCACACACAAATACAATGACTAAACGATTCCCCGTGTAGCCTTTAACAGATTGTTGGGGCATGTGCTGTTCGTGAGCACCTGTGTATGTATGTTGAACTTCTTTCGCACCGTACGTAGCCAACCATGCTAATCGGAGGTGCCTATGAAGGCCGGGACGGCCCACGAGTGGCGGCGGGGGATGGGGGGGGGTGACCGAGTCACCACACCCGGCCGCCTTTGTCTCCCCAGTGCTGATGTTTACACGCCGCACCAGGTACTTTTTTTTAAGGCTGAGCGAACCTAGGTGGAGGCCCACGAGCGGTTCGAATATTCGCCACTGCTCAAATCGCCGTGAATCCGCGAACTGAAATCGGGTCGCCGGGTTCAGTGGCGCAGCGCGCTAACCAAAGCGCCACCGCTCCCCCTCCCCCCATCACACGCACGCCCCGACGCAAACTCCTGCCAACCCGCACGTGCGCCGCGCACTCACGTTCGCTTCTCTCCGCAAGTCCGTGCGGCAACAAGTCGCTTGGCACGGTTCCGCCGGACGGGTGAACGCGTGATGCAACTCGGCACGAGGAACTGTCTACGGGAGGAAGAGGAGGAGGAGGAGGGGGAAGAGGAATGAGAGTCGCCGGGGACGGTTTGACAAGAAGTTGAAAGTCACAGTGGAAGCGAAGTTGCGGAGTCGGCGACGCAGGCCACGAGATTTTAATATTTTTAAAAGTAATTGACTTTAAAGGTCAGCTCAGTCACCGCATGGGGAAGTACACAGAAAAAAAATCCCCCTCCCAGAGAGAGAGAAGGCCGCGGTTAAAAAAAAAAACCTCGCCGTTGGCGCTCACGAGACGAGCACCAGTGACTGATGATCGTCATGATCACCGTGAGTGTCATCATCATGGGACATCAGCGTCAATCATTAATCATCAGCATGAGCATCGTCAAACAGACATCATTGCTGCTTTATCGGAGGCAGATTTCCCGTCGCTGGAGACTCCGACTAGATTATTGTAAAACCACCGCGGGTGCTTTCCATCTGAACATGCTCGCAGCAGACACCACCCTTGATATATCATTCTGTTGTAGCCCGGTGCGCTACGACCCCACGCCAAAGATATATCGGTGTTGCTATTGGCAAAACCCTGACATTCAACGGCCTCACATGAAATAAATCTGTGGACATATCAAATCAAGAATCGCCCCGCTACAGAAACTTGCAGGATCGACCTGGAGTGCCCTCGGCTCAAGCGCCGTCTCGCTGTGAATGATCCTCTCCGTGGCAGCAGAGTCACCGTGCTCCAGCCCGGTCCGGGAGCTCGTACTACACAAAACTGCGAGATGCACAATCAACAACGGTATGATACATGACAAGGTCGTGTTGATGATGTTGATGACTTAACGAGACGTCTGGAAAAGAACAAAAAACATTACCAAGCTGCAGCGTGCACAACATTCTTTGGCACGTGTCGTGACAGATCCGACCGTGTCCGTACGGTGCTCGCTAAAGCTGCAGTGGCTTCAGGGTTGCCGAACGAATTCATTATTGTAAAGGTGGCTCTCATTACACACACACAGCGCTTGCCACAAAGGAACCACAGTACCTTGCTGATGGTCTCGTCAAGCAGCAATAGACCGTCACGCGGACTGCGTCGCGTGCTTTCAGATGCGCTTCTGCGGCCGTCTGGAACGCTCTTCCTTGCGATATTAGGAAGCCACTGGAGCTATGCATTTCCAAATCTGGTTTGAAAACTAATTTCTTAATAAATATTTTTTGTCTTTAGTTGTCTGTCCTTCCCCGCACCTCCGAATAGCATGGTTGGCTACGTACGGTGCGAAAGAAGATCAACATGCATGTTTACGTCATCAGCCGCAGTAGCGGCAACATCATCGTCATCGACACAGCCGCAGGCATTCCTCATGAGCCTCCTCCTTCACCTTCTCCACCTCAACGTTCTCATCATCTGACCAAGTGGTGTTTATTTTTATAATAATAATTCTCTATTCACAAATGGGAAGACCGCGAGTTCAAAGTCTAGTGAGAGATAAATTCAGCCCATTATCTTTTCGCGGCAGATAAAATAGTTACCCACTTTGTGGAAAGTCAAACAGAGGTCCTGGCTCTCGTCATAGGAATGGGGAATTTCCTCACACTGGTTCAACACCACCGACAAAAACGAGAGCATGGAGACGCGACGCATGTCCATCCGAGATGGTCATGAAGTTGCCAGGTTGATGTTAAGAATCACATTCATTTTTCACCACCATCATCATCCATGCTCAATCCACTGCTCAATGAAGCCTTCCCCAAGGCGCCACCACCTCTCACGATTCTGCGATGTAACAATCCACAATACATCTGCGCAGTAAATCTGATTCCATCGCTCCATCTCCTCGGTCCACGTGCTCGAAGACGCGTTCCATCCCTCGACTGCCACTTAGCCACCTTTATAGGGTGTCAAATCGTCCCCCACCACCCTTCCCATCCCCCCCCCCCTTCCCCCTCTCCACCCTCCATCGGGATCTAGTTAATATTTGTTGGTATCTGGAGCATCATCATAGGCCATGCTCGCTCCACTGCTGAATGAATGCTTCCGGATTCCACCGGCGCCACCTCTGACGATCATTCCGGGCGACGTGAATAATCCACAGCCCGCCTGAGCGCAGGTGGGCTGATAGCTGGCTGATAAGATAAAGATAGGTATAAGATGAGAGAATCAAAAGCATTCTGTTCTACATCGGATGATGGGAAGTTCCACATTCTTATGACCTTGAAGATAGCAACACTTTGCGATTGTCGATGAGAAAACAAAAACACATCAAATGTCAAAGCAATGCCCGGCACTCACCCCTCTCGCATTCTCATACCGTCACGCTCTCAATCTATCACTTGTTCTCTAATCTCACCTTGTTTGGGGCAACGTCAATTCCCCCGCTCATCTTTATCGTCCCCTCCCCCCTCCTACTCCTCATCTACCCCTATTTTCTCCTCCACTTCCTCCCCCCCCCTCCTCCTCCTAACCGAAGCCCCCCACGAATCCGGCGATACAATCTGCGAGAGAGATTGACAGAGCGGCGCGTTTTACGTTCCATTGCGAAATGACGCCACACGTTCGTCGGCAGCGCTGTGGTCTTAAAGGCAATAAAGTCGACCATACACTAAATATATAATATATATCTCCCTATATAAATGTTGCAGCTTTGTAACTCTTTGTCGATGACACCTGTGACTTGATAACGTCCGCATGCAAAGAAACCCAAAGGCGTCAAATCCGGAGGTGAAGTTGTCCAGGGCGTGTTTCTGCCATGTCCAGCGACTTGGAAAACGCTAATGGAGGTACTCCCGATACGACGTTTGCGGAGTGACAAAAAGCCCCATCTTGTTGAAACAAAAATAAATTATTCAATTTGTATTTATTTTTACCAGCTCAGCCCCACTGAGTTAGCTCTTTTTCAGAAGCGACCTGGCTACAAATGGTTGCTGAACGAAGTGGCTTATCATTATGTGGACATTTCTAGCAAACACATACTCTAAATAAACGCTGATTCTAACGTGGAGGGGAAAACCGGAGGAGCCAGAGAAAAATCCACGCGACCACGGTGGAGAAAAGAACATGCACACTCCAAATATACAACAGGCGTCGTCAGGGTGGGGATCGAACTCACGACCTCCTGCATACCAGGCGAGGTAGTTACCATCTCATAGCCACCGTGATGATGATGAGAGAGACGCAAACTCCAAATATACAACAAGCGTCGTCAGGGTGGGGATCGAACCCACGACCTCCTGTATACCAGGCGACGTAGTTAACATTTCCTAGCCACCGTGATGATGATGATAAGAGATGCAAACTCCAAATATACAGCAGGCGTCAGGGTCGGGATCGAACCCACGGCCTCCCTGCATACCACACGCTCTTGTACATTCATATTCATAGGGTCCTGTAAAGAAACATTTCTATATACCATTAGTTCATTACAAAATATATAGAGACTTCATGGATACCCTGTATATCAGCCATCCATTTCCAGGTGATTGCAAACTATGTTGGCGTTGCATCTGCTGACTGAACACATGACGATGTGCATGCTTTTCTTTGTATAAATCAAGGCCGTAGCCATGGAGTCAACATTGGGGGGGGGGGGGACCCAATCTTCCAGGGGGTCTGGGGGTCCCCCCCACCCCCCCAGAAAAAAAAATCTAAATTTGAAAACTAATTTCCTGCCTAAAATATTACAAAATTCACTAACACACAGGATTGACTTTTTATTTATTTTTTACAATAATGTTTAATAGGGTATTGTATTCCATTCCTCAATGTTTTTCCTTTTCTTGTTTCATTGTATGTAATGGCAGAGATTAGGGATTAATAAAGTACAACCATAACCACAATCATATAAACAGAAATCTATTTTATAGCAATATATTGGGGGGGACATTTTAAGAATATTTGAATATGGGGGGGGGGGGGAATGTGTCCCCCCCCAATATATATTATAATTACGGCCTTGGTATAAATGTCATCGAAGAACACATCTGGGAGATGTCTTGAAATGTGTGGGATGAGGAGTAACCCCACAAACATCACCAAATCTGGCTCCCAATGCCCTCTGCATTTATCTGGAAGATAGAGGGAGAAATTAGAACAACGACTCAAGCAACAGACAAGAATCATCACAGGTCGCACTGTTTTGTATTGTTCACATATACAGAGCTTGAAGAAGAAAACAAATTTCGATTTAAAGCTTTCGTGACTGCAGGGATTCGTCTTCTTGGTTCTTTCGGTAAAGTCACGGAAATAATAAAATAATAAAAATAAAACATAATAAAATGTTATATTTGATTACTTTATTATTTCCCTTCTACGTGACTTTACCGAAAGAACCAAGAAGATGAAGAAAACAAAAACAAGGATGCAGCTTGGAAAGTTGAATGGAGTTCAAAATAACTCACAAATGAACACGTGGTTTGTGAAAGACCCAACGCAGAAGATCCCTGGGTGTTAATCTTCCACGAAGCTCGTGGTCCATCCTGAACCACATCCAACGCACAAACCATGGCAACGGATGCGGATACCCTGATGATGCACAAATTGAAAATGTTAAACTCTCCAGTAGCGTGCGACTGTGGTCATTCAGAATAGACGACGCGACGTCTCACGACGAAAATTCCCGATCCACAAATACCAAAGAGACATCACAGCCACAAACTCTGCTACGACGGACGCTGTTATCTGCGTTTGTGAAATTGTAGCTGTTAAACTTCGATTTAAAGCTTTCATGACTGCAGGGATTCATCTTCTTGGTTCTTTCGGTAAAGTCACGTAGAAGGGAAGTAATAAATTAATAAAAATAAAACGTAATAAAATAATTCTCACGACGTTTCGGCTACAACGCAAGCAGCCGTCTTCAGGTGAAGAATAAGACACTGCCAAGCTAGGAGCTTATATATAAGCTGGGTTGGAGGTGGAAGACGAATGTGCATATCAAGAGGAATTTAACATATTCATGCTAAATTCCTCTTGATATACACATTATTTTGTTAAGGCGCTCTTCTTCCACCTCCAACCCAGCTTATATATAAGCTCCTAGCTTGGTAGTGTCTCATTCTTCACCTGAAGACGGCTGCTTGCGTTGTAGCCGAAACGTCGTGAGAATTATTTTATTATGTTTTATTTTTATTATTTTATTACTTCCCTTCTACGTGACTTTACCGAAAAAACCAAGAAGATTGTAGCTGTTGCTACAAAACATTTTTTTTAGAAACGCAAGCTTACACTACCAGTGTTATGATATAGATTCAGAGATCTGGGCTCCCGTAATCTACCCGGCGAAGCTGGTTGTGGCTACCACGAAAAAAAAACAACGTCGTTGCCAATGTAAGCGTTGTGAAAGGGGCTCTCGAACAGTAACAATAAGAGCAACAATACCGGCGAAGCGGTGTTCACCATGGATCGGGCCACGTTTCGGCCGCAACGTTAGTAATTGGCCGTGTCGGGTGGAGGAAGGGTTTACGACACGACATGTTACTCAACGCCATCAAACCCGCGCGTCGTGATGTCCCGTCGCGAAAGCTGAGCCGGCACGCGTTCAACTCGTCCGTTCAAATGCCGGTGTCACGTGACACTTTTATTAATTCGGTTGTGTCGAGCGAAGGAGGGTTCACGAAACAATAGAGTTCTTCTATTTAAACGACATTACCCAAAAGAAACCCAATATGAATCATAAACAAACAGGTCTAGTTTTACTTCAACATTTCTGGCGCTTAACCTGCTATGACAATAGATATCAAAGTGAGATTTCCATCATCTCTTCTCGACACAGAACAGGAAGTTTTTGTTCCTGAATCTTCAACAAATCTTAGGTTTTCAAACGAATTGATGTTATTTTTATTTATTTGCCACAGCAATGCGATTAAAATCACGAACGCCAACGCTTCCATTTCACAACACCGCAACCCACCTCACCCACCACCACTCCCCACTCCCTCTTCCACCACACACACCACTCCATCCTCAAATATACCCCGCTATCACTCATCTGTTCCGCTGATCTCATCTTCCATTGCCCCCCCCCCCCACACCTTAACTCTACACCTCCACTTCCTCCACCTCCACTTCCTCCTCTGCCTCCTTCTCCTCCTCCTGCACCTCCCCTCCACCTCCTCCACCCCAACCTCCACCCCTCCACCTCCTCCTCAAGGCACATTCCTCATCATGTCGAGTCTAATCCGGGTGAGCGGCACAAGATATTAAGTTTTGTACAACGCAATCATCATTTTTTTCAAAATGACAAATAATAGAATAGGCGACGTGTTGGTGCAATGGCCTTCTTCTTCACAGCACAGAGAGAAAGCCGAGAGCCCACTCTACCTCTTCAGAACAATAACGTTATAAGATTAGGTGTAATCCTTTCTGGCAATAAAACAGTTGTGTTAAGATGTTAAGATACCAAACTGAAACCTTTTGCAAGGAATCGTGTTTGACATTAGCGACATATACTTGTGGTGAACGTGCATCAACAAAAACATGCTTTGATGGTATATGCTTTCTTATTCTTAAAGAAAGTTGTTTTTGGCATGAACCAATCAGTTTCAAACACAATGCATACACTATCAGAGCATGTTTTTTTATGTTTTGTTTTTTTGCATGTGTAGTGAGCCACTTCCGAGACACGCCGTGTAGAAGGCTTCTTAGCTACACATCGCCGACCCTTCGACACAACCCCATCGCCGGCGTCCAACTAGGCAGCTGTCCGACTCGTGCAGCGACGGCGACGATGAGAGCCCTGCAGAAGATCGGCCACGTGGCCGGACGACGAAGAGAGATGACGGCGAGCAGCGACGCAGCCAGGACCCAGGACCCGCAACAGCACCAAACCTCTCGTTCAGTCCCCCTTATATACACCGCGACGCGGCCAAAGCCCCGCCTCCAACCACGCCCCCTTCCAGAACCTTCGAGCAGGTATTCTTAGATTTTTTTCGGCAAAGTCACGTAGGTAAAAAAAATAAAATTAATAAAAGTAAAATAAAAATAAAATAAAAATTACGACGTTTTTATTTTATTTTTATTTTACTTTTATTAATTTTAATTTTTTACCTACGTGACTTTACCGAAAAAACCTAAGAATATGAATCCTTGCAGTCACGAAAGCTTCAAATCTAGAACTTCGAGCAGGTTCCCGAAGCTCCCCGACTGACTCTGCTTTTCACCTTTATCCCAGACACGCACCCCTCATAATGGGACATTACGTAACTTGCCCATAACCGCGATTACTCCTTCAGGCCGACAGGTCATTTTACACATGTTCACCACAAGATAATGTAGTTCACGCAGACATGATTCCTTGCAAAAGGTTTCAGTTTGGGGTTTTAACATCTTAACACCTGTTTTATTGCCGGAAAGGGTAAAACCTATTTTTATATTTTGATACTGGCAAGGGAGGGCCCATAAACTAATAATGTTAATATGTCAGTCGTGGGTAAAGCCAGAGATATTTTCACACGATGACAATGATTTCCGAGCCGCAAGCGTCAAACATTGGGAGCAAAGCTGGGCAACCGCGAACCTGACGAGGAAACTCCCCCGGGGTTACAGCAATCAATCCAAGAGATGTGAACCTTGAGTTAGGCCACATCGGTGCATTGCTTTCAAAAATTATTTTCTGTGTAAAATATATATATATATGTATGTGTGGGTTTTTCCCCGCTTTCTCCATTTTTTATCACTATGAATATTATTGTTATTTCTATCATCGGATTGCATCATTCGCCGTGTGTATCTGTATCACTCAACACATTCATTCGTCACAAGACGACGGCAAAGTCCAACGTGATTTTCTGCTCAAATGAGCATTGATGAGACATCGGTGTTCATCTGCTGATTTTATAGGCCTGACCCATTGGTGGAAATTCCACGTTCCTATGGGGGAGGGCGAGTCTGTATCCATCAACTAACCGCTGTCAACCCCATCACAAAGTGGTACGGTATTCTTTTTGTATCTACCCCAAAGCTGAGACACGCAAAAAGATGGACAGGGAATATATATATGCATACAGAAACTCAGAAAAATATAGAAATACAGTGTCACAGAGAGACACAGAGAGATAGACAAAGACCCCCCGTGTAGCCTTTAACAGACTGTTGGGGCAAGTGCTATTAGTGAGTACCTCTTCTTGGTTTTTTCGGTAAAGTCACGTAGAAGGGAAGTAATAAAATAATAAAAATAAAACATAATAAAATTAAACAATTCTCACGACGTTTCGGCCACAACGCAAGCAGCCGTCCTCAGGTGAAGAATGAGACACTTCAAGCTAGGAACTTACATATAAGCTGGGTTGGGGGTGGTAGAAAAAACCAAGAAGATGAATCCCTGCAGTCACGAAAGCTTTAAATCGAAATTTTGTGAGTACCTATTAAGGCCGCAACGGCAAACGAGGGGGTGGTGTGGCCAGCACCACACACAACAACCGCCGTTCACTACTGAGTAGCGGTGACGTCACCACGGCGCTTGTGCCAGGCTATGTGCACTTTGAGGCCACGTGAAGTGTCTCAGGCCAGCTGGCAGAAGGTCACGAAACAGATCCAGGTGCCATGGGTTGACTGACTGACATGGCTGGCAGATGCACCAACTGTGCTCCCCACTGTGCCAACTTTCTGCGTTGTATCTGCCTGGCGCTCCGCTCGTTGTTGTGAGCGTCGCTCCTCCGCCCTCCGTTGTTGCTGGAGGGCGACTGCCTCCACCTACCCAATGGCTTCCTTCACTGAACATCCTCCACAGAGGTCGATCTTGACAGCACCGGTACCAGTCATCGGCAAGCCCACTCAGCTCCATATCCTCCTGTACCGCATCAGCTCCATCTCTTCTCCCGCACGTCCCACGCACGTTTATCCCAAGCATAGGCTGGGCATGCCAACGCAGACTCGCTTGCCGGAGAAGCTCACTGATGGCACCGTGTCCAGTTCTTTCACACACCACACCAGGTACTAATTTGAGGCTGAGTCGACCTAGGGGAGGCCCAGGACCGATTCAGATAATCGTCACTGGTATTGGCCGCTACACCACCGCATCCACACTACACTCAACACTAGGGCTGAACGATTTGGGGAAAATATCTAATTCCGATTTTTCTGATAAATATCAGGATTACATTTTTTAAAGTAAAGTTTCAGTTCAATATTCACTGTGTAATGTATTGAAAACATGTGATAAAACATTACCACATGATACCATCAAAATATGAACTGCTCTATATATTCTAATGCAAGGATGAGGACTTAAAATATATTAATTGTTTCCAACATGCATTTATAAAAAAAATTGAAATAGAACATAAATAATACAAATAAATAATAAAAACAAAAAATAAAAATATAAGAAATAATTGAAATTTATTAATGAATCACGACGTTTAGGAGGCAACACAAGCTTCCGTCTTCAGGTGGAACAGTCACAGCACAATTGCTGTATCAATTTTTATTATTTATTTTTATTATTTATTTTTTTCCTACGTGACTTTACCGAAAAGACCTAAGAGTATGAATCCTTGCAGTCACGAAAACTTAAAATCTAGAATGAAATAGAACAATCAAACATAGAACAATTGCTAAGTTAAATAAATAAAGTTATAATAATCACAATAAATAATAAACCTATTCCAATAAAAAAGTAATAGGACTTTTCAAATCGCAAAAAAATCGCAGCCTTTTGCGATTTGCTAATCGCATTGTTTCAAATTGCGATTTCCATTTGAAATCGATTAATCGTTCAGCCCTACTCAACACACGCAACGACAACACGGCCCCACCCGAACATGTTTGTTCGCTCGAGGCGCCCGTTGTGTTTGCTCAGCCCACGTCTCTGGGTGACTCCACCGGGGAATTTTGGAGGGGGTGGGGTGGGGAGTTCCCAACGCGAGGTCGCGAGGAGTCGCATGGATGGGTGATGGGGGCAAAGTCGCCTTCTCTCCGGCAGCTGATTGGGATCCGAGGGCTGGAGGGGGTACAGCGGTCAGCGTCGTCGCGTTATACGAACCCGACAACCTCGCTGACTGCCACCAACACCGGTTATAATGAACCGAACAAATCCGGGGTCTCCTACTAGGTCGACTCAGCCTCAAATGAGCACCCTGGTGCGGTGTGTGAACATCGCCGCTTGGGGGGAGACAAAGGCGGGCGTGCTTGGTGTTGCTGGCTTTGCGGTCTGGGTGGCGGTCCCGATCGCCAAACCCAAAGGCAGGAGGATCTGGTCGTGCCATGGGGAGCAGCTGTGCCTTCTGCTTTCACTCTGCCTCACAGTCGCCGCTGCGGTCGCGTTTAATTCATTATCCATACGATAGCGGTCAGAGGATTGTAGAAAAAATATTAACATATGGACACGCTGGGAACACGTCCCAGACACTCTCATGCTCACATGCCCTTTGGATTGCACCCATCAGGCTCACATGCCCTTAAGATTGCACCCTCATGCTCACATGCCCTTTGGATTGCACCTCTCATGCTCACATGCCCTTAAGATTGCACCCTCATGCTCACATGCCCTTTGGATTTCCCTCTCATGCTCACATGCCCTTTGGATTGCACCTCTCATGCTCACATGCCCTTTGGATTTCCCTCTCATGCTCACATGCCCTTTGGATTGCACCTCTCATGCTCACATGCCCTTTGGATTTCCCTCTCATGCTCACATGCCCTTTGGATTTTCCTCTCATGCTCACATGCCCTTTGGATTTCCCTCTCATGCTCACATGCCCTTTGGATTTCCCTCTCAGGCTCACATGCCCTTTGGATTTCCCTCTCATGCTCACATGCCCTTTGGATTTCCCTCTCATGCTCACATGCCCTTTGGATTGAACTCTCATGCTCACATGCCCTTAAGATTGCACCCTCATGCTCACATGCCCTTTGGATTGCACTCTCATGCTCACATGCCCTTTGGATTTTCCTCTCATGCTCACATGCCCTTTAGATTGCACCCTCATGCTCACATGCCCTTTGGATTGCCCTCTCATGCTCACATGCCCTTTAGATTGCACCCTCATACTCACATGCCCTTTGGATTGCCCTCTCATGCTCACATGCCCTTTAGATTGCACCCTCATGCTCACATGCCCTTTGGATTGCCCTCTCATGCTCACATGCCCTTTGGATTGCCCTCTCATGCTCACATGCCCTTTAGATTGCACCCTCATGCTCACATGCCCTTTGGATTGCCCTCTCAGGCTCACATGCCCTTTGGATTGCCCTCTCATGCTCACATGCCCTTTGGATTGCCCTCTCATGCTCACATGCCCTTTGGATTGCCCTCTCATGCTCACATGCCCTTTAGATTGCACCCTCATGCTCACATGCCCTTTAGATTGCACCCCTCATGCTCACATGCCCTTTGGATTGCCCTCTCATGCTCACATGCCCTTTAGATTGCACCCTCATGCTCACATGCCCTTTGGATTGCACCCTCATGCTCACATGCCCTTTGGATTGCACCTATCAGGCTCACATGCCCTTTGGATTGCCCTCTCATGCTCACATGCCCTTTGGATTGCACCCTCATGCTCACATGCCCTTTGGATTGCCCTCTCATGCTCACATGCCCTTTGGATTGCCCTCTCAGGCTCACATGCCCTTTGGATTGCCCTCTCATGCTCACATGCCCTTTGGATTGCCCTCTCATGCTCACATGCCCTTTGGATTGCCCTCTCATGCTCACATGCCCTTTAGATTGCACCCTCATGCTCACATGCCCTTTAGATTGCACCCCTCATGCTCACATGCCCTTTGGATTGCCCTCTCATGCTCACATGCCCTTTAGATTGCACCCTCATGCTCACATGCCCTTTGGATTGCACCCTCATGCTCACATGCCCTTTGGATTGCACCTATCAGGCTCACATGCCCTTTGGATTGCCCTCTCATGCTCACATGCCCTTTGGATTGCACCCTCATGCTCACATGCCCTTTGGATTGCCCTCTCATGCTCACATGCCCTTTGGATTGCACCCTCATGCTCACATGCCCTTTGTATTGCCCTCTCATGCTCACATGCCCTTTGGATTGCACCCTCATGCTCACATGCCCTTTGGATTGCACTCTCATGCTCACATGCCCTTTGGATTGCACTCTCATGCTCACATGACCTTTGGATTGCACCCCTCATGCTCACATGCCCTTTAGATTGCCCTCTCAGGCTCACATGCCCTTTGGATTGCACTCTCATGCTCACATGCCCTTTGGATTGCCCTCTCAGGCTCACATGCCCTTTGGATTGAACTCTCATGCTCACATGCCCTTTGGATTGAACTCTCATGCTCACATGCCCTTTGGATTGCACTCTAATGCTCACATGCCCTTTGGATTGCATTCTCATGCTCACATGCCCTTTGGATTGCACCCCTCATGCTCACATGCCCTTTGGATTGCACCCTCATGCTCACATGCCCTTTGGATTGCACTCTCATGCTCACATGCCCTTTGGATTGCACTCTCATGCTCACATGTCCTACAGACCATCTCTCACAATCGCTGGCCCCACCCTCTTGCCCGATGCGGCACCCCCCCCCCCCCTCGGGTCTATATAATGCCTCTTCCACAGCAATCTGATTCTCTCACCTGAAGACGGTCGCTTGTTGTTGCGATCGAAACGTCGTGATCTATAAACTTTCGGTTCAACTAAACGGGATTGTATCTTTGTAGTAGCCGCGAGTGGCTTTGTGTCCTAGACATCACGTGCCGGATGATTTCATCAAGGAGCCTCCTGGTTTGTTTCTAACTGCGATCGGATGAATAATCTCTCACGTGCAGATTATTTCATGATACGGTTATAGCAAGAATAACATCGCGTATCTACGATGACAATGCCCTGTGTACGTCGGTCTTCCGCGGCGTCGAGTTGGACTACTGCTGGGCATCCAGAACGCCTCTGAGCGACTTGTGACCGACCGGTCATTCGCGTTCGGACGCAATCTCCCAAACGTTACTCGACCTAAAACCACCGGCTTCCAATTGAGCTCCGTGTTGTTAGGTTGAAATTTACTGTGCTGCGCCATTCACATAGAGGTCTTTGCAGCAATCGCCTCAATCTTTTACCGATAAACTGCAAATCCTTGTTCCAGGTGTGAGGTCATCACGCAGACCACACTCCTCTGTCAGCCACGCTTATGGTAAAAAAAACGTTTCGGAGCTCGGGCTTTTTCAGTCCTTGGACCTCAGAATTGGAAGGCTCTCTTACTCAAGCACTGCGCCTGGCCGCTGAGATTCTCCCATTGATAAAGAAAATAAAAATACCTCCTTTATTGGTTTGGTTATTTCGGTAAAGTTACGCAGAAGGGAAATAGTAAAAAAAATTTTTTTATATTAATTGTATTATTTCCCTTCTACGTGACTTTACCGAAAGAACCAAGAATATGAATCCCTGCAGTCACGAAAGCTTTAAATCAAAATTTCTAAGATATGTTAGATAAATCAGAGACGTGTTTTTTTTTTCGAAATACATTTTACTGCACGGTACTGACGCACTTTGTTGGGTCGGATGCGCCTTATAAAAAAAAAAACGTGAATAAAAACGAAATTTGCCGCCCTACGTCAATCCATTGCTGTATAAAGGCCTACCGCACGACGTGTCGGTCGTCGGGCTTGATTTTCTTGCCATACTTCACCTTTTCAGTCTCTGCCCCAGGGTCCATGCGAAGCCACGCTACGCTATACGGCCCAATAAGATTCTGCTCGGCCAGAGTGAGGGGTCTAAACGGGTGCGGTACGGGCTGGGGAAGAGATGGACTGATGCATAGGAGGATGTGGAGCTGAGGGGACTTGCCGATGACCGGTACCAGCGGTGTCAAGATCGGCCTCTGTGGAGGAGGCTCGTGAAGGACGCTGCTGGGCAACTGGAGGCAATCGCCCTCCAACAATAACGGAGGGCGGCGGAGCGACGCTCACAACAACGAACAGAGTGCCAGGCGAATTAAAATACTTCTCGTTGGCGCAGTAGGGAGCACAAGTGGTGCATCTGCCGGTCATCTCAGTTAACCCATAGCATTTGGGTCTCTTCCGTGACCTCATGTCTACAGCGAACTTTCGACACTTCAAGTGGCCTCAAGGTACACCTTGCCTGGCACAGGCACCGTGGTGACATCGCCGCCACTTATTGAGGACTTGTGCAACACAAACCATTTATTGAAATATTTTATTTCAAAGCAAACATGAGACTTGATTTAAAACATATTCACAGGTATATACATTGACACGTGACACGAAATGAACACACATGAAAATCATGTATACAATATTGCCTATGTGTGCACGCGAATTTTCATGACAATATTTCATGTTCATTTTATTAGCAATACATTAATTATTTACATAGCTTCGTCAATCCACTGCTGTTAGTCCATGGAGGCGGGGGGGGGTTATTTCACCATATTTCACCATTTTGGTCAATACGGGTTGGTGGAGGCGGGGAGCCGGACGTGGGAGCATAGACATCGAGGTTGATGTTGCTTCCCCTGCCTTCCACTGTCCACAACCCTCGCAGCAGCCGATACCACCCTCCTATCCACGGTGATCGCACATCCCAGCACTATCCAGGCTCAAGCCTGCTCAGCTCCCGGCTGAGTTGGCCGTAGGCGGGAAATCGTGCACCGCGATGCCGCGGTGGATTGTGGGCCATTTATTTCGTGGGCCACACACTCTGCTGACGAGGCTCAGAGAAAACGAAGCCGGGCCACGGTTTTCGCCACGAAAACAAATACTTGCCGGGTAAAGCGTTGATCCGAGAGGCCGATAGAACTCGATGTGATTTATAGTGAAACTGCACGAATGTGTGCGCTCTCTCGCTCTCGCTTGCAATGAACACATCGATACATTGCAGTCCAGCTCACGCGAGCAGCTGAGATGGCGTGACTCCAGCCAGCTGTCGCCAGGTTGGAAATTCCCCAGAAGCCCCTCCGCTCCCAACCCAGCCCGGCCAGACCACACGCGCACTGCGGCTGTGTTGAATACTTGAGTCACACAGGGGGCATTGGGTCGCCGGGGCGGTGGGAGTGGGGGGTAGCAGAGGAGGAATTTGGTGGCGTTGACTCTCTCTGGAAGTCCCGTGCATCAATTGCACGTGCGTGTGTGTGTGTTGACTGCACTCTCCATTCCTCTTGGTCTGGGAGGCGGCACGGTGGTGTAGCGGTCAGCGCTACGCTGCGCTCCGAACCCGGCCACCCGAGTTCGATTCCCGCTCATGGCCAACACACAGTGACGATTGTCTGAACCAGTCCTGGGCCTCCCCTAGGTCGACTCAGCCTCAATTGAGTACCTGGTGCGGTGTGTTAAAACACCGACACCGGGGAGACAAAGGCGGCCCGGTGTGGTGCTGGCCACCCACCCCCTCGCGTGCCGTTCCGGCCTTCATAGGCGCTCGCTAACAGCACTTGCCCCTACAGTCTGTTAAGGCTACACGGGGGATCTTTTTGTATCTTTTACTCCACTGCCCATTCCCCTTGGTCTGGGAGCCGTCACGGCCAGGGAAGATGAATGCATGGAGATAGACGTTGTAACTTTGAGAAGAGGCTCTCTCCTTTCCTCTCAAGTTCTCACCTCACTCACTTTCTGCTCTCCCCTTCTCCCCCCCTCTCCCCAATCCCCCACCCCTCCCATTTGCAGGAGGCGTCAAGCAGCTACCCCCCCCCTCCCTGCCCCCCTCTCCCCACCCCCCTCCCTCCCCTCTCCCCACCCCCTCCCTCCCCTCTCCCCACCCCCCTCCCTCCCCTCTCCCCATTCCCCCCCCTCCCCTCTCCCCATCCCCTCCCTCTCCCCACCCCCCTCCCTGCCCCCCTCCCCACCCCCTCCCCCCCTCAGTGCAGGAGGCGGCAGATCTCGGAGGCGTCGCTCAGCTCCTCCACCCCCTCCAGCAGCGCGGCAGCGGCCGCCGCCCTCGCGTCGCCGACGCCGCCCCCGGCCGCGTTCCGCGCGAACTTCCCCAGCAGCGCCTCGCGGCCCAGCGGCCGCCGCCAGTGGCCGAGGAAGGAGTCGCAGCGCGCGGACACCTCGAGGCCGCTCACCGAGGCGCTCGCCTCGGCGTACATGAGGGCGAAGCTCGGCACGTTGTCCCGCGGGTGCTCGAGGCGCGTCCGCTCGAGCAGGGAGCGCAGCGCGGGGCGGGAGCGCGCGGGGGCCTCGAAGGAGGCGCGCGTCACGGCGCCGTCCAGGAGCGCCGAGCAGCCCACGAACTGCGGGGAGAGGAGGGGAGGAGGGAGAGGGGGGGTGAGTGTGGAGATGGGGGGGGATGTAGAGGGGGGGGGTGAGCCCGGGGGTGGGGGAGGCAGAGAGCCCAGGGAGACGAGGAGGTTGAGCGGGAGATGCGTGCAGGTGTTGCTGGTGAGTGTACAGGTGACTGTACAGGTGAGTGTACAGGTGAGTGTACAGGTGAGTGTACAGGTGAGTGTCCAGGTGAATGTGCTGGTGAACTTGCGGATGAGTGAGCGCCCAGGTGAGAGTACAAGCGAGTGAATGCAAGGGTGAGTGTACAGGTGAGTAGGTGAGTGAGTGAGTGTACATGTGAGTGTACAGGTGAGTGAGTGAGCGCGCAGGTGAGAGCACAGGCGAGTGAATGCAAGGGTGAGTGTACAGGTGAGTGAGTGAGTGTACAGGTGAGTGTACAGGTGAGTGGCGGCTGGTCCGCACCTGGAAGGAGTGGCGCGCCTCGTGCTCGTCCGCGGGGGAAGGCGCGATCCACGTAGGCGCTGCGCGGCACGTGCAGCACGAGGCTCTCGATGAGCGCCGTGTCCACGTGGCCCCCGCTCACCGAGGCGATTCGCTCCCGCAGCGCGCACGCCGCGTCCGCCACCCAGTGCGTGCCCAGGTGCGCGGGGAAGCGCTGTGGGGGGAAAGGGCGGTGGAGGGGGCACGTGAGGTCACGAGGTCATGGGGACGATGGGGTCAACCAGTCCCATGCAATACTGCAGACGTCTGCGTGCGTATGATGAGAGTAGGTGCTCGCTAACAGCACCTGCCCCCACAGTCTTTTCAAGCTATGCGGGAGATCGTTGTCATTGTTACGGCAGTGGGGAACACAGGTGGTGCATCTGCCAATCATCTCAGCTGAGAGGTTCAATCCGTGCATCGGGGTTGGTGGGACGCGCGCATTTACAGTGGGCCATCTCTAAATGGATCTCCCCGCGTCCACCTCCGCCTGTCAAGAGCGTTCCTTGCGACCCCCCAGCACGAAACTCGCCCCGTCCCCCGCCCACCCCCTCACCCTCCACCCGCGGCCCTCACCTTGAAGGCGACGTCCTGCTGCTCCAGCAGGAGGGGGGCCCCGCCGCAGGGGTCCAGCGGGGTGCGCGGGGTCTCGTAGTCGGGGTAGAAGGCCCCGAAGCCCCTCTCGGCGAGGTCGAACATCGCCTCGTTGGCATGGAGCCCTGAGGCCGCGAGCGCCGCCGCCTCGAGCCCCATGCGCGCCGCGTGGCCCGCGTGCAGCGGCTTGGCCTGGGTGGCCGCGTTCGCCAGCGGGGCGCCCGCGAACGACGCCGCGATGGCGAGGGCGTGCAGGCACCGCGCCGGCTCCAGCCCCAGCAGCCGCGCGCAGCCCGCGGCCGCGCCGATCGTGCCCACCACGGTGGGGGGGTGGAACCTGGAGCAGGAGAGGGGTGGAGGGTGAGTGTGGGTGTCGCTGTGTGAAGCTCACTGTGTGTCTGCTTGTTTGTGTCTCCCGTGTGCCTGTATCTGTGTGTTTGTGCTCGCTAACAGCACTTGCCCCTACAGTCTGTTACAGGCTATACGGGGGATCTTTGTCTGTATCTTTGTCTCAATGTGTCTGGCTCAATGCCCGTGTGTGTGTGTGACATAGGCGACCGGGCGTGGTGCTGGCCACCCACTCCCTCGCGCGCCGTGCCGGACTTCACATTAGCTCGCAAACAGCACTTGCCCCCAAGGTCTGTTCAAGGCTATACGGGGGATCTATGTCTTTGTCTCAATCTCTGTGCGTCCGTCTGTGTGTTTGCGCGCTTGCATCTCTGTGCCGGGTCGTTTGACGCTTTACGCGTCTGGCCGCCCTCTCGCCCGTCCGCCTTTGTCTCCCCACCCACCCACCCACCTCTTGGGGATGTCGTTGGCCTCGCGCGAGCAGCGCAGCAGGCGGCCTTGCACCTCGACGCCCACGAGGAACGCGAGCAGCAGCTGCAGCCCCGAGGGCTTCTGCCCCGCGGGCGCCGCCTCGGCCGCGGCGAGGAGCGCGGGGAGCAGGGAGCCCGACGGGTGCGTGGCGGGGTGCCACGTGTCGTCAAAGTCCATCGCGTGGATCTGGCCACGGGCAGGAGGCAAACGAGGTGTCATCGTCAGTCGTCAGCAGCATCAGCAGCAGCAGCAGAAGCATCATTGTCATCATCAGGAGCAGTAATATCACGTTCGTCATCGTCATCATCATCATCGTGGCGGAGAGTCATCACAATCCATGGCCTGCGCCTGCCACGTGGCGTGCACGAGGTATCATCATCATTCTCATCGTCATTATAATCATCATGATGCTCATTAGCATCATCATCATCATATGTTTTTACTAATCATTCTACTAATAATCATCATCACCACGATTAATCAGCAACATAATCGGCACGCTAATATTTATTCTAATCACCACAGTCATCAACATTCAAACAATCATCATCATGCCACTCACCGAGACCCCGTTGACGAAAGCCGCTGCCGAGGCTGAGAGTCGGACCCCGCTGGACCCCCACGCCGTGCAGGGGCCCCCTGCCGAGAGGAGCTGCGGGCGGAGGGTTGGAGGGGAGGGGGTGAGAAGGAGGTCGATGTCAGCGATAGGAGCCACAGATCGAGGCGATTGCTCGAATTTGCATTCATTCCTCCCTCGATTGTTTACCATTGTGCTACAGCCATCGCGTGCTAACGAGCCTCAGTCAATTAATTCCACTAGAGATGTCGTGGCAGTTACCAGGGCACCACGATCGCGCGTCACACGACCCCCCCCCCCCCCCCCCGGGTCCCCGTGTCCCTGCGCTGCGCTCACCTCCCCGTGTCTCCGCGCGATTTGCGCCACCTCGGTGCGGGCGCCCAGGAGCCCCACGCCGACGGCGTCGAGCATCATGCGGGAGGCGCGGCTCCGAGCCACGGGGCTCGCGTGCTCGGGGCCCAGCCCGGCCGTGAGCTGCGCCAGCGACTGCGAGAAGCTGCCCTTGGGCTTCTCCCGTCGCCGCTGTTGTTGCTGCTGCTGGAAATCTTCCTCCGGCTGCTGCTGCTGGAGCTGAGGTTTCTCTGCGGGAGCGAACACGCGGACTGGGCTCAGCGCCACGGATTCCGGATTCGTGAACGGAAGCGATGACGTCGCGGGGCTAGTGTCGTTATCGTTGGGAGTCGTGGGGACTCGGGGTGTGAGTGGAGTTGGGGTGGAGTTGAGATGGAGTTGAGGGTGGAGTTGAGGGTGGAGTTGAGATGGAGTTGGGGTGGAGTTGAGATGGAGTTGGGGTGGAGTTTTCATGGATTTGGGGTGGATTTGAGGTGGAGTTGAGGTGGAGTTGAGGGTGGACTTGAGGTGGAGTTGGGGTGGAGTTGAGGGTGGAGTTGGGGGTGGAGTTGAGATGGAGTTGAGGATGGAGTTGAGGGTGGAGTTGAGGGTGGAGTTGAGGAGTTGAGGTGGAGTTGGGGCGGAGTTGAGGTGGAGTTGAGGTGGAGTTGAAGTGGAGTTTGAGGGTGGAGTTTTGGTGGCGTTAAGGTGGAGTTTAGGGTGGAGTTGAGGGCGGCATTTCGTGGGTCTCACCTCTGAGCAGGGCTCCACTGCCCCCGGTCGCGCTGTGGAGACCCCTGCAGCTCGGACCCCGCAGAAGGATGAAGGGAACCCTCGACAGGGGTCGCGTCTGTGGGGAGGGGGAGAGGAGGGGGGAGAGGGGGGGGGAGGAGGGGGGGGAGGAGGGGGGAGAGGAGGGGGGGGAGGAGGGGGGGAGGAGGGGGGGGAGAAGAGGGGGGGGAGGGGGAGAGGAGGGGGGGAGGGGGGGAGGAGGAGGGGGGAGAGGAGGGGGGGGAGAGGAGGGGGGGGAGAGGAGGTGGAGAGGAGGGGGGAGAGGGGGAGGGGAGGGGGGAGAGGAGGGGAGGGGGGAGAGGAGGGGGGGAGGAGGGGGGAGAGGAGGGGGGGAGGAGGGGGGGAGAAGAGGGGGGGGAGGGGGGAGGAGGAGGGGGGAGAGGAGGGGGGGAGAGGAGGGGGGGGGGGAGAGGAGGTGGAGAGGAGGGGGAAGAGGGGGAGGGGAGGGGGGAGAGGAAGGGAGGGGGGAGAGGAGGGGCGGGAGAGGAGGGGGGGGGGGCAGGGAGGAGGCAGAGAGAGAGTGAATGGCGTGGGATGTGAGGGAGAGACCAGGGAGTGAAGCGAGAGAGAGAGAGAGTCGACAGAGGTACAGGGGGGGTAGCGGAGTGGAGGGATGTTGAGAGGGAGGGAGAGAGACAGAAAAGGAAGCAACAGCGGGGAGTGAAAAGTGTTGGACAAAGGAGAGCGAGGGGGCGGTAGGGGAATTGGAAGGGGGGGTAGAGAGGGGCGGTGGTGGGGGCGGGGGGTAAGATATAATTATTTAATTACTTTCAGGAAAACAATTGCGAAACATCACTGCGGCGCGATATTTGCTTTTTGGGATTCGTGCAAAACAGGTGACCGCATTCACTAAACACACGCAGCACGACAAACACCCGCCTTTGTCAATCCACTGCTGGACGAAGGCCTGAGTCTTCTTGGTTCTTTCGGTAAAGTCACGTAGAATGGAAATAATAAAATAATAAAAATAAAAATAATACATGTTTTATTTTTATTATTTTATTATTGGCAAAAATAAAACATTTATTATGTTTAATTTTTATTATTTTATTATTTCCATTCTACGTGACTTTACCGAAAGAACCAAGAAGATGAATCCCTGCAGTCACGAAAGCTTTAAATTTAAATTGAAGGCCTGAGTCTACAGCACATTCCCATATATATGTATATATATTGTTCGTAGCCGGTCGCAGATAAGTGAGCAACTAAGAGGCCGTCCATAAATGACGTCACGCGATTTTGGACGATTTTTGACCCCCCCCCCTCGACACACGGCGTCACAAAAAGTCAGACCCCCCCCTCAAATATGACGTCACAAAGCTCTGCCCCCCCCCCCAAAACCATATTTCTATTTTGGAAATAAAACATGCTTCAAATCGCTTATTTTTCGGAAATTTTTTTTCGAAAAATGTCATCGTATGTACGTTGAACTTCTTTCGCGCCGTACGTTGCCAACCGCGCTAGTCGGAGGTGCGGCGAAAGGACAACAAACACACATCAACAACAACAACAAGAAGCAGCGTTGGCATCTGCCGGCCTTGAAGTTATCGGCAGCTGCAGTCTTTGCACGAGGAGTGTTACCACTAAAGACACGAACAAGCAATGAAGCCCCGTGCCATAACCAGCCACTCGTTACGCTCCTCACCTGAAGAAGGCCTGAGTGGTATTGTGGTTTATTCTTTCTAGATTTGAAGCTTTCGTGACTGCAAGGATTCATATTCTTAGGTTTTTTCGGTAAAGTCACGTAGGTAAAAACATTTTTATTTCATTAAATAAAAATAAAATAAAAATCACGACGTTTCGGAGGCAACAGAATATACTCTTTGGTTCTTTCGGTAAAGTCACGTAGGTATAAGATAATAAAAATCACGACGTTTCGGGCGCAACACAAGCGTCCGTCATCAGGTGGGAAAGCATGATATCATATTTAATATTTATGCTTTTTTATATATTTGAATATTAAATTGTTCACGATTCGACTCGAAAACATGTTTGTTTAATCTATAACACGGATATATATTTTTTCAAACATTTCAAATACGTATGAATGTATGCACAATAATTACATTGTATTCATTGCTAACGTATGAATGTATTTCAGACGCACTCAATGAAAATGATACTTTTTCATTCCAGATTTGGGGAAGTGGGAAAACCTCACACATTCATTGTTGTATGTATGTTGAACTTCTTTCGCGCCGTACGTATGTGGAACTTACGGGTAGCGGTTAGCGCGCTGCGCTACGAACCTGGCGAAGCGAGTTCGATTCCCGCTCACGACCCAACAGTGACGATTCATTATCTGAACCAGTCCTGCGCCTCCCCTAGGTCGACTCAGCCTCAAATGAGTACCCGGCGCGGTGCGTAAAAACATCGCCACTAGGGAGACAAAGGCGGCCGGGCGTGGTGCTGGCCACCCACCCCCTCGTGTGCCGTTCCGGCCTTCATAGTTGCTCGCCAACAGCACTTGCCCCTACAGTCAGTGGATCGACCTTTTCACGTACATCTCTTGCATCATCTCTTACATATCTTATGTATATATACACAGAGAGCAAGAGAACAATGCTCCACTGCCATCTACGTCCCACCACGTAGGTCCGCCACCGCATAGCAACCTGTGTGTGCATAATGCTCAACCCATCCAATCAGCTTGCCAGGCTCAACGCAGCTTAGCTTGCGAGATATCGCGATATCTGGCGAGATCTGGCGGGTGACTCGGCTACAGCTCGTGGATTTACAAAGGCTCTGTGAACTATTAACGTCTTAAGCAAGCAGAGTAATCAGCAATCTGACGCAGCATCCTCTCGTGAACGAGTCTTGAGACCCGGCGAGGTGCATGAGTAGAGCGAGGGGGCTTGGAGCGCGCTTGCCGCCGATCTCACCTGTTTAGCGGAGAGGAGCAGCGCCGAGGAGGTCATGGTGAGCCGAGTGGGACTTGAGTAGCGACGAGGAGAGGCGGAGGAGGGCGTCGAGTCGGAGTCTTGAGGTCCACGAATCGTCGATGTCCTCTGTCTAGGAGTTCGCCCCTTATGTACCCGCGTCTCTCACGTGACTGCAATTTGCGGGATAATAAATTGGTCATGGTGGGGGGGGGGGTGAGAGGCGTGGAGATCAGTTGCTCAAAAAGTTCAAAAAAAGAAGCAAATCTACAAAACAAAGAGTCGAGGCTTGGTCGGTGACGTCGTCGTTGTCTGTGTCCCGCGGAATTTCCAGCGCTTACTCGCGCGCTGATTGGCTCGTCTCGTTTCCGACATCAACGTACGTCACAGTTGACTAACCCCCCCCCCGCTCGCAACACCCCCGCCCACGCCGCCCCCCTCATACCCCGTGACAGACAGATCGACGCACTGACTGAATGTGCAAGACGCGAGTTGGATTCTGAAGCGAGTGGATTTGGAAATCCTTTCCACGCTTACGTCATTTCCAAGATGTGGTAAAGGTATAGGGAAGCAGAGGGCAGGAGGGAGGGGTCGGTGGTGGTGGGGGGTGGTGGGGGGGGGGTGTGGTGGGGGGTGGTGGGAGGTTGTGGGGGGGTGTGGTGGAGGTGGTGGGGGGCGGTGGGAGGAGTGTGAGAGGTTCGGGGCGGTGGGTGGGTGGGTGGGGGAAGTTGAATATAAGGGGCCTGGGTGCTGGAAATCGCAGAGACGCGGGAGTTTGGAAATTCCCACTCCGCGTCTTTAAGACTCCGCGCTCAGAGCCGCGCCGCGTTCCTCTCGTGTCGAGCCCTGATCCCTGCAGTCGCGCGCCTGCCCCATCACTCGTCGACGCCTGCCGAATCAGTCGAATTATCAGCGTCGCTCCGTGTCGCGTCTCTCTGCGCCTCGCGTCGCGTCTGCCCGCGCGTCGCGTTTTTGCGCAGCGTCTCTGTGTCGCGTCTCTGCGCAGTGTCTCTGCGCAGTGTCTCGTGCCGCCTCTCTGTGCGTGTCGCGTCTCTGCACAGTGTCTCTGTGTCACGTCTCTGTGTCACGTCTCGTGTCGCGTCTGCCTGCGTGTCGCGTGTCGCGTCTCTGTGCGTGTCGCGTATCTCGGCGTCGCGATGTCCGGCACGGGGGGTGAGAGCCAGGGTTTCGCCGCCCTGCTCTACAGCGAGCCCGGCGTGCTCGGCCTCCTCGCCAACGCCGTGAGCGCGCTGCTCGTGGCCATGCACAACTTCTCGACGCACCGCGCTGCCGCGCAACTCTCGCCCACCAACAACATCCTGTCCGGTACGGGGGGCGGGGGGTGACGGCGACGATGACAATGAAAGTGGTTTTGATGATGAGCATAATGACAGCGGTGGTATCATGACAATGATGATGTTGGTGGCGTTGATTGATAACGATGGTCGTGGAGGTGGATTTATGACGTTGATGATGATGATGGTGTTTGTGAAAGTGGTTTTAATGATGATGATGGAGGCGGTTGAATGACAATGATCGTGTGGATTGTATTGTTGATGACGATGATAATGAAAGTGGTTTTAGTGATGAGCATAATGATAGACGTGGTTTGATGACAATGATGATGTTCGTGATTGATAACGATGATCGTGGGGGTGGGTTTACGATGGTGAAGATGATGTTGATGATGGTGGTTCTGGAAGTCTTTAATGATGATGATGGAGATGGTTTCATGACAATGATGATGTTGGTGGTTTTGATTGATGTCGATGATTGTGGAGGTGGGTTTACGATGGTGATGATGTAAATAATGATGATGTAAATAATGATTATGTAAATGATGGTGGTTGTGGAAGTGTTGATGATGACGATGATGGAGGCGGTTAAATGACAATGATCGTGTGGATTGTTGTGTTAATGATGACGACGATGATGATGGAGGTTGTTTTTATTATCATCAACTTGATTTTGAATAACCAGGTGAGACCTCAAGAGACCACGATGAGTCTCATTTGCAAGAGTGACCTGGGACATTCGTCTGCCAGTAGGGGGGAGCGGGGCGGGGCTATTATAGCTGTGTGTATAAACCCAATTGAGTAGTGTGCGGGAAAGTTTAACATTTTAAACATTTGTGCCGTTACACTGACACACACTGGCCTCATCCCACCCCACCCCTGCCCCTCCATTTCTTCCCTCCCCTCCCATTTCCTAACCCCTACGACGCACCCGCCATCGTGGTCACCCCTTCCTCATCCTTTCCACGCCCCCTGCCATGTCAATAACACAATTTTTTTGTTCATACCGTTTTTTTATTATGTTAAGCACCTTGATCAAAGGGTGCTCTATAATTATAAAATAATACAAGAGGTAAGATTCCTTGCACGAGGGCCCATGGCACACCTCGCTACGCCGTCCATGACCACAATCGTGCTTATGGAAGAAGTAGTTGAAACGATGATGATGAGGATCATCGTAATTTGGAGGGGTAGTTAAATTAATGACGATGGTGATGATGCTGGAGGTGGTTTTGATGATGGTAGTGGTGATGACGTTGATCATAGGTGATGATGATGGTGGTGGTAGTTTTAACCATGACGACGATGTTGATCGTGAAATTGGCTTCAACGACGATGGCAAATTTTCTATGAATGATGGTGTAGAGGTGGCCGTGGTGGATGTAATGCAATTAACGACGACGATGATGATTATGGTGACGAGTTAGAGGGGTCATTATGACCAAACGGTGATGACGGAGGAGGAGGAGGTGGTGCCTTGTGCGGTTGATCATTCACATGGTGGTACGGCAAAGATGAAAAAACGGAAAACAATTGAACATATAACGCGTTGTGATCACAGGCGTCATGACAGACGATCAAATGCATGCTGCAGAACATAATTTTTGTTGTAAATGTGAAATTATTGGTTTTGTGTCGACACATCTTGCGAGTTCGCTCACTGCTGCCTTGAACCCCGCGAACTGAGTTCACGACTAACATCAGTGGCGTACGATTTCTGAACCGATCCTGGTCGCACACTCCAAACCTCTACCAAAATACACCGGCGAAATGACAAAAGGTTGCGCATTACATTTTGACAAATGTTTGTATAAATTCTATATTTGAAGCTTTCGTGACTGCAAGGATTCATACTCTTAGGTTTGTTCGGTAAAGTCACGTAGGTAAAAAATAATACAATTAAAATTAATAAAAGTAGTAATAATAATAATAAAATAATAAATCACGACGTTTCGGAGGCAATACAAGTCTCCGTCATCAGGTGAGACCGTCACAGCTAAATTTACTGTATCAAGTGATTTATTATTTTATTTTTATTATTACTTTTATTCATTTTAATTGTATTATTTTTTACCTACGTGACTTTACCGCAAAAACCTAAGAGTATAACTGTTTGTATTTCTGTAAAGGAGGTACGACCCCGTCTCGGGCCAGTATTAAACTGCAGCAATGATCTGACGTGATGTACCGTACAGGACTTATCATTCATTAGAGCTGGGATGCCCCGGTGAGATTTAAGATACTCGTTGGCCCGTGGTCGTATTTATGGAATTCTAGTTTTTTTTTCTGCCAACTGCACTTATTTATGGGCCTCCACAGTGGCGAAATGTTAACTAATTCACCTGGCATACAGGAGGTCGTGGATTCGATCCCGACCCTGACGCCTGTATATTTATGATTTGCATGTTCTCCCCGTGGTCGCCTCGATTTCCCTCCGAGTCCTCCAGTTTTTTCCTACACATTTAGGAACATGCGTTTTAGAGTATTTGTCTGCAGTACATTTCCACGTGATAAGCCACTTCGTTGAGTTATCATTGGTGGTCAGGCCGCTTCTGTAAAAGAGCTACATAGCTCAGTGGGCCGTATCTGGTCAAATAAATATATCTAATTTAAGTTACATAGAGTATAGTATCAGAGCCTGGTTGACCCATGTCTTAGCGATAGGATCAGACTTTACAATGAAGCAGGTCCCTCCTCTAGATGAGCCCCTCCAGGGAAAAGATTTCTACTTTAAATGTTCACATGATGAGCCACTTATCTGGTTAAATAAAATACATATTCTTAGGTTTTTTCGGTAAAGTCACGTAGGTAAAACATTTTAATTAACAAAAGTAAAATAAAAAAATAAAAATCACGACGTTTCGGAGGCAACACAAGGTTCGTCACGATGACCAACATCCCTTGTGTTGCCTCCGAAACGTCGTGATTTTTATTTTATTTTTACTTTTATAAATTTTATTTTTTTACCTACGTGACTTTACCGAAAAAACCTAAGAATATGAATCCTTGCAGTCACGAAAGCTTCAAATCTAGAAATAAAATACATTTGTTTAAATTTATAGATTCCACGCTTTTATTTCATTTAAATAACAAGGGAGGTTCATGGTTGAAACACTCCTCTACAGTATATACAAATGTGTTTTCACCAGGCCCAACTCGCCCTTTCTCTTGACGCTCTCCGCCCCCTTCCGCTTTTGGCCCCACCCGTTATCTTTAGGCCCCAAACCCTTCCTCCGGACACGGGCATGAGCTTGTGTCTTTTCAAGGCAGTGCCGCTTTTTATTCCGCCACGAGACTTCGCCGCAACTCCGGGCTAAAAGCCAAGTTGACTTGAGGGAGAGACAGCTGAGTGGCAGAGGTCGCAAACGGGTTTTGATTCCTTACCCGTACCCGGCCGCACCAGGGTCGCAAATTGGTACCCGTACCCGGCCGGGCACGGGTACCCGTTCCCTACCCATACCCTACCCGAAATGAGTGACAAACGGTTACTCACCAATGACTCACGGCATACCCGTACCCGGCCGCACCAGGGTCGCAAACGGCCGGGTAGCCAGGTATCGGGTAGGGTACGGGTATCGGGTACCCGGTTGCGACCTCTGCTGAGTGGGTAGTGCTGGAGGTGCGAGGATGGGCTGTGTGCGTGCAGCAGGACGTTGTGGAGGGGGTTGGCATGGTAGGGGTGGGTGGAGACAGTAGGGGTGGACAATACGTAGGACTTCTACGGCGTCACGATGACCAACATCCCTCTTAGAGCAAGAATATATAATCTCCCTACCTACTGTCCTTCTCACCTCTACCCCTATGGTCCCCGCTCACAACTACCTCCTGATGTGCGAGCACGCTCCCCCCTCGTTCCACCACCCCCACCACACTGACGCTGTCTCTCACTCAAATTAACTTTGCTTTTGCCCAGAGTTGCCAAGTCTCACAGGGAATGAAAAAAAAATCGGCATTGCCTTTCAACACAAGCCCATATCCAGAGGAAGGTGTGGGGTCCAAACAAGTAGGGGGCAGAGCCTGAGCAGGAAGAGGTGGGGCCCAAACAGGAAGGGGCGGGGCACAAACAGGAAGTGGTGGGGTACAAACAGGAAGTGGTGGGGCACAAACAGGAAGTGGTGGGGCACAAACAGGAAGGGATGGGGCACAAACAGGAAGTGGTGGGGCACAAACAGGAAGGGGTGGGGCACAAACAGGAAGTGGTGGGGCACAAACAGGAAGGGGTGGGGCACAAACAGGAAGTGGTGGGGCACAAACAGGAAGGGATGGGGCACAAACAGGAAGTGGTGGGGCACAAACAGGAAGTGGTGGGGCACACACAGGAAGTGGTGGGGCACAAACAGGAAGGGGTGGGGCACAAACAGGAAGTGGTGGGGCACAAACAGGAAGGGGCGGGGCACAAACAGGAAGTGGTGGGGCACAAACAGGAAGTGGTGGAGCACAAACAGGAAGGGGTGGGGCACAAACAGGAAGTGGGAAGTGGTGGGGCACAAACAGGAAGTGGTGGGGCACAAACAGGAAGGGACGGGGCACAAACAGGAAGTGGTGCGGCACAAACAGGAAGTGATGGGGCACAAACAGGAAGTGGTGGGGCACAAACAGGAAGGGGCGGGGCACAAACAGGAAGTGGTGGGGCACAAACAGGAAGGGGCGGAGCTGTAAAAATGAATTGGCGGACCTAAAAACAAGTAACCTCCAATTAAATAGGCCTTCCCCAAAAAATGCTAATTTAGAATTCTCAAGATATGACAGTGACTATTTTGTATCTATGCTCGTGGGAAATTTTTAAAAATTCTGTAAATTTGGACCATGAAATCATCACGCATAGTCATAATGAAGGTTTTTGGATTATATAGCGTAAAGTATACATTTGTTGTAACCCTCCACAACCCGACACAGCCAATTAGTAAGGGATTTGTCACGTAAACACAACGCCAATTAGTTACCACTTCAGCCCACCAGTGTGTTGGAGAGTAAATGTTGTGGATTTACTCTCCAACTAATTGGCTGTGTCGGGTGATGGAGGGTTACGACACATTTATACTTACGCGGTCTAACCCAAAAATCTATATTATTAATAATATTGGTCGTGAAAGCCTACGTGTTTCACGCATAGTCAATTTTTTTTATATCACATAATCTGTAAAACAGATCGTGGTATATATATGTACGGTTAATACATCTGCAGTGTTCTCCAGGATGGCTGCCGGGCTTGGAACCACGAAAGTCTGCACTTGTCACATCCTCAACCAACAGTCGTGTCGCCACACAATGCCTTCAACCACACAACATCCCAACTCTGCCCCCCCCCCCCCCGCACTCGTCTCTCACCTTTCGCCATCTCTCCTCCCCTCCCTCTACATCTCCAGGTGTGCACCTGATCCTCATTGGCGGCATGACGCAGCTGGTGTCCGGCCTCCTGACCTTCCGCAAGTTTGACCACCTGGGTGGCACGGCCTTTCTGGCCTTCGCCGCACTCTGGAGTAGCTTCGGAGCATCCCGAATCATCTCCGGCGTCATGACCACCGCCGCTGCCACCAACTCCTCCAATATGACGAGTCTCGTGTACGATCACGGCTTGATAGTCATCAGCAACACGACGGAACCGACCATAGAAGTGTCACACACTGCCGTGGCGAGCCTCGTGGCGTACATCTGCGTGTCGGCCATCCTCGCCTTCTGCTCCGCCACCGCCAACTACATCATGCCGCCCGTGTTCGGCACCATCACGATCGTGCTGGTGTTCGAGGCCGTGCTGGCCGCGTACCCGCTGGGCTGGGCGGCCCCCGTGGCGGGCTTCTTCGAGATGATCATCCTCGCGGCGGGCCTCTACGGCTCCGTGGCGCTGCTGCTCAAGGGCATCACACAGCGCTACGTGCTCCCGGGCTTCGGCAACGCGCTCTTTAACGTCCTGCTGCTGGGTACCGGCAGGGCGGCGAGCGGCGGTGGCGGCAGTGGGGGCGGTGGCGGTGCGGGTGGCAACGAGCGCAAGAAGAACACCAAGTACGCCGAGCCAATGGCGCTCTGCTGTCTCTGCGACGTCGTCGCCGCCGTGATTTTCGCCTTCTACTGCTTCGGGTTCCCGCACACGTTCACGGCGGGCGCGCTCTGGCTCAGCGTCAACTCCGCGCCGCAGCTGCTTGCCGCCTACTACGCGTTCCTGCGCGAGGACGCGTACCACGGGGCCAAGTCGGTGCTGCGCTGCATCTTCTGGCTGGTGCACGCGTGGCAAGAATTCGTGGTGTCCACCGTGGTGGGCACGGGCGAGCTGGACTCGGCGCAGCTGGCGATGGTGGGCGACTGGTTCTTGCTGGTGGCGGCGGTCGTGCTGCTGCTCGTGTCGCTGGACAGGGACGTCCTGGAGACCGCCGAGAGTTCGTCCTTCGCGCTGCTCGCCGTGGCGGCCATCCCGCAGATACCGACGAGGGCGCGCTACGCGTTCTTGGGTGCCGCGTGCTGCGTGCACGCCGCCGTGAACCTGTACGCGACGTTCGCCCGGCTCATCAACTCCATCGCCGAGAAGCCGCTCGTCCCCATCGGAGCTGTGCCCCTCGCCTCGCAGCGTCTGCGGGCCTTCCTGGGCGCGCTCCGAAGGTCCTGCTGCGGCAGCAGAAGCAGCAGCAGCAACGAGGCGGGCAACAACCAGCCCGGCCCCTCCATGGCGCAGCTGTCAGACGCCGCGTTCTACCTGTGCAACGGCGTGGCCGCGATGTCCGCGCTGCACTCGACGGAGCCGCTCCGCGCTCGCCTCTCCCTGCCCTGGGTGCTGCTGCCCGGCGCTCTGCTGCAGCTGTTCGTGGCCCGGGTTGGACTACTGCGTCCGGCGTCCAGTGGATCCGTGATGCCCTTCTGCTACGCGGCCTTCTGGGCTGTGTGGACTTGGCTGCGGCTGGCGGGTGAGTGGTGGTGATCACCTCCCAATCAACCGGAGGCGAGGAATCAACAGGAGTCTGGGGGGTGGCCTATACCCCCACTGTAGATGAACATATGTAGAGGGACACAGGCAAGGCTGATGAGGAAAATGTCACTTGTGATCTGCTGTCCCAGTTTGTTGGCTAAAGTTGTCTTGTGGAACACAGTTATCTATTCGGCGGTTACTTTATTTCCTGAGCGGATAATGATGCTAGCACGTTTGTAGAAGTGATTGGAAGGCGTGGGACAGATCATCTCAACAAGATCAATAGGAGGCTACCAGATGTTTGTGCAGCCAATGGGTTCGTAATCGCCAACACGCTTTTGCATCACTTGGGTGGATGGCTAATCACAAAAGAAAACATCTGCTGGACTATATAGTGATGGAACAGCAAATACAAGTCCATATCCTTGACACACAAAAATGAGGACAAGGAAATTGCCACAGTTGTCCGCGATTCCAAATCACTCGTTAAATCCATTAAATTGTGTCACTTGCAGTGCTGCCCCTATTGCCATTGTTAGGTGGAAGAATGTGTGTTGTGATCTCTGATTCTGAGGGTCAGGCCTGCAGATTCGTAGGGAATTCGGTGTGATCTTCGTGGAAGACAGATCTCAGAGCCTAAACAATGTTAGCACCACGTGGTTTTCACACCTGATGATGATTGCTTGTGTTGCAATCGAAACGTCGTGAGAATTGTATTGTTTTATTTTGATTCTTTTATTATTTCCCTTCTACGTGACTTTACCGAAAGAACCAAGAATATGAATCCCTGCAGTCACGAAAGCTTTAAATCGAGACGTTGAGTATATTGACAGTGCTGATGATGATGATGCTGATTATTGATGATGGTTTTCCAGGATCCCCCCTCCAGGTCCCTGATAATGAAATTGACGGCTTCATGGCAGGAGCGATCTCCGCGCTCGTCATCAACACCTTCTTGATACTTGTGGGTAAGTGGACACTGGCACTGGATAGGAAGTCTCCTTCATGCGCGGTTCGTCCACTAGGGGCGTTGGGGCGACACCCCACAAAGCAGCCGGAGATGTGAAATTATTTTTCTAATAAAAATACTTTTCTACAAATTGTTTAGTTGTGTTTAAAAAAAGATGTAAATAGTAATGATTCTGATAATTGTTTTTTTTACCCTTTTATCTGGCAACAAAACTGACACCTTTTTTACAAGGAGTCATGTTTGCATTGACCACAATACCTGCAGTCATAATGCAAACAAAAAACACAACTCTGATAATGTATGCACTGTCCTTGAAGTTGATTGGTCCACACCCGAGACAGCTTTTCTTAGAGCCTAGTCCTACATGGTGTTGGACCAGATGACGCCAAAAGGCGTACAACTCAAAAACAGCGGTGTATTATTGTGCACATGTTTATGTCCTGGGAAGACTTAGATAATTTCGTGCGCCTTTTGGCGTTATCTGGTCCAACACCATGTGTACTCTAACTGCACTTTCCTCGAGGTGATGCTGCGGCGGGATAATGCACACGCTGTCTTGTGACCCCGTGACCCCTATCTTCCCGATTCCCCCCCCCCCCACCACCACAGCCGTGTATGGGAACCTCGTCCTCCTCTTCCACACGCTCGTCATGCAGATCCTCGTCATCTGCCTCCTCCTCTTCACACTCAAGAGCCTCCCCCAGCCACTAGAGGGTGAGGACGACGAAGATGACACAGCTAGCAGTGCACCTGTAAAGACAACATCCATCAACACAACTGATCTCCGCACATCACTGATCACTTGTCGATGATGATCGTCGCTGACCATCAACGACCATCGCTGATCTTTGCTCACCACCACTGGTCATCAGTTATCCCTGTCTCGCCGATGAAGATGTGCGCGCAAATTGGTGCGTGCTTAAATCCATCGGAATCTCAAAGCGCCTTATCTCATCTCAACCATCCATTTGCCCTGTGGCAAATTGTAACCAAGGGAACCCACAGTGGCAGCTGTCCCTGTGTGGCACAAGGCGTACACGGCACCAGCTTGCCAAGTCGCGACATGAGTTTGCCAGTAAGGGAGCAATGCAAAAAAGACGATACGTACTCATCACTGATCATCAATGAGCTTCCCTGCTCACCCATCATCTCCACGGGTCATCACTCACACCTCCCGCCCCCCTCCCCCCCCTTCCCAGACGTGGTGCTGGCGCTGCTGGCGCTCAGCTGTGCGTACGGGACACTCGCCTCGGTGTCGAACTGCGTCTTCGAGAGGCAGCTGCTGCCCCTGGGACGCGCCCTGCTGCGGGTGAGCGGGACGTCACGGGGAGACATGGGGACACACGGGGCGACATAGCGACACGTGGACATGAGGAGACGCGGGGACAGAGTGACACGGAGACATGGGGGCAAGGAGACACAGGGACAGGGGATAGAGAAATATAACATGTTAGACATGGAGACAGTGCCCATTGTAGGCTGTGCCAAACCCATTTCACATTACCTACTATAATCACCCAGAAATGTCTGTCCGTCCCTCGCGTGACGTCACTCCACATGAGGCCCACCCCCCCCGCGTGACGTCACTCCACATGAGGCCCACCCCTCCCCCGCGTGACGTCACTCCACATGAGGCCCACCCCCCCCGCGTGACGTCACTCCACATGAGGCCCACCCCCCCCTCATTAATATTCAAGAGTGGGTGGATTTTTACACTAACGAAGGTCGAGCTGAATAATTTATGACGCAAAGTCGCTTCAAATATGACGTTTCTTTACGGAAAATGACGGTAAAAAATAAATCTAAGCAGCACAGTGCTACATCCGTGCATGACGTCACTGCAAAAGAGGCCACCCCCCCTTCATTAATATTCATGCCCGCGTGGAAATTTACACTAACGCACAAGCGCACTCCACATGCCGCACCCCTCCCCTCATTAATAACCATGAGCGGGTGACATCACTCCACATGCCGCACCCCACCCCAATAACCATTAGTTAGCGGGTGACGTCGCTCCACATGGGGAAACCCCCCCCTCCCCCCCTCATTAATAATCATGAGCTGAACAATTTTTCTATTGAATATTTCAGATTTACTGCAATATACACCCGTCCTTGGACGGGCAAAAAAGCTAGTCTTTATTGAATGAATGAGTCATGGATGATGAATTTGTAAATTAATGAATGATTTAATTGTAACGAATGAATCACTTCGCATGCGCCGTGCCCCCCTCTCCTCACCTCATTCATTAATTGTGTGCCCCCCCACTCCCCGCCCACAGACCCGTGCCACCCGCGACCCCGCGGCCCCCCCCGTGCGTGACCCCCGTGTCGCGGCGCACGAGCGGCCTGCGCGAGATCGCGGCCCTGCTGGGGGGAGGCGCCGTGTGCGGCGTCCCCACGGACACCGTGTACGCGCTCGCCGCCTCGTGCCGACACCCGGGGGCCATCCAGCGCATCTACGCCATCAAGGTACTCGCGGGGGGGCGGGGCTACTCGCGGGGGGGGGGTACTCGGGGGCGGGGGCTACTCGCGTGGGGGGGGGGGGCGAGGTACTCGGGGCGGGGCTACTCGCCAGGGGGGGGGGGCGAGGTACTCGGGGCGGGGCTACTCGCCAGGGGGGGGGGGCGAGGTACTCGGGGGCGGGGCTACTCGCCAGGGGGGGGGGTACTCGGGGGCGGGGCTACTCGCGGAGGGGCGGGGCTACTCGCGGGGGGGGGGGGGGGGTACTCGTAGAACTTTGCGGGCTAACGGCACCTACCGCCGTCTCGGTTCGAGGTCAGGGGTTAGCAAGCCGGAAAATGGCGATAAGAGAAATTTGTTTAGAATTCGGCACAACAACAAAAGGCAACTCAGTGTCGATCGAGCCGCAGGTTGCCCAGCCCCTGTCCTAGCTACTCGCACAGGGCTCGCGTCGTGCTCAGAGTGCTCCCGTGGTGCTCGCAGCACTCCCTGGGTACCCCGCGCTGGACGAGATCACTCCCCCACAGTCGAACTTTAGGGGGCGAGAGGAGGGGTGGAGAGGGAGTGGGGGGGGTCCTCCACTGATGACCTGCGAGCAAAGATGATTAAATGGTTCTCTGTTCTGTTTGCCCTTCCTGCACCCCCCCCCGCCCTGCACCCCCCCCCCCCGCACCCCCCCCTGCACCCCCCCCGCCCTGCACCCCCCCCCCGCACCCCCCCCCCTGCACCCACCCCCTACACCCCCCCCCCCGCCCTGCAGGACCGGCCCCAGGAGAAGCCCGTGTGCATCTGCATCTCGAGCCTGGAGCAGCTCGCGTCCGTGCGCCCCCCGTTCAGCCCCCTGCTCTGGGAGTTCATGAGCGGCGTCTACCCGGGGGGCATCAGCTGCATCGTGCCCAAGGGGGACTGGCTCCTGCGCCTCGGTAACCTGCACTGCCGATGAGCCTCGCGACGCGCGGTGCCGGTGGCCGGTGCTGCTGGTGCTGCTGGTTATGATGATAATGATGGTAGAATATGGATCGTTAACGGTGATAATGATGATGGTGGTGGTCATGATGGAGGTGGCTTTGATGGTGATGTTCATGATGACGATGATGATAGTGGCAGCAGTGGTGTTGAGTCTGATAACGCTGCTGCTGATGATGATGATGCTGTCACTGATGTCGCTGCTGAAGCTGCTGCTGTTTCTGCTCCCGCTGTGTCTACTCTTGCTGCTGTCCTTGTTGCTGTACTGACCTTCCCCCTCCCTACCTCCGTGTGCCCAGGTGTGGGGGAAGCATACGACCTGGTGGGCACAGCGGACAGCATCATGATCCGCGTGCCGGACAGCACCGTGGCGTCACACCTCGTGTCCATGACCGGGCCCATCGCCATCACCTCGGCCAACCCGAGCGGGGAGCCCGATAGCACCCACCACGACATGGTGGTCCGGTGAGCAGTACAGCAACAAGGACGCAGCAGCCACAACCACCACCACCTCCACCACCACCACAACACACACTCACGGCGGCAGTACCAGCCGGAGTGGGTCTGTGCCGCGCTCGCTCCGCTCCGTGGTGAGAGTCTCTCTCGTTGCCCCCGCAGGCGCCTGGGCGACAAGCTGGACGGGGTTCTGTGCGACGGAGACTCCAACGAGACGGTGGCGTCCACCGTGGTCAACTGCCTCGACATCGACGGCAGTGAGTGGTCCGCGTGTGTCTGCGTGCGAGCGTCTGCATCGAGCCGGGGAGACAAAGGCGGCCGGGCGCGGTGGCGTTGGCCACACTGCCCATCCGTCCCGATTGTTATAAGTGTATCATTGCATTACCTTCGTCTTTTTTTACGACATTCTGGCAACTACCTGGCGATGCTGGTTGTAACTATCAGTGAAGTGTCGTGCCCACAATGTTGTGCTGCTGCTGCTGCAGCGGTGTTACCATACATTGGGCCACGTTTGTTCACCACGTGACAGACAACTCTATACATTTTCTGTGTCGGGTGGAGGAGGGTTTTACGACGTAATATATTACTCACGCCATCAAAAGCTGAGCCCGCACGCGTTAAAAACTCGTCCGTTCAAAATCACCTTGCGTGAGCAGGGCGGGCGTTTCCCCGGCGAAAATATGTCGTTCCTCCTGCACGGTATCCATGCTACAGCACTGTCGTGTCTTGTCCCGCAGTCGGAATCCGCATCCTGCGAGAAGGCTGCGTGCCGGGAGCCGTCGTTCACCAGATCTTCGAGCGGGTGGCGGCGGCGCAGGGCTTGGAAAGTTCGGACTGAAGATTGCGTGCGGGCGCGGAACGTCGACGATCGAAGCGGGGGATTCCCCGGCACTCCACATCCAGCTGGGGGTTGCCACCCTCTCTCGTGGTGTACCATAGTACAGAAGATGAATATCTCGCGATGCCGGTGGAGGAGGAGGGGAGGGTGGGAGAACCACATGGCAATGCGTTGTATAAAGTTGCGCGGATAAAAGAGTGGGGGAGGGAATGAGGAGACATTAACCCTGACCCTCCCCCCGTCACCCACCCCGTCCACCCAAAAAAATGTTAGACCATTTTTGTGTTCGTTCGATATGTACATTTGTAAATAATTGTTGATGATTCTTGATTCGTTGATGTATATTTCCTTATTGATCCGTTTGTTTTTAATGAACATTGGCTTTACATGGAATACATTTCGTTTTCCGAAATGAGGCGGCCGTCTGTTGCAGTGGAACTAATTTGCGTTACAGCGGAACGAAAACGGATTCACCCGACACCGAACGTGCAGCCGGGTGCGTGCTCAGATGAACGGGGAAAGTGAACTGGGAGTGAATCATAAAGAAAACATCATCTTTTGTTATCTATATATGTAAATATACAAAATCGAGATACATAAAAATCACGGATGCTGAGCAGAGGCCCGAAGGCCCCGAAACGCCAAGCGTCCAGCAACAAGCTGCACCATTAAAGCTGTACTACAGATACGAGTGTAACACGTTCCTTGTACGGGTAATGACGACTTGAGGCCCTTCTCTTGAGATGGCACTTCATTGAAGACACGTTCACTTGACATCAGGCGGAGACTCCCACTGCAACAGCCCCGAGTATCCCGCGCATCTCCCCCTTTTATACCGACACGAGGCCACGCCCCCCTTCCCGAACCTTCTCGCTGACTCTGGACGCTCGTTCCACCGGCAGACTCCACCGTCCTCTTCCGTCACCTGACCACGCACCCTTCTCGAACATTCCCGTAGCCACCAGTCCCTTCGCACTCACAACCGATGCCCCTGTCATTACCTCCCGTAGCCACCAGTCCCTTCGCACTCGCAACCGATGCCCCTGTCATTACCTCCTGTAGCCACCAGTTCCTTCACACTCGCAACTGATGCCCCTGTCATTACCTCCCGTAGCCATCAGTTCCTTCGCACTGTAAGCTGACTCCCCTGTCATTACCTCCCGTGGCCACTAGTCCACTCACCCCACATGTCGACTCGATTGTCATTACAGATGTATGTACGTTGAACTTGAATTAATCAAGGATCTATAACAATACAGTATGAATTAAGCTCACTTCTGCAGGCATGCTGGATGCGGTGGCGCACAGCTATCGAGTGTGCAGGCGGTGTAATTGCGCTGGTGCCCACGGGGCCGGAGGGGGTGGGAGGGGTGTGAGAGTGCACGTCCACATCGCCACAACACTGGTTGGAGAATTTTATTTTGTTTTATTTTAAAAAGTCTGCCGATGCTACAAAAGTTACAAAGACGACCTCACTTATATTTATTAAAACGTAGCGTGTGTGCGTGCGTGCATAAGCTCTACATATTCGCACAGTAACGCCGATGGTAAAAATAAAAATATATAAGAAAATGGGCTCGTCCGGGATTTGAACCCGGGACCTCTCGCACCCGAAGCGAGAATCATACCCCTAGACCAACGAGCCACGCCATGTACTGTGCCCTTCAGTACCTGAGTTTGACTCCCAGCCACGGCGAATGAACCTGGATTGAGCGACTATCCTCACTTCAATAAAATCCTCTCCCGGTCACGAATCCGCACCGACCAGCCTGGTGAAGTATGGTCATTCAACCCCCACGACCGACACGGCGTGGCGCCTGGGTCTCATCCAGGTGCCACGATTCTACGAGGTCGTAAGCGGTGATCAGAAACACGGCCATTGACAAACATGGACCACGATTTAAACATTAAAGTGCGCAAAGAAGCACGGAGGGGTCGATGCTTGGAATTGCAATGAGAGACCGGAAGAGGTGCAGCGGTGGTGAGATGTTAACGACCTCGCCTAGTATACATGAGGTGGTGGGTTTGATTCTCCACCCGAAGCCCTGTATATTTGGAATTTGCACGTCTCTTTCTCTGAAACATACGAAGGGGGTAACACTTAAAGCTCCCGCACGGATGGATTGAAGAATCCAAAACCCACCACCACCATGTGTACGAAAGCGTAAGGCTCAAAGTTCTGCCACACAGACAAGGTCACGATCCCACTTGCTGTACTGCCACCTTCTGGCCACCACCTCGCAGCCCACCGGGTTTGAGAGTTTCAGAAATATCCACGTGACCCACATCCTTTGGTCCGCCCACCCACCACCCCATGAAACAACTACAATTGTTTTTTGTTGATATTTACCAAACAAATTGATTGATTTGTTGTATTTATATATTAATTTCGGGTCCTATTTAAAAAATATCTTCAGATTTTGTGAGCCGTGTTTCTAATCACGCCCCCTCCCCTCCATCCTCCTTGGGAAGTTTTGAGATCCGCCACCGGTGATGGGTCAACTCAGCCCTCTATCATCATCATACCTGTGGAGTTAGATAAAATTAGTACCACTTTGTAGGAAATGAATGGTGGTTTGCAAGAAGGTCGAACTGGCTCCTGGTGGGAAATGATAGAAAGTTCATCACAGCTGGGGGTATTGCCCTACAAGTCGCTTTATATTCTCTTAGGTTTTTTTCGATAAAGTCACGTAGGTAAAAAATTAAATTAAAAGTTAATAAAAGTAATAATGGAAATAAAATAAAATAAAAAATCACGACGTTTCGGAGGCAACACAAGTCTCCGTCATCAGGTGGGACCGTCACAGCTAAATTTACTGCATCAATTTTAGCTGTGACGGTCCCACCTGATGACGGAGACTTGTGTTGCCTCCGAAACGTCGTGATTTATTATTTTATTTTATTTCCATTATTACTTTTGTTAACTTTTAATTTTATTTTTTACCTACGTGACTTTACCGAAAAAAACCTAAGAGTATGAATCCTTGCAGTCACGAAAGCTTCAAATCTAGAATCGCTTTATATTACTACAGCGTCCCCTAGTGGCGAAAGTGTGTTCCTCACTCTTCAGCTGTAAATTATCTCAGATTGCACTCCAACTGTGGATTGTACATATTCACTACACTGTGGATTGTTCAGAATTATACTTCATTGTCGATGCTACATATTCCCTCGCTCATGATGCCGCTGCTCAGGGCATTTCTGCTGTTACCACTGACGATTGAGATGATCTTGGTGCTCGTGATAATTGAAGTATGAATCTAGATTTGAAGTTTTCGTGACTGCAGGGATCCATACTCTTTGGTTCTTTCGGTAAAGTCACGTAGGAAAATACAATAAAAATAAAATAAAAGATAAAAAAAAATCTAATTTTTAGTTATTTTCTTTTATTTACCTACGTGACTTTATCGAAAGAACTAAGAGTATAGTATTATTACAATTCATACTTACACCAGCATTAGCAGCCATGATCAATCCACTGCTGGATAAAGGTGTCTTCCAAGTCGTAGCCACCATACCTCATGGATCTGATGTAGCAGCAGCTTGTTCCTGATTGTGCCTATTTCCTGTTTTCCTCCATAATCTGATTTGACTTCCCACGCGTCTACCGCAAACGAGCACAGCATTTGTTTATGGGGTTTTATTACTTGCGAAAGGGCAGGTTACACGGACGGAAGTCGTAGATATAAAACCACTAACCACGCTTATTGCTACGGCAAAGTGTCGTTAGCGAACACATTCAGCCCGGCACGGCGCACATCGGTGATGGTGTTGTGATTCGGCCCCTCGCACACCCGGGGACGCCTTTGCTTCCCAAATGTTCCACGGTTCTTCTGCCAAACCCCTGGGTCGCGATCTCTGCTCAGCCGGCGTGCGTGCTGCAGGGATGGCTAACGTGTTAAAGCGATGACTAGCGTGCCTATAGGCATGGCTCACGTAATGCAGAGATTACTGGCGTGTTATAGGGATGATTTGCGTGCTCTAGGGATGGCCAGTACGCTTTATAGATGGCGAGTTTTGCTGCAGGGATGACTAACGTGTTATAGGGATTGCTAGCGTGCTACATGGATGACCAACGTGTTATAGGGATTGCTAGCGTGCTACAGGGATTGCTAACGTGTTATAGGGATGGCTTGCGTGCTACAGGCATGGCTAACGTGTTATAGGGATGACTTGCTTGCGTGCTACAGGGATGACGAGCTGTTAGGGGTGGAAACACTTTCATTTCTCTAAACGATGGGCTTCTGGAAGCCTCTGGCAAGTCGGGTCATGCCAAGTTTTGATTATTCCAGCACCAACAGACATCGCCACTGTCCCCGTGGGGCGAGGGGGGTTGGTGTATCTCAGCCCTGGCCACGGTGTAATACGATAACATCGAACACCCCACACACGAAATTACCGATCAAGAGATTCGCCCACGTATATGGAAGAGAGTTAGGCTTGACATTGGTCGCAGGGGCTGTGTGTATTTAGCCCCATGTCCCCCCACAATATGTGGTGGTTCCACTGCCACTTAAGGTTGACACGCACAACAAAGACAAAGCTCCCCCGGCACGTAAATAGACTTTCGCGGGCTGTCTGGGCAAGTGCTGCTGTTAGACGATGCCACACGAGGGACCGACCCAGTGACGATGTTTACTACACACCGAGCCAGGCCCAGAGGACAGGTTTACATCTTTCATTCACTCTTGTTGTTGTTGTTGCTGTTGTTGTTGTTCGGTTGTGAGCGGGAAATGTAACTGGGCGGGGGTTCGTTGCACAGCGTGTTTGCAAATCACTGCGCGCCGTAGCAGCCGCAGATGATATCGGAACTCGACATCCCACACACTGAATGACCGCTGACACACACACCTACACACACCTACACACACACACACGCCTACACACACACACACCTGCACACACACACACCTACACACACACCTGCACCTACACACACCTACACACACACACCTACACACACGCCTGCACACACTTACGCCTGCACACACACACACACACCTGCACACACACACACCTACACATACCTGCACACACACACACACCTACACACACACACGCCTACACACACACACCTACACACACGCACACACACACACAAAGATCCCCCGTCTAGCAAGTGCACGGCACACGAAGGGGGGGTGGGTGGCCAACACCACGCCCATCCGCCTTTGTCTCCCCGAGTGTCTCACCGCATCGCACCGGGTTGCTCAAATATTTGAGGCTGAGTGGACCTAGTGGAGGCCCAGGACCGAACGCGCTGCACGCCAGCCCCGCGCACGTGACAGGCGGGGCGGGGGAGGCGGGGGGTGGGGGGTGGGGCGGAACCCGCGGATATAAAAAGCGGCGACGTCGGCGAGCATCCGACTCGCTCCCTGCCGTTGTTGGGAGATGGCGTTCGCTTCGTCCACCTGCCACCTCCACCACCACCACCTCCTCCATCAACGAACAGCAATGGCTTGGAGGCTGTCCAGCACCGCGCTGCTGCTGCTGATGGTGATGCAGCAGCAGCATCCAGTCACAGCCCAGATGGGGTAAGCGTTCTCACGGCCACTGATCAGATAATACAGTTGTTTAGCGGCCTTTTTTAATCGGAGTGATGATGGGCTTTGACGTTTGGTTCGGTGAATGCGCGAACGTCAGAAATGCACGGGCGTCACGAGACATCTGCGCTACTGTTACCCGTATGTAACAACGGTGGCTCCCGTCGTAGGAACGTGGAGTGGTTGAGCGTGTGCCCGTAGGCTCTAGGAAGCTGTCGGAGCTGGCAGCTGTCCCCTAAGGAACGCGGCGAATCGAGGCGGCCGCCCCAGGCCCCGCGCTTTGGGGGGTGGGGGGTTAATACTTTCGGTTTTAGTTTGAAGGCATCGGGGGGGGGGGGCCACGCTGGCGACACATTGAGACCGAGGGTGGGGGCAAGGAGGCATTCATCCAGCAGTGGATAATACCGTGGTTGATGCTGGTTATGTAGTGGGTGTAAATGATTTTCTACCCCCCCCCCCCCGCTCGCTCCCATTGATTCGATTAATCGTCAGGCAAGAATAGAATGAAGAGTCTATTCTTCTCCCCCCCCCCTGTCTCATTTGTAACCACCACCTTTGCACTTTCACGTACTGCTGTCCGCACTGTTAACGTGAATTGCAACACGAACACGAACATCCTTGTCACGATCGGCATTGCTCGGTCCACTGCTAGACTAAGCCCCCCCCCCCCCCCACGTGGTGTCGGTCACGGTGGTTGTTTGGTCATACTTCACCCCGCTGGTGAGTACGCCGAGATGGGAGGGCACATGGCCTGTACTGTATACGGTACAGTATCTATCTGCGTATCCACGCATCTCTGTGTTGTGTGGCATCTGCCTCTATCCGTGTTGATTCTCCCGTGTCCATCCATCCAGATTTGCCTCCCCGTGTCTCGCCGTCTTTGTCTCTTAACTGCCGCGCATTTCCATCTTGCACCATTGCCACACGCAGCAGCAGCACGTGCACGTGCCAGGCTAGGTGCACGCAGCTGTATATCCATCCCCCCTCCCTCCCACCCCTGAGAGTGGGTTTGTGTCTTACGACATTTTCGGGAAAGGAATTCGAATCCTGCGATTTGAGGAAGTGACGGGCTGCTGTTGGTTTGAGATGGGAGGGGGAGGGTGGTGGGGTGGTGGCTGGGTTGTTGGGTAGGGCCCACTAATCTATGTAGCTATTTCGTTCTTTCCAGAAGCGACCTGGCCACAAACGATTGCTCAATGAAGTGGCTTATCGCGTTGACATTTCTAGCGGTCAAAAACCGGAGGACACGGAGAAAAATCCATGGGGAGAACATGCACGACCTGAGGTAGTTAACATCTCGCCACCGCGGTTGTGTAATAGTGATTCGCCACTAAGTAGAGTTAATTTGGGGGGGGGGGGGGGCATAGCAATATTTGGTAGTGCAGGGTCCACCCCACTCACCCTTATCACTGACCTTGGGTGGCTAGGTATGTTGATGGATGAATGGCTGTGTGGGTGGGTGGCTGGGAGACTGGTTAAATAGATAGTTGGGTAGCTGGGTGGGTTAGGGCTGGTTGGTTTAGAATAGGGTGGGGGACCTTTATTCTGCCAAGGGCCATTTGGACATTTACAACATCATTCGCGGGCCATAAAAAATTATCAACTTAAAGATTAGCCAGTTATATTTGGTCAAACATTGAATTAACTCGCCCCTAATGTGATGGCTGGAACTGCCAATTGGTTTCGCAAGCCTTATACGGCCCGCAGGCCGGACGTTCCCCACCCTGTGGATAACTTAGCTGCAGGGTATCTAGGCAGATGCCTGACTGACTGGGTGGGCTGGTGACTGAGAAAGTGGATGTGTGGGTGGTAGATTGACGAGTAGGTGCCGAGTTGCCGGGTAACTTGGGGACTGGCCGGCAAGATATTTTGGCTCAATGTTAAAATTCGTCCTTCACTGGCTTCGTATCTCGGGCACAATCTGAAAGGATTATTAAAAAAAAATTCTACCACATTCCGGTTTTACCGGCAACCCACCGAGCCTCGATACCGTGTCAGGAGACTCTGTTGCTGTGGGGGGGCGAATGTGGAAGGCAAGACGTTCTCCATGGTTGGTCATTGTCAATGACGAACCCTTATGAAAAGTATTTCAGACTGTAAGGCTCTCCTGGATATACAAGTAGCCTAGGGGGGTACAGAATTATCCCCTCCCCCTCGACCCCACAACTTTTCTTGGGCGGTAGCTTCTTGTATGACAATTGACCACAACAATAGATATATTTTGTGGTCCCATTTTTTTCTCTTCTCGTTGGCATTGTTTTCCGCCAGTTCAGTTTTGTTTGCTCCATTGGCATTAGTTCAAGGTCGGCCTAGCGTTTGCGTGAAAAGTAAAATAATTATCAATTTTCGCACGCACGTCTCGATGCCCACATGGCGCGCATCAAAATTGCATTTAATCGCTTAAAAATAGGTTCTGCTCTTAATTTGGCTAAATTTCAGCTCTTAGAATTAAACAATGGTTCGACTTTCACACGACGAACTTTACTCCGTGTAGCAGAGAGGGCGGCGAAAGTGCTTCCCTGCCCTCATACACAACGTGCAACGGAGGTCGCTCGGAGGGATCTCGGACGTAGCTCTGTAAAATCTGCTTCCTCGGGCTGTCTCTGAAAGCACCCGGCCATGTTTTTCATTCCGTGACGCCGATAGTGCAACTGCTCTAAACCGGGTTCAAAGATACAGAAAACATGATAAGATTAAATAAACATTATTTGGGTCTTTCGGTAAAGTCACGTAGATAGGTTCAAATAAAATAACAAAAAAATAACAAAAAACTACGACGTTTCGCTCACGCACCCGCTCACCCGCCCGCCCGCTCACTCACCCACCCATTCAATCTCCCACCCATTCAATCTCCCACCCACTCCTTCTCTCACCCACTCGCTCACCCACTCGCTCACCCACTCGCTCACCCACTCGCTCACCCACTCGCTCACCCACTCGCTCACCCACTCGCTCACCCACTCGCTCACCCACTCGCTCACCCACTCGCTCACCCACTCGCTCACCCACTCGCTCACCCACTCGCTCACCCACTCGCTCACCCACTCGCTCACCCACTCGCTCACCCACTCGCTCACCCACTCGCTCACCCACTCGCTCACCCACTCGCTCACCCACTCGCTCACCCACTCGCTCACCCACTCGCTCACCCACTCGCTCACCCACTCGCTCACCCACTCGCTCACCCACTCGCTCACCCACTCGCTCACCCACTCGCTCACCCACTCGCTCACCCACTCGCTCACCCACTCGCTCACCCACTCGCTCACCCACTCGCTCACCCACTCGCTCACCCACTCGCTCAACCACTCGCTCAACCACTCGCTCAACCACCACACTGCAGGACAAAACACGTATCATTCCGCTTCTTCCCTTGCACTGCCTCACCCTGGAATCCCCTCATCCTATCATCTCTTTGCTCCCAATCTCTTAAAATAAATATCCTAGTTTAATTTAAGACAAGTGTTGCACTCTCACAGAGTACAACTTTTATAATAGTGCTGCTTGTTGCTGGTCGCTTGCCACTTTTGGGACTTTGAGCGTGCGCTGAAAAAACTGTTTCAAACAAACAGACCGAGCTGAACTTTGCTCGCCTGCCACCAAGCGTTCTAACCATTGCGACCAAACCAAGCCATGCAACGCTTATCGAGCGACGCTCTGTGGGTTACCCAGGAATGAAATAATGACGTAAATTTCGGCAATAGTCATAGGTTCTCTTTACATTTTGATGCAGGAAAACGAAGCCTGTGTAACACCGGCTTGGCCAAGATATTAATACTCTGCCAATAATTTCTCCGGGGTCGATAAAAATGCATACCACTTTGTGGGGAAGTCAACAGTGGATGCCCTATGGATGGAGAAGACACTGCTTATGGCTATAAACAGGATACAAACTGCTGACTACGTTCAGTAGTAGAAAGCCTCCTTTGGACTCAAACGGCCTCCGTCGGCTTGCAAAGTGCACCGGGAGTGGTGGGAGGTGGGGGACAGCGGAGGAGGCGAAAGGGGGGGGGGCTGTAAGACTGGCGAAAACCGCAAGAATCCACGCACACACCCAGTGACCTCTCGCATAACAACCGTACAGTACGCATTTCCCCCTCGTGTTGATCTTAATAAACAATAAAAAGACGCATTCTTCGTACTGTGCTTCTACGGTGAAGTCTGCTCAAGTGATGCTCACCACCCGCTCGGGTGTGTTGTTGGGAGGAGTACTGGACCGTCCGGCAGTGGACGGACGCAGGTGATGTACGTGCACTTCTCTATCCACTGCTGGACCAGGACCTCCCCACGGTGCTTGTCGGGTCGGAGTTCATATTCTTAGGTTTTTTCGGTAAAGTCACGTAGGTAAAACATTAAAATTAATAAAAGTAAGTTTAAATTAAAATCACGACGTTTCGGAGGCAACGCAAGCTTCCGTCTTCAGGTGGAACCGTCACAGCCACGACAGCTGTATCAAGTAAATGAGAGATTGCAAGAGCTACCACTCCGTATATATAATGGTTGGAGAGGGGGAAGGGCCAAGTACGGCACACTTTTTATTAATATGGTAAGGTGAGGCTTAAGAGGCTGAGCCTTTGAGGTCGCAATCGGAGTTCGTGTTTGCCCGACCCATACTGCACCACACCAGAGGTCGCAATCGGGTACCCGATACCCGTACCCTACCCGATACCCGGTGCGGCCGGGTACGGGTAGGCCGTGAGTCACTGGTGAGTCACCGTTTGTCACTCATTTCCCAACGTCTTGTCTCTTCTCACAATTCAAGTTCCTAGAATCAACCCACCCGCGCCTGCAACATGGCTTCATCCCAGAGGTCGCAATCGGGTACCCGATACCCGTACCCTACCCGGTACCCGGCCGGGTATCGGGTACGGGTAGGGTACGGGTACCCGTTTGCGACCCTGGTGCGGCCGGCTACGGGTAAGGAATCAAAACCCGTTTGCGACCTCTGCACCACACTGGTCCCATGCCGGTCGGAGGCCCGGGACCGGTTGGGACATCGCTCGCAACTGATGTTCGCCGTGGCCAGCGATGGGTTCCAAGGTCGCTGGGTTCGTCGTGCAGTGTGCGACACAAATATAGAAAATTCCCTTTTCCCTGTTGGGCTTCGCCGAGTCTCAAGACTCATTTGGAGGAGGGACCAGCTGCATTGGGAAGTCTGATCCTTTCACTAAGACATGGGTCAGCCAAGCTGTAATACTATACTATATATAACTGACATTCATTTTTTAATTTTATTTTATCAGGTAAGGCCCACTGAGCTACATAGCTCTTTTCAGAAGCGACCTGGCCACAAATGATAACTCAACGAAGTGGCTTATCACGTGGAAATGTCTAGCAGCCAAATACTCTAAAGTCTAAACACACGTTTCTAAATGTGGAGGGAAAAGCAGGAGGACCCAGAGAAACATCCACGCGACGACAGGGAGAAACGTTGATGCTCTAAATATACAGGTGTCAGGGTTGGGGTCGAACCCATGACCTCCTGCACACCAGGCGAGGTAGTTAACATCTCGCCACCACGGTGCCCCTCTGACTCTCCGCCCTCCCCATCTCTCCTTCAGCACTTGTCAAGGACTTGTTTGTTCCCCTCTGTTTTTGCTGTAACACCACGAGAGAAGGGTGATGGTGGTGGTGATGACAGTGGTCACGCGTTTATTTATTAAACTATCAACCATAACCAGTTTCCTTCCCATAAAAGAGACCCTGTAGCCGAGGGGTTTGGATATTGCACATTTTCCCGGCTCGTGTCACACAGTTACATCATCCCTCTGGGGTCTATCAAACGAGCACCACTTTGTGCAGAAGTTGACCATGGTTGTCTTATGACTGGATAGACTCGCACCCGCCATAGAAATGTGGAATTTCCACCACTGGCTCTGCAGGGCTGTATATTTGCCATGAGCACCATTTGCCTCTGCCTCTGGGTTGTTTGCTATTGATGAATTATTTTAGTTTGGGAAAAATATGAAGCTATCCACGTATACAAACACAGACAAAACTTTAATCGAGAAGAAGGATGTGATGAACCACGTAACATTTTAACTGCTATGATTTTCACTCGCCCACTCGGTTGTCGTCGTCCGATTACGACTTGTACTACGAGTCCATTTACTTGCTAATTTATCTAGCCCCACCCGTCCCTGCACGCCACAAACCCTCCCCACCCCCCTCTCCCCTGTGAACTCCCACAGCCAAACTCCTTCCCCCCTTCCCTCTCCCCTCCTGCGCCTATATAAAGCCACAACAGCGGATATTTTTTTCTCACCTGAAGGCGGAAGCTTGTGTTGCGACCGAAACGGCGTGTTTTATTATTTTTTTCTATCTACGTGACTTTACCGAAAGAACCAGAGAGTACGTGACAAATACTTTAAGAAATGGGACAAAACCCCAAGCCCACCAATAATGCTGACGAAAAGCAGCAACATAACCAATGTGCCTGAATAAGCCACCGTATACAACACAAACAGCGAGTCGAGACAAGTGTAATATATGATGAATCGCTGCCGGGGTAAATGGCATTTGGGGATTTCCCTAAACTTTCGTTTTTCTCTGCTTTGATCATAGCGACGCTGCTCGATTTTGAGCAGCAAATGTTTGCATTGTGTGTTCCTTTTTTAAAAATGAGAATTTTGTGCGGTGTGTAAAAACATCAGCACTGGGAAGACAAAGGCGGCCGGGCATGGTATTGGCCACCCACTCCCTTGTATGCTGTGCTGGCTGTCATCATACTTGCTCGCTTAACCGTCCTTGCGGCCGTCTGGAACGCTCTTCCGATATTAGGAAGCCACTGGGAGCTATGCACTTTTAAATCGAAATAAGAAAACTGATTTCTTTAGAACTGCTTTTTGTGTTCAGTTTTTCTCCTTCCCCCGCACCTCCAATTAGCACTGTCGGCTACGTACGGTGCGAAAGTTCAGCATACTCGTGTAGTGTGGTAAAATACGCGGTGCGTACTGTAGGCCGAGGGCAACCGAGGGCAGGCAGGTGCACGTGTGCAACGGGAGGTTGCACGAGCAAACCTCCACCCCATTAAGGGGAGAATCGGGTGCAGACGGGGTCGGCCCGGGGTTGCACGCTGACACCGGAGGTGTTGCCAGGGAGATGTGCGATAAGGGGCGATTGATGGCCTGGCAGGCGCCAGCCTCTCTGGCCCTAACGAGACACAAGGGAGGAGCTGGATCATTGGGAGGAGGATATAAGGAGGCGCGTGAGAGCGGAGCGGGAGTTTGGGTTGCTGGGACCAAGGTGAAGACATTCTCGCCGCTGCCGAGTCGCCGGGCGGGTGATGGTTGATCCCCCCGCTCGGATCGGACGATTGAGTGGGTCTGAGGGAACGTAGGCGAGGGCAGCGGCGCAGAGTGAGCGCTGCTGTGTGCAAGCCTCTGTGTGAGCGCTGCTGTGTGCGAGCCTCTGTCTATGTGCGGAGCTGTGAGTGCGGAGTTGCTGAGAGGAAGAGCTGCCGCAGGCAGGTTAGCGAGGTGTAAAGTAGATAAGGGAATAGTCAACAAAAGTGACCGTATAGACTATAGACAGAGACAGGAGTGCCTACAACTGGTGCAAGAATAGAGTAGTAAAGTGTAAGCAGGTTGACTTGTAACAACGTGTCCGACCTAAGTGATTTTACAAGACTCTACACATGCTTGCGCCTTAATAGAGGGTGTTTTTTGGGTTAGAACGCGTAAATGTAAATGTGGTGTTAAACCCGACACAGACAATTAGTAAGGTTTGTCATGTAAACAAAACACGTCAATTAGGGACTAGTTCAGCACACCGGTGTGTTTGAGAGTTAAACCCACAACATTTACTTTTGACAAACCTTGCTTCTGGGCTGTGTCGGGTGGTGGCGGATTTTAATGACGCATTTATATTTACGCGAGCGAACTAAAAAAAACCTGGATAACATCGATCGCGAAAGCCTACTCCGTGTTAAACATACTTGCCTCTTGCTGAAGGCCACGCGTGGTGGGGGGGGGTTTGTTTTCGCAGGCTGGACAAGACTCCCTCGGTGGACCCCCGGTGCCACGCCCAGTCTCCGTTCTGCGCGCGCGGCCGTCGAGGTGGCGGCCTGCCCACTGTGCAGCCCGAGGATGGCCTCGTTGTGTTCCTGCTACGCTCAGAGGGCCTGGGCCGCCACCACGAGCCCTTCCTGTCCGAGCTCCAGAGCCACTTCCCTGGGCTGCAAGGCCTGTGGAGTGTGAGTCGCTGCCCTTCGCTTCCCTGGGTGTGGGCGGTTCGTTGGTTAAGGCGCATATATGACGGTTGACGATGCGACCTTGGCAATACAAGTATAGAGGTGTAGTGGGTGACGTCACGTCATGCTCGCCCTCAGAGAGTGGCGTCGCAGAACGTGACGTCAGGCGGACCTTGGGGGACGGTAACGTCATGCCCCCGGGGGGGTATTTAAAGGGGGACCCGGGATGTAACCGGGTTCGTCGGGGGTAGGAGTGGGGACTCGGGGTAGGTGATCCTCACACGAGGCTAGGGGAGGCTTCTCCGCCCGACCGGCTGAGGTGGGGCTAGTCCCGGGCCGGGGCAGGGTGGAGAGCCGAGTTAGCCGGGGTGTAGGGATCACAGTCCCCTATCCCCTGCGGAGTTATAGGCTAGGGGGGGTTTGGTTCGGCGTAAGCCCTTAACAAACTTGGCATAAGCCCCTAAACGCAACCTGCCTCGGAGGCGTACATTGCCCCGCAACACAAGTACAGCGCTTCATTTCTTCGTTAAAAAAACCCAATATTTTTCGGGTTGCTTGGAATACTGGAGAAAAGCACGTGGCCAGTGGTAGCCGTGGCCATAGCAAGTGGTCTACTAGATGTGGTGTGCCAGGCGATGGAATATTTTCTGGGTTGCCAACACGGACAGACACATCCTGAAATTAATATTGTTCTCGCCCCTCACCACCACCTCCCCTCACCGCACAGAGCTACCGTGAGTCCCTGGGGTTCTACAGTTTCCTGATGAAACGCAATTTCACGCTGAGCTGGGACCCCCTGTTCGGCACGTCCTCCGGCGCGACGCCCCTCCTGGACAAGGGGGGCGACCCCATCTGGTGCAACGTAGGGGCCTCCTGTTTCACCTCGGTTGAGGGTGGCTCAATGGAGGCTACGAGCGTCGTCAAGGTGGCCGAGATGACGGGTGAGCGACGTTTGCGGTTCAGGGTCCCAGCGCCCATCCCCCGCCCTGCCACCGCTGGTGTTTTTTATCGTAAATGACACTCGCAGTGGGCATTAACCCTTTCCCGTTCCGAGACGTCTGCAAGTTGGAGGGTGGGGGTCCCGTTCACCGCTGAATCTGGGAAGTGGCTAAACGTTCAGTTTATTTAGAGAGACGAAGCGCCGCTGGTTTTGAAGACATTGAACTCGCCACAGAAAACCGTAGTGACACGACCGCACTCTGTGATGGCTGGCGCCAAACTGTGCCACGCCCTCCCGCATAGACTTTTTTCAGCCTCGGTCCCAATAGTTATTTTTTCTTCCGATTACATTCCGATGAACTTGCACGTACGTCATCAGAACAGAATCGGAAAGAAAACTGATGACGTATGTGTACGTCATCGGAATGGGAAAAGGTTAAATGCCCAATGTCTTTATTTGAGAACGGTGTAGGCCTTGTGTGTACGTGTGCCGGTATTACGATCCGATTTTGCCAAGTTTGAAAATTGGTCGCGAATTACCCAATTGAGTAAAACCCAGTGTAGAAAAGTGGAGGGACAAAGGAGTGTAAATAATTTTTAAATGGAACAAAAACAAATTATACAAGCGAGGTGATGATCCAGTGGTTGAAGAATCTGAGCACTTGAGATCCTAAGTACGAATCCCTTGACATCGCAAAAGTTGATGGAAATAACAGAATAAATACCGTATTTTCCGGATTATAAGATGGTCCGGGACAGTACGACGTACCCCAAATGTTTTCAGAATAAACATTCTCCTACTGAATACGGGAAAGAACGGTGCAGAGTATAACGATCCTAAATATAGAGTGGACGATGCGAAGAAAATCTGTATTTTTTATTATCGGGAGAATTCGGTACCATAGAGAACCGTCTTCAGGAAGATACTTTATGGACACGCTGCATTACAATGGGGGGGGTGGACGGAGATGTCTTCCTGAAGCTGATGTATTATCTGGATTACACGACACCTCTAAAGTTTTTATTCAAATACAGGTTGGCATGGGGGGAGGGGTAAAAAATGCTGTAGAATGTGGTCATTTTTAGCGATGTGAATTCTTCACCTGCTTCGGCTTGTCCCACAGGCGAGAATTTCAACCAAATGGCCGCCTGGGTGCAGTCGCAAAACGCCACCGCGACGCCCTTCGACCTCTGGACGGTCTACAACGGCACGGGCAGCAACGCGACGGTGCAGTTCGACGCGCGGGACAGCAACGGCTACGTGCAGGGCGTCATCGCGAAGCTCTCCTCCATCGGGGCCAATTTCATCGGGTCCGAGACTGCCAGGAGGTCACGGCTCGCCCTCTACAGCGACGCAGCCAAGTCCCTCGGAAACGGCAGCGATATCTTCGGCCCCAAGTCGAAGCAGCAGGCGCTGGCGAAGGACATGCTGAAGTTCTTCAGCTACTTTCGGCCGGGCCAGACAGCCCTGCAGAGGGCATTGAGCACCATTGGTATCTGCGTCGAGGTCATGTACCACAAGCGGTTCTTCATTTACCGTGACGACACGTACTGGCAGCTGCAGATGATTTACCCGTACTTCTCTGTGACCGATGAGTTTTGGCCGTTGCCTAAAGCCGCCTACGAATATCCCTTCCTCCTATAGTAGCCCCCTCTTCTCGCCCTTAAGCACATTCGCAAGGAGCACTCAAAGAAATGGCTACTCGCTTGGTTGTCGCCAGAGGTCGCAATCGGGTACCCCGATACCCGTACCCTACCCGATACCCGGCTACCCGTACTCAGCCGGGTACGGGTACCCGTTTGCGACCCTGGTGCGGCCGGGTACGGGTAGCCGCACGTGACTCACACCAACCAATGAGTGAGAAGGCGCGTGAGTCACTGGTGAGTAACCGTTTGTCACTTATTTCCCAACGTCTTGTCTCTTCTCACAATTCAAGTTCCTAGAATCAACCCACCCGCGCCTGCAACATGGCTTCATCCCAGAGGTCGCAATCGGGTACCCGATACCCGGCTACCCGTATCCGGCCGGGTACGGGTAAGGAATCAAAACCCGTTTGTGACCTCTGGTTGTTGCTTCTTTGTTTTGTGACCCGCCTGCAGTGGCTTTTGCAGCCAATAGCAAGAGAGAGACTAAAACCACGTGTTATGCACACGCTGTTCTGTGACATTTTGCAAACGTGCGTTTAAATCTTCGTAGGCATGTAATCGGCGATGATGAACGTTACGTTGCCATGTGTTCGGCAGATTGACAAACTATGGCGAGTACTTGTCGCGCTGTTCCATGTCGCCAAGATTTTGGTTGATGCTTTTCTTAGTTTGTCATATTTTTCCATCGGGTAAGAATCTCATAGCAACATAACGTTAGACTGAAACGTTGTTTGAAAGGACTAATGGGGTTAACATGTTAAGCCTTGCTAGGAAAATCACAGAAAATAATGTTTGAAATGTATATCAAATGACCATTGCAGTTTGTGTGATTTTACTTTTTGTTTAACTGATTTGTGTAACCTGTGGAAATCTGTGGCTCGTGTAGTCGGGTAACGTTTATTTTCAGTTTTTTAACATATGATCTAATTGGGCTCCTGGAAATTAAACCTTGTTATTTTGTATTGTTTTTCTCCTCAATAAATTACAGGAGAACGAATACCCCATGTGCGCTTCTTCTAAGTTTTACGTGATTTAATAATGACATCGAGTGTGATTAAGTACAGCCAACCATTCTTATTCTGCTCATAGCCAAAGCTTACCCCTCTAGCCTTCACCAGCTGTTGGAGCAAGTGTTACTTGCGAGCACCTACGAAAGCCAACGTGGCACACGAGGGCATGGTGTGGCTAGCACAGGGGTCGGCAACCTGTCGCTTCAGAGCCACGTGCGGTATTTGGTAAGGACCGTCAGGTATTCACATGCATTTCGGCTCTGAATTATTGAGTTTGCCGAATTCTAAACAAATCGCTCGTTATTTCGGTTCCAGACCCCTGGTCTAGCACCATACCCAGCCGATTTTGTCCCCTCTCCCCCAGTGGTGATGTTTACACACTGCACCAGGTACTCCTTTAAGGCCGAGACAATGTGAACCTGTAAGGCCCTGGGAAGGTTCTGATATTCGACACTGATGTTGGCCGTGAGCAGGAAGAAACTGGTTGACGGGTTCACAGCACAGTGTGCTCACCACTCCACTATCACTCCCCACAAAGTAAACCACAACAACAACATTTGCCACTAAGGTGGTGATGTGACCTCGGCACCTATGTCAGGCCAGGTCCACTTGTAGACCACAAGTGTCGAAGGCTCGGTGGCAGGAGGAGGTCACGGGACAGACCCCGGTGCCATGGGTTGACTGAGATGACTGGCCGATGCACCAGATGTGCCCCCTACTGTGCCAACTTGCAGCATTTTAGCCGCTCGGCGCTCTGCTTGTAGTGGGCAAACACACACCCACACACTTTAAAGAATACTTTGTATTATATGTGAAAGATGTTTTCCTATTGAGGCCTCTGTGTCGTAGGCGAATGTGGGTTACTAGTCACGTGTGTAAGAATTGAATGTGGTGTTTGTACGGTAATGTGCGGGTTGTACCGTGTGTTGTTCGCACCTTCGATTAGCGTGGTTGGCTACGAACGATACAAAAGAAGTTCAACATACGTACAACCAGAACCGATAAGAACGTGCTGCAGGCACGGACATGCTTCCTGGTTCACAAGATGACAACTAGTTTTCATATTTGTTGACACATCGGTGTTTTACGCACAGGTTTAAACATTTTACTTCAACACTTTACTTTTATGACGTTTCTGGCTCCACATCTGGTAGAGTTTTAGGTTAATTGGGCTCTTGGCAGATACAGCACGACCCTAAAAACATGCAGTCCTACAGAAATGATTTACGTGACATCCTGCAGCCTCTTAAGGACACTATTATACACCACATTGTACGTGGGTGGTGGGGGTAAATAATATCATTGGATACAATCGGGGCCCTGAATCGTGAAAATGAATATAATCATGAGTAGTTTGACAGGCGCCAATCACTAAACGCCTAGTTTGTATTGTGTAAAGGCCTGAGAAAGTACCGACACGCTTATTGTGAGAAATGTGGCTCGTATTTTTTACAAAAGTGAACTGGATATAGGAAGTCGTTTCGCTGGCGAGTCGAGTGGCTTCTACCGCAATGTTGAGTGTTGTACAAATAGAGGAATTGTTAAAAACATAAAAAATATATATATAAATGTGTGCTCCATGGACCCCAGCCCACACTCAACGTTTTTGTTACATTTGTGGCTTGCCAGCCCGCTCTGCAGCCGAGGTCACCTGACACACGACACCACACATTTACCACTCAGCTCACCAGTCAGCTCCCCTGATCCTCTCTACTCACCAGCCATGAACCCACCTGACCCTCACCACTCGCAATAAAATACATTCCTTTAGAACTCCTTTTTGTGTTTAATCCGTTGTCCTTCTCCCCGCACCTCCAACGAGCACGTTTGGCTGTGCACGGTGCGAAAGAAGTTCAACATACACATGCAACTCACCTGAGCCTCACCACTCATAAATTAACCTGACCATCGCTAATCACCAGTCATCTACTCGCCTAACCCTCACCAGCGAATTCACTTGACCCCCATCGCAAAAGGACACTCATCTGACTCGCCACTCACGGGAACCCACTCACTTGACCCTCGCCAAACTCACAGCCATCAGCTCGCCTGAGAATGTAAAATCTAGATAAGCAGTCTTACACGTGATGATGTGCGAGAGATCAGGCTCTTCACTCACGCGTGAAGAAGCAACCATCTGTTCGCTGTCTCTCTGTGTGTACTTCCCTGTCCCCAACTCCCCATGGTCACCCATCATCACTCCACTCTTCTCATTTCCATTTTCGTTTATTCCACGCATCGTCACCACCACCTAAGTTTACACACATCCCATCCACTCGTATCGTTTCATCTCGCCAAACATATTGTACCATAGTTGACTGTACAGCGCCTGTGTTAAGGCGCTTTATAAATGTATGAAAAGATAAGGCGAGACGTGAACGAAGTGCCTCACTGATTTCCTCACTCGTCCCATGAATAAACACAGACAATGAAGTAGCAGGCAACGTTAACTTGTATTGCCGTGAACGTATTAAAAGTAATTCTAGATTTGAAGCTTTCGTGACTGCAAGGATTCATATTCTTAGGTTTTTTCGGTAAAGTCACGTAGGTAAAAATATGAAATTTATAAAAGTAAAATAAAAATCACGACGTTTCGGAGGCAACACAGCTATCGTGCTGTGACGGTTCCACCTGAAGACGGAAACTTGTGTTGCCTCCGAAACGTCGTGATTTTTATTTCATTTTTATTTTACTTTTATTACATTTTTTTTACCTACTTGACTTTACCGAAACAAACCTAAGTATAGTATTAAAAGTACATGTCATAAATATCGTTAATGTCATTGTCTTTTGCTGTTGTGGGATCTCCGTACGTTCTTCCTCTGTGTTCTTCCTCTGCACCCTCTGCTCGCGATAGAGACGACGTTTTCCGTTTCTTCCCAGGTCCTCCAAGGGCCGGCGATGCCGCCTTTGAAAAATAAGAAGTAAAATTGTGTTAAGAGCTAAAACTATCAACGAATGTATTTTTTTAATTTTACCAGGTAAGGCCCACTGAGCTCTATAGCTCTTTTTCAGAAGCGACCTGGCTACCACAAATGATAGCTCACCGAAGTGGCTTATCGGGTGGAAATTTATAGCAGCCAAATACTCCAAACGCATGTTTCTAAATGTGTACTGTGTATGCGCTGTACCATAAACTCAATACCGTACACGTGTACATGTAATGCTTTCATTTGGTGATACTTTTATCAATGTTCCTCATGTTGCGTGTGACCAGGAGATCTGTAGAGTCTATTAAGTGGTAACAGCACTTGCTCCTACAGTCTGTTCATGGCTATTCAGGGGGTTCTTTGTACATACACGTGGAATATAGTGTACAGCAGAGTATTGCCCTTCGGTCCCCCCCGCCCCCCGAAAAGTCTGAGCGTTCGCCACTTTGGAGGAAGAATCCTCCTTTGAAAGAGTGAAGGCCAAGACCGAGACAGCCAACAACGGTCGCTGGCACAGCGCTGCCAAGTGGCACGGACCAGGCGCAAAGAGAGAGTGCCGAGACGACCGAGAGTGAGTGATGAGGTCGATTTGTCCAGATACCGAAGCCTCAGCCAGCCTCAATGTTGAGTTTCCCTTCGCGTTGCTGTGGAGGCAAACTCCTTGCGTGCTGAGACCCCCCTCCCCTCCACAGGACCGATGGACATCGGAGAAAGACACTTGCGGAATGTGATGGATGACCCGTATGCCCTTCCTACATCCATAGGAAGAGATTCCTCATTCGCCACCAAGCGTAGTGAGACTGGAAGATCACCTCCATCGGGGAGAAGGGCTTTCTCCTTGTCCGACTTCCAGAGGCGAGAAGAATTGCAGTGGAAGGTCGGCGGTGCCAGAGGCCGACTGCTTGCGCGCCTTCCTCGACCAGCAATTTGGCTCGTGGTTTTTTGTTTTGTTTGTGGAGATCTTTCGAGGTTGTGTCGGCGGGGTCGTCGAATGGAGTAGTTTGATCCGAGTAAGTTCAGCTGAGTTGATGGCTGGTGAGGACCCGGTGGGTTGGTGACTGTTGAGGGCGATGTGAGTTGGTGAGAGTTGAGTGGTGAGGGTCAGGTGAGTTGATGATTGGTGAGTGGTCAGGGTCAGGTGAGTTGATCGGTGAAATGGTGAGGGCCAGATGAATCGCTGAGAGAAAGGCGAGCTGGCGTTTGAGTGGTTCAGGGTCAGGTGAATTGAGTGGTGAGCGTCAAGTAAGTGGGCGATTGGTTAGCTTCAGGTGAATTGATGACTGCTGAGGGTGAGGTGGGTTGGTGAGGGTAAGGTGAGTCGGGCATACCTGTCAACCCATTATCAGTGCCCTACCTTATTGCAAACCAATTCAGACCGTATTGGTCACTCCGTGCCCTTATACATCTCAACGTTCATCCGACAAAGTCCCATCACAAGGGAGAAACACAAAGAAATAGACAAAACATTTTTGTTGCCCTGAAAACTAAATGTCCTTGTACAAGAATACGGGTAGACCGTATGGGTTGACACGGTATTAGTTGGTGACAGTGAATTGTAAGGGTCAGATGAGTTGATATTGCTCGTGGTAGAGGTCAGGTGAGTTGGTGACTGGTCAGCCTTGTCAGGTAATGTGATGAGTGGTGAGATTCCAAAGAAGAGTCAGCGATTGAGGAGGCTTCCGTGAGTTTGGGGAGTCGTGATGTTGAAATTCTCCACTCTGCCACGTGGTGCCACTCACACCCCGCGCCATTCGCCAGAGCTTCTCTCTCACGGTAAAGTCACAGCGCTCTGGTGATGTTCCTTATTTACATATAGCCATACATATTGACGTGTACAGTATCAGCATCGGGTTATTAACGTTGCTGTTGTCATTGGTATCGTTTTTGCTGTAGAATAAATGGCTTCGTTATGTTAATGCGGCTATGTAAATGTATCGGTCGGTGTCCCGGACAGACACCTCTCTGGCGTAGATCCGCGGCCGGCATTGGCGCTCCTGTTCCGGTTCGGGGCAGTAGGCCTCAGGGGGGTGGCCCGTTCGGTCTTTATGGTAAAACATTTTTGACGGTTTTGATGATCAGATTTAACCATGTGGTGTTTGTCACATCAAGGTGAACTTATCGTGTAACTCTTTTGTGTTGTCGCATTAATTCTGTATGTGGCGATGCGTCATGGTTTATGTTTACGTCTGTGAGCGTGCATACAGTACCGCACTTACATGTTTTGTAAGTTATTTGAACTTGATTATAACAAACTTGATTGTAACACATAAACATCAAGGACACATATATATTGCCTAAAAGTATGGCATCAAATGCCGCACCTTCACGGTGATCTTGTTGTATTGCATTGGTGGGTTTGTGTATTGTACGTTCTGTGTTGTGTGTTATTGGCACTGCTGCTTGCGTTTCGTGTTCAGCAGTTTTCCTATCTATACTGTAGCACTGTAGTGCAAATGGTATTTTATTTCTCTAATCTCAGTATTGCTTAATTCTTTAGTGGGTCGTGTGCAACCGAAAATGCGGGCCGATTCAGAGGTGGGGTGCCCCGGTAGGGCCGTTCCATGAACAAAACTCCACTGGTTCCATGAAGACCACATCCAGTGTCAAACGTGTCAACCCATACGGTGTCACCCGTATTCTTGTACAGGGAAATTGCGTTTTCAGATCCATACGGCGTACAGCCGTTTCAATACGGGCACAACAAAATGTCTTTCTGTTTCTCCCTTGTAATGGGAATTTGTAGGATGAACGTTGACATTTATAAGGGCACGGGGTGACCAAAAAGGTCTCTGAATTGGTCTGATAAGGAGTTGACAGGTATGCAGTGTATTTAAAGATTGTAATTACATTTGTTGTGCTTTAAATGTAATTAGAAAAACATACACATCGTATATAATGCTAAACTGTAAATAATTTTATTTAAGCTTCAATTTAAGATTGAACTTGGGACTTTACTTCCCTGTTCAATCGTTACTGTGCTGCTTCCTATACAGCCACCTGGAAATCATCAGTGAGAAATTAAGCCCTGATCATAGAAGTTGTTGGCTGGAGGATGGATTCTGCGACGTGCTGAGTATGCCCCCACGCTTGGCTGACATGAGTTTAATGCTGTTTCTACTGCGGTACAAACGAATAGATTACTTTTCAGACGTGTTTATTGCGTGTGTAATGAGCGACTTCCGCGACACGTCGTGTACAGGGTACTTCTTTTATTTCTCACACTGGGCACAGCACAGGCCAACACTTAGATATTAACGTCTCTATTGGCTACACACAGCCAATCACTCGGTGTGGTCTCACCGCCCTCACTCGGCTATGTCGCTGGCTGGCGGCATGCCGAGGATGGCGATGGAACCCCCGCAGGAGATCTTTCACGTGGCCGGACGACGGAGAGAGATGACGGCGAGCAGCGACGCAGCCAGGACCCAAGAATCCACACTCAAACCCTGAGCCCGCTCCCCCTTATATCCCTCCAGGTGTGACTAGGCCCCGCCTCCGGCCACGCCCTCTCGTGGAACCTTCGAGCAGGTTCCCGGAATATCTCGGCTAACCCCACCTGTTACCTCAGCCCCAGACACCTCTCCTTCCCTGATTGGTTGTTACTTTAACCGTGCCCGTACCCATGCTTCCCTTTCCCGTCCAACAGATGTCACCATGTCATTACGCATGTACCAATCTGCTGTGAATGTGACATTGGAAAGAAATATCAAGACACAAACAGCAGGAGGCAAAACTCCCATCATGCCTTGTGTACATGTCCTGTGACCACCACATTGCTTGTACATTGTCCTCAGCCTTGTCTAGACCACCAACTCAACAGAGAGCTGATAATGTGTCCGTATTGTTTAGGACATGGATGTGACCGTGGGGGTTGTGCCCTGGCGTGGTCAAGTCCTGGGAGGTTGCTGGCTCCAGTCTGCTCTGCTCTTTGCTCTGCTCATGGTCAAAGGTCATGCTGGAGCCAGGGCTACCTGGGCTGACTCTGCTGACCCTGACGACTTGGTGAACAAACCACACTGGCCTGTGCCCTACAGGTCAGGAGGAAGCCAGTGTCACAGGACACATGGTGGCTTTATTCATTTTACATATTTATTTTTTACTTATTAAAATATATCACCTGTAAAATCACTTGAGATGGAACGTCACGTTTGCAAGGGTGTCCAGAGTGTAGATTGATGCATCGATAGCAAACACATAATTACTCATATACAACATTTCTAAATATATAATGTATACGGTATACATTTACACAAGTAAATCAGTGTTGTGTTTAAATTTCAGTTGCCTATGATTATGAATGAGTGTGGCACTGTGCTATGAACCTGGAAACTTGAGTTTTATTTATGACCATGGTTGACATCAATGGGGAGTGATATCTGAACTAATCCTGGACCCCTACCCCCCACTTCACCATCCTACATTGACCAGCTTGGTGAAGTATGATCAAACAAACCCCCATGATCAAAACAGCATGGGAAGGCCTTCTTCCAGCAGTTGATTGACATTATGATTATTATTTCTATATTGTGATATTTCCACTGCTGCCAGTATTGTCAGAAATTCCATATAATCGACGTAGAGTGAGTTCTAATAATTTCTTGAAGACGCTCTCAGCACGTGGAGCGAATAGTCGAACATCATGCCTAACAACACAAGGTACAACCCAAAAATACGACAGACAGCTGAGCGAGAGTGCGTTGGCTGTGCGTACACAGACGGGTGAACTTCCGACCGACCCCGGACCCCTTCTGCCAAGCGCGCTACACGTTTTGCCCCGACGGAGACCCGGGGGGTTCCATCCCCGCCATGGCCCCCGAGGATGTGCTGGAAGTGTTCCTGCTCAAGGCGCCCGTCTGGGAGTTCAAGTTTGGCGACCTCCTGGGAAAATTTGTGAGCAGTCATGCTTTTGTTGTTGTGGTACTCGGCACTCGGATCACGGCCTAGTAATTATAACCTACGACCAAATGGCCCTCAATGTGCCCCATTTTGTCAGGTCTCAGAAGCCATGCAGCCTGGCTTATACTTGCATGGGAGACTGCCTATGAATAGCAGGTATTGTAAGGGTTAGGATACGAGGTGGCCAGGAGATATCGGTGGATTCTTGAATCTGTCACGAATTCGTCACTTTACCAATTTGTTCACTCCTTTCGCCGAAACAATGTCGGTAGTCAAGGTGATTTATTGCTCAAATGAGCACTGTTTACAGCCCTGGGCCAGGAATGGAAGTACCACAACTGTATGGCGGGAGCGGGTTTCTCCACAGGACAACCTCAGTTGACATATCCATGAAGTGATACTTATTTTATGTACCCCGTAGAGATGAAGGACTGAATCAACCCCCAACCAGGATTTGAACTCCTCTACCTTTCAATTGCGAGCTGCTCGCGCTACCGCTTAGCCACCTAAGCTGAACTGCAGAACGCAAAACGCCTTGTGTTGCGGGGTCACCATCTTGCGAATGACTGAGGCTAGGGGCTGTGTGTGCGCTGGGAGAGGCATCTAGCGGTAATCATTTGAAACTCTATGCGCCGCCCTCTCTATCTCCCGCCCTCTCTATGTCCCGCCCTTTCAAGTGGTAATAGTTTCATTCATGGGCGGTCGTGGTTGCAGAGATATAGCGATTTCAAAGTGGGTCCATCTTTTTTAAACACTCTGTATAATTGGCACATTTTTGTTGTAGATTTAAAAGAATAAATTATTGCAAGCACAATTAGATGCATGTATTTAAAGCTTAAATTTATTTTAATCTACGCATAACTACGCGCTTACATTTTATAAACGGTCCCTGATGGGAAATAGCTTTACATTTTGGAATATTTAGATCTTTCACGACTAACAGTAAAATAATGTGTTGGTATTATCATCTAATGTATTATATGAGTTCTGTAGGTCTGTACAATACCTGTCAAGCGCATACACTTATACTGTTCATACTCTTTGGTTCTTTCGGTAAAGTCACGTAGATATAAAATAAAATAAATTAAATCATGACGTCCGTCATCAAGTGAGCAACCACAGCAAGAAACAATTGCTGAAGTGGGCAAAAGGGCTGCTGTAACAAGAGGCTATATAGGTAAGAGAGGGGGGGAGGAGCTAGGGAGGAGAGATAGAGAGGGGGGGGTTGGGGTAGGAGGACTGTAGTGCTGCTCACTAGAGGGAATGAGGAGCGAGGGAGCAAGAACAAAATGCCGGGGGGGGGGGTGGCGGGGGGTGAGAGGAGAAAGTGAGCAGTGCTGGGAGTGGGACCGGTTTCGTGGAAGACAATTTTTTCACGGACCGGGGCAGGGGGGTTTCATCATTGGGTCTTTCTCCCTTTTCAAAGAAGCTCTCCAATCGACGTTTGCTTTTTCTCATGTTTGCTCAGGTTAGCTTGTGGGCTTACCAAAACTGTAACTGAGACAAGTGCGCAGTACGGGAAAGAGGCGCGGACGGACGTGGTAAATAAAACAATGGGGACGGGCCACGCGCGGACTCACCGCTCTCACCTCGTGCTGCTGTGCGGCCCGGTTCCTAACAGGCCACGGACCAGTACCGGTCCGCGGCCCGGGGGTTGGGGACCCCTGCTCTAGATGACAATCTGTAAAAAATAATTATCTTGTTAAAGCTTCACTATTGTTGTATGTATGGTCTCGATGACATGGATCAGATCCATGGACATTAACAAACAAATTGTAACAAAGCACGCAAAGAAGCATGGGAAATTGCATGCTCCTAATTGAGCAGGGAGACAGAGGAACATGTGGATTGGGGAACGAACACAAACCAGTCACATACTGGCTGTAAACAATAGTAAATGAGATGACGTCCAGTGCTTAAAACTAATGACGGAGTGGCAGCCAAAGTCGGGAGCGTGCCCGAGTTTTTGACGATCTTGGAGATGGGGCAGTGAAATCAGCAGGAGTTGGATAGATTGTTGCACCATGAGACTGAGAGATGGCGACTGCACGAGGCGCCCTCATTTCCTGAGTTTATAATCATGGCTGATGATAGGAAGTGACCCTTGTATGTATTGGGTTCAAGTAACCCCTGCTGTGACTATAGAGGTTGCTTCGTTCACCACAATAGAAGAAAGAATAATCAATTGTCGAATCAAATGATGGCCGTGAATCGTGACAGTTTGTAGAATCTCTACTGTCGTAATGTGTTACAGGCAAACGACAGTGACGAAAGCGCCGCTTCTCTTCGTATTCACGTCGTACTTATCGCCTCTCGCCAATCTGTACGCCCTCCACAGAACATCATGCATGATGCCATCGGGTTCCGGAGCGCGCTCACGGGACACGCCTTCACGCTCGAGTGGTACGAGCTCTTCCAGCTGGGGAACTGCACCTTCCCGCACCTGCGCGCCGGTCTCTCCGCGCCATTCTGGTGCAACCAGGGCGCCGCCTGCTTCTACGCCGGCCTGGATGAGCGCCACTGGCAAGAGAACGGCACCATGCTGAAGGTTGCCGAGGCCACAGGTGCGACTCGTTCAATGCCTTGCATTGAAACACCAAGGATAGTGAAATTAATACATAGGTTTTCTCAGCCAATATTGTGATTTACATTTCATATTTGGGTTAGGCCATGCGATGATCTGGCCACCTTTGTGTCATTCAGACCCTCCTTCAACCGACATAGCCAAAAAATATTTAATGCACCAATTATTGTATAGTTTGAACTCACTGGGTAAGATGAACAATTTTCACGAACGAAATTAGCAAATTGATACGTTTCGCAAGTGTTGTAAGTTGGCAGTCTCAGCCCAGTCATCAATGACTGCAGCAGAAAAAAACCCTAACATTACGTTCGCATCTGCACTTAATTTGGATAAATCCAAGGGGTTTCAGAGGTCGCTCTGTGATATCTGCTTCTGCAAACCATTCCCTAACACCAAATGTTGCACTGCGCATTGAAAGATGCGAATTGATTCTTCGTCATCTTGAAGCTCTTATGGGCAAAGACCATTACAATTATGACATTGAGTGGCGGCAGAGTGGGAATGTCTTATTGCGTAAAACACCAATGTATGTGAGGATTTGCCAGTCAAGAGAGACGATAACCGTAGTTTGGTCAAGAAGCAGGGAGCATGCCCGTAGCACGTTTGACAAATTACCTTAATATTCAGAGCGAAATTAAGCCCCGGCCTCCCATCCCTTCACAGGCGAGACGTTTAACAACTTGGCCAAGTGGGTACGGCACGACAACGACACGGGCGTCTACTACGAGACGTGGACGGTGCGGAGCGGTGAGGAGCTCAACGCCACCTCGTGGTTCGAATCGTACGACTGCTCGCGCTTCGTACAGCGCACCTTCAAGAGGCTCGCCGAGTTGGGGGCGATGTTCAAGCCAGGCCTGCGCACACACTACACGCGCCTCAACCTCTACTGCGGGGAGCCCCATCTCCTGGGCAATGCCAGCACCATCTTCGGGACGGCGTCGAAGGAGGCCATTAAGTTGGCAAAGGAAATCCGCAGCTTCTACACCAATTTCCAGCCGAACCAGTCGCTGCTGGGGCTGCTATTGAGCGTGTTAAATATTTACGGGGAGCTGGTCTTGCAGCACCGCTTCTTTCTTTACTATAACTCCGAGTACTGGTTGCTGCCCATGAAGCCGCCGTTTGTGAGCATAACATACGAAGAGGCACCGCTGCCTTAGCTAAAAACCCCGCCGCCATGGCTCTTGTGGCGATGGGCGAGTGTGGTTGTGGCGAGGACGAAGTCACTTGGGATGCACAATTTTATAATTGATCCGGCTATGCCTGTAGACCGTCTGACCAAATCACGCAGAATGTGCCCAATTTTCATAACTTCTTGGAAGCTAAGATGAGTTGAGCCTGGATAGTGCCTGGATGGGCAACCACGGTGCATGACATGTTACAGGCTACGGGGCTGCATGGTGGGCAGTGCAGCAAAATCCATTGTACTATACTTCGATGCTTGCATTCACTAACCCATGACCCTACACGGTGGGGGGAGGCCCTCATCCAGCAGTGGATTAATAAGAGCTTCATATGTACACATGTTGAATGTTTTGACATGGTCGCACTGTGGGTGTGATGCACCATTGGGATTTGTGCTTTACACAATTTGCAGCAAGTGATTTGTGGCCTCTTGAGTGAACGTTTTGATTGCCCTGAATGATAGAAAATGCACTAACTGTACTTGTCAAAATGAAATTGCAATAATAGATTAATGAAGATTTTTGTGAAGAGCACTGTCGTTAACTTAAACCTTCATGCTATACACAAATGCATTAGTTTTGTAAATTTTGTATATGGTTGGAATAACCCTTTTAGGGCCACACCACTTTACATATTGTAAATTATAACCACAATTGCTTCAATCAAGTAACTTTTATTAAACTCTTTTGACATTTTAAAACGTTTCACATCTGTTTATAAAACTAATACAATTACACTTTAAGATGTATACTGTCATCAATACAAGCACAGCCACAAGATGTACAAAAACTGCAGATATTTTTTTAGATTTGACACAGCACATGCAAAAACAAAAAAAAGTCAGTTTTAAAAAATGATAGAAACAGGAATACTCTATAAATACAGCCAGTGTCCGAACTGCATTGCCTGCCGCGGCACCCCTAATACAGGTGTAGGTGTGTACAAATGTGTGCCGGTGGGCAGGTAAGGCCGGGAGTTGAGGCAAGGGTCAGTAAAGACTTGTTTTCTTCATGACACGCAGGAACTCCTCCTCGTTTATCTCCCCATCACCGTCACGATCAGCCTCATCGATCATTTCCTGCAACCAAGATTTGGGGGGTTGGGGAAGAGAGACCAGAAGAGGCAACCAATTGCGGCGAATGTAATCGGGGGTGGGGGGGGGGGCGGTCGCAAGAACGACAGATGGCGACGGCTTGGGGAGGCATTCATCCAACAGTGGAATGTTCATGGTTGATGTAATTGAGGCACTTAAGTAGAATATCTGTCTTTCCGACAGCCCTGTTCTTCACCTGAGGACGGCTAATTGCGTTGTGGCCAAAACGTCGTGAGAATTGTATTTTATTATGTTTTATTTTTATTATTTTATTATTTCCCTTCTACGTGACTTTACCAAAAGAACCAAGAAGATGAATCCCTGCAGTCACGAAAGCTTTAAATCGAAATTTAGAATATCTGCATAAACATGTAACCATTCATCGATGATTGTCATTTCGTACGCATTTTTATCCTGACTGCAATCGGTGTCGTGACATTTGAAGAATGTATTCGGATCACTTAGCAGTGCAGAGAATGGTTCTCAGAAGCGGAAATCGTAGAGCTACCACGGAGATACATTCAAGTGATCTCTGGTCGATGCAGCAGGGAAATCGGCATTAAGATTGAACTGAATCTTGTCCAACGCAGCACATTGAGGTGTTGAAGCAGTACGTCTGCCTGAAATTTCTGTGCCTTCCATCAGACTCATACCGGCAAAGATCCAGCCTCTCTATCCACTAGGTGTGTGTGTGTAAGATGTGCAGCCACTCACCTGCAGTTCCTCGTCCGTCAGGGTCTCCCCCAGTTCTTTGGCCACTCTCTTGAGGTTCTTAAAGGAGATCTTGCCCGTTTCATCGTCGTCAAATAGGCGGAAAGCCTTCAGGATCTCCTCCCTTGAGTCCTTCTCACTCTGACAACACAAAGACCGATAGAACGTTGTTAATTACGTGATATTGGAGAAGATGCGCCAGTGTATTGCTTCAAAGTAATTTTTTTTGAATAATTATGTATGCATATATAACTTCTTTCGCACCATATATAGCCAACCATGCTAATTGGAGGTGTGGGGAAGACATGCAAAAGCCAAATTAAAGACAGTAAATGGTACGATAGGATCGGTTCCAACATGCCTTGCATGTCACGTGATATGGCTGCATTTACCACTTGTCAATAGCTCCTTCGTGCCCGAGTTCTCTTTGAGCGAGTGAATACTGTGCGTGTTAAAAGTTGATATGAATAATGTTTGTTTTATACATAAGATCAAAGGGCAGACTTACCATCTTCTGAGTCATCATGGCCAGGAAGTCGTTGAAGTTGATTTTTCCCGAACCATCCTTGTCAAAATCCGCAATCATTTTCTTGATCTCTTCCTTTTTGGGCTCAAATCCGAGTGCACGCATTGCCACCTGCAGGCAAAATTACAACATTATAATGTGCAATGCATTGTGTGACTGCTGAATGTACATTCCTCACATATATAATATCTATGCATGTGTATCATCATCGGTCCAGAGGAATCCATTGCTAGATGAAAGGCTACCCAAGCCATCTCCATCTCTGAAGGACTTGCATTGCAACAATCCAATTCACACCTGTAGGTAAGCTGATTTCATTGTTTCATATCCGCAGTGGACATCCTCTCGAGCGTATACCCTGCTTTGGATGCCAATCCATCTTTGTCTGACCAGCATCATCCCTTCAAACGAAGCATCCTGCCTAAGCCCACTTAACTATTTGAAATTTGACGTTTTTACTTACATGCTCTGAAATCCATGTGCTTTTTTGTCTGTATTTCAGTGTACATGGAGTAAACATTTTTCATTTAAAATTTCAGCATCTGTAATTTTAGGTGCAAAAACATGCCAGGCAGTAGAAAATACTGCAGGCAGGCAGGCAGACAATTATAAGCAGGCAATGACAGAACATCCCTAGCAGGCAGGCAAACATTCTCACAAGCAAGCAATGGTAGGTAGGCATCCTAACAAACAGGCATTGATAAGTAGACAGTGGCAGACAGGCACTCCAAAAGTAAAATAGGCAGTAAAAGACTGATCTGGTTGGTGACAGGCAAGACAACAGTATAGTTGTCAATGAAAGTTATAAACCGTATCTGCACAAACCATGGCAGATGTGGATACCTGATGCACAAACGGAAACTTTCCAATGTGCGACTGGTCATCCAGAACAGACCGTACAACAACATATGACGCAATGCCCGTTCCACAAATACGAAGGAGACATCACAGCGATACACTACTCCACTGCTTCTGACGCGGTTATCTGGCTTGACCACCTGAATGTGAAATTGTAGTTGCTGCTCTGCATCTACATCAGCCGTACGAAAGAAGAAGAATGCCATCCAGATATTGACTGGCAGGCAGTGACGGACAGGCAGCCACCCAAACCTTGAGCTCCTTGACGTCAATGGTGCCCGAGCCATCTGCGTCGAAGAGGTCGAAGGCCTCCTTGATCTCCTGCTTCTGCTCCTCGCTCAGCTCGGGCTTGGGTCCGCTCTTCTTACGCTGAGCGCCACCCGCACCCCCCAGTTTCCTGAACCCAGTCGCCTGGGAGGACAGCAGATGGGGAACAGGATCAGACATCTACTCCCAGAGTCTCATGAATTGAGAGGTAGCCGGGTGGCTCACCGTCAGAGCGTTTGAGCTGGCGCCGCTGAGAACCTGGGTCCAAATTCAAGCCGAGCCGCCCATCATTAAACTGGGTTCTAAAGTGTTGAGTTGATGGCCTCAGCCCGAATATCAATGAATACACACAAAAAAACATCGCATGACTGACATTGATTAAATTCCCGCTGAGAATTAAATTAGTTTGATTGTCATACAACTCTACTCCGTGGGCCAGAGGTCACCTGAAGGGATTTCAGAGGTAGTTCTGTGGTGTCCGCTTCCGCGGGCCGTTTTCTAACACTAAGAGTTGCACTGCTCTGCGAGAGAAATTATATACTTCGTCTCGTTACGTGACACCAATAGCGCAATAACGATAAAATTGGGCAGAAAGATTGAAAAATCTACCTTTGTTCAGGTCGTATGCCTTTTGAATGTCGACTCCACCTTGGTTTAGCAGCCGTCATTGTTTCTTCATCCCTTTGATTCAAGTCGACCCATTAAGGTTGGATTCTCTCTTGAATCGAGTCTCCCCATTTAGAGTCGACCACCTTGGTTTAACTGGCGGCCCGAGCGATCATTAACGCCATCTAACGACTGCCTTTCTTCCCAATCCGAGTCCGGTGTTCCAGCTTTCGGTGCTCGCGAATGATTTGGATTGATGAAAAGCAAACCGGTGTGCTGAACAGGTAACTAATTGATCATTGGTTTTTTACCCTTTTATCTGGCAACAAAACTGACACCTTTTTTGCAGAGTCATGTTTGCATTGACCACAATACCTGCGGTCGGAATGCAAACAAAAAACAACTCTGATAATGTGTGCACTGTCCTTGAAATTCATTGGTCCACACCCGAGACAGCTTTTCTTAAGAGCTTAGTCTCACATGGTGTTGGACCAGATGACGCCAAAAGGCGCACAACTCAAGGACAATTAACCATCAGAGTATGAGAGCTCGGGGTAAGCATTTACACACCATTGGAACCTCATTTGCTAGTAACAAAATATGATAATTGGTTTTATCTGCCAAAATATGATAGTTGGGTTTTTACCCTTTTATCTGCCAAATAAAAGGGTAAAAAACCCAATTATCATATTGTTACTGGCAAATGAGGTTCCGATGAGGTAACTAACTGGCATGTTTTGTTTACGTTACAACCCTCACTAATTTGGCTGTGTCGGGTGGTGGTGGGTTTAACGACACAATTATATTTACCCGATATAACCTCAAGAAAAACTCGATTAGGAACAATGTCGTCTTGAAACGATTCGCGTGCCCCGCTTAACCAACCTGTGTGGCTAAACCACATTATGGATCAATCCCCATGCCCGCCCGATACGGCGCTGCGAGGCGGTTCATCGAGCAGTGGATTGACAACGGGCTGCGATTATAATCAATTGCAACCAAGACTGAACAATTGGTAGAGGCGAGGGAGGCCAGACCTGGCTCGGGTTGAGACGATTTCATCGCTCCATCTCCACGGGCTATCGAGCCGCGCCGTACACGTCCCAGACACATTGTGCGCTACCGCCCCATTCCTAAACTCTTAAACTCATCGGACATCGTCCCAAGCCCGCTATACACTCGTCGCTTAACAGTGTCCACCCCCCGTCAATAGCTTAATTGTAACGATATCGTGGCAATGCCGCGATGGACGACCGGGGCGGAGGAGCGAGGCCCAGGCGAGGTGGGAGCAGCAGGATGAAGGAGGCCCAAGTCGGGCCCAAGTCGGGACATTTGATCGGAGGGTGACGGACACCATTGGCCTAAACGACAACGCAGACTCCCCAACCTCTCTTCACCGAGCGAGACTCCTTGGCCTGCGTGTTGGTGGTGGGTTGATGGTGGTGGGTTGTTGATGATGGTGGTGGTGGGGAGTGACCCCCCTTCCTGAACCCCACGCCGAGGATAAACAGTGTGGCTCTCTCCCTCGCCTTTCGCCGCTCACCATTGCGTGCACCCCCGGGTTCTGTCGATGGAGCGCGGGGAGGGCCGTGGAGTCTTCCGTGCTCGACTGTCGCTGTCGTCTCTCGCCACCACCACCACCGTCGCCGCCGATTCTGTTCGCTGCTCCCGCCTTTGGCCGCCGCTGTTTGCCGCCGCCGCTGCCGCCACTGCTTGGGGTGGTTGCCCCGGAAACGGACCGGGGGGTGGGTGGGGGCGAGTGGGCGGGGTGGGGGGGAGTGGGTGGGGTGGGTGGAGGGGAGGTGGGGTGGGGTGGGTGGAGGGGAGGTGGGTGGGGGTGGGGAGTGGGTGGAGGAGGTGGGGAGTGGGTGGAGTGGGTGGGGGTGGGGGTAAGTCGCGCGTGCTGAACCCGGGCCCCATCTTGTTTAGGGCGGTGAGAGTCATCATCATAATTCAACTCAACCCAAGGATTTACAACTTTCAGAATCAATATTTTCTTCGTTCGCACGGCTGCAATTTTTTTGTTTGTTTTCACACTCGCGGTGGTCAGGCGACAGGGTGACCGCGTCCGGTTGCAGTGGAAGGCTGTCGCTTGCAGTGTCCTAATTTCGTAAAAAAATTTAATTTGGATCGGGACATTGCGTCCGTGATGCGATGTACGGTCTGGATTGACCACAGTCGCACACTGAAGTTCTTTTTTTTTTAAAAATTCCCATAAAAAAATGCATTTTTCAGAATTTTTAGACTGGACGAATCCGATGAGCTATCAAGCTCTTTTTCACACACGTCCCAGTCAGTCGAGGCGGGCCAGCAAGTTACACCAACAAACAAGACAACATTCACAATCAAGGTTTTTGGGTTATAGCGCGTAAATATAAACGTGTCGTTAATCCCGCCACCACCCGACACAGCCAATAAGGTTTGTCACGTAAACAGAACGTGCCAATTCGTTACTTAGTACAGCACACCGGTGTGCTGGAGAGTAAATCCACATTTACAATTTGAGTACGACGTTTCGCCAGTAATTACAACCAGCCTCGTCAATTTGGCACGTTCTGTTTACATGACCAACCTTACTAATTATTGGCTGTGGCGGGTTTTAACGACACGTTTATATTTACGCGATCTAACCCACCCCTCTATCATGGATAATATTGGTCGCGAAAGCCACCATCGTGTTAAAACAGATTTACAATTGGTGACGTTTCGGGCATTGGGCCTTCGTTTTCGACGAGTGTTCAACAGCAAAGTATATATTTACGCTGACTTTCCGACAGACCTGTTCTTCACCGGATGACGGCTGCTTGCGTTGTGGCCGAAACGTCGTGAGAATTGTATTTTATTGTTTTATTTTTATTATTTCCCTTCTACGTGACTTTACCGAAAGAACCAAGAAGATGAATCCCTGCAATCACGAAAGCTTTAAATCGAAATTTATATATTTATATATATTTGCACGGGCTTTAATGATGGCACGCACACACGGGGGAGCCTTCCCTGCGTAAGATGGCAGAGCCGTGGATTCAGTTGTGGCAGTCGAGACGCTGTCGCATGGTTAACGTTGCAGAGGTACAAGGGGGGGGAGGTCCAGATGTCTTGTGACCCCCCCCCCCCCCAATGAATTGACTCCTAAAATCCCACCCCCTTGCATATTCATTTATGTTTGAAATAAAGCCTACTTTCAAAAAATACTTTTAGATAATTCAATGGGAGGGGGGTCACAATTCATCTGGACCACCCTACATAGTAGCTGTTTTAAATTAATGAATCACTCGGTATTTGTGCGTTGTGGAAAAAAAGCCATTGGCATTCTTTTCTTGAAGAAGTGCATTTTGGTCCTCTTTACCATAAATATACATTCTTCCACCGCGAACTGTCATCCTGCAGTAGGATGACAGGTCATGGCCCCACTTCATATATATATTTTTTAATGTAATAGCGCATATTGTGTTTATTTAAACTGAATTGTCAGTCACAAAACTCAACTCAATATAGCTCGAGTCGCATTTTATCTTCACATTTTTATAAAAATGTGCATCCAATCCTGTGTATTAATATATATCAACGTCAACTTATGTAATTTTTCATAATTGATACCTTTTTTCATCCAGGAAAGCCTGACCGAGTCTCAAGACTTTTTTTAGGAGGGTCCTGCCAAGCACATATTTTGCATTAGGCGGGGGCGATGCTACTGATTACTATCCCAATTGAGTAACTTGTCGAGTAATGCTTCAGCATTGGGCTGTTTGACTAATACCACTCACATTGGGGTTATTTTTTTAAATCTATGGAAGGTAACCGGAGAACCCGGTGGGAGAGCATAATAATTGAACACAATAAATGCACCCAAGTACACAATAACACCCAGGCGATTCTTGCTGTGAGACACGATTGTGAGCACAGCGTCACCCTTGGAGCCCAATTGAACCCATTCACAATTTAAACTATGAAACTATATTTAATGTAACTAGCCCCGATGCCTCACTACCACCACCAACTCTGTCTTGGGAAATCTGAAGACCCCATTGTCCAGCCTCGAAGAGTGTCAACAGCTGTATAGCTTGTTCCACAGTCCTTGCCAGCAGAGCTCATCTATATGAATGATAACCACTGTTAATGCTGTCACCAACTAAATTGTTTTTGCCAATGTACAGCCCAATTTTTCAATCCACTGCTGGCGCATAGCTCTCCATGTAATGTGAACTGTAGGGGTGATTTGACCATACTTCACCACACAGGGCATTGGGGGTTGGGGAAGGAAGGGAGCATAGATGAGGCAGCGTAGTACAGTACCTCAATGGCTGTTTAATCCACAAGGGCAGCGAAAACCAGACACCAGACAAATGTGGTCATGGCTATGGCTATCAGGCATGCATAAGTCCAGCTGCATAAAACCCTAGAGTCTCTTTGTTTAACCATAAAACACGCATAATTTAAAGGACAAACTAAGTGGAAAATTCCACTCGGGGTGTTTAATTCAACGCATGACCATGAATGTAACTCTGATCCAGCCAAACACACGTCTCAACGGGATATGGTTTTAGAGTATCATGACTGTTTTTTAAACACTGAAAAGTAGGATTGCCACCTTTTCCAAAGCTAAACCCCCAAAATGTTTCAGTCAACCTAAATCTATAAAACGGTGTAGTATACTGTAACTATTGTACGTTCCACACAATACCATCACATATTTTATTCAAATAGATTCCTGCCACCCAAACACAGATGGCAAATCCCGGATTGTCATGACCAACCTCGGACAAATGGCAACACTACTGAACATCCCATTTACGTTACAGTATAAGCAATGCCTAAGACTACATAGTTGTTTGGGAACCCAAAAATCCTCATAACATACAAGCGAGCGCCTATATCACGATTGCCTAAATCTGGTCATCATGGAAATAACGTGGGATATTCTTCAGAAAACAGTCATACGGGGGAACCCTGTAGCGTGCTCAGTGACGACGACCTGTTTGGCAGTGGAGAGAACCCAAGCCACAAACCAGATAATGTTTCCTAAAGCCATGAATTGGTGACATATTCATCATCGTATCGTTTGCTGTCCTATTGTTTGCCATCCTATTGTTCAACGTCATATTCGTCATCCTGTTCGTAATCTTTTTGTTAGTTGTCCTCTTGTTCCGCATCCTATAGTTTTTTTTTCTAAACTGAAAACGATTTTTTTTAATGCTCTGTGCTTAGTTTGTTATCTTTCACCTGCATCTCCGACTATCACGGTTGGCTACGTACGGTGCGAAATAATTTCAAGATACAACCCATCTACTGCATTAGCCCGGTATTTCGATTAAAGTGTACGAACTTCAGATCTCTCTGTTTTAAATATGTTCAGTGCGTCAGTTTAGCCAGCATGGGGCGTTAGATTGCCGAGTGATTATTTTTAGCCTGGACATGTGAATGGAGAATGAGTGGTTGGGCCTGGTCTAAAACCGTTGACTCCTAAAAACGTTTAATTTGGGTTAAGATCGTGTAGGTATAATACCAATTTGTAAGTATAATACTCCACCAAAAAGCTTCCTTCACCAAAACCCAATCATGACAATTTCATCCAAAATGTGACTCAAATGCAACGCCTTCTGTAAGTGATGAGAAAGCCCATCGTTGTTGCAAGGGCAGAATGGATGCAGACTGGAAACAAATACGATTGAATCTTGATTTGAAGCTTTCGTGACTGCAGTAATCCATACTCTTTGGTTCTTTCGGTAAAGTCACGTAGGTATAAAATAAAATAAAGAACCAAATACGATTAAGCTTTTTCACACAGATGGGTGCGGTTCACAAACAGCAGGAAGGCATGACTTCCATCCGAATGTATTTTGCATGCATCTCATGGGATTACCACATTGCACGCCGACTGTACAATGCTTTGTTTTGTCAAGGCCACCAAATACTGTGAACAGTGACTGTGCAGGCAGAGCGAGCCAGGGGGGGAGATAAAGAGGGATTGTGTCCTCATTCACTGTGGATGTGTCTCTTGTAATGGGGCCTCCCTGAGCTACCAAAACTCTTAACACAAATCAAAAACCCCATTGCCTAACTCTAATCATAACTCTATCCCGAACAGAACCATGACTCTTAGCTCCAACCTTGACTATAAATCTTACTCAAACTTTTAACCTAACTCTAATTTTACTCTAATTTTACTCTAATCCTAATATACACTAAATTCCCTTTACCAAAACAGACGACCCCCTCCACCTTGTAAACATTTTATAGGTACTGTAGTAATATATGGTAGTAGTTAGGAGACCAGCGGGCTACCATTGTGGATATTGCACACTGCAGTATACATGAAAATACAGAATTAAGCGAAACGCCGCTGAAATGTTGACGCGAATTAAAATCAGGAAGTGAGTTTTATATTTGATCAGCAAAAACAAAATGAGAAGGGATAAAAGAGAGTGGAAGAGCTGAAAGGGGTGATGGAGAAGGCGAGGTCGGTTGTCAGAGAGAGAAGAGGCATCTTCTTGTTTCCTGATAGTAAAAAAGGAGAGCACACAGAGAGAGAGTGAAGGGGAGAGGTAAAGAGGAGAGCACAGAGAGAGAGAGTAGGGAGAGAGGGGGTAGAGAGAAGGAATGTAGAGAAAAAAAAGAGGGAAAGGGTAAGGAGGAGAGCAGAGCGTGAAATATTTCTTTTTTTCAGTTTCATTAATTTGGCATGGCCCTGTGAGCCATTCGGCTCTTGAATCGGGTGCAACCGCAACAAACAAAAACATGAACAAGAAAACATCTTAAAGTGACTATGCGCAAACAGAAAAATCCAGGGAAAAACTGCAAAGTCTTCCAGAAAAAAAGGGGGGGGGGGGAGGAGCACATAAAGCAAAGCATTGAAAAAAACACAAAACAACTAAATGATGAACGAAGCAAAGTGCCGACTACACCGAGCATCTTCTTGTTTCCTCTGATCGTTTAAAAAAATTCAAGGATAACGCGGGGGAGAGGTGGATAGAGAGAATGGAAGAAAAAAAATTACGAAATGATGAACGAAGCAAAGTGCCGACTACACCGAGCATCTTCTTGTTTCCACTGATCGTAAAAAAAAGAGAGACCTGTGGAAAGGGGTCTGAGAGAGAGAAGGGGTGAAGGAGGAGAGGGCCCTGAGTTGTGTGGCAGGGCAAGGACAAATCGGAGTGGGAGGAGAGAGGAGAGGGAGGAGAGAGAGAGGGAGGAGAGGGACTCAGGGAGTGGCCTCTGGGAGTGGCTACTCCGCGTGGCTGAGATCCGTTCCAAAAGCCACGCTCCGAACTTTCTCCCCCCCCCCAGCTTCTCCCCACGCCGCACACTTCATCACCGCGCTCCGGACTCTCATTGCCGTCTCGATCGTGGTTCCACAGAGGAATAAAGTCGTAAGCAAGCCAACGCTGTTCGCGATGGCTGCGTCCGCATTGCGTTCTGCCATTGTCTTCTTGCTGCTCTCGCTCGCCCTGTCGGGTAAGCGCATCATCTCCATTGTGCCGTCTTGCGGCCACCCCTCCATTGTGTACGGTGGGTGGGTGGCAGCTGCTGTGTTGTTAATGTCCTTTCTCTTTAATTAATACCACGATAGGTTCGTGTTGTTGTTTTTTACGCGAGCGAATAAAACGCGTCCCGTGCCATTACGCGAAGGCGTCGTTCCAGGTTGCAGTGATCGTTTTTTGCGTGTTTTGTGTTCACATTTCAACAAAGGAATTGAATCTCGTGGCACGAGATCGGAGTCGTAATGATGTCGGCATTGTCCCTCGCGTGGCGGGGAGAAAACCCGAGAGATGTGTTTGGTAGAACCGAGATCATTTTGTTACTTTGTCTGATCAAGGGCCACCACAGTTACTTTCGTGCTCGCTCCCTCCCCATGGAAGCAAAATTGCCATGGGTCCGTTCATAATGGCCACCACCAATTCTTGCGGTGTATACTTCACGCTGTTAAGAGGGGGATTTGTCCCTACCACGCTGCTTGTGTTGTACATGGGGTATTGTGTCTGGTGAAGTGTTAAGAACACGGGCATCAGTGGAGTGAGTGATACAAAGGTGGCCGGGCGTGGTGATATCGCCCGGCCACACCCTGTGGTCTGGCCAAAACTGATGTTCGGGAGGGCGTTTTTGTGTGTGTGTGATTTTAACGAAATAATTATTTATTGTTTCATACTGCGTTGGGGGAAGTGGTTATCGGCAGTTATGTATGTATCGTTCCAGTGGACACGTGTATTGATTGACACAGGCCTTCACGAAACTCGTCGAATATTACGTTGGGTTTATTTGACGTGTGCCCCGATGCTGCAAGCGATATACAATTGGATATTTGCCGCAGTTGTGAATGAATTGATACGCACGGAAGAAGCGTGGGGGATGTTTTTGCACGCTTTTAAAGTAGCACGGGAGAGATGGAAAGATACAGAACAAGCATTGGTTACAATACATCTTATTCTGATACATTAAATGGGATCGAGCAGGAAGATCAGCCGATGGGGGTTAACAATGAATGGGAACGCGTCTTGTCAGATCGTTCGCAGGGGAGATGGAGCGACGCAATTAGCCCGTGCGGTTTGTTGCATCTCGGAACCGTGAGATATTTGCAGCAGTTAATTGATTATGGATGATGTTTAAAGGAAGCAACACCTATAGGTAAATAACACTTTGCATGTACAATGTTCTTGGTTGTGAATTTGATAGCCCGTGGAGGAAAAATAAAACTGACTGGGAATGGATATTTTTTGTAATGTAATGCAGGATAACATATTTTTTCATGTGTCTATAGTGTATGACAAAAAGCACATCTACACATTCTTATGTGTATATGTGAGGAGTACTCCTGCTTAACAGAGTGTGTCAATGCCTGTACAGTGACCGATTCCAGAATGAGGAACATATCATTAATTGTTGAGAACAAAGTGGGCTTGAGCTGAACACATCGCTAGAAAGGGGACGACGGACATGTGTGAAAAAGCTTTATTGCGAATCGGTTTCCCCCAGTATGAATACTGACTTCTGATGGATGGTACTGGTGATGGAATGGCAGCCAAGGGGAGAGATCTCAACCCGAGATAACGATCATCAAGGAGATGGAGAAATACGATCGGCTCATGTGCAGGAATGAATTGGATTTTTGGATTCGTATGACCGGGGAAGGATTGCAAATCGTCGGGTGGAGGGAGGGTTATATCCAGCAGTGGATACATGTTTATAAAACAAGGATACAAATCTTCGTGGTGATGTTTATTCATGCGCTAAAAAGTAACTACTTCCATTGTATTTTGAGCCGTTATCAATTTATTTCGAGTTAGGAAAAGTGACTGCAGGAAGATTTCAAATCATATTTTCTGGAGACAGCCACAACTTCTGCTGTTCTACAGTCGTGTTTGGTCATCGGTTGCAAAAAATGCAGCCGCGCTTCTTCCAGAACTTTCTCCATAATCTCTCTCCCAGATATTTAACCACATTGCAGTGTGGATAAAGGAGCCGATATATATTTTTGTGGCGCAGTATATCTGGTTCTCATTACGAGGAATTCTATAATGCAACGTGGTGGCCCACTGTGTAAGAATGTCAAAAATGTGTAGAGAAAACACGATTATGTTGGTCTACAAAAAGTGTTTAGTGTTGAAAAATCGGCAGGCATATATTTATTTTGAAGGGCTTGCTTATGTTTCCTATAGTTTACACCCCTGTCGTGTTTGCACTCTTATACAGTTCTTTTGTATTGTTGTAACTTTTTATTACCTGCCCCTACTGGTCATCTGTAAAAAAAAGAGCTTAATAGCTCATCGGATTCCTCCAGCCGAAATAAAGATTCTGATTCTATTTTGCCTGCGACTCATGAGGATTCGCAGCTATGCGAGGTCTATTCTCAGCCATGTTCTTCCAGAGGCCTCGTTCAATTAAGGTGCTTTTCTTCCCAACAGCTCCTTAGCATCGGGAGGGGACTGAGCCCCCCCCCGCATACCCCCCGCCTATATGATGGGCATCGCAACCTTTCCTCATATACATACCCAGTCGGTGAGAGGCAGAGCAGAATGCCTGATAGACAAAAACAGATCGCATTGTTGCTCATTCTGTTCATAGCGCTGGTCAACAAAAAAAACATGTTTTTCTGGCCTGGATTTTTGCAGCTGTTTTAGACTAATTTCAGGGTGCTGATTCCAAATCTGATCTCAGATTTGCTCTATCACATCTCATTTTTATGCTATCGGCATACCCCATTTTCATTGATTTTACCCGAAATTAACTCCGTCACTTATGATTGCAAGTTGTTGCGAGTCAGTGACTGCTTTAGTGTTAAAATATGGTGCTGTATTTTTAGGATGGTGTGTTTATAATATAATTTTATGTAGATATCCACATTTTTTAAATATTCTTCTTCTGCAGTTTTTATTGAAAATGCAATATTTGATATCTCAATCTGATGTGATGGACAAAACCTGATGCCAGATTTGGAATCAGCACCCCAAAATTACCTTAAAACCGTTGGAATACCTTATGCCAGAAAAAGTGTGACCAGTGTAGTGTATTTCGATTTAAAGCTTTCGTGACTGCAGGGATTAATCTTCTTGGTTCTTTCGGTAAAGTCACGTACAATGGAAATAATAAAATAATAAAAATAAAACATAATAAAAGAAATATTTTTTATCAAGGTTTATTTTTTATTATTTTATTATTTCCATAAAATAAAAAAAATCTTTTATTATGTTTTTTTTTTATTATTTCCATTCTACGTGACTTTACCGAAAGAACCAAGAAGACTGTACTGTAGTTAATATTGACTGCAGTGTCCCCCCCTTCCTCCCCCCTGAGTTTTTGGTTTGCTGCACTCTGTCCCTGAAGTGTATTTCACGATATGGCACGTGGATTCATAGGAGGCCAAGGGGCAGTGCCACCCCCACCCCTCCACAACATAACAGTTGGACAGGAAGATCGCAAGACATTATGCTATGCCCCATAAATCAAATCCATTCACGGCCTCCCCCTGGCTCCTTGATATGTGCCCCTTTCGATTTGAAGCTTTCGTGAGTGCAGGGATTCATCTTCTTGGTTCTTTCGGTAAAGTCACGTAGAAGGGAAGTAATAAAATAATAACAATAAAACATAATAAAATAATTCTCACGACGTTTCGGCCACAATGCAAGCGACCAAGTCTGTCGGGGAGACAGCGTCTTCAGACCTGGTCTTCACCTGAGGACGGCTGCTTGTGTTGTGGCCGAAACGTCGTGAGAATTATTTTATTACGTTTTATTTTTATTATTTTATTACTTCCCTTCTACGTGACTTTACTGAAATAACCAAGAAGATGTGCCCCTTTGACCACTTTATAGCTCTGGTGTGCTTTCGGGGTAGTACCTTGCGTCGTTCGGCACGATGTCCCAACGTGTTGCTCCAGGAACTGAAAGAAGCTTCCAGGACGTGGAGTTAAACGTTGGAGTTCGTGTCGAGCGACACGCAGTATACAACCTGAGAGCACATCCGACATCTATATAGGAGAACACAAGCCAACGCTGTGGAATCATGTCTAATGATGAAGTTTCATGAGTTTCCTTTATAATCGTCTCAGAAAAAATTCCACGTTGATTGTTTGGCACATGGGGAGGAAATGCCAGTATCCATAGAAAGCCCAGTGCATATGAATGGTTGACAACCGCTCTAAGCCACGCACTGATATATTTCAGAATTGTCTGCTTTGCTGCCAGTTCGTGATCACCCAGGCAATCTTCCATTTGAGTACTGCTGTCCAGCTTGAGGCCTGCCTAGCCTCAGAGATCCAACGAGAGTGGGGTGCATTCTGGAGTGTTTTGGTCGTTGGCATTTCGTCTAAATCACAGTCGCTGAGGACAGGCCTAAAGGCTCCAAGCATCAAGCAGCCAGCAATAAACAGCACCATTTGGTTAGTCAGGTAGACCGAGCCTTCAACCCGGGTGGAGGAATCGGTGAGTGAAGTTCATGGGAACAGTCGCAATCTATTTCAATTTAAAGCTTTCGTGACTGCAGGGATTCATCTTCTTGGTTCTTTCGGTAAAGTCACGTAGAAGGGAAGTAATAAAATAATATTACTTCCCTTCTACGTGACTTTACCGAAAGAACCAAGAAGAATCACCATCTATATATCGAAATAAACTCAAAGTTCCCATGAATCACGTGACGTCTGTGTGGCCAGCTCCACTCTAAATCTCCTCTCTCCGCCCCCTGTGAAAACAGACACCGCTCCGTTTGGCTCACTTCTATTTGCTCCTTTTTGCTTCCGCTCTTCCCTCCGCTCTCATCATCACCCTCTCATCATCACCCTCTCATCATCACCCTCTCATCATCACCCTCTCATCATCACCCTCTCATCATCACCCTCTCATCATCACCCTCTCATCATCACCCTCTCATCATCACCCTCTCATCATCACCCTCTCATCATCACCCTCTCATCATCACCCTCTCATCATCACCCTCTCATCATCACCCTCTCATCATCACCCTCTCATCCCCAATGTCTTGGTCCGGTCATTCCTTCGCCTCCACCTCCTTCCCTTCCTGTCCGGCACTCCCCACTACTCATCTTGAGCTGTGCGCCCTGTTTGTCATAGTCGTGATATAAAGCATGCACGAATTTTATTCACGTATGGATGGTCTTGATGTGCTCATTGTGACTATGGGTAGCGCTGTGGTCTATTGCAGTTTACCTCTTTAATTCTTCCCGTTTTGCTTACGGGAAGAGCATTTGTCCTAGCATCGGCAATATTCCCATTTAATCTTTGCTTGGTCATTTCCTGAGCAATGTTAAGTTCATTTTGTGTCGGCAAACATTTCACGATACAATAAAAATATCCACATTTATTGGCAATCTGCGTGCACATCCACAGACGGGTATGGCAATGCAATACTGCAATTTTCCAATCATCACAAACCCGCTCTGATCAGGATGGTTAAATAACCCCATGTACAATTTTTACAAAAGCGCTCTATGTACACAATACAGGACTGCAATGTTATTTATTTTACTTGGGGAAAAGCCTCACCGAGTCTCCAGACTTACTTTCAGAATGGTTCTTAAATTTGACGTTCAGACCCATTGCGTTCATGAAGTGATATGCAAAATATCAACACATGTTCCCACTTTGTGTTCCAAAGATATGTTGTTATTTTACTGGAAAATAGATAAAAGTGGCCTAATATAAATTATTGAAATATGTTTAATTTGTATATTTGTTTAGGCCACGTGTAGTTGTAAAAGTATGACTTTGTACAAACTTCCCGTACCGAATCATGATGGGGAATTCTGTATACAGTATAGTACTGCATGTGCTGTCACACCCTAACTGTAATTGTATATCATGACTAATGCAGTAACATTTCTGGCAATTCTACTGAAAAAGCCACAACGGGTGATCAAAGAAAGTTATTAAAATGCCAGGATCATTTTGACTCGTTTCCAGGTAGGTCCTGCCACATTGGTAGTGTTCAGCCAGTTTGAGAGATGAACACATGGGCCAGAGGTTTGACTGTTAATGAAAGTGTAGAGTGGGCTTGAGCAGGACATGTCATTGCGAGAAGGGACTGACAGCTTGGGGTCCTGCGGTGGTCGAGATGTTAACTACCTCGCCTGGTATGCAGGAGGTCGTGGGTTCGATCCTGACCCTGACGCCTGTATATTTGGAGTTTGAATGTTCTCCCCGTGGTCACGTGCATTTTTCTCCGGGTCCTGTTTTTCCCACCACATTTATAAACATGCGTTTAGAGTGTTTGGCTGCGATAAATCTCCACGTGATACGCCACTTAGTTGAGCTATTATTAGTTGTGGCCAGGTCGCTTCTGAAAAAGAGCTATACCGTATAGCTCAGTCGGCCTTACGTGGTAACAATTGAAATTATAGTTTTTCAGTTTAATGTAGCCGCCAAGGGAGGGAACACGCCCCACACGGTGAAGTGATGAATTCAGATTGTGTGCAGGAGCCAAATCGATTGTAAAAACTGAGCATGTTTGTCAATAACATTTTGGCCTGAAAAGCAAAAGTGTATACAAATAATAAGCGACGTTTCGGGCAGTGGCCCTTCACAGCGCATAGAGGCCATAGAGATCGTGGATGGTTGTTAGATTGCAAGACCGTGAGAGATGGTGACAGCTTGACGATGATATTCATCAGGCAGTAGACTGATAATTATTTTTATGATTGTAAGTATTACGATATTTTATACGATAGCCTAGGTTCATTCTCTGACACAAGACGGTGCACTGCTCATTCAAGTGTAAGATTCCTGACTTTAAATGTCTAAGTTTCATTACATGCCTTGATCAATCCGCTGCAGTATGTAGGCCTGTCCAAGCTATCACCAGCTCTTAGGGTTCACCCTATGTAACAATCCGTCCAGGGCCTGCACACAATCTCTTGTAAGTGCTCCATCTCCAAAATAGAAGTGCTCTTGGGCACGTTCCCTCCTTTAGTTGCCACTTCATCATTAGTCTCAAACATCGGCCATCATCCCCTCTAGCGGCATCTCGCGTATGTTCTCGAATGCATGTGATCGCACCAACGGAATACAATTTTCGGAAAACGGAAAATAAAACACAAGTGGGAGTAACGTTACACATCGGAATGTTCTTGGCAGTGGTGTACGTTTGTAGTGTAGCGGTCAGCGCGCTGCCCGGCGAACCCGGCGACCCGAGTCCGATTCGCACTCACGGCCAACACCAGTGACAAATATCTGAACCGGTCCTGGGCCTCCCCGAGGTGGACTCTGCTTCAAATGAGTACCTGGTGCAGTGTGGTAAACATCGCCACCAGGTAAACAAAGGCGGTCGGGCGTGGTGCTGGCCACCCCCCCACCTCCTCTTGTGCCAAGCGGGGGCTTTCATAGGTGCTCGCCAAACAGCACTTGCCCCATACAGTCTGTTAAGGCTATACCGGGGGGACCTTTGTCTTTGTACCAAGTCATGCGGCTTGCTGGGAATGTGAGGTATGACGTCAAGTTGGTTCACCCAGCCCTTCTCTGTTTCACTATCACACACAGTCACACAGACAAAGGTCCCCCAATATAGCATTAACAGACTGCTTTGGGAAATGTTTGTTAGCTAGCACCTATGAAGGCCGTCTCTTTGTCTCCCCAATGGCGATGTTTTGCACACCACGCCTAGGGAATGCCCAGGAAAGATGCAGATACTCATCACTGGTGTTGGCCGTGAGCGGGAATCGAACTCGTACACACAAGCAGTCACACACACACTAGTGTGTGAGATCCCAATTTAGCCTTAACAGACCGGTGGATCTTGTGCGGTGAGTGAGCAGCGGTGTCGCTGCCCACAGTGGCATGGTGTTGGCAGAACCACCCCCGCCCGCGTTTGTCTTGCCCTTGTGCTGATGTTTTTACACACTGCTGCCCCATGTTCTTATTTCAGCCTGAGTTGACCTAGGCGAGGCCCCGGACAGACCCGTTCAGACATCACTTTACACTGATACGATGTTGGCCATGTCTGCCATTCGAACTCCGCTGCCTTGGTTTTGTTTTATTACGGTGCGTGAACCACTGTTACCACGCACAGAGGTTAGCTGCCAATACCCCAGAGAATTCCTACTAGGAGTAGGGGGGGTCAGACCCTAATTTTAGGGGGCATGTGAACTGCCTTGCTAAAAGTGTAAACACACTACAGCGTAATTCTTTGTGCCGGGTTGGGCAAGACTTTTTTTCTCTCGCTACTTATTTGACCAGCAGTCTATGAATTCCATCGCACACGAAAACATTCACGCACACACACACCCATTCCTACACACACACACTCTGTACACATGTGTGCACATACAAAAACATGCAGGCCTCAACTTTAACGCAAGACAGAACACCCCCTTGTTGTACCCGGGATAATTTTTGGGGCAAGGTGTGTTTGCGAGCGTCTATTAAGGTTGGCGTGGCGCAAGAGAGAGGGGAGGCGTTGTCAGAACCACACCGATTTGGCCGACAGTCTTCTTCCATTGCTGGTGATTTAAGGCCGAGTTGACCAAATGGAGGCCCATGATTGATCTTCGTTGCTGTGTAACCACACTTTCTACAACTGATTTGATTTGATTTGGCGCCCTGATCTCAAACATTTAAAGGGCACCCCTAGTGGCAGCTGTCTGTGTGGGCACAGGGTGACTGGTACCTGGCTTGCAAATCGGCATTAGGCTGCCAGGAAGAGGGGCGAGGGTGATGATTGGTTTCTACGTAAAATATAATCCCGGATGAATAATTTGCAGGTACATTTTTTTCGCGTTTATGTGGGCCATGCCGCCTCCTGCTGCTGCTGCGAAAGACGTCCGCGGATCTGCTAACGTCTACTCTGAAGTTACCAGTAGTAAATTTTGATTGAAAGCTTTCGTGACTGCAGGGATTCATATTCTTGGTTCTTTTTCTCCAAATTTTCGTGCTGTGGATTTCACACCTGATGACGATTAGCTTGTGTTGCAGTCGAAACGTCGTGAGAATTTTTATTGTTTTATATTTATATTATTTTATTATTTCCCTTCTACGTGACTTTACCGAAAGAACCAGTAGTAGTAACTAGTAGTTGTTACCAGTAGTTCACACAAATGTACAAAAACAAAGATCCCCCGCATAGCCTCAGCGACTTTTGGGGCAAGTGCTGTAATAGACACACACACACACGGATACACACACACACTTGGCAAACCTATTCATGCCACTGTAAACTGATGCCATACACACACACTCTCACAGGCAGGCAAGCGGACAGTACAGTGGGGGAGGTGGAGTGGTGTTGTCTTGCTCTCTTTCATTCCACGTCTGCCGAGTTTGAGAGTGTGGGAGAGAGACACGACAAATGTGAGGGTGGGCCGCTGAGTGTGAGAGAGAGAGAAAAATACAATATAAAAAAACTAGAGCAAAAGAAAGCAAGAGTTGTACTGTATCAGGAAAGCGTGTAGAGTGTGTGTGAGAGAGCACGAGGAGAGCGTGTGGGAGAGTGCAAGGAGAGGATGGTGGGTGAAGGCAGAGAGTGGTGGTGGGGGAGTTACATTACAGTGGGAGAGAAGAGGGGACTAAGGAGAGTGGAGCGTGTGGGGGAGAGAGATTGAGATGAGAGAGGGTGTGGGAGTCAGCGGCGTGGCTATCGATGTAGGCAGTGCCAACTGCACCTTGGCACATGGGCCGCAGGCGCCCTGGTTATGAAGTGGGTGGGGGGTTGTGGAATTGGACAAGGTGGTGATCCTATTTGATTCCTTGCACCAGGGCCCATGCCAGCCATGGCGACACCACGGCGGAGAGGACCGAGTGCGAGTGAGGAGGACGGGAAGGGAGGTCCGGAGACAGGGGAGGGCAAGGGGTGGCAAGCAAGTGTGGCAGTAGATTTGAAGCTTTCGTGACTGCAAGGATTCATACTCTTAGGTTTTTTTCGGTAAAGTCACGTAGGTTAAAAATAAAAAATAAATAATAAAAATAATAGAAATAATAATACCTACGTGACTTTACTGGAAAAAAACCTAAGAGCAAGTGTGGCAGTCCAGAATGGGAGAATGATGAGAGGGGGATGGAGAGAGAAGTCCTGTGGTTGTGAGGTTAGAGAGAGAGAGAGAATGTAATGGGAGAAACGCTATAATGTAGGGAGAGGGTACAGGGGAGCGATTGGAGATGCGGGGGAGGTGATTGAGGAACGTTGGGAGAGAGTGTAATCGAGCGAGTGTGAGTTTTCAAGTGTTTATTTCAGAGTAATTTGGCGTCTGACATAGTCGTCGAGCCGTATGAAACAACACCAGATTATAGATGGCCCATTGATTTCTAACTTGAGGGCGTCTCAACCCATGATCGACTCGTAAAAACTACCGCTCCTTTTCTCATGGAGGAGAGCATTGAAATGCATCTTAGGATTTACTAATTGTGTCAGATGGCCCACTGATTTCTAATTTGAGGGCCTTTCAACCCATGATTGACTCGTAAAAACTACCACTCTTTTTCTCATGGAGCAGAGCGTTGAAATGCATCTTAGGATTTACTAATTGCGTCAGATGGCCCACTGATTTCTAATTTGAGGGCCTTTCAACCCGTGATTGACTCGGAAAAACTACCACTCTTTTTCTCATGGAGCAGAGCGTTGAAATGCATCTTGGGATTTACTAATTGCGTCCACTCATTAGCCCGCATTTTTGGCTCTGAGGTTATCTTCCACCTAGGCGGCAGCCTCGGTCGCCAACTCCTGGGAGCCTCGCCAAGAGCGTTGACTCGCGTATGAAAGGGCTCGCATCAGCACAAAACCGTAAAATGTTAAAATTACCGCATGCCATGGCCGTGATCCACGAGCGCTGTACAGTGTGTATAATTTAACAGTACGGTTGGCCCCGGCAACGATTACTGTAAAAGAAAATGTTTTGCAAAGGCGTACGGCGAGGAATGGTCTCAAACTTGATTTGGAGCTTTCGTGACTGCAGGAATTACTCTTTGGTTCTTTCGGTAAAGTCACGTAGAAAGAAAAAGAAATTAAATGATGGCATGCGACGTTTTGATTGCAACACAAGCAATCATCAGGTATGAATGAAAGAGAAAACAAACCGAGTAAACTTAGAAATATAATGCAATACAACACAGAGTCGGCTAACATAAGTCAACACTGGTTGATTACGAATGGTCTCGAGTTCATGCGAGGGCACGGACCGTGTAGGGATGGCAGGGGTGTTGTAATATGCGTAATTTGATAATAAAAAATTGTTTGGAATTTGGAACGTGTGCGCAGCATTCGATCGCTGTTATCCACAGAGCTTGATAGATTCAGAGGTGCAGGATACCACAGACAAGCAAGGAAGGTGGCCAATAATTTGCCCAAGCTTTGTGGTCCTATAGTGGGATGTTTGGCCCATGCCCATAAAGATAGATCGTCACGCTCACGATACATGCGTAGAATCATGCGTGTGCCGATTTTTATTCTTAGTATGATCGAGTTCAATGTTGCAAGAGCAGCGTGCCTGAAAAAGAGGGTACTTAAAATCGACACACCATCGCCTGCTACGACGCGGATCAGAAAAGCTGACAAGGGGAACGAAATTTGTAAAGCGCAAATTAAGAAACGCAGGAGAGATGTGTGTTGCGACTGTTGTCTGACTTTTTACGTGTGTCGTTTTGCTCTCTTGCAGCACCCACCCGGAAACCAGGTACGTGAACACCCTTTGCCGTTTGGCTTTGATGAGATATCATGGTTTTGACGTGCATTTGGAGGTCCATCGATAAATGTTTTCCAATGAACGGAACGGTCCGTTTTTTTAAATATATATAACGAGAAGACCAGAGGGTCCGTTTCTTTATGCCAATTAAATATTCTTGCTCCTTGGGACCCATGGATATTCTCTCTGCGTCTTCTCTTTCGTCAGTCGTCACACGGTGGCTCACGATGGAGGCTGGAATGCACTTTTTCCTCTCCTTCCTTCCTCTGGTCACAGCCGACCCCTTCCTGCAAGCCTCCATTTGTTACCCACAACTCCTCCTGTGTGCCCTCAGTCCACGTCTCGTATTGGAAGGGCACCTGCTTATTCGCTCAGTCGGTCTCTCCCAGCGGCATTTTGTTAAAGCGGGCCAACTCCTGGTCGGTTTTGACCATCTGGGTCTCGTCAGCAGATTCTGAAGCTAAACTACTATTTTTATCTTCTTGGTTCTTTCGGTAAAGTCACGTAGAAGGGAAATAATAAAAATAAAACATAATAAAATAATATTATTTTTATTATTTCCCTTCTGCGTGACTTTACCGAAAGAACCAAGAAGATGAATCCCTGCAGTCACGAAAGCTTTAAATCGAAATTTACTATTTTTATTTTAGGAGGTAGAGCCTACTGGGCTATGTAGCTGTTTCAGAAGCGACCTGGCCACAAGTGATAGCTCAACGAAAGTGGCTTATGTGGAAATGTATAGCAGCCAAATAGTAATAATAATCAACTTTCTAAAAACACCAAGGTAAACAGCTGTGAAACAGTGGGCACGGTGGCAAGATGTTAACTACCTCCCCTGGAGTTCATGGTTTCAATCCCGACCCCGACGCCTGTATATTTGGAGTTTGCATGTCTTTCTCCCCGTGATCCTGTGGATTTTTCTCTAGGTTCTCCGGTTTTTCCCTCGCGTGATAATTTTTACGTGATAAGCCACTTTGTTAAGCTATCATTTGTGGCCAGGTCACGTCTGAAAAATAGCTATACACCTCCGTGGGCCTTAACTAGTAAAATTAGTTTAGTTTTAATCGGGGCGGCCTCCGGATTTGAACCGTAAGCCTCTGCAACGAGCAGCGAACACTCTGCCAAGAGGCTGCGTCACCGACAATAAGCGGTGGAGCAGACCTGACTCTGCTGATGTGACCCAGAATGTTGAAACCAGTCCGGGTTTTTGTTTCCTCCTAACACATATGCCGCTTGAGAAAACATTGGTATAGATGTCCCATAGGCTGATGAACCAAACAAATTATGAATTTTACGTAGAGACGTGGATTTCCTGTGTTGTTATATATTTCATTATTTGAATTGTCAGCAGCATTAACTAAACATCGTTTGTTTGCATCAGTAGCAGCAGCATCATCATTCGGTTCATCATCAGGCCCATAATCGAGTTTAATCATTGCCGTCATCGTTGTTGTCTTGTTTGGTTCTACAGGGTTAAGCGACGCTGACCTCTTTGATATATTTGACGACGACGACAATGGTAAGTCATCAAGATGCAGTGTGACCTCCCGAGTCACCCACCCGCTCACTGACCACTTCACTGACTTGCCTGCTCACCCACTTCTCCACTCACCCACTTGTACATTTGCTCGGCAATGTACTTGCTCCCTTATTTTCTTACTGTCGCACTTACCCCCTCACTTGCTAGTTCACTCACATACTCGCCCACCTGCTCACTCGTTCACTGACTTGCTCACTCACCCAAACACCGACTTTTATTTATTTGCTTTCTCGGTCATACACCTATTCAATCCTCAACTTATATACTGACCCGCTCGCTCATCCGCCCACTTACTCGCTTATCCACTGAGCAGCTTCCTCTGCTGATTTGCTTTTCGCTCTCGCTTGTTCGCTCGCCTATTTTCTCACTCGCCCACTTACGTCCTCTCCCAGTCACCCGCTTACTCGCTCACTCGCGCATCTTCCACTGGTAGACATTGCCTGCATAAACTTCCAGTCTATAAATAACCGCCATTTATAATTAGCCCTGTAATCCGGTGTAAAAACACACTGCACACGCGCACACACGCGTGTACCATCGTCGCCCATTCGTTCCGTCACCATGAGGGTATCCTAACTGAACCAGCTTCCTTTATTGAACTGCGTGCGAGTACTGCTAAATAAAATAGCAGCTTCCTCTCGCAAGGTATATCCTCAGAGTTGCTAATCACAGCCCTTACCTGCGAGCTGAATGCGAGCAGGTAAGGGCTGATGTGAATCCAGAGTTTACCACAAAGTTATAATATTTATGTGTTGCCCAAATGTGACCCCATCTCAAGATGCAGTGCAGAAATTGTGGGTGTGTTTATTTCAGAGGGAGTTATGGGGAGTGTGATGGGGAGGGTGAAGTGGAGCAAGGTCCTAAGCTGTTGTCGCTCGACCAGTTGCGGGGAAGTCCGCCGCGTGGGTGTCTGGGACAAGAAGGACGTTCCTGAAAGTGGCGGCAGCAGAGGGGGATGAGCCTACCACCCACTGAGAGGAGGCTAAACGGGGGCGTTGACGGAAAGCCCTGCCATGGCATAGCAGTGGAGTGCTTGGAGGGGAGTAGAAATGAGAGTCAGGAGAGTGCGTGGAGGGGAGTGAAAGTTCGTCCGTCGGTTTGCAACTTTGAGACCCTTATTGTAATGCAAGAATGAGCAGACAAAAACGTTTACTGTGGAGACAAACAACTGGGCGACCACTGCCTCACTGACATCTGCGAGTTGCAAAGCGATAGATGCCGGTGGTCTCGGCCCAGTTACCAATAACTACACCAATAAAAGCATCATGTTTAAATGTGGGGTTTCAACCAATTTTTCTGAACCCAGCACTGAGAATTAAAAAAAACCCGCTGCTTCGTTTGCACATGACGAGGGGTTTTTGCAGAGGAAGTGAACGGTATTCCTTTTTTATTTCTGGTAAAGCCCAATGAGCTAGGACATTTTTTTTTCTCCGTCGGCGACCCAAATTCCGACGCAATTTTGTGACGTCAATCTTCTGGGGCCGTCCTCGGTCATGTGGTGCGTGGCTTCCTGCAATAACCTGAAACTAAGCAATGTTGTTTTACTTGACCAGGTAAGGCCTACTGAGCTTATATAGCTCTTTCAGAAGCGACCTGGCCACAAGTGATAGCTCAACGAAGTTGCTTATCGTCATGTGGACATTTATAGCAGCCAAATAATCTAAACGCATTTTTCTAAACGCGGAGTGAAAAACCGGAGGACCCGGAAACAAATCCACGCGGCAATGGGGAGAACATGCAAACTCCAAATATGCAGGCGTCAGGGTTTGTATCGAACCCACGACCCCCTGCATACTAGGCGAAGGAGTTAACATCTTGCCATGGCGGCACCGATAGTTCTGCATGGAAATGTAATCTTGTCTCATGGCGTGATGAACATCTGTGACCAAATCGCCCTGAAATGCACCTAAAATCTCTAGATCTCACAAGCTAAGCATGAGTTTGACCGGGGATGATGCTTGGACATGCGACCGCTGCACACAGCTTCTGAAAAATAGCTATATAGCTCAGTGGGCCTTACCTGGTAAAATAAAAAAAATAGTTTTAATAGTTTACAGTTACAGGCGACTGTGGGCCACATCGTGGGCATCGGAGGACATAGCAACAAAATCCTGCTGTACTGTACTTATATGCCCCCATCTTCACAAACCCAACACTTTTACCACCGTGGTGAAGTACGGTCAAACAACCCCCACGACCCGCACAGCGTGGAGGGGGAGGCCCTCATCCAGCGGCGGGTTGACCGTAAGACTTTACATGCGCATGAGTTGATTACTTCTGAAGCTGTTGGTTGGGGGGGGTGGGGGTCAGAAGTTTGTAAGATTAGCGTTTAAAGTTCCACTTGGCATCCTTCAATATCCGAGGGTTTAGTTTCTTCCGCTGCTTTGGTTTAAGCCGCCACCCGAACGGGAGTGATTTTCCTACTGCAGGGAAATAACGCAAAGCAGGAAATTGGCAGCGATTCATCGACGGAGGCAATTAATCCCGCCGCTTATTGTCCCATTGCCCTGTGGATTTAGCGAATTCACCGGCTGTCCCTTTTGTTTCCTGTACATGGGGCTCGGGGTTGTCTCGCTGGTTCACTGTGCCTGGCCGGTGATGATGATGAGTCACAACGCAGGCATTTCTCCCCTTACGCAGGCTGCATTCCGCGATTCAAATCGCCTCCCCAATGGCCCAACACGAATCACGTGCGCGTGTAGACCCTGTGTGCATATGTAAAGACAAAGATCCCCCGTATAGCCTTAACAGACTGTTGGGGCAAGTGCTGTTAGCGAGCACCTATGAAGGCCGGCACGGCACACAAACACCACGCCCGGCCGCCTTTGTCTCCCGAGTGACGATGTTTACACATCGCACCAGGTACTCATTTGAGGCTGAGTCGACCTAGGGGAGGCCCGGGACCGGTTCAGATAATCGTCACTGGTGTTGGCCGTGAGCGGGAATCGAACCTGGGTTGCCAGGTTCATAGTGCAGCGCGCTAACCGCTACACTACCACTCCCCACCATATCCACAAACGCATACACAGTTCCTACCTCATCACTTAAGACTGTCAAATCCACAATTCCTCCCATATTTAACGGTTGTATTCTTATCAGTACTAACACCATTAATCTGCTTGGTACAACATCTGTGCTGGCATGGAATGGCTGCAATGTTACTAAAACGGCTAAGGAGTTATCGGAGAAGCGTGGTTTTTCTTTCCGTGCCAAAGCATTCATCTTTAACTCTGAATAATTATTATTTCCGCAATACAAAACACACAACAATGCACTCGATCACTGACCCACTCATTTACCACGCTGCAGATCACAACAACACACTCACCCGCTCACTCACCCACACACTCACCCGCTCACTCACCCACACACTCACCCACTCAACCACCACACTACAGATCACAACAACACACTCACACACTCGCTCATCCACTCATCCACCACACCACAGATCACAACAACACACTCACCCACACACTCACTCACACACACACTCACTCAACCACCACACTGCAGATCACAGCCACACACTCGCCCACCCACACACTCACCCACCCACACACTCACCCACACACTCACCCACACACTCACTCACCCACTCACTCGCCCACCCACACACTCACTCACTCAACCACCACACTACAGATCACAACAACTCACCCACGCACTCGCCCACCCACACACTAGCCCACTCACCCACTCGCTCACCCACACACTCGCTCACCCACACACTCGCCCACCCACAGACTCACCCACACACTCGCCCACCCACACACCCACTCCACCACCACACTACAGATCACAACAACTCGCTCACCCACACACTCGCTCACCCACACACTCGCTTACCCACAGACTCACCCACACACTCGCCCACCCACACACTCACCCACTCCACTACCACACTACAGATCACAACAACTCGCCCACCCACACACTCGCCCACCCACACACTCGCCCACTCCACCACCACACTACAGATCACAACACTTTCCCTTTCCGCCTTTCTCCCGTACCATGCTCCACTTTGAAATAGCTCGTATACACACCCATGAATACACACATCCTATATACACGTATCCTACACTGTATACACATACCCTATATACACACACACATGCAAACTTTTTGTAACGGTACGGCTGGTGTGGTTTCACCGGGGGCCTCTGGTCCGAAGACCTGGCGGACCCAGTTACCCGCGTGGCTGCTGATGAGGATCCGTGCTCGAGTCTCAGCCAGTTTTGCAGCAGACGTTAGAACAGCGCTGTAACGAGTGTTTACGTTTACTTACACTCCCTATGCACACACTCTGTACAAACATAAACCTTATATTGTATACACAGCCGATACGCATGCATTGTATACATATCTCATGCTCGTACACATAGCTGACATATGCACACACAGCCCAAAATACTTGCAAACCCATATGTACACACATGTGCATACGTGTACTCCATATACACCCAACTCATGCCACATCCATTATCTCACCCTGCCCCCCCCCCTCCTACACGCTCTACTCTTTTGACCACGTGGAAATGGCTGCTGCTCCCAATGAATATTTCACGAGTGACCGTTGTCACGGCGTTTGCTTTTGCACGACAGGACAAACCTCCTCGTGTCTCTGCGGTGGAGAGGGTGGGTGTTGGGGGGATGGTAGGGGGCAGCCCTGCCCCCTTCACCTATCCCCCCCCCTGCCCTTCGACGTTCGTGAGAAAGTGGAAACCACTTCTCATGCATGCGCCGCTCTGAACCGGCGATAGCTTCACTGACAGGCTCCCTCGGCAATGCCCCACACGACACGTTGTGTTCAACTTACTCGTTTTGTGGCAGTTGGGGTAATTGGTGATCCAGTGCTTGCCGCTTAACTCCCAGTCGCTCGCTCACTCACTATCGGCGGTCAGCCACCTTCCCTGTCACTCTTCTATCACTACTACCATGGTAACTGTGAACTTCGATTATTGATTCGTGAATCTTGCTAATTGACTCCTGGAATTTGTGAAAAAGAGCTTTACAGCTCATCGGATTCTTCCAGTATTAAGAAATATTCGGATTCCTCCTCCCGTGTTGAGCACTCGCCCAGCGTGGCAGGGCGGTGGCGCAGTGGTGAGGCTCGTGCCTCCACAGCAAGAATGGCCCAGGCTCGATTCCCGACTTGGGTCACCCTTTCTGCGTGAAGTTTGTACATTATCCCCCTGTTCTGCATGCATTTCCTCCCGTATCTGACATGCAGTGCAACTGGAATCGTCCAAAACATCCCAATGCTGCACTCATTGCTGAGGAAACTTCTATGCAGTGGCTGCATCACTCAGGAGGAGTAGCAGAAGCTTGGTTTTATTCCTTGCCACACAGCCGTCGTCCCTTAACTCGAAACAATTATTATTTGGCGGTCCTAGACAATGCGCAAATTGCTCGCCACCGATCCTAGCCGTGGCCGGGAATTGAACTGGGGTTGTCGGGTCCCGAGCGCGGCATCTGAACCACTGCCATCTCCACTCCCATCTCCCACTTGTGTTTGTTGTGGAGTCGGCTGTCCCATGGGACTTTGTCAGTGACTGCCCCTGTTTGCTGGAAAAAAAGCACTATTACATTTTTAATGCGTGGCAACTCCCATTTGCTTCTCAATTGCGGTTTGCATGAGACACCCAACCCAGCGAACAAAGGAGTTTGTTGTTTTTGCCGAGTCCGCTTGTCTGGCCTGTCCGAGTTTGAATCTTCCCCAGTGAGACACAATAACTTCAAAGCAACTTACAGGAGACCGCTGGCAATGTTGTTATATCGGTGTTTGTACATCGGCACAGTCGTTTTGGCCAAATCCACTGCTGGATGAGGTCTCGTGGGGGCGGATTGTGGACCGTACATCACCAACGGTGGTCAGTGCTGCGCTACGAACCCGGTGACCCGAGTTTGATACCTGTTCACGGCCAACGCCAGTTCTGGACCTCCTTTAGATCGACTCGGCCTCAAACGAGTACTTGGTGCAACGTGTAAACATCAGCACTGGGGAGACGAGAAGGCGGCCGGGCGTGGTGCTGATCACCCACCGCCTCGTGTACCGTGCCGGCCTTCACAGGTGCTACTCACTTAACGAGCACTTACATCAACAGTCTGTTAAATGGCTACCCGGGGGATCTGTGTCGTTTTGTGTCTGTGCGTGTGCGCGTTTGACAGATCCGAAGCCAACGACCAAATCCCAGACCACAACAACCGCCGCCACTACTACAACGAATAAACCCCCACCCCCAAAAGCAATGGATGACCTCGACCTTCTGGACTTTGGAGATCCGGGAAAGAAATCCGGTACAATGCTGTGTACACACAGACATATTTGGCCGCTATAAATTTCTACGTAATGAGCCACTTCGTTGAGCTATCATTTGTGGCCGATTTGCTACGGAAAAAGAGCTACATATTTCGATTTAAAGCTTTCGTGACTGCAGGGATTCATATTCTTGGTTCTTTCGGTAAAGTCACGTAGAAGGGAAATAATAAATTAATAAAAATGAAGAAGAGCTACATAGCTTAGTGGGCTTTATCTGGTAAAAAAAATAGTTTTAGTTTATTTATTTTTTGCGATTTGCTCACCTTTTCAATACTGTGCACTCCCGTGTTTTTTTTGTATTGTTGTATCTTTCTGACCCACCCCCAAACTGGACATCTGTGAAAAAGAGCTTAATAGCTCATCGGATTTCTGCCAGATAAATCGATGAATATTCTTATTCTAACTACTACCGCATGAAAGCAAGAAGGCTGGGAGGAGCACGTGGCCCTGGCGAGCTTTGTCGATATCGTCGACCCGAGGGAAGACCAAGGACCATGTCGGGGCAGGGGGGGGGGATACTGTTAGGCCAAGATGTTGAAGGGTGCCGCGGTTGAAAGCGTTGCCACGGGGTGGGTGTCGCCCCCCCCCCTCCCCCCCTCTCCCCCTGACGTCGGTGCACTGATGACTCCTCGATACGATGCACGGTTGCCGTTTGTGTGCCGAGTCGGTAAAGTTTGCCCGCGTGTCCCCCATGCAGACACGCCCACCAAGCCCAAAGACAACGACGTTCCATCGAGGTCCGGTGGCGGTGGTGGTGAGTAGGTGTTTACATTTTTTTGGTTTTTCCACCGTTTCATCGTAAGCCAAGCTAAACAACTCGCGCACACGTGTTGAGGATGTTTGCCGACGAGACAAAGGGAAGCCTCCTTCCTCTACGCAACAAACGCGGGGGAGGTCAGGTGGTGCGATCGTGAGCTTAGACATTGCTTGACCTTCCCTTCTCCCTGTGTCCGCTTACCCAGAGTTCAGTGACGATGATCTGTTTGGGGGTGGAGACCCAAGCAACAAGCCAGGTAATACCTCCAAAAGCCACGAATCGGTGGCATATTCTTATTCGTATCATTCGCTGTCCTATTGTTTCCCATCAAATTGTTTGACGTCCTATTCATCATTCTGTTGTTCATCATCTTGTTGTTCATTATCTTCTTGTTCTTCATCGTATTGTTTTTCTAAAAAAATAGAAATATTTCTGTTTAGTTGTCCCCCCCCCCCGCAACTCCAATTAGCACGGTTGGCTACGAACGGTGCGAAAGAAGTTCTACGTACAAACATCCTCTCGTTCGTTATTATTTCGTCCATCATCCTGTTGTCCATCTTGCGATTGCTGGATGCGCAAATGGGAACCACTTTTTTATTCGAGCGAGGGTGAGCGCACAAGTCGCGCAGTGGCTATGCACACGTGTCATCGACCACTGTGGGAGGCGGCGGCGGCGGCGGGGGTTGTGAAACTCCCTCCCACACCCTGGCTCGCCAGGAGAAAGGCTCTACAGCTAAAAATCTGGACTCCACCTGTTCCATCTGCGCGGGGGAGACCGTGTTGCCCCATCACACGCGTGGATTGGTGTTCTCCGGTTTCCTCCCGCAATCAAACGCTCATTTCATTGGCCGATAACACCTTCACATATAAACTAAACGAGTTTTTAGTTTTACCAGGTAAGGCCCACTGAGCTATGTAGCTTAACGAAGTTGGCTTATGTGGACATTCATAGCAGCCAAATACTCTCAATGGATGTTTCTAGATGTGGAGGGAAAAATCCACACGATGGCGAGAACATGCAAACTCCACATATACACACTTCAGGGCCGGGATCAAACGCAGGCGAGGTAGTTAACATATATAGAGGATCTCAGAGCTTGGTGGGGGAGGGGGGGTTGGAATTTGGAACCGGGTTAGCAGCCTGTTTGCTGCCATTTCAAGTTGCTCTGTCATGGCCCCTCGTGCCTCTTGAGTCATCCTCCCTCTCTCTGCCAGAACGAGCGGATACTGTGCGGTGTGTGGAGGTGGCGGTGCGTTACAAGTCAATAATAATTATTACTGTGTCAATCAATGTTCTTCATTGCAAGGCGCCCCCCGACAATACACAAATGTGAAAACACCCCATCATCATCGTGCAACCATCATCCTTGGTGATCCCTTGTAATGTGCACCCATGACCGCCTTCATGGGTAGGTCGCCCTCGAATAAAAGTGCTGCTTGGATCAGTGGGCCTTAAACTGTATTTAATTGAGCGTGTTCTCGTGTTGTGGGGAGCGGAAGTGCAGTGGTTGGCACGCTGCGTTATGAACCCGGCGGCACTGATTGCGATTCCCGCTCGTGGCCAATTACAGTGGCGAATATGTGAACCGGTTCCGGGCCTCCCTTTAGGTCGACTCGGCTTCAAATGAGTACTTGACGTGGTGTGTAATAAACATCGTCACTGGGGGGTGCTGATCACCCACCCCCACGTGTGCCGATCACCCACCCCCACGTGTGCCGTGCGGGCCTTAATAGGTGCTGCTTGTGAACAGCCCTTGCCCCAGCCGTCTGTTAAAGGCTATACGGGTGTCTTTGTATTTGTGTACTGTTGACAGTGATTCCAGCAAAGCCCAAGACGGATCACAATTTTGATGGAACCAACAGTGGATGTAAGTAACCCTGTGCATCGCCCACTCTCGCATGGTTGCACATCTCACACATCTGCCCCCCCCCCTCTTCTCACCCTTCCTCTGTCCCGCCCTGTCCTCAATGGCCACAAATCCGTTTTAATCTCTCGTAATTTCACGATAAACGATTCAAAAGTTAATTCTGCAAGCCAACTTACATTACGAGGAAACTTATGTTCCTTCATGTGCAATATATGTTAGTGCACTATTTTCTATTTCTCCTGTAGCGTGGCAGTTCTAGCTCTCATGTTTTCCATTTGCTTCATTGCTCAACTTTTATTGGGTTTATTGTTGATTTTGTTGTTTCGTTGGCCCTGGTCTCTCTTGCGAATGACACTTAGGCTGATCTCGCTCGAGTTCTCTCCTGGATAACAATTTACAGCTTAAACTCAATTTCCCTCCCGGGGAAGAGGGCTGCCTGGCTCTAACCGTTCGGAGATCTTATAATCGCCAATCGGGGATCTCATTTGGGGAAAGTTGCAGAAAATGTATCCGTGGTCCAATTATCCAGCTTGCAGATTAACTGTGCTTGTTCGGTGCCATCTTTAAACCGGAACGCTGGTTTAATTATTAGCTGCTCCTCGCTCGTTGAGGGCCTCTGACTTGGATGACAAAACTCCGACTTGGCCCAGAGTTTGGAGTGTAAAAATTACGTTTGACTCCCCCCCCCCCCCCCCCCTCTTGCGAATACAGTTAACTCTTGGGTTATCTGTGGGTGTATTATCAGGCCTCCTCATTGACCGCCCCTGCAGAAATGTTTTTATAGTTATTTTTTTTACACGCCCTGTACTTTAATTTATCAGCTGCTCCTCACTCGTTGTGGGCAAGGGGTGTAGTGCGCACGTGGGTGAGTAGAACCGAGTACTTTGAGAGCCAATAAAAACGGACAACGCTTTCCACGGTCATTCATGTTCTATGTTTTTAATAGCCCAATTTCCATGCGGTTTGAATTATCCTTCGTATAATTTTGTCCGGTAAAATGAGATGGGGAGAGGGGAGAGCTAGGAGAGTGTGTGGAGTGCGGAAAGGGTGAGATGAAAGAAGAGAGGTAGTAGAGAGATGAGGGGAGATGTAGGAGAGCGATTGGGGTGGAGTAGAGTGAGATAAGAGGGGAGCGGAGGCGTAGGAGAGTCCGTGGACGATCTTGAAGACTGCGAGTTGTGAACTTGGAGTTCATGCAGGATGGGATTGGGATGTAGCGGAGGGATCGGCGTGGGTGGGAGGGGGGGGGGGTGATGCCACCTGATGTTTCATCAATGGCGGTGGTCGCGACGGTCGAGTGATTGTGCCCTCATTTCCTCCCCTACCCCGTCCCCCACCACTGCCACCGCCAGCCATCAGTGACGACGACCTCCTCGACATCACGGGGGGGAAGAGGCCAGCGGGGGGCGGCGGAAGCGGTGGCAGTGGCGGCAGTGGTGCCCGCGGAGGTGAGCAGAGAACACGCGGCGGCTCGTAGCGAACGCAGGCAGGAGTACAGTACAACGTTGCACCTCCGATTAGCATGGTTAGCTACGTATGGTGCAAAAGAAGTTCAACATACATCGTCTCCGGCGACCGTCACTTATCTGCCCCGACCGATTAACCGCCCGCACCCCCTGCAGCGTTACTGCGTTGGGTGTAACGGTCATTTTATAACGACGTTCGCTAAGCGGACCTTGGGCACGAACGGTAACGTATGCCCAATCTCGTGTGGGCGTGTACCAAATTGCAGCACCTCCTCGCGCCGTAGGGCAAGAGAGGTCACTTGAAGAGATCTCAGAAGTCGTTCTGTGATATCTCCTTCCCTGAATGGAAGTGTCGTCTCGTGACGACGCCAATCGGGCAGTTGGAATAACATTTGAATAAATAAAAAACTATTTTATACGTGGATATTTTCTTGCAATGTAAAAACGTTAAATAATTGTTGCGTTTTCTCTCCCCTTCAATGAACTCTCTCCAGGCAACATCCCGTCTCCTACAACCGGACCTGGTAGGTCGCAGTTTTATGTTTTTACATCTTAACCTCATGTTCGTGACGGGATGGAGATAATGTTGATGGGTTGGTGACGTAGGTGGTGAGGTGGCGATGTTCATAATGGGATGGTGATGATGATGGGGTGGGGACTGGGCGGTGATGTTGGCGACGAGGCGGTGATGTTGGCGACGCGGCGGTGATGTTGGCGACGGGGTGGCCGGTGTCTGTTAGACGCAGATGCTGCGGTTCCTGGGACGGTCGCGGGGATTCTGGGAGCGCTGGCGGCCGCGATCCTAGCGGGCGGCTCCAGTTTCGTGGCGTACCAGAAGAAGAAGCTGTGCTTCAAGGCCCCCGGTGAGAACCCCCCTCACCTCTACTCACCACCACCGGCACACTCCTATTTATACAAAGACAAAGAACCCCTGTATAGCCTTAACAGACTGTTGGGGCAAGTGCTGTTGGCGAGCACCTTTTGAAGGCCGGCACAGCACACGAGGGTGTCGGTGGCCAGCACCTCGCCTGGCCGCCTTTGTCTCCCTAGTCGCCGCGATTTTTACATACTGCACTAGGTACTCATTTAAGGCTGAGTCGACATAAGGGAGGCCCGGGACCGTTTCAGATATTTGTCACCAGTATTGGCCATGATGAGCGGGAATCGAACTCCGGTCGCCGTGCGCGGCGCACCAACCACTGTTCCACCGCTCCCCATATCTATGTATGTTAAACTCGTTTCGCACCATACGTAGCCAACTGCGCTATTCGGAGGTGCGGGGGGAAGGACAACAAACTAAACTAGATTTAAAAGTGCATAGCGCCGATCGATACACACCACCGCTCACCACGCACCTATAACGACGAAGACGACGATGATGATGACGACGGTAATTCTTTGCTAACCCCGGCCTCCTCGTGTTCCTGCGCAGACGACGGCGAGGGTCAACCTGACGGGCAAAGAGGCGAGGATCCTCAACGTAAGTTGCTTCGTTTCCACCCTGCACCATTCGCCGCTTTCCTTTATCGAACCCTGCCACCGCTGCGTGCACGCGGCTAAACAAGACGGTCTCCTCCGCCCTCTGTGTGTATCACCGATATCGGCAATAGGCCCCGGTTGGGGTCGCCCAGTCGCTAAACTAAACTAAACTTTTTATGTTATCAGGTAAGGCACCACTGGGCTATGTAGCTCTTTATCAGAAGCGACCTGACTGTCACAAATGATAGCTCAATGGTGAAGTGGCTTATCGTGTAGACATTGATCGCAGCTAAATAATCTGAACGCATGTCGTGTCTAAATGTGGAATGAAAAACCGGAAGACCCGGAGAAAAATCCACGCAACCACGGGGAGAGAGACATGCAAGCTCCAAATATACAGCCCTTGCAGGGTCGGTAAAATGGGTATCGCACCGGTTTGTGGCAAATCGGCAGCAGTCGCGCCACAGATTCCGACTGGCTGCGCCCCATCTTCCTGCCCTCTTGGACATTGGAAGCTAAGCAAGGGTTGAGCCTGGATAGCGTTTGGATGGGAGACCACCAACTGTGTCGCACGACAGGTTTGCTGCTGCGTGCATGCGTTGTTACACTGCACGTCTATGCTCCCAACGTCCCTGCATCCCCCCGCCTTCAACCAGCGCGATGGAATTACGGCCCATTAACTGCCGTGGACCCGCACGGTGTGCCGGGCAGGCCCCTCATCCAGCAGCGTATACACAGTCGGGCTGTCAGTGACATATATGTACAGAGTGCTTCAAAAAAATATTAACACTGACATGGGACTATCGTTTTTAATGGAAAAAGAACGGATAATACAATCGCATGATAACAACTGTATGTTAATAGCTTCAAAAAGTCAGTCTCCATTTGTTGGCCATAATTGTTAACACGTACCTAGAATCGTCTCCAGAGCCCGGAGGCACATTTATTGGATTGTTGCAAATTCTCTGAAGTGTTTACATTTTTTTGAAGCACTTTGTATATATATACTGTTAGGATGATTGCACTATTTGACTCTGAGGTTGCATAGTTTGTAGGATCTGTCCCAACTATGCGTCAACTTGAATTTTCTCAGCTTCTTTCTATTTTTCTGTGTTCTCTCTCTCTCACGGCCACTGCCTGGCGGGGTCGGGTATCGGATTTGGCAAGAGGTGCCCTTGTGAAACACAACGACCTTGCCTGGCACCGCAGGCTTGTTTATTCGGGGCAAAGCTTCGAGCGTGAAAGAAAACTAAGAACTAAACTATTTTTTATTTGACCAGGTAATGCCCCACTGAGCTATTTAGCGACCTGGCCACAAATGACAGCTCAACAAAGTGGCTCATTGTGTGCAAATGTATAGCAGCCAAATACTCGAAACGTGTGACGTTGATTTCAAATGTGGAGGGAAGAACCGGAGAAAAACCCACGCGACCACGGGGAGAACATGCAAACTCCAAATATACAGCAGGCGTCAGGGTGGAGATCGAACCCACGACCTCCTGTATACTAGGGGAAGTAGTTAACACCTCGCCACGGGGGTGAGGTGTTAAGAGGGCCCTGCTTTGTGTTTCGGCCCACGCGCATTCATGCGGCCCCTCCACACGTGGGCAGATCAGTTGCAAGCAACTCGGTTGCTCACTCCCACGTGAAGGTCTCCCCCAACCGGAGACCTCCACGGGATAGTTGGTAGGCGGCTCATTGCCACTTCGCGAGCGGTTTGCTTACGCAACTGACGGCCCTCTTAACCGCTTGCGTCTGCAGTGCATGATGATGATGATGATATTAACACCTTTGTCTCTCTTTCATGAAACATTTCCACGTTTGTCTTCACGTCGCTCATTGCCACCTCGGCCTTCCATTAACTGTTTCTCCACTTCTGCTATTCCTTCCCTTTTTCCTCGAACGCATTCATTTCCATTTCTCCTTTTGCGTTGTCCCGCCATTGCGGTGTCATTGTTTTGGACATTTCAGTTATGAACATTATCTGCCCCATAGTTTTCAGCGCTCTGCTCAGCCAGGCGTCCCGGTTTTTCTCCGGAGGCGGCACGCAGCAGCAGCAGCAGCAGCAACAACAGCAGCAACAACAGCCTGGATCGCCCCTACACGATGGTTATGTCGACGAGGAGAAGGTGTAAGGACACGTTTCAACCGCCCGGCAAAACCAAACCAACCAAGCCCTCCTTTGTCGTCGCCGCCACCACCGCTCACGGCTCTGTGAAAATTGGCACCACGAAAAAGTTTGCCAGGAAACGAAATGAATGGACGGAAGTTGCTTGTGCATATGTTTTTTTTGCGGTTGTTGCTGTATCATTCTCCAATGTGTTACTCGGGCTGGTTGTTAGTCGTCGTGCTGTCCCGACGTTGCCTATCCATGCGCTGTGGCGCACCTTAAAGTTCGTTTTCCCGAAGAAGCTCCCCAGCGCGTGGAGCGAAACGTCGGACGTCGTGCCGATGTCGCGCCGATCGGCACCGTGGTACCACCCGGGGATGGTACGTCGCGGAACTCGCCCGCCCGTTGGTTTTAAAACTGATTGCGTTTCGTTGTTCTTGTGTCACATTAGGTTGCACTGTGAGGGGGCGCGTGACAAACGACAGGTTCGACTTTGATTTTAAAATTGCAGGACTTTTAGGAGTTACTGTTAAAGAGGGACGAAGGGGGGTGGAGGGGTGTTAGGGTCAGGACGGGCGGGGGGGGATACTCGTGCTTTGCTATTTCTTTTGCGCCCCAATTTACCCAGACACTGCCCTTCTTCCTGCCAGAACTTGCCGCGTGATGACGCCTTATTTTCCGCCGACAGAATTTTCTCATCGGTGCCGTGTTTTACAAACTGCATTTTTTTAGTTTTCAAACGTGAATAGTGAAAGCCCTTAATTTTTTTTTATCGGCACGACTTTAGTTTTTCTTGAAAAAAATGTAAGAGGTGAAAAAAAAGAGGGCAAAAAAACGTCGCTTCATATTGAGCGAGCGATTTGCCAAAACCGTTGGGCTCCGTGTACAGAATTTTGCGCTCTTAGCGTCTCGCTCGCTGAGTTTGCGAGCCCGGCCGCATCCGACTTAGCCCCTGGCGTTTGGCACCCACGGCCGCGTCTACACCAGAGCGATCGCTTTACGCGTGCACGTCGCTGCAACTAGTTGTGGAGAATCTGAGCGACTGGTTGCTGCTCGCAGCAGAGACGACGGACGTGGACTTCCAATCGACGGTCTGCTCGTCGATTTGGAGCAGTGCGTTCCGTCGCACTGCAAATTTCTGGACCGACATCGTTCGGTACCATCCTGAACAAGCCGTTTACTTGAGACGTTGTGCAACTACTCGCTCAGCTTTCGACGAAGCATCCGAGGGCGTTTTGTTAGTTGCACGATTTGGACAGCGATTTGGCTGCGTAACTCATTGCTATCGAGTGTGGAGCCGCTTTGGAGCGATCGTCCGCCGCCTTGCGTACACAGTGCAGCCAACTCGCGGTTGTCCTCGGGCAGTTTATCCGGCGGCGCAGATTACCCCGTTCTCGCAAACAAGTGAATAAAAGTATCTTTAATCGCGCGCTGGATTAATTGTCGACCGCTGTTCACCCGTTGGGGGTCAGGCGGTTGATTGCGCATGTGACCACCAATCACGTCGGCGGGTAAACCGATTTTAAGAAGCAATACAAACGTGGGGCGACGTGTTCTTGCATGTTCACCCGCGTTCTACGCAAGTAAATTATCGCCTTGGGTGACACGCTTTGCTTTACCCGTGTTTTCATTTTATCTAGGCCACCAACAACACCCCCCACCTGGTTTACCCCACCCATGATCGCAGCGAACCGAGAGTTTGCTTGTAATGGTTAAGCGTGTGCGTCCAAAAACTCCACGCGTGTGACCTCGTGCTCCCGAGGCCGGAGCCATGTCAACAACGGGGAATCGATAGGGGAGAGAGCCCACCTTCTCCGTGACGTTTCATTTTGTTTAAAGCAAATCGGCTGAAAGAAAAACAAGTTAAATATCAACTTCCCATTTTTTTCCTTCAAATGTATCTTGACTGTTTGCATCCAACCGGGCGTTTTGAACGCGTAACGGTTTCTGTGTGTGGAAAGTTGACCCTTTACCGGTGGTGTGCTCTGCTTGTTCGCCTTTTGTCTGTTATCCATGCCCTCCCCCCTCCCCGTGTGGCGAGTTGAGCCAGCATATCGATTCACGTCCTTTCACAGTAGGCTGAAAAACTTTGCCTCGGCGAGAATTTGAGAATACGGCGTTGATTCACATTACAATGATGGATGGGCCGAACATGCGTCCCAAGTTTTGTATTGTTGAACCGAGTGAGAATATTGAGAGACCAGGACGAAGTCTGTTGTTCAAAGAGTGGCCTGGGTCTGTCTTTTTGCAACGATTTGCAATGTATGTTCCCAATTGAGTCATGTGCGGTGTCATATTCCAATTTGTAAGAAGAAGAAAAAACTGCAGGCCAAGAAATTAGTCCCATCTGGTTCACAAGATCCATTGTTACTCAACTCCAGTCCTCACGGATGCCCATCAAGTGTCCAGTTTCCGTTCCGTGTTCCTTTCATTGCAGCCCTTTGTGTCAATCCACTCCTGGATGAGGGCCCCACCCCTCACCTCGTTGGGCTCTCGCGAGATTATTTGATGATACCTCAAGCCGCTCAGCGGGGGTAACAGACCTCGAGCAAAGTACAATGGATTTCGTTACTACTGCCCTCTGCTGTCCACCACGTGAACCGACAGCCATTTTTTTTTACCGCATGCACCTTAATTTGTATTCGTGTGCACCGCACACGAAACACTGTAAAATGGGTGGGGTTTGAGGGGGCGGTTACGAGGATCATCGTATAATAAAACCGGGGATATATCATGGGAAGAAGTGGAATATCTCCATACCAGGTGTAATCTTGACTGGTGTATTATTGAATGCCGGGACGTTTAATTGATGTCCCGGGAAGACTTGCAAACGGCTACCCGAGCAAGCGGGACTATTATGGGAAAACCAGGACAGGTGGCAACCCATAGCAAGGACTGGAGTTGACAAAACACACATAGGTGAAAGAGTTGAACTGGTGACCATAGCCAGCCAATAAAAACACTTCCATAAATTGCATGAATATTAATGCCGCACTTCGAATTTTGTTATGCATCAGCAAAGCTGTTTGTAATATATGAAGTATTGATTGGCAGTTATAACCTTTGCAGCTTGGAAACACTCTGCTGTCTGCATATGTGAAGCCCATTGACCTGAGATCCTCTTGGTCTAGGGCAGTTGCCGTCAGGATTTTTTTGGGTTGTTAGAATACAGAATGAAAGTTAGAAAAAAAAAGTGGTTACAGATCTTCAAACCTATGACCAAATCATCCGAAATACATGGCCATTCTCGTCAGATCTTCGAAGACGAGCAGAGATCAGATCCGAAGTTTTTCCCCCGAGTAAAAAGCCCCTTTATCACCCAGCGCAGTGATGAAGGGCTGTACAACTGCATGCTCAAAGACGTCCTCGAATTGTGGGTTGGGGGTCACACGTTTGAACGGTTAGTTTTAAACTTTTATTTCGCAACGGATGATTATCTAAGAGCAATACTGCGTGGACAACGACGCATTGTCTCATTGTTATTTTAAATGAAGTCAAAAGTGTTATCGCAGAAAAGCGAGTGGGGTTGAGACCTGTGGTCCGTTGCATGACGTATTTTAATAACAATTTTATTTACCTATGAGAAAGCCTTGCCGAGTCCAAAGGCTTTTTTTTCAGAAAGGAACCTGCTACATTGGGATGTTTCGCTAATTCCATCCGTGTTTTTGGCTTTGTGTTGGAGAAACCTGGAGAAAACGCACCGCACATGCAAGGAGGGTAACCCTCAAAGCTCGGCGCAAATAGATCACATAATCTGATTGCTCTTTTGCCATCTGCTGGCTTTTTCGCAGGCCAAGTCTACATCACCCGGTAAAGTATTGCCAGGCAGTCTCCCATCCCAGCACTTGCTCGTCTTAAGCCAGGCGGTGGTGGTGGCTGTGTACGCCTGGAATCCAATACTGGAAGTCGTGGGAGATGGTGGATCACACGTGTGAAACAACTCTTCCTGTGGGTGTTTTTGAGGTGCCCTATCCTGGCTTGCAAGGAGAAAGCAGCAACGTGTGGAATTCCGCCTGTTCCATCGAGCTATCCTAATCACTCCGTTATTGGCCGATAACAGCTTCATTTATAGAGGACCGCAGAGCTTGGAGAGGGACTTGGTGCTAGGTCAATGTCTCGCTGCCTTTCCCATTTGCGGTTTCCCGCACCTCCGAGTGGTTTTCTCCACGAGAGCTAGCGAATGTTGTGCAGCGCTTTACAAAGTTGAAATACTAACCTCGCCTAGCTTCTGAGATGTAATATCACAGGAGCATTCCAAATAATTTGAACTTTTAGCGATTTGCGTGAAAGTGTTCCTCCGTTTGCCATTGAAGTCGAGGAAATGTTCACCTTAGTCGCTTCATGCAACCAGCTACAATAATTGAGACCACGACGTAAACTTTAACGTAGATTTATCAACGGGGACAATCTAACGGCCATTCGTCTGGTGGTACCGACATCTATTGTTTAATGAGTTGTGTTTTTAAATCTGTATGCCTTGGCCATTTACGTGATGATCGCACTCCAGTTAATGAAAGTAGGTCAAATAAAGATCTGTTGGATCTGTATCACCGATGTGCGTTTCCGTGTGTGTTTTGTGACATTTTCCATAAACAGGGAATTTGCATTCGAGGCAGGGTTTGTGTTGTGGCTAACTGGCCTGGGCCCTAGGGGTAGCACCAAGTGTCCCCTTTGGCGAGGTCTCGTGGTACTATGAGCTTGCGCCTGAATGTTTCAATCAAGCAGTCGACGTCAAGGGGTCACGATCAATGGCATTGATGCCACCACACATCGCCATCCTCGCATCTGCCAGATCCCGCAGGAGCTAACGGTATTCTTTCAAGGTTTGTTCCTTCGGTCAGCCACCATCTATTAGCACGGTTGGATACGTACGGCGCGAAAAAAGTTCAACACGTTTAGGTGTTCCATGCATGTTGAACTTCTTTCGCACCGTACGTGCTAATCGGATGTGCGGGGGAAGGACAACAAACCAACTAAAACCATTTCTAAAGAAATTAGTTTTCAATTTAGATTTAACAGTGGAGCACTCTTCAAGCATAGCTGTTGCATGCTGCCTGGTGGGGTTCTTTGTGCTCTGTCTACTGGCTTTCCATGCGATGTAAGGAATAAAATTGGCTAAACATCCAATGCACGACCCACACGTCGGTGCTGCTTTCCTGAATAAAATTAAATTGTAAAAAAACAAGTCCCGTCTCGTTTTGGGAATGACCATTCGCATTACTTCCCACACAGAATAAAGGTCCATTTATATGGGATTTGCATTTATGGTAACCAATACCCCCACATGACCCCACAGCCTGCCATGCTACCCTCCCATCTCCAGCCCCCCCCCCCCCGCTACAAATGTGAGTTACCTGCGATTAGCAGCACGTTTGGCTACGTACGGTGCGAAAAAAGTTCAACATACGGAGCACGCTTTGCCAAGACAATACCATCTTGTCACCCAGTAACGTTAGTCCAGTTTAACGCGTAGGCTTTTGCAACCAATATAATGGTAAATGTTGTGGCTTTACGCTCCAATATCCCATCATGTGCTGCACGAGCAACGAATTGACACGTTTTGTTCACGTGACAAACCTTACTAATTGGCTGTAAAATCGTTATTGCGAAAAATGCGTGGCTTTTGTTTAAATGCCGCGCACCGGTGTGACGTCAAGAACGTCGGCAGCCAGACAGACCATCAGCCACGTTATGAGACAATGACGTGAACAGTGACGTCACGAAATACTATTAATACAATGACGTCATTAAATAAAGGCGTCGTGCACTACGATGGCGTCTTGCAATACGATGACGTCATGCAATACCCCGACGTGCGCTATGATGACGTCATGCATGTCGATGGCGTCGTGCCATCGAAATGCATGACACTTACGTTGTGAAATACATTGACGTCTGCAATACGATGACGTCATGCAATACACCGACGTGAAATACGATGTCGTACAATACGATGACGTCTACAATACAATATTGCACGCTGTAAGGGCCGTCCATAAATGACGTCACGCGATTTTGGACGATTTTTGACCCCCCCCCCTAGTCACGCGGCGTCACAAAAAGTCAGACCCCCCCCCCTCAAACATGACGTCACAAAGCTCTGCACCCCCCCAAAAAAAATAAAACATGCTTCAAATCGCTTTAAACTATTGTCATTGTAGTGCATATTTAATGTGGCGCTGCACTCTGATGTTGTAGGAGAAAACATTTATTAAAAAGTATATTTAATTAAGTAGAACGTGTTGTCTATATTTATTTAAAGTTGCGCATTTTGATATGACGTCACATTTCTCCCCCTCCCCCCCCGTCGTCACAAATGTCTGACCCCCCCCCTCCCTTGGTGCGTGACGTCATTTATGGACAGCCCCTAACGTAATGACGCAATATGCACGTCAAGTAACTTCCCGAACATGATGAGAACAATTTAACGATTTAAATTCCTACAGCACTTCAAATAGCCACTAAATAGCACTTAGCGACTTACATTCACAAGGACAATGAACCAATCGAAACCAATTCCACTTCAGATATTGAATAAAAGCAATCGCATTTGGTAGCACGCTTAAGGATACGAGCGCCGCCATTGACCACGACGGTCACGTGGCCACGCGCCAATGCTAAGTGGGAATTGCAAACGCGCGCTCCACCACCCGCTTCCGGGTCACGTGCCCGTCACCATGGCGCCGCTGCTCGGGGCCCGAGGCCTGCCCAGAGGTGGGGCCCTCATCCCCTTGACCCCCTTGGTCCCCTCATCCCATTGATCCCCTTGATCCCCTCTCCTCATCCCCTTGATCCCCTCATCCTCTTGGTCCCCTCATCCCCTTGATCCCCTCATTCCCTTGGTCACCCTCATCCCTTTGGTCTCCTCATCCCCTTGATCCCCTTGATCCCCTCATTCCCTTGGTCACCCTCATCCCCTTGATCTCCCTCATCCCCTTGGTCTCCTCTCCTCATCCCCGTGGTCTCCCTCATCCCCTTGGTCCCCTCTCCTTATCCCCTTGGTCTCCCTCATCCCCTTGATCCCCTCTCCTCCCCTCGTGTTTCTGACCCCCCCGGCGTAGGTCCCCCTTACCCCCCCTCTTTCCCTTCACTTCCCGGTCCCCTGTGACCCCCTTGATCACCCGATCTCATAATCCCTTCACCCTCTCATCCCCTCGTCTCTCTCATCCCCCACATCCCCATCCATCTCCTCTTCCGCTCACGCTCCTTAATCCCCTGGCCACTCATCCCTCTCATCCCCGTGGTTTCATCATCCCAGTTATCTCCCCCAACTCCCCACATCTCCCGTTATCTCATGTATCCCCTTCATCCCCTTTATCTCATCGTGTCCCTGATATCTGCTGATCAAATTGTAATGCCATTTGAAGTGAATGGCCGTCGCAGTGTTAACAAAGCTGCTGTCGTAACCACAGTTCCCTTTGGGCCTGCTCTTATCCCCTTGATCCGCCCGGGGTAGGTGGGACCCCTGTTTCATCCACATCCGTCTGATCCCCTAAGCGGGGTGTACATCCTGAGCCCCCTATTCCACCTATCCCCTTTGGCCTGCGGTGCCCCTCAATCCCCGCTATCACCCCCTGATCCTCTTAGACAGAATCCCGATTTCCTGATCCCTCTGCTCCCCCGGGTTAAGGGATGGGGGGTGAGTGGTTTAGGGTTACAGTATAAGGTTTGGGGGGTTTAATGTAAAGAGGATTAGGGAACAAAAGTGGGGAGGTGGTTTTGGTGTGTACAGGTTTATGGATACGGGAGAAGGAGGTCTGGGTGCTGGGGGTGTCATGGGATATTGGTGAGTGGTTTAAGGATAATATAAGCGGGCGAGGGGATTGTAAGGATGGTGTGGGTTAAAGGATAAGGTGAGAGTTATGGGATATGAGAAGAGGTAGTGGTTGAGAGGGGGGGGCGGGGACGTGAAGGGGGTCACGGGGGACCGGGAAGTTAAGGGGATGAGGGGGATAAGGGGCACCTACGCTGGGGGATCAGAAACACCGGGAGATCGAGGGGATGAGGAGAGGGGATCAAGGGGATGAGCTCGCTTATGATTGACCTCCTCCTCTGGTGCCCCCCCGGCAGGTCCATGCGCTGCAGTGAAGCGGGCTGGCGGCGTTCCGTCTGACCTCTTCGCCGAGATGGTGAGTGATGTTGTGGTGAGATGGTGAGTGATGTTGTGGTGAGATGGTGAGTGTGTTGTGGTGAGGTGGTGAGTAATGTTGTGTCCACGTGGTGGTGAGATGGGTGAGAGTGTGTTTGATGAGGTGGGTTACAATGCAATGTTAATTTAGATTTGCGTAGCGACCACTTCTCGTGACTTTGTATATCGTGATCATATTCATGGTGACAGCACGGTTCAGAATCGCAATCTTTATTTAGGCTGCAGGAGGAATCCGATGAGCTATGAAGCTCTTTTTCACAGATGTGCAGTAGGGGCGGGCCATGAAGTTACAACGATACAAAAAAACTTTCGAAGTGCAACGGATAAAAAGGGAAGCAAGTCACTAAATATAAATAAGTAAAGTATGTCTGATTTTTCAACACCAAATGTTGATTGGGAAGGAAGTTTCCGACTACAGGAGGATAATAGAATGATGCACACTGAGCGAAGGTTAAACACATTCCTGCGGAGGGAGCTGGTAGGAACGTTGGGTTGCTCGGTCAATGGCCAGGGTCAACGGCGGCGTGGTGTATTCCGCAAATATGGCCGACTGTGATGGCGGGCACAAGCCGGCGTGGGTAGGTTAAACGTTGAGTTTTATAAGGGCACCACGGGGTGACCAGCCTCTCCCCACCCAGTCCCACCCCACCCAGTCCCACCCCACCCTCCCCACCCAGCTCCTCCCCACCCTCCCCTCCCCAACCAGCGTTGGGGTGATGTGGTCGCGTCAATGGGTGTGGATTCTGGCAGTTACATTTTTGAATCGTTTGGGAAAAGAGTTGATCTGTTGAAGGAGTCAGTGGTTTTATGTTAATGTCTTGAGGTGGGCGAGTAATGTGAGAGAGTCTAGGAGGTGGTGTGCCTTCAGTGGCCAGTCTTGATGGTGACGAGCAGTATCTCGGGAGGTTTTTACGGTCGTGTGGTGAGGTGGTGAGTGGTGTTTTTAAGCTGGTGAGAGATTTGTTTGAGGTCTTGAGTAGTTTGTGAGACCTAAAGGAAGCTTTCAATCCAGATGTGGCGATGATACAGGAAAACATCCTTGCATGATGTGTTGGCTATCCAACAAGAAGGCCTAAATCTAGATAGTGATGATTGATTATTATGGCTGGACTTGGAGGTGGCAATGTCGTGGACTTGCAAGAGCTACCGGATCTTACAACAGGAAAGAAGCGATGGCGGGGGATGATTGGATCAACTGTATTGGCCGTAATTACCTTTTAACCCTGCGTGCAGAGCTGTGTGGTGCTGGCCTACGTGCGAGGAGAGAGCCTTGCAGTGGACACGGGTGCCATGTACGAGGTGAGGTTTGCTTCACATCTCCAGTGGGTGAATTTGACGACGCGGTGTGTGTGTGTGTGTGGCTCAAGCCAAGAGGTAGTAGCCATACATACATTTTAATCCATCCATTGTAGATTCACACAACATTTTCAAATTGAATAACATCTCTTATTTGAATAGAAATTATACAGGTAGGAACAACAGTTCTACACTGCCCACCAGGGATTATTTGTCTGTCTGTCTGTCGTGCATAGCCACGCCCTCGATTTGTATTTCATAGAGCGCTTCGGGCGGGCTCAGCACCACGTGACGCGCCGCTGCACGCAGCTTGCGCCGCGTGACACGGATCGCACGATTGCGCTGTCCAACCAAGTTCGTACCTGCCCACTCCAAAGGAACGTGTTTTAATTGGAAACCGCGTCGCTTTTTGGACTGTGGGGAGGCCATCGGCTTTGATGGTGTCGATGTGGCGGCATCAATGTGGTATTGCCCATATGGCGATGTCAGTGTGGTGGTGTCATCGTGGTAGTGTCATTGCCATGGTGGCGTTGCCGTGTTCTCGTGGTGGTGGCATTGGTGATGGCGGTGATGTGGTTGTGTCATCGTGGTAATGTCATTGCAGCGGCTGATCAGCTGTGGTGTAGAGGGCATAGGCGAGCAGTCGGTGCAGGAGGTGGTCTCACTGCTCACAGGAATCTTCAGGTGAGCTTGGCCACAGCAAACATGTGAATTACCTTGTGTCACGATCCCATAGTGCTCATGACACCAGTCTCGACATGGCCATCGAGCGAGAGCCAAACTTCACAGTTGACTCTCGTGTCCTGCCTTCTTGCCCTGGATTAGTTTTGACTTTCTCCTGCTCAATGTTGCCAAAATAGAAGTACAGGCGGTCTCTGCTTTTACTACATTACAATGCGTTCCTGGAAACCTTGTCGTAAATCGGATTGTCATAAATCAGACCCTATATTCCCATTCAGTAGAAACAGTTATTTAACGAAGTTTAATAGGTACAAATCTACAAAAACAGTTGAGAATAATAAAAGCTCCACACATCGGAAAGAAACCAGGCCGACTCTGTTCGAATGTGTTCGGAGTCGTGGCGGAAGGTGTGTCGTAAAATCAAGTATCTGTGTCTCGTGGTGGCATCGTGTAAACATCGTAAATGTGGATCGTCGTAAACCAGAGACTTCACAAAATGTGGATTAGGAGCATGAATAATTGCAGGGCTGCTCCTTGACCTTTTCCGCCCGCCCACGTTGCAGGGTGGCCACACAGGCGGGCACGTCGGGCGAGCAGCTGGCATTGGATTTGGCCGGCGCTAGTTCGGACTGGACCCGGCCAGCACTGAAGGTCATCAAGCACGTGTGGGACAACGCAGGACCGGTACCGCCCACCCAGTGGCCGGCCTCTCTGCCCTCTGCCGCCAGGGTACGTCCTACCCATTGCGGGCGGTGACTGTTGTGTTTGGTGGCGCGTGGTGTTTCGCCCTGGCTGTTGTGTGGGTTATGCACACCAACGCAAGCCACCAGATGTGCAACATTCACCACAATAGTAAAAAAATGTATCGAATCATCACCATCAACTCTTTCGCACCTCCGTTTAGCACGGTCGTCTACGTATGGTGCAAAAGAAGTTCAACGTATATATCCCAGAGGCTATAAGAGTAAGCAAATTATATTCGTGTGCGCGATTGTGTACGTGTACTTGGCCTCGCCGACGTTCACCAGGCTGTAAATGAGTGCATGGTGCGGTGTGCAAACATCGTTACTGGAGAGACACAATTCAGCTGGCATGGTTGCTGGCCACACCACTGCCCCCATGCACCGTGCGCGCCTCAATGAGTGCTCGCTAACAAGCAGTTGGCCCAGCGGTCAGAGGTTATACGGTTTATATTCGTCTCTGCTTGCGGGTGCAGCTGTTGGACGTGCGCTGGAAAGTCGGCATCAGCGTGAGCTCCGACCGCTGCCGTGCGTTGAATGCTCCGTTCGTGACGCTGTGCCTCGCGCTGGCCGAGAAGTCGGGACGCACGAGCACCCGAGTCTTCGAGATGAACCTCACTCAGTTCCAGGTGAGGTGACATCCCACGTCGGTTTTCTTTATTGCAAGGCCCGCGGGCCACTGGCGGCCCCCTGGTGGCCTTTACTGCGGCCCCTGACAATACACAAAGTGAAAACAACCCCTTGGCAGGCGGTGTGGCGGCCCTCACACTGATGCCTTATCGGCAAATGTAGCCTCCCACCTCTGAAAGTTAGTGAGGAACACTGCCCCACGTGGTGATGGGTCATCCCACCAATCACCACCACCCAGAGGGTGCCCTGCAACTCATTGGTGAAGAACCCCAGCTTCCCCCTCAAGCAGGCCCTGGGACTTGTCAGTGTTAACCTGATTGCTCTCCCGAGGATGTACGGCATACAGGTTTCCCTCGCTCTGTGCGGCAGCAGTAGTAGATGCGCTCCAAAAAAAGTGCGCACAAAGCGAAACCGCACGAGGAGACGGCTGCCTGCCGAGTAGTACAGACAGTACGCACACAGTACACACACACAGTACACACACACAGTACACACGCAGTACACACACACACAGTACACACACAATGTTGTCTCACGTCCGACCGCATACACACACAACGTTGTCTCACGTCCGACCGCATCGCCACGTGTAGAGTGAATTCAAATCACATTGTGTAGCGAATTGGGGAGATACAGGTTAGCCGCATATACAGCGCGAAATCGCACAAACCGAACCCGCATAGAGCGAGGGAAACCTGTAATGTATATTTACAGATTGTCAGTGTTCATACATGTTTGGTCTCTTTATATATATATAAAAAAAATATATTTTGAGGATCTGACCTCGACCTAAAAGTCTCCCAGCCTAGGCCTCGGCGTGGTCCTGTGGAGTCCTCTTGATTGCTGTGTAATCGCAAATTGATTTTAGCGATGGGTGGGAAACCCACGCAGAGTGTGGAATCCAACCCAGGCCCTTCTTGCTGCTGTGATGCAACAAACGTTACCACGGCACTACCCTGCCACCAATAAATGTCGAGATGTATCTTAATCTGCACCACCGACGTTTTTTTTGCAGAACTTTTCCCGGCAGCTGAAGGAAATGTCGTCTGCGATGGACACGGCGTGACACCTCGGTTTGCCGCTCACCTTCTCGCAGGAGAAGTTGCATTGTAGATTCCCGCGACGAAGCTGGGAGAATGTTAATTATTTGAGAATTGCCCACTTGCTGACCACACACCTGCACTGTCCAATTTAATTGAACAATTGATGATAGCTCCCACCCTGATGTGCTTAACGGGTTTGTACGTGAATCGAAACCTCGGACATTGCGTCGAAAAACACGCGGTACAGCTAGAATATATACTGGACAGCTCTACCTGATCTTGTATGGACTCATCTAGCGCCTTACAACACAACCGCTAACACCTACACAGTCGTCGTCGGTCCACAACATTAATTACAGATGTTTGTAAACACTTAAATTAAAGTAACGTGTGGAATCCCATAAAGCAGTTTCTCCACCACAGTACTGATGGGTGTGTGACCTTGATTCTAACCCAGGATTTATCAGCTCCGTGCCTCTCACCTCTTTTGCCACCTGGCCACCACATGAGATTTTTTTTTTCCAATTTAAACTCCAATGTGTACATGCATACATGTTACTGCTTGTAAATAGAGCATTTTTGAAGGAATAAAGTATTACAAATGTAAATGTATCACTTGTTTTTAACATTGAATGTGGAAAGCACAATTGTGTAGAGCTTCAATGAAATGTACAAATTTTGAATGTGAACACCCTATTAACACCATTTAATACAATAATATCAAGACTTGAAGGTGATATTTATATTGAAACAAATCCCTGCATTTTTTATTGAAACTTGCATATGTTGAACGTGCACTTGTTTAACCAGGTGGGCACTGGGTGCCCAAGATTATTCTCATTTGCAAGCGTGACATGGGTCACCAAATTGAAACGAGCAATAACGCAACAAACTAAAAAAAATGCACCAACGAAACAAAACTGTAATCCGTACAAAAGCAAACATCTAGATTGTGTCAAAACAACCCCATTGTAGAAATAAAATATTACAAAAACGGTTTACAAACATAAATCGACATTAAACCAAACGTACTGTGTTCCCCGTTCTGAAAGTTGGCTCGAGCAAGTCACTTAAAAAAAAAACATTAACTTCGAGAAACATCAACATGGGTGAACGGGGATTGTTGCACTGGTGTGCAAACAGATAAGGACACGTGCCAAATTCCAATGCAAAGTAAACCCCTTGCTAGCCTGCTCGCAGCTGATTGCAGCGACGTCCACAAATAAGCGATTCCGTTTACTCGCAAGCATCGGTACCGTTGTCGGACCCGCCTTAATTGTCATTGAACCGACACTTCACTCGGATAATAATCTAAACGTATCAAATTTACAAAGACTCTCTACATTACCAGATCCCACCACGAGGCGTCGCTCTCGTCACTGAGAAATGAGTTCGTTTGACGGGCCCCGGGCTGAATGTGCGTCCGTCAAACTTCTTTCGCACCGCACGTAGCGTTAATTACTTCACCCACGTGACTGCGAGAGGTAGCTTTTGGGAGGGCTTCATCCAGCAGTGGATTTGCCATGGAAGATGATGGCAAACATGTCCGTGTTGCAGGGACAACAATTTGTTGTCATTCCACTGCTGGATGAGGGCCTCCCACCACTAAGCGGGACATGGAGGGGTTATTTAACCATGCATTTTTATTTGATGTGGGAGGGCAACGGTCGGGTTGAGGTTTGGCCATATTCCTACTTTTCCACTTGTGCATTACATCTCGACAACACTTGCCATTTTATACAACTTGGCTCTCGGTAGATATCCAAAATTAGAGGCAGGTCTCTTTTTTATTGGGCTGTTTTGCACATTTCTAACGGTTTTTTTCGTCTTCTCAGATCACATGTCACCATCATTATCAGCAGCAGCAGCCATGATCAATCCACTGCTGAATGAAGACATCCTTCCCCTCCCCCCCGATATCGCGTCGACCTCTCTCACAGTCATTCCCACGGACACACGAGCAAAGACACCCGTGTCCTTCACGGTCTCGTTAAGATCGTCAACACTGTCATGGGACCTTTTTATGGCCAGTAGCAAAATAAGAATGGGTGTTTACCCTAAGAATGGGTGTTTACCCTAAGAATGGGTGTTTACCCTCTCTGACAACAAAACAGGAGGTGTCAAGATGTTCAAACACCGAATAGAAACCTTTTTAGCAAGGAATCACGTCTGCATTAACCACGCGTACAAGTGGTGAACATGCAAACAGACATGCCCCGATAACATTTCGGCATTGTCTTTGAAACTGATTGGCCTCCACCAGGATACAGCCTTCCGGCTGCAGTTTAAAAGACAACGTGTATATTGTCAGAGCATGTTATTTTATTATATTATTATAGTATTTTAATAATTTATTATATTATTATATTACTTTATTATATTATTTTATTTTACTTCTATTAATTTTCTTTTTTTACTTACGTGACTTTACCGAAACAACCGAAGAATATGAATCCTTGCAGTCACGAAAGCTTCAAATCTAGAATTAAGAGCATGTGTCCTTTGCATGCTCACCACAAGGCACCGCGTGTGGTTAATTCAGTGCTTGATTCAATGCGAAAGTTTTCTATTCGGCGCTTGACCACCTTAACACCTGTTGTATTGCCAGAACGGGTTAACGCCTATTCTCACTTTCATATCGTCAAAACTATTTTTCATACGCTCTTCCTCTTTCTGGCCTCGTTTTAATTAAACTGCAGCGGAGCTTCGGCCGCGTTTGACATTTGCAGTGTAATTGCCAGGCACGTGACTTGGCACGGGTGAGCGATGGGTGAGGCTAAAAACAGAAAGCTCTGCCTTGTGGGTGGGGGTCGGTGAGCGTGACGTGTGTGCATCGTGCGCGCGATATCGCTCACCCACACTGACCCTACTGCTCACCAACCACTCACCAGCTCACTCAAATATGCCCACCTGTGACAGATTGTCACCTCCTGGCTCATACCCAATGTCTTGTCAATGCATCATCCACACTTGCCCCCCCCCCCTCCTCACTCACAAGCCACTAACTCACTCACGATTCTCCCAACAACAGCCACATACTCCAACTCTCCAATCACGACCCAACCACACCCACTCAACATTTCATCAGCCACACTCATCAAGTGACACTCGCCACCTTCACCCTTCCACTGTCCTCCCACACACACACACACACCGACTCCCACTGAAAATCCACCCATAACCACACCTGCTTATGCTAAATTAACTTCCACCCCACCAGCCATTCCACCTACTCCACATCCACTCGCCCACACCCAACTATGCTCCCACCCACACCCATTCACCGACGCACTCACCAACCTACCGACTTATCCTTCCCCGCACCACCGATGAGCACGGATGGCTACGTACGGTGCGAAAGAAGTTTGACATACGTACACCCACTCACCGATCTTCCCCCGCTCACATACCTATTCATTCTTTCTCACCGACCTCCGCACACCCCCACTCACTGACCTGATTTACTACTAATAAACCAACCTTCCTCCACTCACCCACTCACCAGCCTACCCCCACCCTGCCTCCACACCCTCTCACTAATCTACCCACAACCCCACTCACTAATCTACCCACAACCCCACTCACTAATCTACCCACAACCCCACTCAACAAACTACCCACAACCCCACTCATTGGCCTACTCACTGCATTAAACATCTACCCACTCACCAGTTTCCTCCCACCCACCCAATTACCCACTAACCACACCCACTAACCCACCTACTGACACCTCCACTCACCAACCTATCCACACTCTAACCCACCTACTACTCCACTCACCATTCATCAAATTGCCTGCCCCGTCCCGCACACCCACATAATAACTGGCCGATATCTCACGCACTCACGACCCTTCTCCCCGACTGACGCACCCCACGCGAACCGATCCAAACCTCCACTCAACCACCTACTCACTTACTCGCCAACCTGCCCACACGAACTCACCAGTTTCACTCACCAGACTCCGGCCTCTTCACGCACAACCCCACTGCCTAACCTCCCGACCACCTTCTCACTCACCAGCCTCTCACCTTCACCCGGCCATAACCTCCCACCCACTCACCAACAACTCAGCAGTCTGCCTCTGCACGACACCGGGTCGGGGGGTTGACAGCTCTCATTGTGAGCAGCAGCAATGCCTGCGGCTCACGCAGCCAGACTAAGGCACTCCCCGCCCAGCGCGGACCGGCAGGGAGCGACGCAGAGAGACCTCGGCAAGCTGGGACACGGCCCCTTCCCTGCCAAATTAAACAACAAACAGCGAACGGAGCCGATTGAGAAGTTGTCACTCACAACACAGAGGCGTGACCTCCGCGCATCTCGCGTGCGTTCAGAGGTCAGAGCGATGACCTGGCACATGCCGAGTTCAAATCCAGATCTCAGCCACCCGTGATTAAACCTAAAGGCGTAAAAGAGGTGACGTGGTGGCGACGAGCAGTGATCTCTATCGCCTGGTACGCAGGAGTTCGTGGGTTCGATCCCGGACTGGTGATGCCTGTTGTATATTTGAAGTCTGCGTGTTCTCTCTCTCTCTCCCGCGGTGGTCCGCATAGATTTTTCTCCAGGTTCCTCCGGATTTGCAAACCCACATCCCCACCACCCCCTCCACATTGAGAAACAACTCGCGTTTAGATTATATGGCTGCTACTACAAATGTCCACGTGTGACACAAGCCAGTTCGAAGAGCTAACACGGGTGGCCAGGCGACCTCTGAAACAGAGCTAATAGCTCAATAGGCTTTACCTGGTAAATACAATAGTTCAGTTTAGTTCAGGGGCAAATGGCCTTTCTTCACAGCTACAGGTCGTGTTTGGTATCTCTGGCGATGTGAAGAAGAGCTAATACCCCGATTCGCACCTACGATGACCACGGTTGGGTAAGTACGGTGCGAAAGTAGTTCAACATGCATACAGTTGAATTACTCTATCAATGTAAGGCCCTATCAACGGGTGTCTCTGTTCATAAAAAAAAATTTTCACATCACTACTGATGGGATACAAAGCAGGGTCATTGCCCAAAATGTCACATATCACATAGATATAATCTTTAAAGGAGTGTGTCCAATGGCGGAGCCAGGATTTTCAAGTAGGAGGGGGCAACCCCTCCAACAATGAAAAATGATAGGAGTTCTTAGTACGTACGGCGTTGTTAGTAAGTAAGGACTTGTCCCTTGCTTTCTATTCGACGCGTGTGTGGCGATGGCGCAGCCATCGATCGAGGGTCGAATTGGAACCGCGTTGTGTGATCGGCATCGCGCTCGCTGAAGGTGAATGCCTTCAGGGAAGTCGTGGACTCGATACGCAACTGCGCACAATTCTGAGTCACTTATAACCGCTTTGCCGTTACTTATTGCCAATTATGGACTCAGGCTATTGTCCTATCATCTCATAGAGTCCCTGACACGTAATAATATGCCACACAGTGGCAGTGGTGGTCGCAAAATGCCGATTTATTACTAATAAACCCCAATGATCCGATCAAAATTAGGGATTTCGATCGGATCATTGGGGGGGTGGGGGCACGTGCCACCCCACCCCCCCCCACTGCCTCCGTCAGTGTGTCAGTCATGCATGTGGCTTTGACTATACTTCACCGCTCTGGTCCGTGCGGGTTGGGTGAAGCTTGTGAAGGGAGGAGACCCCCATCACCGGTGGAGACGCACGGCCGTGGCCAAGACTCAAACTCGGGTGGGGGGCCGCTTTATTTACGATGCGCTGCGACAACCGCTGCGCCACCGCTCCTCGAAGCGGCGTGTTATTGTTTTCATCTCGCGTCTCCTCCGCTACCTGCCACCACAACGACGAGCTCACCGTGGGGGGGGAGGGGGGGTGGTTGCGTGCGGATTCCTATCCTAGACTCGTCTCGTCTTTCTGTTTTGATATCTAGACCACCGTTTGTTGTTATACACACGCCTACGGTGGGAGTCTAACCCGCTGTTTCATCGACCATAAGGGGGACAGCAGCCGTGATCAATCCACTGCTGGATGAAGGCCGCCCCCCCCACCATACCCCCACCTCCCCCACCCCCACCTCCCCCCAAGCCGTCGCCAAATCTCACGCCCTGTGGTGTAACAATCCACCCAGCAGGCTGCCCGCGTGCGCGCGCGCCGCTCAACTTGAATATTCTTTATTTGATTTCTCGTTTGATGTTCAAAAGCCGCCGTGGTGTTCTCACCTTTGTTCGCGTTCATCATTGTCTTGCCGCCGGGTTCCTCGTCGCTTTGTTTGCGTTCCACAGTCCTCCGGGTGAATGGGGGTTCCCACCTGTTGCCTATTATGAACGGGGATCACAACCCTCGCACGCGTGTGCGGTTGTGGGGGGGGGGTGGGGAGGGAGCGGTGGCGCAAGTGGTTAGCGCACCGCGCCACGAACCCGACGACCCCCTGGTCGATTCCCACTCGCGCCCAACATCAGTGACTTAACTAAGCACTGGGGAAGAGATAAAGGCGTGGGCCGTGCACGGTGATGACCAGAACAAGCACTTCGCATGGGAGGGAATGCAGAGACAAACGCGCGGACACGCGCACACAGAGAGATGTGGGCGCACTGAGAAACAGACACGGAGACACGCGTACAGAGACATAATCAGAATATGTATTTATACTCGAGGAATTCCGACGAGCTTGTGTTGCGTTCTAAACGTCGTTATTTATTTTGTTTTATTTCTACCTACGTGACTTTACCGAAATAACCAAAGAGTATGGATTCCTGCAGTCACGAAAGCTTCAAATCAAGATTGAGATTTCAAGCTCTTCTTCGGAGATGTCAGACATGGAGACGCGGAGACAGACACGGACACGATAAGAGAGAGATACACACACAGATGTAGATAGATAAATACAAGGATAGCCACAGACAGTTAGACAGACACAGAGAGATATAAAGACACACACATACAGATAGACCCACAGATAGACCCACAGACGCACAACCACAAAAAAGATAGGAGACAGACACAGATCACTTTGGGAGTGTGGGGCGGCACATGGTTGTCCAACATATATACATGATTTGCTTGTGGGATCCAAAATTATCTGTTCGTAGCATGTGCACGCAAGGCTGTCTCAACACGTGTCCGGCCATCAATCATGAATGGAAAAAAAACCCACGCGATTGCAATGACAGCGATGTATTTAGCTCATCCAGATGAGAGGCTCATTCTCACGGAGCGGCATTTAACAGAGGGTTGCCGCGTTCTTCCCGTTTCGCGATATGAACGCGATTGTGCACGACGATTATCGCGATATCGCGATACGAACGCGATTGTGCACGACGATTATCGCGATATCGGTTTCACCATTTACTCCGTAGTTGCACAGTCCGCATCTCGCGCGCCGTGCTGTGCACTTAATAGGTGCTCGCTAACAGCACTTGCCCCAACAAGTAATAATGGCTATAGGGCGATCGTCGTATGTGTACGAGCCTATAGGTTGACCCAGCCTCAAATGAGTACCTGGTGTGTGGTGTGTAAACATCGCCACTGGGATGAGACGATCGGGCGTGGTGCTGGCCACTAACCCTCTTCGCGTGCTCGATACAATACTCATCACGTTGTGGGGAAAGTCAACAACAGCGGTTCCCTGCCTGCCGATGGAGAAACTCGCCCCCTGCGATAAAGCTATGAGCGTCACCTCCACGATAATTGGAGGATGATGTCACTCCGACGTTCACACACGCGCATATAAACACACGGGTGTGCTTGTGTGTAAACATGCGGGTGCATCTGCCAGTCATCTCAGTCAGTCAACCCATGGGCACCTACCTACACGTGGCCTCGGAGTGCACCTAGCCTGGCACAGGCGCTGTGGTGACGTCACCGCCACGTAATGGGGAAGGCTGCCGTTATTGTTGTTGCAGTGTGCAAAGTGAGCAAATAATACAGCAACGCACATCTCTACATTGGGGCTTTAAGGAATTAACAGATGTTGTACTAAGATGCATGGGGTTAACCAACGTCTGACATTACAAAGCTCCGTAGATGCAATGTCGTGACTTTCGTTTCCAGTAGGTCTGACTTTTCGTGTCCCAGTCAGGATATCGAACTAATAAAACGCATGAATATAAAAGGGTCTACAAATATATGTAACAAAAAATGATTCTTTGGTTCTTTCGGTAAAGTCACGCAGATAGAATCCCTGCAGTCACGAAATTTGCAAGTAAAAATAAAAAAAATACAGTGACTGTTATAACCACCAAAAGTCACAGCGACCTACCCTCTTAGACCCAGCCCTTGAAATTACCACCGATGCAAGCCTCGTATTAATAGACGCGTCGTTATTAACATCAACAAGCGGCAGGGGCTGCCCTTTGTCAATCCACTGCTGGATGACATGCCCCCCCCCGCCCCACACAGTCGCTGAGCAGTGGCCGAAATCTCCAAAACGTCAAGCGGTCAGAGACAAACATCACTACGAACGTTGTCATACGTATATATAAAGGGTTTAATCCGTTTCTGAGTTAGTTGATTACGTTTGTTAAACCATCTGGCCAGCATTGGGCAAAACTTAGTCCACCTGTAGTGACATAGAATCGGTCACGTAGCAGCATAGCGCTGGCTGCTGGCAGGGAAGGGCATCAACACAGTTGTGTTAAGATGTTAAAACACCAAACTGAAACCTTTTGCAAGGAATCATGTCTGCATTAGCCACAATGCTTGTGGTCAGAATGCAAACAAAAAACGTACTCTGATAATATATGCATTGTCCTTGAAACTGATTGGTCCACACCAGAGACAGCTTTCTTTTGAGCCTCGTCTCAAGCAGTGTTATACCAGAGGACGAGGCTCAAAAGAAAGCTGTCTCTGGTGTGGACCAATTAGTTTCAAGGACAATGCATAAACTATCAGTGTGTGTTTTGTTTGCATTCTGACCACAAGTATTGTGGTTAATGCAGACGTGATTCCTTGCAAAAGGTTTCAGTTTGGGGTTTCAACATCTTAACACCTGTTTAGTTGCCAGAAAAAAGGGAGAAAACCTATTATCATATTTTGGTACTGGCAAAGGAGGTCCAATGATAAAAATAATAATGATTTTTACATGCATTTATTCATTACAATAGATTGGGTATAAGAAGATGATGGGGGAGGAAAATCCCAAAGTGGTGGGGGTTGTTTGACCATACTTCACCACGCTGTTCGGGTTGGTGAAGGGAACTCCAATAACTGGGTCAGAAATATCGTTCGCCGACTGTTGTATGCCATGGCAGGGACTCGAAGCGAGGTCGCCCAGTTGATAATTATAATGGTACGATTGCGTGTGTGCGGTGTTAAGCAGCGTCAATGACGCCAACGCATCTCACAGATGTTTATTGCCAATTGACGAGCGTTTGTTAAACGTGCGGGATGGAAAGCGGGCGACAACAGAAGCAACAGATGGAGATTAGTCCACACACTCTGCTGTACCGCTTTCTCCTGCCAGGCCAAGGTATGGCTCCTAGTCAACACCCGACGCGAAGGGGTTTTCACAAAAAAACTCATCACCAACCCAAGCTGCTGCCTCCACAGTGCTTTGCGGCAGCCACGTGCAGTATAGCCACCACCACCACCGCAGAGCACAAACCATGATCATCCGTAAGGAACAAAGGGCTGTGAATTATTACGACTTTCATTTTAATCATAAGTGACGGCGACTGTGGGTAAATATAACGAAATGTCCACATCCCAGAACATTCTGAACGCTCGCTCGGATTTAAAAACAGCTGCCGTCATCATCATCACCACCACCACCACCATTATTATTATTTCCCATAACAAATCAAAGTGTGAGAGCTTAATGGAACTAGTAAAACCAGAATGGGATGAGTTGGCGGCTAGGGGGGGGGACAAACGTGGGAGGGAGAGAATTTATCTTTAAAGTCACAGCCCTACTAGAACGTCCGCTGGCTTTCATCATCCGGCACTCAGCCACTCACCGTGCCGCCACGCGACTGATCTGGCTCAGGAGGTAGTGCAGAAGCTCGGCTATGGATCTCTTAGCTCCGCAACAATCATTCCTCGAGTCGTGCACGAAGCACAAGTTGGAACAGCAACGCTGCGTGGCAGTCGTCGAACACTCCCGAGTCGCCGTCGGCTTCACGCGGAACGTTAAAGATCCCCGTGGCGTCATTCGCAAGAGCGCTTGCCCGGCTGCGTGCTGGCGGTCACGGTTTGAAATTTGCCAATTTGTATGTGGCAAAGTGGATGAGGAAATTTGACAGCGACAAAGAACACGGGTAAATTGAAGTGCGCAAAGACGCATGGCGAGGTGGCATGAGTACGTATGTTGAACTTTTTTCGTGCCGTACGTAGACAACCGTGCTCATCGGAGGTGCTGGGGGGGGGGACACCAAACTAAGCACAAAAAGGCGTTGCTTGCGATTGGCACTGAGACACGGGAACACGAATGCGCGGTGACAGTCGAGATAGAGGGCGCCACGGTGGCTGGGAGATGTTAACTACCTCGCCTGGTGTACAGGAGATCGTGGGTTCGACCCCGACCCTTGACGCCTGCTTTACCATTGGAGTTTGCGTGTTCTCCCAGTGGTCACGCGGATTTTTCTCCGGGCCCTCCGTTTTTTTTTCCCCCTCCACATTTAGAAGCATGTGCTTAGAGTAGCGGGCTGCTGTGAATTTCCACAAAAGCCACGTCGATGATTTGTGGTGGCCGGGTCGCTTCTGAAAAAGAGCGATATAGCTCAGTGGGCCTCACCTGGTAAAATAAAAAAAATGTTTACAGTTTAGTATTACGAGTGGGCTTGGCCAGGACACGTCATGGCTGGAAGGGATAATGATGATGGTGGTGATGATGATGGTGATGATGATGGTGATGATGATGGTGATGATGGTGATGATGGTGATGATGATGGTGGCGATGATGGTGATGATGGTGGCGATGATGGTGATGATGGTGGTGATGATGGTGATGATAGTGACGATGATGATGGTGATGATAGTGACGATGATGATGGTGATGATAGTGACGATGATGATGGTGATGATGGTGATGATGATGGTGATGATGGTGATGATGATGATGGTGATGATAGTGATGGTGATGATGATGATGGTGATGATAGTGATGATGATGATGGTGATGATGATGATGGTGATGATGATGATGACGATGATGGTGATGATGATGATGATGGTGGTGATGATGGTGATGATGATGATTGTGATGATGATGGTGACGATGACGGTGGTGATGGTGATGATGATGACGATGATGGCCACGGGAGGTCGAGCCTGAGGACGCAGTGGTAGTCGGAGGGGGCACAAACTCGTACGAGAGGGCGCCCACCGGTGGAGATGGAGCGAGCTATGAGGTCGGCGGCTCGTGTGTGTGGGTGTGGTTGTGTGTGTGTGTGGTTGTGTGTGTGTGGTTGTGTGTGTGGTTGTGTGTGTGTGTGGTTGTGTGTGTGGTTGTGTGTGTGTGTGGTTGTGTGTGTGTGTGGTTGTGTGTGTGTGTGTAGCTGTGTGTGTGTGTGGTTGTGTGTGTGTGTGGTTGTGTGTGTGTTTGTGTGTGTGGTTGTGTGTGTGTGGTTGTGTGTGTGTGTGGTTGTGTGTGTGTGGTTGTGTGTGTGGTTGTGTGTGTGTGGTTGTGTGTGTGTGTGGTTGTGTGTGTGTGTGGTTGTGTGTGTGTGTGTAGCTGTGTGTGTGTGTGTAGCTGTGTGTGTGGTTGTGTGTGTGGTTGTGTGTGTGGTTGTGTGTGTGTGTGGTTGTGTGTGTGTGGTTGTGTGTGTGCGTGTGCAGGAGCGAGGGGACGCATCGTGAGACCTCTGTAACACACAGAGCTGTCCCTTGCAGTTTGTGCATCCTGCGCATGTCTCGGGGAAGGCATGGCTGATGATGATGATCAAGTGTAACGTTCGCACCCCCCCAACCCCCCTGTTATCAGGTGGGCTCCGTCACTCCAGAGATGGGGGGGGGGGCTTGCTCTCCCACCCCTCTACTTCCACCTCGGCGACAGCGCAGCGACGCTACCGTGCAGTATTACCGAGTGAGCAGTACGCTACTGACTTCATGTGGACGACATTGGCTCACACGATCCGCTCCCCCGCCCCTCCCCCTTACACCCCACTATCCCACCCCCACACACACAAACTTGTAAAATATATTGGTCCCCCACACCCCGGCCCATGGTTCACATCCCACCGCTAAGCACCGAGACGAATTCCGTGCACGTGAGCACGCAACCTCCCATGGCCACCGAGGGTGCGTGTGGGCGAGCGGTGGGGCAAGTGGTGGCATCGGTCTCGCCATCTGAGCAGAGTTCCATTCCTCGCCACCGGCTGCTGACATCATCGCATGGATCGTGATGATGGGCCTCCCCTAGGTCGACTCAGCCTTTGTTCAGATTTCAATTGTGCCCAGGTCGCTGCTGAAAACGAGCTATAGGCAGCTCGGAGGGCTTTACCTGGGAAAATACAAAAACTGTTTAGTTTATAGTTTAGTTTTAGACTTAAATGAGGACTTGGTGCTACGTGGCTCTTAACCATCGGCGATTGGGGGGAAGAGAGCGACAAAGGCGGCCGGGCAGACAAGTGGTGGTGGCCACCACCACCACACAATTCGTGGCACGTCGTGGCGGCCTGAACAGAATCTCGCTCTCCCAGCAACTCGCCTCCCACAGTCGTTGTCGGGATCTTTTTTGTGTCTTTGTACGTGTGTGTACGTGTGTGTGTGTGCGTGTGTGTGGGTGCGTGTCTGTGTGTGCGTGTGTGTGCGTGTGTGTGTGTCCGTGCGTGCGTGTGTGTGTGCGTGTGCGTGCGTGTACGTGCGTGTGTGCGTGTGCGTGCTTGTGTCCGTGCCTGCGTGTGTGTGTGCGTGTGCGTAGTACTGTGACTGATAAATATAAACTCGACCCCACGCGAACACGGGCCAAGGAGGTCACAGCGGAAACCATTTAGGCCTCTCGTACCCCCACATTCGTACATTGTCAACTCTCGCTGCTCTATAATAATTATTTACTAAACTAACACAATTATTGTTTTACCAGGTAAGGCTCACTGCACTGTACAGCTCTTTTTCAGAAGCGACCCGGCCACAAATGATAGCTCAACGAAGTGGCTTATCATCATGTGTAAATGTATAGCAGCCAAATACTCTAAACACGTGTTGATTGTAAATGTGGAGAGGAAAAAAAACCGGAGGACCCGGAGAAAAATCCACGCGACCATGGAAAGAGAGACACCGCAAACTCCAAAATACAGCAGGTCGTAGGGTTGGGATCGAACCCACGACCTCCTGTACATCAGGCGAGGTTGTGAACATCTCATCAGGGTCGGGATCGAACCCACGACCTCCTGTATACCAGGCGAGGTTGTGAACATATCATCAGGGTCGGGATCGAACCCACGACCTCTTGTATACCAGGCGAGGTAGTGAACATCTCATCAGGGTCGGGATCGAAGCCACGACCTCCTGTATATCAGGCGAGGTAGTTAACATCTCATCAGGGTCGGGATCGAAACCACGACCTCCTGTATACCAGGCGAGGTAGTTAACATCTCATCAGGGTCGGGATCGAACCCACGACCTCCTGCATACCAGGCGAGGTTGTGAACATCTCATCAGGGTCGGGATCGAACCCACGACCTCCTGTATACCAGGCGAGGTTGTGAACATTTCATCAGGGTCGGGATCGAACCCACGACCTCCTGTATACCAGGCGAGGTAGTTAACATCTCATCAGGGTCGGGATCGAACCCACGACCTCCTGTATACCAGGCGAGGTTGTGAACATTTCATCAGGGTCGGGATCGAACCCACGACCTCCTGTATACCAGGCGAGCTTGTGAACATTTCATCAGGGTCGGGATCGAACCCACGACCTCCTGTATACCAGGCGAGGTAGTTAACATCTCATCAGGGTCGGGATCGAACCCACGACCTCCTGTATACCCGGCGAGGTAGTTAACATCTCATCAGGGTCGGGATCGAACCCACGACCTCCTGCATACCACGCGAGGTAGTTAACATCTCATCAGGGTCGGGATCGAACCCACGACCTCCTGTATATCAGACGAGGTAGTTAACATCTCATCAGGGTCGGGATCGAACCCACGACCTCCTGTATACCAGGCGAGGTAGTTAACATCTCCTAGCCACCGCAGCGCCCGACGTCTCACGCCTCGAGTGTCCTGGCTGACTGCTGGCTGGGCTCCTCACCACCCCAACGCTGACGCAGCTGTTGTTAGTGGCTGCTGCGGGACACTTTGCCTCCGTAACTGGCTACACGGGGATTTTTTCGTATTGACAGCTAAACACCGGATTAGATTGAAACGGCGGTAGAAGATGTTCGGAAGACGTTTAATAGTAATAATTATAACAATGATGGATATAGCGACACCGAAGCGGTTGGAGTAACGAATACAGAAGACTTATTTAAAAAATTGCTCTAAACTTTCAACGTGAACTCCTATCGATGCAATTCTTTCGCCAGATATTTATTTAAATCGTAGACAAATACAGATTGCTTTTAGTTCTCCGAGAACAGGAGGAGTGCAAGAATAGGATGGGCGTCCAAGCGACAGCCCTCTCTTATTTTCCGTTTCGGAGCCACGGGTTTTCTCGACCGATAATAATAATTTCGTCGGTTTTTTTTTGCATTATGACTGCAGGTATTGTGGTCTATGCAAACATGACTCCTTGTAAAAAAAGGTGTCAGTTTTGTTGCCAGATAGAAGGGTAAAAAAACAATTATCATATTTTTTACTGGCAAATGAGGTTCCAAGAATGTCGTCGTAGTTTCAACTCTTAACCCCTTGCCGCCCCCCACACAGTGCTCGCTCGCTCTCGTAGAGGCAGAGAGAGAGAAGGAGCGACCACAGACAAGCGGGAAGGCATCAGCAGCAGCCACGCGCTACCAACCAGTTTCCCAAGCTCTGCGGTCCTCGATACATCAACACGTTAGAGGCCAATGAATGAGTGCTTACATTCCTCGCCGTCACACCAACCCGCACTGACCAACGTGGGGAAGTATGGCCAAATGACCCCCACTACCCGTCCACATTTTGGGAGGGGAAGGGGGTGGGGGGCAAGGCCATCATCCAGCAGTGGCTGAATTAACAAAGCGCCCTGCGTTGTTATTGTTGTTGTTATTAGTCGCGTGCGTTGTTATTGTTGTTGTTATTAGTCGCGTGCGTTGTTATTGTTGTTGTTATTAGTCGCGTGCGTTGTTATTGTTGTTGTTATTAGTCGCGTGCGTTGTTATTGTTGTTGTTATTAGTCGCGTGCGTTGTTATTGTTGTTGTTATTAGTCGCGTGCGTTGTTATTGTTGTTGTTATTAGTCGCGTGCGTTGTTATTGTTGTTGTTATTAGTCGCGTGCGTTGTTATTGTTGTTGTTATTAGTCGCGTGCGTTGTTATTGTTGTTGTTATTAGTCGCGTGCGTTGTTATTGTTGTTGTTATTAGTCGCGTGCGTTGTGTTCACGTGACACCCTCAAGCCACGAGTGGCCGCTACCCCCCCCCCCCACTCGAGTAATCATCGGCACGACGGAGCGGCGACGTTGCACGAATCTGGCCGAGGTGGCATTTGGCGAGCGAGGCTTGGTAACCTCGTCAGCGCCGAAGCCCTCGTTAAATCCGAACAATCATTGCGGCTGCAAGGATCTACACGGAGTGCAAACTCGGCCCAGGATATAGAATGACTGCGGCATTGCCCCGGCCGCGCGCGATGTCACGACTGTCAGTCGTGTCCCGGGAGTAGGAGGGACACCCAGGTGGTGCCGCTGAGCATACAAACGCAATCGAGTGAGGGCGTGATTGATGGTCCAGCACTCACCGATTCACTCGTCGCTGTTCCGTCGCCGCCACTACGACCGTGGGGGCAGCTTTTGCTGTGAATTTCGCGCGCCGATTCATGAGTTTGTCCGTGTTGAGGACCTCGGTCCAGACCGCAGGTCACAAACAACACAAATCCACTAATTTACACGGTCACCCAAGCACACTCCACTCACTCATTCACACGGTCACCCACCCACACTCACTCACTCATTCACACGGTCACCCACCCACACTCACTCACTCATTCACACGGTCACCCACCCACACTCACTCACTCATTCACACGGTCACCCACCCACACTCACTCACTCATTCACACGGTCACCCACCCACACTCACTCACTCATTCACACGGTCACCCACCCACACTCACTCACTCATTCACACGGTCACCCACCCACACTCCAATCATTCACACGGTCACCCACCCACACTCCAATCATTCACACGGTCACCCACCCACACTCCAATCATTCACACGGTCACCCACCCACACTCCACTCATTCACACGGTCACCCACCCACACTCACTCACTCATTCACACGGCCACCCACCCACACCCCACTCAGTCACACGGTCACCTACCCACACTCCACTCATTCACACGGTCACACACCCACACTCCACTCATTCACACGGTCACCCACCCACACTCCAATCATTCACACGGTCACCCACCCACACTCACTCACTCATTCACACGGTCACCCACCCACACTCCACTCATTCACACACCCACAATGATCCTCCAAATAGCCTTCAACAGAATGCTAGCGAACGCCTATGAAGGCCGGCACATCACACGAGGGGGTGGGTGTGTAGCCAACACCACGCCCGACCGCCTTTGTCTCCCCAGTGGTGATGTTTACACGCCGCACCGGGTACTCAATTGAGGCTGAGTCGACCTAGGGGAAGCCCATGACCGGTTCAGATAATCGTCACTGGTGTTGGCCGTGAGCGAGAATGGCCGGGTTTGTAGCGCAGCGCAATAAGCGGTTCACTACCACTCACTCATTCACTAACTCGTGAATTCACTTACTTCCACACCCACTCACTCACTCATTCACCCCACTCACTCATTCACCCACTCACTCATTCACTAACTCGTGAATTCACTAACTTCCACACCCACTCACTCACTCATTCACCCCACTCACTCATTCACCCACTCACTCATTCACCCCACTCACTCATTCACCCCACTCACTCATTCACTCCCCCACCAATTTACTCATTCACCCACTCACTCATTCACCCCACTCACTCATTCATCCCACTCACTCATTCACCCACTCACTCATTCACCCCACTCACTCATTCATCCCACTCACTCATTCATCCCACTCACTCATTCACTCATTCATCCCACTCACTCATTCACTCATTCACCCCACTCACTCATTCACCCACTCACTCATTCACCCACTCACTCATTCACTCATTCACCCCACTCACTCATTCATTCAGCTACCCACTCACCACACTGCAGATCGCATTTCTCCGGCCCCTCATTCCCTGCCAATGCTCCGCTTTGGAATTCCCTCCCCTCCCATCTTCTCTCTTTCCCCAGGTCGCAGAATGATGACCGCGTCGCTCAATTCTGTGACAACTTTCAAGCAGTGCCGTTTGTTGCTGACCGCTTGGCGTTTTTGGTCATTTAGGTGCTGTTCTCAGCAAACTGTGATATTAAACAAAGAAGTCGTCGCCGCGCTGTGTTGTGTAAGTGCTTACACCCATTGAGATGCATAATGCTGCACGATGTGCACAGAGGCTATTATTGCTGCTGGTAAATATAGATTATTGCTAGAGATTGGCTAATCCCCGCGGCATACAATGGGCCACTCTTGCGAATTATGACACTGGGCCTCTTCTTTAAGGGTGCAATCTGGGAAAATGAGTTGTATAGCTCATCGGATTCCTCCAGTATAAATACATATTGTTATTCTGATAAGGGCCCCCCCCGTAACCTTTTTGGCTTAACACAGCATTTCTAAAACAGTGTGTGTTGAAACAAACGCATCGGATCGCGACCGACCCACGTTCACCACTCGTCTCAAAACGCGCACCATTCGTTTATACACGCTGCACGCGCCCAATGATTGGTAAAGGCGTTTTGCTCACAACTCAAACACCTTTCGCGTACACACAGAATAAAGAAACACAGATACAACAACAACCGTCACCACGGACCTTGTGCCAGGCTACGTGCACTTTCTGGCTACAAAGAGTGGGGAGCGGTGGTGTAGCGGTTAGCACGCTGCGCTACAAACTCGGCGACCCGGGTTCGATTCCCGCTCACGGCCAACATCAGTGAAGATTATTTGAACCGGTCCCCTAGGTCGGCTCAGCCTCAAATTAGTACCTGGTGCGATGTGTAAACATCGCGTGCCGTGCCGGCCTTTATAGGTGCTCGCTAACAGCCTGTTAAGTCTATACGGGGATCACTTTATCACACACACACACACGCATATGCACACCCAAACAGTCCCATAATCAACACGAACGCATACCATCCTGGGGTACAAACCCACGCACACCCACGCACATCCCATCAAAGGCAAAGATGCCCCGTATAGCTTCTTCGTGGCAGTTGGGACAAGTGCCGTTAACGAGCACAAGGTTAGACTGGTCCGGTGCGCGTCACGCCGGGCCGCCTTTGTCTCCCCACCGGTGATGTTTATACACGGCACCAAGTAGTCATTTGAGGCGGAGTCGACCTAGGGGAGGCCCAGGACCGGTTCAGATAATCGTCACTGGGTGTTGGCCGTGAGTGAGAATCGAACCTGGGTCCCCAGGTCCCCAGGTTCGTAGCGCAGCGTAGCGCAAACCGCTACACTACCGCTTCCCAAAAGACACAGATCCCCCGTATAGCCTTAACAGATTGTAGGGGCAAGTGCTGTTAGCGAGCACCTATGAAGGCCTATCGCTTCTCACACACACAGACACACACGATGACACACACACAGACACCCACCCATCACACACGCGCATCGGACCCTCCCCCTTCCTCCTCCTTTACACCCCCCACCCCTCCCCTCCTCCTCCTCCCAAACGAATCGTCTCCCCATCCCTCCTCCTCCTCCCCAGATCTGCTCAGGTCGCCGCACCGCTTGGGCGCGAGTGAAGACGAGAGCGAGCCAGGGTTGGTGGGACACGTGCGGATGGGAGGCGCTGATCGCTCAGCTCGCGCCCCTCCTCCTCCTCGATTTGCGTCGGCTTCCTCCATCCCCCGCTCACATCGTTTGCCCCTCTAGCCCACGTGTGGTGGTCTCAGCCACCTCGTCATGAGCGTCGGAGGAGTCACAGTCGCAGCTACACCGCCCGCGTCACAATCTTCTCTACACCATCACCTCCACCACCATCACAACAACAATAATAACAACAAAAACATTACTCAACAGCAGCATCCTTCACGTGCCCATCGTGGATACTGCACAGAGATGTTCCCTGGGACTCGCTGGGACGAGCCGAAGGGAGACGGAGCGGAGGTCGGAGAGACCCTCGCGGGAGACGCGGGGGTTGTGCCAGCCGCCCTGCAGGTAGGGGGTGGTGCGGGTGGTGGTGGTGTGAGATTAATGTGGTGGTGGTGGTGGTCGAGGAGGTGGTGGTGATGAAGGAGATAGTGGTGGTGGTAGTGGTGGTGTGAGATTAATGTGGTGGTGGTCAAGGAGATTGTGGTGATGACTGAGATAGTGGTGGTGGTGTGAGATTAATGTGGTGGTGGTGATGAAGGAGATAGTGGTGGTGGTGTGAGATTAATGTGGTGGTGGTGATGAAGAAGATAGTGGTGGTGGTGTGAGATTAATGTGGTGGTGGTGATGAAGGAGATAGTGGTGGTGGTGTGAGATTAATGTGGTGGTGGTGTGAGATTAATGTGGTGATGGTGGTGTGAGATTAATGTGGTGGTTGTCGAGGAGGTGGTGGTGATGAAGGAGATAGTGGTGGTGGTGTGGGATTAATGTGGTGGTGGTTGTCGAGGAGGTGTTTCTGGTGGTGGTCCAGGAGGATGAGGTGGTGGTGGTGGTGTTGGTGATGAAGGGGGAGACGTGCGCTGTTTATGCTGGACGTGATGGCAGTGATCAAAGCTGGTGGTGAAGGCATTTGTTGTAGGGGTGGCGTTGGTCATGAGAGAGGTGGTGGAGGTGGTGGTGGTTGTGGTTATACTAGAGGTCGTGATGGTTGGGGAATTGTGGTGGTGGAGTAAGTGAAGATGCCGATTATAATTACAAAGGCACTGGTTGTGTTAGTGGTTGTGGTGATGATGGTTAAAGAGATGCAGTGGTGGTGGTGGTGAAGGTGATGTGGAGATTGAGGAGATGTGGTGATCGTGGTGATAGGGTGGTGGTGGTTGAGGTGATGTGGTGGTGGTGGTGGTGGTGATAGTTGAGAAGAGGTGTTGATGGGGAGTACTGGCCACGCCTTTGACCACATCATCCAGAACGCGTCCAACCTCATCTCAATTCGGAAGCTAATCTGGGTTCAGCCTGGTGTCTCGTGTACACCACGTGTCTCGTGTACACCACGTGTCTCGTGTACACCAGTTATCTCGTGTACACCACGTATCTCGTGTACACCACGCGTCTCGTGTACACCACGCGTCTCGTGTACACCACGCGTCTCGTGTACACCACGTGTCTTGTTTACACCACGCGTCTCGTGTACACCACGCGTCTCGTGTACACCACGCGTCTTGTGTACACCACGTGTCTTGTTTACACCACACGTCTCGTGTACACCACGTGTCTTGTGTACACCACGCGTCTTGTGTACACCACGCGTCTCGTGTACACCACGCGTCTTGTGTACACCACGCGTCTTGTGTACACCACGTGTCTCGTGTACACTACGTGTCTTGTTTACACCACGCGTCTCGTGTACACCACGCGTCTTGTGTACACCACGCGTCTTGTGTACATCACGCGTCTTGTGTACACCACGCGTCTTGTGTACATCACGTGTCTTGTGTACATCACGTGTCTCGTGTACACCACGTGTCTCGTTTACACCACGTGTCTTGTTTACACCACGTGTCTTGTGTACACCAGGTATCTTGTGTACACCACGTGTCTTGTTTACACCACGTGTCTTGTGTATATCACGCGTCTCGTGTACACCAGGTATCTCGTGTACACCAGACATCTCGTGTACACCAGGTATCTTGTGTACACCACGTGTCTTGTTTACACCACGTGTTTTGGTTATGGGCTTCGAGGTGGCCAAGAGGTGTCAGTACAGCAAACCCAATCTGCATGAGCAAGAGGGGGGTGAGGAAGAGGGGGAGAGGAGAGAAAAGGGGAATGAGGCAGAGGAGGTGAGGTGAGGGGGTGAGAGGAGGATGCGTGAGACTGAACTTTCGCTGAATGGGTCCGGGCCTCAATCCCTCTCCGGGCATTCGAGGCGCGTCTCTCACCGGGCTTGGCTCCACTGACACTCGCCAAGCCAACCCCCTTCAACACGACGAGCTGCGAGTGGTAGTGGGGGGTGGTGTGGGGGGGGTGTGCCTGGGCATGGCTCGCGGAGGCCTTCCTTCAGCCAGCAGTGGACAGATCACGGCTACGGCTGCTGCTGCTGCTGACGATGAGAAATGCGGGCGGAAACTAAACTATAAACTATTTTTATGTTTCCAGGTAAGGAAAAGTAAGGGGGCCAGGGAGGTGGGGAGGGGGGTAGCGAGACGAGGCTAAAAAAGGGATGCGGGGGGGGGTTGATGATTTGGGGGGGTTCCAATAAATTCCACCCGCCCCCCTCTTTCCCACATGCCTCCCCCCCCCGCACGCACTCCTCTCCCCGCAGCTGCCGGTATGGGAAGATAACGTGTGCAGGGTAGCTACTGCCTCGTACAGCGAAATAAGTTAGGGTGGAGGTTTGGGGGGGAGCAGTGTAGTGGGGGGGGGGCAAGGTAGTGGAGAGGGGGGCAGGGTAGCGGAGGGGGGGGGCAGGGTAGTGGGTGGGGGCTGCTTTAGGGTCTGCCATGTGTTCGTCTGGGTGTGTAGGAAGGAGCACGTCCACCGATCAAATCAGCTGTCCACGAGTAGGTGTTAGGGGTGGATAATTATTATACATCGCCGGATCGCGAGTGGTGGTGGTGGTGGCTTGGGGAGTCCTTCATCCAGCAGTTGATTGAACAAGGCTGATGATGGAGTGGGGTGGGGGGGAGGGGGTTGAAGGGGGCGCACGGACTGAGGTTCCGCGTGTGGGTGGCGCGGGGGACATGCGAGATGGATACGCGAGGTGGTGTAATGAGTAAATCAGTGTCGGAGCTCGCCCAGTGGTCCACCACGACCCCTCCCGCCCTCTCCACCCCTCCAAAAGGGCTACCCACCCCCCTTACCCCGCTTTCATCTCTCCGCACCACCACAACCAACCAACCACAACTCCCAACCCTCGCCACCAACACAACCACACCCATCATCTATCGATGCATACACACGAGAACACACAAAGACAAAGACCCCCCCGTGTAGCCTTAACAGACTGTTGGGGCAAGTGCTGTTAGCGAGCAGCACCTATGAGGCCGGTACGGCGCACGAGGGGGTGGGTGGTCAACACCACGCCCGGCTGCCTTTGTCTCCCGAGTAGCGATGTTTACACATCGCACCAGGTACTCATTTGAGGCTGAGTTGACCTAGGGGAGGCCCAGGACCAGTTCAGATAATCGTCACTGGTGTTGGTCGTGAGCGGGAATCGAACTCGGGTGGCCAGGTTCATAGCGCAGCGCGCTAATCGCTCCACCACCGCTCCCCAACACACACAATGACACACACACACGTACACACGCCCACAAGATCGCGTGCCTGAACATGGTACAATCACAACCACAGACACACGTGCGCTCACACGCACAGACATTCATAACAAACAAGAAACCCACCCACACATCCATAGACATGAAACGACACACACGCACACGCGCAAAGCACTTGCACGGGTAAAGACGTACGCACACCGACAAAGATAAAGACGCCCCATATAGCCTTTGACGGGCTGTTGGGACAAGTGCTGTTAGCGAGCTCTTATGAAATCCGGCACGGCACACGAGTGGGTGGGTAACACAATGCCCAGCCGTCTTTGTCTCGCTAGTGCTGATTTTACACACTGCCCCGAGTACTCATTTAAGGCTGAGTCGACCTACCAGCAGTGCCGGACTAAGCTAGTGCGGGGCCTGTAGCATATGTTATAAAGGGGTCCTAAATAAAAAAAGAACATCTTAAAACACGCTTTTTTAACTTGCATAGTAAAGTTATTGTATTTTTTCATTTGATACACAGCCAGATAATGCGACAAATCGCTAACCTTAAACACCCGGTCGTTCGTATAAAAGTTGAAGGCGGTATAGTACTATAGTAATAGAGCAAGTGCAGAATCACTGAACCGGAATTGCCTGCTTGAAAGCGTTTAGCGCGGGACCCTTGGAAGTTGCCCGTAGCGTGTGCAGCTACTTTTGCCACGAGGATAATCCGGCACTGCCTACCCAGGATCGGGTCTGATATCACTCTCCGCCGACGATGTTCGCCGTGTCTTGGAATCGACCTCGGCTCAGAGTCGCAGCACCCGACTGCCTTTGTCTTCCAATGCTTAATGTTTACACACCGCACCTGGTACTCATTCAAGTTCATTTATTAGGTATAGCCCTGTGAGCCATTCGGCTCTTGAATCGGGTGCAACCGCAACAAAAAAAAAAACATGAACAAAAACATCTTAAAGTGAATACGTGACTAAGTGCAAACAGAAAATCCAAGAAAAGACAGCAAAATATTGCAGAAAAAAACACCGTACACCAACGCTGTGTGCAAAAATCCCAGTGGGATGCAAGTCAAACCACAACAACAACAACCACAAGATAACTTAGATTAAGGCCATCAGTCTAACTCTGTACTACAACAAACAAACATGGCTAAACCAATACACTTTTCGAAATCACCAAAATAAAGCCATGAAAGCAATGAAAAAGCAATCATAGGAACTGTGACGAAATTTACGGCTGAGTCGACCTAGGGGAGGCCCAGGACTGATTAAAATATGCGCCACCTCTTATTGGTCGTGGGCGGTAATCGAACTCGGGTCACTGTGTTCACAGCGCAGCGTGGCGCGAACCGCCGCACCACCGCTCCCCACTTGCACGCACACACACGCACGTGTACAGACACGCACGCCCACGCAGTCCAGAAACTCGCTCTTAAAGGTCGTGGTGATTGTTGTTATACCGAGTGGTAGACTTGAATCGGGGACAGGGGTTGAACATGACCTTGTGTCCTGTATGGCAGCGGTTCTTTCAGAGGTAGCGAAGGAAGGGGGGGCACAGGCTGCGGCATGGTTACCATGCAGGACAAATCACCAATAAAACAGCTTAGTAGCCCACCTGCATTAGGATCATAGTGTGTGACCACACGACATCTTAGAGACCCACAGACTCACGCAGAGACCCCCAGACGGACGCAGAAACCCACAGACTCACGCAGAAACCCACAAACTCACGCAGAAACCTACAGATTCACGCAGAGACCCACAGGCTCACGCAGATACCCACAGACTCACGGAGAAACCCACAGGCTCACACAAAGACCCACAGACTGACGCAGAGACCCACAGACTGACGCAGAGACCAACAGATTCACACAGAGACCCACAGGCTCACATAGAGACCCACAGATTCACGCAGAGACCCACAGGTTCACGCAGAGACCCACATACTCACATAGAGACCCACAGACTCACACAGAGACCCACAGGCTCACACAGAGAACCATAGGTTCACGCAGAGACCCACAGACTCACGCAGAGACCCCCAGACTGACGCAGAGACCCACAGGCTCACACAGAGACCCACAGGCTCACAGAGACCTACAGACTGACACAGAGACCCACAGGCTCACGCAGAGACCCACAGACTCACGCAGAGACCCACAGATTCACGCAGAGACCCACAGGTTCACGCAGAAACTCAGGCTCGATCAATATCGAGCCACGTGTAGTGTGTGTCAGAGGACCATCCCCAACAACACGTGGTGCGGTTGTGTGCACGTGCAGCCAGTGCCGTTATTGGATCGTGTGACATCACACTTATCGACTTGTGAATCAACGTCCGCAGCATCAGCAGCTGCCACCTTCTCAAAGTTTTCACCTCTGAGAGGGAGGTTGTTTTTTACTCTTGGCCAAAACTGCCTCCGGGCAAAAAAATGAAAAAAAACAACCCTCGCTTGCTGCAGAGAAGTCCTCCCCCGACCTTCCAAAAGAAGTCACCAGCTTCATTCGTTAGGATGAGCTTGAGTGTTTTCTTTAAAGCCAGGAGAGTGGGGGACGATAGATATTGAAAACTGAATGAATGGCACAACAAGTAGTAGGTTGTGTGGGGAGGGGGCTCTGGTCACGAGTCGTCGCTAGGTGGGAGACAAAGGCGGCCGGGCGTGGTGTTGGCCACCCGCCCCCTCGTGTGCCGTGCCGGCCTTCATAGGTGCTCGCTAACGGCACTTGCCCCAACAGTCCGCTGAGGCTATACGGGGGATCTTTGTCTTTGGGGTGGGGGCAACGAGACCAGGCGTCTGGATTGCGTGGGAGGGGGTTGCCCTGAATGAGGCTGAGCATCACTGCTGTCGGAGGTGGTGCGGGGAGTGGGGACGAATCAAACACCTCCATACACCCACCCCCACCCACCACGTCCATCCTCACCCCCCCCCACCACCACCCCCCAGTCCCCCCCCCCCCCCGTTTTGGACCCCGACCCCCCCACCTTATTTATATCAATTTCCAACTCCAGTAAATTTATGCCCGGAATAAAACCCGAGTTAACGATGGTCGCTGAAGGCAGTTGACGACGATCGGCACAAAGTTTCCGATTTCATAGTCACGCACACGACACTACCAACCACGGACACACGGTCACGAAGACAAATATCACCCCGATAGCCTCGACAGACTGCTGGGGCAAGTGCTGCTAGCGAGCGCCTATGAAGGCCGCCACGGCACACGAGGGGGTGGGGGGAGGCCAACACCACTCCCGGCCGCCTTTGTCTCTCCAGGTACTCAGTACTCGCCCCCGCCATGTGACCGTGGAACATCTGAGATGACCGCCACGCTGACGCCCGTTTGAGCAGGACATCGCTTTCACTTTGTGATGGCCAGGAGGTAGCCCCTAGCACGACACGGCACGGCACAGATCGGGGACGGAAAAGTTCTCGATTTATCCCGACCGCGGTTGCGATTGCACACGAGTCCACGTGCGTGCGTGCGTGCCAGGTGAACGGTGACCATGACCTGGACCCTCGTCTGGACTCGAACCGGGCGGCGTTCTCCCAGCGGCCATCGTGGTTCCACGTGGGACCCGAATCCCAGCCGCCAACATCGACCCCGCTCAGCATCAACGTGAACATCGTGCTGGCGGAGCCGAGCCCCCTAAATGGGGGGCTGAAACTGGAGGCGACTGATGACGATTGCGCCGCTGCTGCTGCGTCGGACTTGCTGCTGCTGCCGCACATCAATGTGTTCTGCCCCGATTCGACTCCAGCACAGGACCCGGTGCCTCGTAAGCCTCCTCCGCCGTACCCGGGTACCGCCGCTCCCGTCTCCTTGACCACCGGCGGTGATGGGCGTTTCCACGGCAACGCGTTTACTATGGCAACGCGCCTGACGATTAACTACGGGGACCAGAGGCAACAGCAGCAGCAGCATCAACAACAACAACCACCACCCCCTTACGTGCATCTGCCCTCGGGGAATTTTCTGCCACTGACTCCTCCAAGGTCGCAGCCACATAGCCCCGAAGTGGATGGGGATGTGCTCGCAAGTTTGGGTTTGCAACATCAGCTTCAAAACCACCACCATCATCACCAGCAGCAGCAGAAGCCCATGGGTCATCATCACCCCCATCAGCAGCAGCAGCATCGGCACCAGCACCAAAATCAACAGCAAGATCAACGGTGTATCGAGATTGTCCAGAATTGTCACACGCCCGTGAAATTTCCTTCTCGATTGTACACGAGTGGGCCGCACAATCATCATCATCAGCAGCAGCACCATCAGCTGCAGCACCATCATCAGCAGCAGCAGCAGGTGCAGCAACACCCAGAGGCTGAGCTACAACTGCAACATCAGCAGCAGCAGCAGCAATTACTACAGCACTGTTTAAACAGCCCAAGCTTGGCTCAAAGTCAGCAAAGCCACAATCATCATCATGAGCACGACTTGTACCAACGAGATGTTTCCGCTGATGATGCTGATCACAATAACGTGGCACAGCAGCACCACTGTCTACATTCAAACGACGAGCAGCAGCAGCATCAGCAGCAGCAGCATCAGCAGCAGCAGCATCAGCGGGAAAGTGTTTATAATCAGCAGCATCAGCAGCAACAGGGAAGTGTTCACAACCATCAGCAGGAGAGTGTTCAACAGCAGCATCAGAAACAGCAGCAGCAAAGTGTTCACCATCATCAGCAGCAACAGCAGCCAAGTGTTCACCATCAGCAGGAAAGCGTTAATCATCAGCAACAGCAGCATCAGAAACAACAGCAGCAAAGTGTTAACCATCAGCAGCAGCAGGAAAGCGTTAATGATCAGCCACTGCGGCATCAGCAGGAAAGTCGCCATCAGCATCAGCAACATCATCAGCAAGTGACACCGCGACTCCCCGGAGCTCCACGCAGCAGCCGTCGCACCAACCCCGAGTTGGAGAAGAGGCGGATCCACCACTGCCTCTTCCCAGGTTGGATTCCCTGTCGCGGGTCAGTGGAGTCGAGGCTCACTGAGCCAGACTAAGGCACCATCACCCCCCCCCCACCCCTTCCCACCTCCCCGGCACAAGCGAAGCAACGTCCGTTGTCTCGCCCGCTGCTTTTCCCCATTTCCATTGTGCAGATTACTTCAGCACAAAGGCTCGCCGCCACGCGCCACGTGTGCACGCGCGTTGCAAAACCATCCGGTAAATCAGCTGCTGGATGAGGGGGGCCTGGCGCCTCCCCCGGGGGGGGGGGGGGCATTTGACCATACTTCACCACGCTGGTCAGTGCGGATTAGATTAGTGAAGTGGGCAGCGTACATGGGGGGGGGGGGGAGTCATAGAAGTGTTGTACAACGGGATGTGCTTTGCATTACCCTCTGCTGCCCGCTCCAGGTGTACACATATGTAGATGGTGGCCCCAAAATTCAGGACACGTAAGGTTATTATATTTACTTTAACAAATCACGTAGGGTCACCTCATTTATTTTAACAAATGTTCAAACAGACTTCTATTAACACGAATGAACGATGCATGAATTCTCTTTTGAATTCAATATTGGACTTTTGTTTTTAAAAGATGTGATCTTTGAATGCTCACCAAATAGTTTTGATGTCTCAGTTCATTCCGGGTTCTTGGTCGAGTTTTGTAAACGACAGATTTAAGGTGACCCCCCCCCCAATGATGAAGAATACAATTAGATATTAATAATGATAATAGAGAACATATTAACTCAACGAATAAACAATTACATAATGCAATGGTAGTCGTAAAATAGATTAAATAGCCCTGTGTGTCCTGACTTTTGGGCCATCCCGTATACACAGTCGGAGGTGGCGGTGGCGGTGGCGCAGCGGTTAGCGCACTGTGAACCTGCCATTGGTGGCTAGGGGATGTTAACTACCTCGCCTGGTACGCAGGAGGTCGTGGGTTCGATCCTGACCCTGACGCCTGCTGCTGTATATTTGGAGTTTGCGTGTCTCTCTCCCCGTGGTCGCGTGGATTTTTCACCGGACCCCCTCTCCCCCCACACATTTAGAATCAACGTCACGCGTTTAGACTATTTCTCTGCTGCTCTAAACCTCGACACGATAAGCCACTTCGTTGAGCAATCATTAGTTGTGATAGCCGGATCGCGTCTGAAAAAAAGAGCGATACAACTCAATGGGCCTTACCTGGTAAAACAATACAATAATTTAGTTTCGTTTTCATTGAAATTTCGGCAAGGGCCTGCATCCGCGGCGAGTAATATCCCACTGCTGAGCAGCCAAGCCTGGTGAAGCTGTCCCAGCGACGCCGCCGAACGTAGGGCGATGAACGAGCTCGAACGAGCTGTTGGCGTGAGTCACGGCCAAGACGCAATGTCTCACCTGGGTGTCAACTCCGCCAGCATTCGTCTCAAGCGCCTGACCCAGCAGCCGCCTGTCTCGAAGGGACGACACCCCACCCCGCTACCCCCCCACACGATAACCACCACCACCCCCGCCATGAGCGGCAGATGCCCGCTTCTTGTCGCATGCCTGAATATCCGCGTGTAGGCGGAGGGGAGCGGGGTTGGGAGTAGGGGGGGTGCGGGGAGATGTAGACATTTGCAGCTTGCAGAACGACTCGCTCGCTCACCATTCATGTGTGTGTGTGTGTTTATTTACAAAGACAACGATCACCCCCGGACTCCGTATAGCCTTAACAGACTGTTGGGGCGAGTGTTGTTATAGCGAGTAGCACCTATGGTGGGCAACAACCACGCCCGACCGCCTTTGTCTCCCCAGTGGCGATGTCCACACATGGCACCAAGTACTCAATTGAGGCCGAGTCGACGTAGGGGAGGCCCAGGACCGATTCGGAAACATTCGTCACTGGCGTTGGCCGTGAGCGGGAATCGAACTTGGGTCGCCAGGTTCGAAGTTCAGTGCACGAATCATTCTGCTACCGCTCTCCCATATATACAGGACTTATACACACAGATACAAAACAAGACAAAGATCACCCGTATAACCAACACAGGCTGTTGGGGACAAGTGCTGTTGTTTGCGAGTGCCTATGAAAGGCGGTACGGCGCTCGAGGATGGCCGTGTGGCCAGAACCACCCACGACCGCCTTTGTATCTCCACTGCTGCTGTGTACACACCGCGCCAGCTACCCCCCCCCCACCTCACTTCTCTCTCGTTAACTCTCCCCCCCCCCACCTCTTTCCCCAGGCTGCTCCAAGGTGTACACCAAAAGTTCTCACCTGAAAGCTCACCAGAGGACGCACACAGGTGAGCGTCTTGGGCGCAAACTCCTCCTGGCTCCCCCACGTTTGCTCGCTCCATTATTTCCCGACACGACCACTGTGAGCCACCTCTCTCTCCCTTCCTCCCATCGCGTTAGCGTGGCCTGTGTGACCCCCCCCCCACCCCCCACCCCACCCTCGTGCCCATACTGGACATCTGTTAAAAAAACACAAGAGCTTTACAGCTTATCGGATTCCGCCAGTATAAAGATTTTTTTTTCTGAGTTTGTGCGGTCCCAGGATTGTTGGGGATCACGTAAAGTTTCGTGAGAATCACCTGGAATGTATAAGTAGCGCACTGAACTTGCAACCCAGAGGTCGCCGGCAGTTGAAACAACGGGACAAGTTGCTTGTGCGTACGTGTGTTGAACTTCTTTCGCACCATACATACGCCAACCGTGATGATCGGAGGTGCGGAGGGAGAGGCAACAAACTAAACTCAACAAGCGGCTCTAAAGAAATGAGTTTTCAACCGAGATTTAAACGTGCATAGCTCCCTCCAGTGGCTTCCCAATATCGGACGGAAGATCGTTCCAGACGGCCGCAGAAGCGCACCTGAAAGCGCGCGAGGCGGTGACCGATGTAAACTCTGAAGACCTCTCGCACTGATGCACAATGCGTGAAACCGCACTAGGAGACAGCTGCCTGCCGAGTTAGTACACACAGTACACACACAGTACACACACAGCACACACACACAGTACACACACAGTACAGACATAGCACATACACACAGTACACACAGCACACACACATTACACACACAGTACACACAGCACACACACAGTACACACAGCACACACACATTACACACACAGTACACACAGCACACACACATTACACACACAGTACACACAGCACACACACAGTACACATTGTACACGCATAGTACACGCACAGCACACACACAGCACACACACAGCACACACACACATAGTACACACAGTACATACACACTACACATAGTACACACACAGTACACACACACTACACATAGTACACACATAGCACACGCACAGCACACACACAGCACACACACAATACACACAGCACACACAGTACACACACAGCACACACACAGTACACGCACAGCACACACAGTACACAGTGCACGCATAGCACACACAATGTTATCCCACGTCCGACCGCATAGCCGCGTGTAGAATGAATTCAAACCGCATAGCAGAGCGAATTTTGGGTAGAGATTTATTCGCCGCAGATACTGGGCGCGGAATCGCACAGTCCGAACCCGCCTGGAGCGAGGGAAAGGGGCCGTCCATAAATGACGTCACGCACTTAGGGGGGGGGGGGGTCAGAGATTTGTGACGATGTGTAACGAGGGGGGGGGGGGGGTTGAGAAATGTGACGTCACATCAAAATGCGCAACTTTAAATAAATATAGAATTGTTATAACAACACTAATTGTTCTAACAACACTCCTACAACATCAGAGTGCAGCGCCACATTAAATACGCACTACAATGACAATATTTTAAAGCGATTTGGAGCATGTTCTATTTTCAAAATGGAAATATGGTTTTGGGGGGGGGGGGGGGCAGAGCTTTGTGACGTCATATTTGAGGGGGGGGGGGTTGACCTTTTGTGACGCCGTGTGACGAGGGGGGAGGGGGGTCAAAAATCGTCAAAAATCGCGTGACGTCATTTATGGACGGCCCCAAACCCGCATACAGGCAATACACGAGATACGAACTTCCGACTTCCAAACATCTGCAAACACCAAAAAGATGTTATTTTTAACCATCCAACAACTTGCAGCCGTTCGGTTTGGGTGAGATCGCGTAAATACAAATGTGTCGTTAAACCCACCACCACTCGACACAGCCAATCATAGTAAGCTTTGTCACGTAAACAGAACGTGCCAATTCGTTACTTGTACAGCACTAACCGGTGTGCTCGAGAGTACATCCACAACGTTTACAATTTAGAGTCCGACTTTCGCCAGTAATTACAACCAGCCTCATCAGGCGACAGCCAGATTTGTGGATACATCCTCCTGTTTCGTTCTTAAATAGAGGGATACATGCGATGTCGCCATTTGTGAGGCACTCAGGTGCGAAGGCCAGAGGGGTGGGGTCGGTCATATGAGCCGAACCGGCGGAACTATTTTGTTTGGCGGAGCGATCCCTTTGCGAGGCTGGGACGCATTACGCCCCTTGCGACAAGCAAGTCCACATCAGGACTCAAGGTACGTAAACATGAAAAAAAAACATGCGTTCATGTTATTTCATTTACTATGAAGTATTTATCACAGTATTACATGCTTATGTACAATGTGTCTCGTTATTTATGAGTTTGGCAATGCGTCCCTTTTTTTGTGGAACCACAACACACTTTTTAACAACTGACCGTATTTACAATTCACCAGAGGTGGGACAAAGTCATTGTTATGCAAGTCCAAGTCGAGTCGCAAGTCATCAAATTCATGACTCGAGTCTGACTCGAGTCCAAGTCACATGACTCGAGTCCACATCTCATAGGTGGGACAAAGTCATTGTTATGCAAGTCCAAGTCGAGTCGCAAGTCATCAAATTCATGACTCGAGTCTGACTCGAGTCCAAGTCACATGACTCGAGTCCACACCTCTGCAATTCACTATGAAGTTCCGAGTTATGAACAAAACCGACTTACGAACCCGTTCGTAAGTCGTACACCCACACACACACATCTATCACAATGTGTATGTACACACACACATCTATCACAATGTGTATGTACACACACACACATCTATCACAATGTGTATGTACACACACACACACATCTATCACAATGTGTATGTACACACACACACACATCTATCACAATGTGTATGTACACACACACACACATCTATCACAATGTGTATGTACACACACACACATCACAATGTGTATGTACACACACATCACAATGTGTATGTACACACACACATATCTATCACAATGTGTACGTACACACACACATATCTATCACAATGTATATGTGCACACACCCACACACACATATCTATCACAATGTGTATGTACACACACACACACATCTATCACAATGTATATGTGCACACACACACTCATACACATATATCACAATGTGTATGTACACACACACACATCTATCACAATGTGTATGTACACACACACACACATATATCACAATGTATATGTGCACACACACACTCATACACATCTATCACAATGTGTATGTGCACACACACACATCTATCACAATGTGTATGTACACACACACACATCTATCACAATGTATATGTGCACACACCCACACACACACATCTATCACAATGTGTATGTACACACACACACCTATCACAATGTGTATGTACACACACACACATCTATCACAATGTGTATGTGTACACACACACACATCTATCACAATGTGTATGTGTACACACACACACATCTATCACAATGTGTATGTGCACACACCCACACACACACATCTATCACAATGTGTATGTACACACACACACCTATCACAATGTGTATGTACACACACACACATCTATCACAATGTGTATGTACACACACACATCTATCACAATGCGTGTGTACACACACAGATATCACAATGTATAAGTACACACACATCTACATATATACAATTTTCCAAAGGCAGCGAGACGTGTCTGAACAAGTGGTCGCGACATTAAAGATGACAGGAGAGGCCTGGGAGCTCGTGAATGTTGATTCCATCTCCTTTGCTGTCGGAAACTCAGACTCGGCACGCAACGGGAAGCGAACCCTAGTGTCCGCACCTATCACATCATCACGCTCGCTTCACCCAGGGAAGCAATTTCCGAGTCTCAAAGGGATGGCCGGGGGGGAGGGAAGTTCCTGGCCCAGTTGTCGCAGAGCGGCGATGTTACTGCCGCTGCGTCATCCACATTGAGTGACGTGCCGTGTCCTTTTTCAGCATTGGGATGTTTTTAGCTCAAAGAAGTTGTTTTTTTATTAGCGAGTAGAGAGTATTGGGGGGGGGGGGGGTGAGAAGATGACACTGCCCCCCCCCCGCCCCCCCAGCACGCATAACACGGCTCTGCCAAACTCCAACATCGGACCCACCGTTCGACATCTGGGAAGGAAGAGCGATCTCCGGTTTCAATCGCCACTCTCAGCGAGGGGCAGAGTGGGGAGCAGTGGGGGTTGGGAGGTGAAGGTGGAGGGGGGGGCAGTGGAAGAGGGGGGGGGTGCATAGCCCCCCCCCCCTTGTCACTGGTATCTAAATAAAGTTGCTCGCCCACCCGCACACACCCACCCACCTTACACACCCACCCACCTTACACACTCACCCACCCTACACACCCACCCACCCTACACACCCACCCACCTTACACACCCACCCACCCTACACACCCACCCACCTTACACACCCACCCACCTTACACACCCACCCACCTTACACACTCACCCACCCCTACACACCCACCCACCTTACACACCCACCCACCCTACACACCCACCCACCTTACACACCCACCCACCTTACACACCCACCCACCTTACACACTCACCCACCCTACACACCCACCCACCTTACACACCCACCCACCTTACACACTCACCCACCCTACACACCCACCCACCTTACACACCCACCCACCTTACACACCCACCCACCCTACACACCCACCCACCTTACACACCCCACCCACCTTACACACCCACCCACCTTACACACCCACCCACCTTACACACCCACCCACCTTACACACTCACCCACCCTACACACCCACCCACCTTACACACCCACCCACCCTACACACCCACCCACCTTACACACCCACCCACCTTACACACCCACCCACCTTACACACTCACCCACCCTACACACCCACCCACCTTACACACCCACCCACCCTACACACCCACCCACCTTACACACCCACCCACCTTACACACCCACCCACCTTACACACTCACCCACCCTACACACCCACCCACCTTACACACCCACCCACCCTACACACCCACCCACCTTACACACCCACCCACCTTACACACTCACCCACCTTACACACCCACCCACCCAAGCACTCACCCACCGACCTACCCACTCACCCACCACTCATCATCCACCCACCCACCACTCACCCACCCACCCACCCACTCACCCACCCACCCACCCACTCACTCACCCACCCACCCACCCACTCACTCACCCACCCACCCACCCACTCACTCACCCACCCACCCACTCACTCACCCACCCACCCACCCACCCACTCACCCACCCACCCACTCACCCACCCACCCACCCACCCACTCACTCACTCACTCACCCACCCACCCACTCACTCACCCACCCACCCACCGACTCACCCACCCACCCACCCACTCACTCACTCACCCACCCACCGACTCACCCACCCACCCACCGACTCACCCACCCACCCACCGACTCACCCACCCACCCACTCACCCACCCACTCACTCACCCACCCACCCACTCACTCACCCACCCACCCACTCACTCACTCACCCACCCACCGACTCACCCACACACCCACTCACTCACCCACTCACCCACCCACCCACCCACTCACTCACCCACCCACCCACTCACTCACCCACCCACCCACCCACCCACTCACCCACCCACCCACCCACTCACCCACCCACCCACTCACCCACCCGAAAACCGACCCACCCACCCACTCACCCACCCACCCACCCACCCACTCACCCACCCACCCACCCACTCACCCACCCACCCACCCACTCACCCACCCACCCACCCACTCACCCACCCACCCACCCACCCACTCACCCACCCACCCACCCACCCACCCACCCACCCACCCACCCACTCACCCACCCACCCACTCATCCACCCACCCACCCACCCACCCACTCATCCACCCACCCACTCATCCACCCACCCATCCACCCACCCACTCACCCACCCACCCACTCATCCACCCACCCACCCACTCATCCACCCACCCACCCACCCACCCACTCATCCACCCACCCACCCACTCATCCACCCACCCACCCACCCACTCATCCACCCACCCACCCACTCATCCACCCACCCACTCATCCACCCACCCACCCACTCATCCACCCATCCACCCACTCATCCACCCACCCACCCACTCATCCACCCACCCACCCACTCACCCACCCACCCACTCATCCACCCACCCACCCACTCATCCACCCACTCACCCACTCATCCACCCACCCACCCACTCATCCACTCATCCACCCACCCACCCACTCATCCACCCACTCATCCACCCACCCACCCACCCACTCATCCACCCACCCACCCACCCACTCATCCACCCACCCACCCACCCACTCATCCACCCACCCACCCACCCACTCATCCACCCACCCACCCACACACCCACCCACCCTACACACCCACCCACCCTACACACCCACCCACCTTACATCCCCACCCACCCACCTTACACACCCACCCACCCACCTTACACCCCCACCCACCCACCTTACACCCCCACCCACCCACCTTACACACCCACCCACCCACCTTACACACCCACCCACCCACCCACCTTACACACCCACCCACCCACCCACCTTACACACCCACCCACCCACCTTACACACCCACCCACCCACCTTACACACCCACCCACCTTACACACCCACCTTACACACCCACCCACCCATCCACCTTACCCACCCACCCACCTTACACACCCACCCACCCACCATACACACACACCCACCCACCTTACACACCCACCCAATCACCCACCCACCGACCTACCCACTCACCCACCCACCACTCACCCACCACTCACCCACCCACCCGCCCCGTGACTCCACAATCTGCGTGTGCCGTGCCAACTCGCGTAGTAACAGATGGTGGCTACACGTTGCACGTGGTTGCCTGTAATCCAGCACTGCTGAAGGCAGCAGCGAGAGTTGGTGGATCACGATACGGATGGATGTGCCGTGATCCTAGAGGAGGTGCCATGCCCTGGCACGCTAGGAGAAGGCAGTACAGCAAATGGACTAATCGTCATCTGCTTATTCCACCTGTACGGGGATCGAGTGTTGCCCCCTTGTGCTCGGCATGGGTCTTCTCCGGGTGCTCAGATTTTCCTCCAACGTGTAAAATAAAAATAATATAAATATATAATGTGTCGTTAAAACCCGCCACCACCCGACACAGTCAACTACTAAGGGTTGTCACGTAAACAGAACGTGCCAATTCGTCACTAGTGCAGCACTAACCGGTGTGTTGGAGAGCCAACAGACTGGTGTGTAACGACACATTTATATATTTACGCGATCCAACCCCCAAAAAAAATGTATGTAGGATATTGGTCGCGAAAGCTTACGTGTTAAACTGAATAATAATAAAAAAACTCATCATTAATTGGCCGAACACATCTTATAATAAAAGCCAATGCAACAGGACCATTCTGAGTCTTACAACTCAAGTGTGGCTCTGCTGAATAAATAAATGCATTTTAATGATCATCTAGTCCGTGACGCGCCTTACCCAAAGCCCCACTCCCTCTCCTGACCGACGTGAACGATGCCGTGAACCTGCGTGCGCCTTCTCTGATCCACGCGGTCCTCCTCCTTCGGACCCTCGATGTAACATTCCAAGCCGCGTGTATGTGTCTCGTGCTTCCACGTGCACCTGTGTTGCCGAGCTCGTGTTCCATGCGTGTTGCGTTCATGACCACGTCTTTTACGAACCGCGTCTCACGGCCCTTTTCACGTTTTTAAGAAAAAATATTTTACCAATTTGCGTCAAGAACCGACGACACCAACCAGCAGACCCCCCCCCCCCTATACAGTGGCACATTCTTATTATTATATTATTATATTAACAGCACGTGCTCCAACACGGCAGTGGCTGGGGTGGTGAGGGTGGTAGGGGAGGGGGGATCAATGGAGGGCAGGGCAGAGGAGCGACGCTCACAACAACGAGCGGAGCGCCGGGCGGCTAAAATGCAGCAAGTTGGCACGGGGGGGGGGGGGGGTACAGCTGGTGCATCTACCGGTCATCTCAGTCATCCAACCCATGGCACTTGGGTCTGTCCCGAGACCTTCTGTCAGCGAGCCGTCGACACTTCACGTGGCCTCAATGTGCAGCTGGCCTGGCACATGCGCCGTGTTGACGCCACCGTCACTTAGTGGCGAATGGCGGTTGTATTGCTATTGCAGGGGGGGGGGGGGATATCCTATTGTGACGTACGCCTGTGACGTACACCTGTGACGCGCGCCTGTGACGTACACCTGTGACGCGCGCCTGTGACGTACACCTGTGACGCGCGCGCGCCTGTGACGTCCCCGCAGGCGAGAAGCCGTACGCGTGCGCGTGGGCCGGCTGCGCGTGGAGGTTCGCGCGCTCCGACGAGCTGACGCGACACTTCCGCAAGCACACGGGCTCGCGGCCCTTCCCGTGCCACGCCTGTGGCCGGGCCTTCTCTCGCTCCGACCACCTGGCGCTGCACAGCAAGCGGCACCAGTGAGCCAGCACGCCCCGACGCATTTCTTCCTCGTTTTCCCCCCTTTTCCTCCTCGCAGGGCTAAACAACAATGGGTTCCGGCTACGGGGCATCTTGAAATGTACAAAAACACATTTGGCTCGTTTGTTTTGTTTAAAAAGGGGTCCCTCTCTCGGCGAGCCTCGAGGTTTACTCGACGAGGGAAGTTCCTCTGCGATTCGGCGTGTTTGGATGGCGTCTGCGGGCGAGCGTTTGGACCGTGTGCGAAGAAACCGTGGCGTGCACGGAGGAAAAGCAAACGGAACCCTTCGCACACACGGTGAGACATCGAAAGTTCCGCTGCACTGCCATCGCTTGCCAGCTCGACAGCGCTTGCTGTATTGAAACACATCTCGCACCGTGGCTGCTTTCAGAATGAGGGTTCACAGATATTCTGGAAGCTTTCAGGGTCGCCAATTGCCGCGAGGGGGCTGCCCCGTGACGCCGGCAAACCAGGCACCGACCCGCCAAAGATAAAGATCCCCCGTGTAGCCTCAACAGACTGTTGGGACAAGTGCTGTTAGCCAACACCTAAGAAGGCCGACAAGGAGCACGAGGGGCTGGGTGGCCAGCACCACGCCCGGCCGCCTTTGTCTCCCCAGTGGTGATAATTGTACACACCACACCAGGTACTCATTTGAGGCCGGGTCGACCTACGGGAGGCCCAGGACCGATTCAGATAATCGACACTGAAGTTGGCCGTGAGCGGGAATCGAACTCGGGTCGCCGGGTTCGTAGCGCAGCGCGCTAACCGCTACACTACAGCCCCCCGGTTTCAGCACCACTGCTTCCAACGGAGCCCGACTCTGCTGATGAGACACTGCATGGCGAAACCGGCGCAGAGTTAAGTTGTGCTTGTGCCGAATCAGTGCTGCTTAGTTTACAAACCCCCACAATGGCTGTGGGACGGATGGAATGCGTGCAAAGCATTTTTAAAAAATTTGAATGATGACATAAATACGGGTGTTCAGATGTTCTAACACCAAATATTTGCACGAGAAAGGGCTATGAGACTGCATTGTTCTTTTATTTTTATATCATTCAGTACCTTGATACTTGGGCAAGGTTTCGCCGTGGTTGCGTTGATGCGGAGACGCAGACCTATGAATGAAACGCATCGCCTGCTTATCTGCGCTGCTCAATATCTTGCGGTTGTTAACTCGGGCAGTAAACAAAACAGAGAGCGGGTTGTAAAAAAAAACACAATCACCAGCCTACCGCTGGTTGGCAAGCTTGGGAATTGATATCTGGTGGAGTGTGGCGACAACGTCTGCTCTTGAATGGTGACTTATCCGGTCAAATATCCGCTCTGAAGCGGTGAAATAATGTGGTATGTGGTATCCGATGCGATTTGACGGATTATCTGGAAGAAAAAAAATAGTTCTGAATTATGTATACACCTGGTGTACACATGTCCGCTTGTGTGGATCGATTAATTAATCAGGTTTAAAATAATCTGGTCTGACATCATTAAATACCCACATGGTATGAAGCGGTGACATATCTGACGAGTTATGTTCACGTACGAGATCTTATTCTTTGGTTCTTTCGGTAAAGCCACGTATAAAGATAAAATAATAAATTATGCTATTATTTAATTTATTATTTTATCTTTATACGTGGCTTTACCGAAAGAACCAAATAATAATTCCTGCAGTCACGAAAGCTCCAAAATTAAGTACGAGATCTTCTCTGTGCACGCGTTTTTCCCGCACTGCATCTAACTTCGTCGGCTGCTGCTGCTACTGCTGCTGGTGTTGATTGTTCGATTTTAGCTTTCGGTTTGTACGCGTTCGACATCGTTAACGCGATCCCTCCTTAAAACCTTCCGCACCAAGTTGCCTCTCGCATGCCCACGTGGCTGGGGATGTTTTGTGGATTCGGAGGCGGGCAGGGGGGGCGGGGGGGGGCGGGGGAGGGGGGTGGAGTTCGATCTTTCTGGGATTCGGGTGCGGGGGGTCGGGGGTCCTTTTGCGAAAACGCGACGTCGCGAATTCGTGACCGCGCGGTCAGACTGGACGAGGCTTCTCGACGTTGAATCGTCGACGCAATAAAGAAATCCCGCGCGCGATTGATTCGATTTGCCAAAAGACTCGCGCCTGTTTCTCGACCGCATCACCTTGACCCCCCCCCCTTGACACCATCATCGTATTCTACGAATTATAAGACGACCAGGAAAATGAAGACGCCCAGGGACCAACGCGGGGACGTGGTGCTTCTAAGGCCACAAGACAAAGGCAAGAGAGAGATCCCCCCGTGTCACGGACTGTCCAGGGCACGTGCTCGCCATGAAGGTCGTCACGATACGCGAGGGGGGTAGGTGGCCAACACCACGCCCGGCCGCCTTTGTCTCCCCAGCGACGATGTTTGCGCACCGCGCCAAAAACTCATTTGAGGCCGAGTGGACCTAGGGGTGGCCCAGTATCGGTTCAGGTAATCGTAGGCCACACACACGCGCACGTTACATTTTTTTATGCACCATGTCAGCCTTAATAGGTGATCGGCAACAGCACTTGCCCCAACAGTCTGTTCAGGCTATACGGGGCATCTTTGTACCGATGTTGGTGCATGCGAGATGGGTAACGTGTTGGGGTGTTTTGTCTGGGTCAAATGAGTACCTGGTGTGATTTGGACACAACGCCGCTTGTGAGACAAAGGCGGCCGGGCGTGGTGCTGGCTACCCGCCCCCTCGTGTTCCGTGCCAGTCTTCACGAGTGCTCTCCTACAGCACTTGCCCCAACAGTTTGTTCAGGCTGTACGGGGCATCTTTGTCTCTCGTCGTCTGGTTAGCGCACCGCGCTACGAATCTGGCGTACATGCATTCGATACCCGCTCATGACCAACATCAGTGACGAATATCTGAACCGGTCGTGGGCCTCCCCTACGTCGACTCAGCCTCAAATGAGCACCTGGTTGCCGTGTGTAAACATCGCCACTGGGGAGACAAAGGCGGCCGGATGTGGTGCTGGCCACCCACCCCCTCGTGTGAGGTTCCGGCCTTTATAGGCGCTCGCCAACAGCACTTGCCCCGACAGTCTGTTAAAGGTCTATGTTGGGGATCTTTGTCTTAGTGTGTGTGTATACGTGAGATTCGTGATGATGCAGACGCACACATACCGGTGGCACGCGTAAACCAGCCAGTGGACTGCAGAATTCGGCCGTAGATCCAGGAGCTCCGGACTAATCCAAGCGAACTTTTGAGTAACAATCGCTGCACCACGTGAGCTTACTCCAGTCGCACGCAACGCGGAGCAGAACCCGGGTGCGAACTGGTTTACCCACTTCTGGGGCGCGTGGGATGAGGAGGTGGGGAGAGGGTGACTGATGGGGGGCGGTGGGGGATTAGGGAGATGGTGGGTGTGGGTGACAAGGGTGGTTGTGGGTGACGAAGGTGGATGTGGGTGAAGAGGGTGCTTGTGGGTGACGAGGGTGGTTGTGGATGAAGAGGGGGACCATCCCGGTCACCAATTCTTAACAGAAAGGATCATTGCCTATTTATTCAAGCACACATAACTGCTGCTGCTGATGATAATGGTGATGATGATGACGCTGATGATGGCGATGCTGATGATGGCGATGATGATAATGATGGCGATGATGATGGATCTTTTTGCCATAATCAAAGAAGGAAACGTAAGAATAGATTTTACCTTATCTGGCAATAAAACAGTTGTGTTAAGATGTTCACAAACATTATCAGAGCATGTTTTGTTTGTATGTTCACAAGTGCGTGTGGTTAAGGCGAACGATTCCTTGCAAAAGGGTTATATTTATTACTCCTTGGTTCTTTCGGTAAAGTCACGTAGAAAGAAAATAAATTAAATAATAATAATAATAGAATACGACGTTTCGATTGCAACCCAAGCAACCATCATCAGGTAAGAATGAATAAGAAAACAAACATAGCAAACTTAGAAATATAATGCAATAGAACCCAGAGAGTCGGCTAACACAACAGTCAACACCCCACCTGGTTAATTACGTTCTTCCAAAGATTGCTAAATTTGAGAGAGAGAGACAAAACACAGACACGGAGACACACAGACACACAAGCAGAAAGAGACAGAGACACACAGAGAGAGACACACTTAGACAAACAAAAAGACAACGCCTCTGTGTCGAGGCCTTAAAACACATACTCTTTGGTTCTTTCGGTAAAGTCACGTAGGTATAAAATTTATTTTATTTAACATTTTATTTTATTTTATACCTAAATAAATGTAATATCTACGTGACTTTACCGAAAGAACCAAAGAGTATGGATTCCTGCCTTAAAACACTTTTTTTATTGCCAGAAAGGGTAAAACCTATTCTTATTTTTCATTCGATGTTGATGCTGATAACATTATATCGTGCAGGAAAGAGACACACACACACAGACAGAGAGATACGAGGTCGCATTCAACGAGAACCGACGACATTTAATACAAAACTTTTTTTTTATTTTGTCCATGGACGGCTCCGTCTGCCTCTGTGCGTCACAAACAAATATAAGCATAACCGAGGGAGATCCCGCCTGGACTTGTTTCACAGTTCAATTCACGTTCAATCTCCGCGCGTGCGTGCGCGTGTGTGTGGTTTTTTTTAAGAGGCGCAGATTTTTTTTTTGCTGTCCGCGCATTACAAAATCCGGAGAATAATGTTCAATCGAAATCAAATTTAATTCAAAAATTAAACAAGCCACCACCCTCACCCAAAAGTAACGGGTTTCGTAGCTTCTCACTCTTGTCTCTCGCCGTCGTTATTCACAATAATTTTGTTTTATTTCCCGTATCTCTGCGCGCGCGCGTGTGTGTGTGTTATTTGTTAAACTAACAATTAACAAATTCCGTTACCAATTCAGCCAAAAGGAGATAGGGTGATGATGGTGGTGGGTGGGGGGGGAAATGTACCAATATACCATATGTACAATACATAGTGCACGGGAGCAAGTACTGTTAAAAAACAACGGAAATTTTAACGACCCTTGTGTACGGAATATACACAACCAATAAACTCACTCGAGTAATCGCACGCCCGCCGTCTATAAAGTAAGGGGGTAGACGTCGTTTTTGCAAGCGTAGGGGTGGTAATCGAGGGTGGCGGGCTTGGGGATAGGAGAACCACAGGGAAGAGGGGGTAGGGTCAGGATTAGTTGTCAAGGTGAGGGTTAAGGTCATGGTCAGGATGAGATTGAAAGGAGGTTGACTTAGTGCGAGGGTTATGGTTAGGATCCTGTTTCTGAGTCAGGGTTAGGGTCTCTGGGTCAGGGTTAGGCTTAGAATGAGAGATGGAGAGAGAGAAATTTAGTATGAGATCACGCAATTCATTGTATGAGTGGGGAGTACCGGTAAGAACAATTCGAAATATTAAATTAGATCCAAATGAATATTTGGAGGGGAGGGGGAAGAGTTGAAACATGTAAAAAAATTGTTCAATTCCAGCACTTTGATATCTCAGAGGGCTCGACGAAAGCCACACAAATGGGGCCCCAATCATCGGACCGCGAAGCCTCCAGTCTGGCCTCTGTTCATACCTTCACCAAAATAAATAAATACATCTGTAAATATAATAACAACAAATAAAACGGCAATGTGCTGGAAGAGACGGGCCCCATCCAGATCACGCTGATCTAATGCAGAGCGTTTGCTCTCGATTCACAGTTGCACAATGTACGAATGAGCGATTGAACTGTGCTGGGGTCAAAGTTAAGGTCGTTAGGGGTTTAGCGGGTCAGGGTTTAGCGGCACAGGGTTGTGTCGTCCCTGACCGAACACAGGATATGCTCACCACCAAAAACAATGCATCATTACCGTATTCTCCCATATATACGACGCACTCCACCCTCCGCACACCCCTCCCCTGAATTTTTAAGTAAAAGTTGAGGCTGTGTCTCATATAATCTGGTTGATATCATCTGGGAGGTGTGTGTCTGTGTGTGTGACTGGATTTGTTTAACTTTACTGACACCGGGGGCGCAAGTAATGGGCTGCGTCTTACAATCCGGAGAATACGGTATCAGGTCTTGCAACAGAATGTAATTAAATTTGCTGACGTTTCGAGCAATAACCCTACTTCAGATGAGAGAAAGGGCAGCGTTTTCACGAGTGAAGTATGGCCTCCAAGTACAAGTTGATCTGCCCCATTCTCTATACCTGAAAGGGTCATTGCCTGAAACGTCAACCTATCATCATATAACAGGTTTCCCTCGCTCTATGCGGTAGTAGTAGATACCTTACAAAATGAGGCTCACAAAGTGAAACCACACGTGGAGCCAGCTGCCTGCCGAGTAGCGCAAGCAGTACACACACACACAGTACACACACAGTACACACACACACAGTACACACACACACAGTACACACACACACAATACACAGTACACACACAATACACAGTACACACACACAGTACACACACATAGTACACACACACACAGTACACACACACACACAGTACACACACAATACACAGTACACACACACAGTACACACACATAGTACACACACACAGTACACACACACAGTACACACACATAGTACACACACACACAGTACACACACACACACAGTACACACACAATACACAGTACACACACAATACACAGTACACACACACAGTACACACACATAGTACACACACACAGTACACACACACAGTACACACACATAGTACACACACACAGTACACACACACAGTACACACATACACAGTACACACACACATTACACACACAGTACACACACACAGTACACACACAGTACACACACACACACATTACACGCACACAGTGCACACACACACAGTACACACACACAGTACACACGCACAGTACACACACACACAGTACACACACACACGGTACACACACAGTATACACAGTACACACAGTACACACACACACAGTACACACACACACAGTACACACACAACGTTGTCTCACGTCCGACCGCACAGCCGCAAGTCGGTGAATTCAAACCGCACAGTTTGGGTAGAAATAAATGAGCCGCATAGACGCGAAATTGCACAAACCGACCCCGCGTAGGGCGAGGGAAACCTGTACACAAAGACAAGGTGTTTGTACATCGATTATATATATAACTCGAGAGCCAAAACGTGAAACAAGACGCAACTCGGACAATGTCCCCCACATTCACAATGCCAGTGTGCTCTTTGAGAGGTCCAGAGCCGACCTGGAGAGCGCACAAACCAACACCCTCGTTCCTAGAAACCGACATCCCCAGCGAGCACCACCACCACCTCACCGCCGTCCGCGAGTCGCGGGACGACGCCGCACCGAGCAGAATGCCGGAGAACGCGACACCACTTGTGCGCGCTTCGGACAAGGCGAATGGGAAAATTGGGTGGGTGGATTTCGGGGCCATTCCGTCGTCCGTCCAGTGCCGGAAACTGGAACCAAAACGGCCGCGCTACGACGCGGCTGATGCAGCGAGAACGGAAACAAAAGTTGAAGTCCCACCGCTTGAATTCGCGGTGGAGGTGGTGAGATTCGTGATTGTATTCGTGTTTAAAGTTGTTGTTCGTGTTGTTCAGCTTGTGCTTGTACACCACTGCCAACGCAGTACCATCACATTAATATATGAATCATTTGCTAAGCGTCCGAGTCGGACAACGAAGTTCAGATTCGAACCTCTTCCACTCATCGACCAAGTAGCCCCATCACGGGCCCGGGGGAGTCTTAAGATGAGTCGGTCAAGGCTGGCACAAGGAGTAGGAGGGTCAGGCGGGGTGGTGTGGGGAGCAGGATGAAGAAGAGGGCAATGAGGTGAGGGACGGAACGAAGAGGAGGAGGAGGGATGAGGGTTGAGGCTGCCCGGAACGTTCCGGGTTTGGCACATTACTCGCGTCGCTCAGCGAAACGAATGGAACACTCCCGACGGACGGGCAGAAGGAAGTTCAGTGCAGGAGGAGGAGGAGGACGAGAAATTCCAAAACGCAAGCGGAGAGAATCGAGTCCACGGTTCCCGTCGCGATCCCGCCCGTCACCGGACAAACCCCGAACGGAAACCCTCCGCGGCGGAGCGCCACGATTCATTCGGAAAAAAATAAATACAAAAAACCAGGGGCACAACCGGGCCCGCTTGGTTAGAAGTCGCGTGCGGTGGGGGGGGGTACAATGTGGGTAGCCCTGCCGCTTCAGATACGTCTGGTCAACGTGAAAGAGTCGGCTAACAAATACCGATTAGGGGGGCATTCTGGAGCCCCCCCCCTCTACCCCTTGCCCCCTGCATTGAAGTGAGCGCAGCAATTGCAGGGATTGCGCCTTCACGTTTGCATGTCCGGGTCGGCGACACCAACGAAACGAAAAAAAAAAGAAACAGATTTCCGCAACTAGGCACACCACAGCCAGTGGACGTCTCGAGACGGCTGTGGCGACCAGTCACGTGCCGCTACCTCCAGTTGCATCAGCGGCCCGGGAAATATTTAGCGACACGATTAATCCCTGGGGCACGACACTTCTCTTCGTGTGAAAGTGATCCAGCTAAGAGAGAGGGAGGGACGTGGGGGGGGTGGGGACTGTGCTAGTGTTACCTGCCAACTTTGCGGTGGAAGCAGCTCACATAGTCAGAAGTGGAACCGTGGATGCGATGCAAACTTTAGCGAGACGGTGTGATAGCTCTGGGTGAGTGTAAGGGGGTTGCGAGTCAAGTGGGGAGTCCAGGTGGTGTTGGTTCAGTGGGTGGGTGCAGGGGGTGGGGTAAAGCGTGGGCAATGGTTGTTGGGTTCCTTTCGTCCCCGGCTCCCAAATCTGCACGGTGCTGAAATTCCCACGCCTGTTCCTGTTTAATGCGTGCAGGAGGCATGTGGAGGGGGCTAGGCAGTGGCGGCTGGTGATATTTATTTTTGGGGGGGCGCATTTTTTTTATTTTATTGAGGGGGGCAAATAAATATAAAGCAGTACCAAAAACCATTTTGACTACTTGAATATAAATTTTGATGATCTTTATTTACATTTCAGACCAAAAGAAGTACCAAAAAGCATGTTTCCTACTTGAACATAAAAACGTTAGTTTCATGTTATTATCAATATGGCTGCGGCTACTTTCATGACGTTTGCATTTGTCAGAGAGATGTTTGAGGTCTCTTACCCCCGTCGTTGTCCACAAAACTTCAGTGCCGACACTTTGAAATAAAAGACAGGGAAAACAAAAAAGAGAATTGCTAACATCACATCCAGCCAGCCACCTCCGTTTCTCATAACAAGCGCGGGTGAAGCTTCGTGTGTAGCTTCGTCCTCTGTCACTGGCCTGCTGCTGGATTTGTAAATCGGGTTGGTCCGGTCCGAGATCCTTTATCTTTTTTATTTCTTCCAGCGAAAGCCTTGTGAAAGGGTTTTTTTGTAAATAAATTACAGAATTTGGATGAACTGCTGCCATTGTTTACACAAAAATTTGATCAGCCTAGCAAGTCTCGAAGTGGTGTCGCCTGCGCACTCGCAGTAGTGGCCCAGAGCGTAAATTTGAATGACAGGTGACGAGAACCAATCAGATTGGATAAAATAACATGTATCCCATTCTGATTTGCCAGGGACGCAACGACTTGCGCCCCGAGGAGAATCTTTAAGAAACCAATTAGAGACCAGCTTCAGGTCACATGCTGTCCGAAAATTTAAAGTCTCACATAGACATCCATTTGTCCGGCGCCCCGCATGAAACACATTGAAAAACATAGAAAATAGTTGACCGATTAAAGCCAGTTTTTATTAAATGCTGATGCTTTTCTTACTACCAGCCGGCACATCGTATGAAAAAAATATTTTATTTATGTATTTTTATATAATTTTGTATATGTAAATTTCTTGAATCTTGATGGGGGCGGCGCCCCTGCGCCCTCTATTGACGAGCCGCCACTGGGGCTAGGGTGGGTGTGTCAGTGATTAAACGAGTGCGTGTTAGAATCGGAATCTTTACTTAGACTGGAGGAATCCGATTAGCGATGAAGCTTTTGTTCACAGATGTGCGGTAAGGTACTGCTCACAAAGTTACCACAACAAACGTGAGTGGGGTGGGTTGAACCAGAGCGTGAGTGAACAGTTGGGCGGATAGGTGAGTGAACGGGGCTAGCGATTGAATGAAATAGCGACCGAGTGAGTGGGTGAGTGAGTGAGCGAGCAGACGAGTGAACGATGAAGTTCATGTCGGAGCGGGGTGAGACTGAGCGCGTTGGTGCGCGTGAGAGGCGGCGTGGGAGCTGCCGTGGAGGAGGCGAAGGGAGGAGAGGCGTGGGGTGGGAAGGTGTGAAGTGGCAGGCTCCGAGTGGTACCGCTGGGACCAGTCCCAAGCAAAGCAAAAGATTAAAAAACCTTGCCGCACCTCGCCCGGCTTCGTCCCCACTCACCCGTCGCCCATAGAAGGCCAGGAGATGGGGGAAGGGGTTGGGGGCTCCAGACAAATCGGGGGGGAGGGCATTGGCCGCCCTCCCCCCTCACCCCCCCGTCCTGACAGACAGACGCAGCAGATACCAACCGCACCGCCACGCTCCAGCTGCTTCGCTTCGCCACGGCTCGCGAAATGCGATCCACACGCACGCGCGCGTGCGCGCACACACACAAAGACAAAGATCGCCCGTGTAGCCTTTATCAGACTGTTGGGGGCAAGTGCTGTTTCCGAGTAGCACCAATGATGGCCGGCACGGCACACACACGAAGGGGTGGGTGGCCAGCACCACGCCCGGCCGCTTTTGTCTTCCGAGTGGCGATGTTTACACACCGCACCAGGTACTCATTCAAGGCTGAGTCGACCTAGGGGAGGCCCAAGATCCGGTTCAGATATCCGCCAGCGATGTTGGCTCTAAGAACCACGCTACCGCTCCCCACACACGAGCACGATTCGAAATAACGATTCAATTTCACGATGTAATCGATTGGAGTAACATCATCTATTCACGTCGCATCGTGAGCGATCAGCCATTATTGATCCACTGCTGGATGAGGGTCTCCCACTCTCCTCACGCCGCTGCCCACTCGCATTCCTCGCGATTCCGCGGATGTAAAAAATGATCCGCCCAGCACCCGCACGTGAACTGATTTTTCTCGCTCCGTCTCCTCGGTTGTACGTTGTCCTCTAGGACGGACAATTGGGAAATAAACGATGATTTGACTGAAATCCATTCAATGCACGTTGTCGGTCAGGGTAATCGCTAGATATTAATCGATAATTTATCCCGGGGGAATTTGCCGTGTTCTTCGGATTATAAGACGCATTTCCACCCCACCCCCCACCCTATATTTCAAGGGCAAAGCAGGAGGTGCGTCTTGTAATCCGGTGCGTGCGCACGTGGGACCAGATCTGCGCGGAGCGGTGGTGCAGTGGTTAGCGCACTGGGAACCCAGCGATCCGCGTTCGATTCCCGATCATCGCTAACACCGGCGAGAGCTGATCTGACAATCGTCGCTGGTGTTGGTGGCCGTGGGCAGGGAATCCAACTCGGGTCGCAGGGTTCGTGGCGCAGCGTAGCGCTAACCGTTGCACCACCGCTCCCCAGGTGTAACACTTCACACACGCAGACAGACACGGCATCACCTGCTGATATCAATCGTCCGGATGGCGCCCGATCTCACGGGATCTCAAACAAACAACTCAGCACGACCGTCAATAGACACCGTGGCATTAAATACAAATACATCATGGGCGACGTTTCAGGCAATGGGCCTGACCAACATGCCTAAAACGATGGTGTTATAGGCGGTAAAGGCGCTCTATTTCGAGGAGCGTGGAGGATCAAAGGGGTGTGAGTGGGATCAATGGGGGATGGGGGGGGTGATGGGATCAGTAGAAGAAGGGGGATCTACAGGGAGACGAGTAGAATCAATGTGGGTAGCGAGGGGTATCTGTGGTGGGTGGAGGGAGGGGGGGATCAATGGGGGGCGTGGGGCAGCACGTCCATGCCCCACGTGGCAGGGGTGCCCAGCTGTGCGCGCGGGTACCATCTGTCGCCTAGACTATGACAGGATAGTGACTATGACAGGATAGTGACTATGACAGGATCGTGACTATGACAGGATAGTGACTATGGCAGGATAGTGACTATGGCAGGATCGTGACTATGATAGGATCGTGACTATGACAGGATCGTGACTATGGCAGGATAGTGACTATGGCAGGATAGTGACTATGGCAGGATCGTGACTATGACAGGGTAGTGACTATGACAGGATAGTGACTATGACAGGATAGTGACTATGACAGGATCGTGACTATGACAGGATAGTGACTATGGCAGGATAGTGACTATGACAGTATCGTGACTATGATAGGATCGTGACTATGACAGGATAGTGACTATGACAGGATAGTGACTATGACAGGATCGTGACTATAACAGGATAGTGACTATGACAGGATAGTGACTATGACAGGGTAGTGACTATGACAGGATAGTGACTATGACAGGATAGTGACTATGACAGGATAGTGACTATGACAGGATCGTGACTATGACAGGGTAGTGACTATGACAGGGTAGTGACTATGACAGGATAGTGACTATGACAGGATAGTGACTATGACAGGATAGTGACTATGACAGGATAGTGACTATGATAGGATCGTGACTATGACAGGATAGTGACTATAACAGGATAGTGACTATGACAGGATAGTGACTATGACAGGATCGTGACTATGACAGGATCGTGACTATGACAGGATAGTGACTATGACAGGATCGTGACTATGACAGGATCGTGACTATGACAGGATCGTGACTATGATAGGATAGTGACTATGACAGGATCGTGACTGTGACAGGATCGTGACTGTGACAGGATAGTGACTGTGACAGGATAGTGACTATGACAGGATAGTGACTATGACAGGATCGTGACTATGACAGGATCGTGACTATGATAGGATAGTGACTATGACAGGATCGTGACTGTGACAGGATCGTGACTGTGACAGGATAGTGACTGTGACAGGATAGTGACTATGACAGGATAGTGACTATGACAGGATAGTGACTATGACAGGATAGTGACTATGACAGGATCGTGACTATGACAGGATAGTGACTATGACAGGATAGTGACTATGACAGGGTAGTGACTATGACAGGGTAGTGACTATGACAGGATAGTGACTATGACAGGATCGTGACTATGACAGGACAGTGACTATGACAGGATAGTGACTATGACAGGATAGTGACTATGACAGGGTAGTGACTATGACAGGGTAGTGACTATGACAGGGTAGTGACTATGACAGGATAGTGGTGCGCAGGCGGTCCAACTGCCACAAGGGGTCCAGGTACCGGGATACACATCTGGGGGGGGGTTGGAGGTGAATTAGAAGCAGTCGATTGATTCACTCAAACGACTGTGGATTCTGCAGATCACTCTACCTTGGATTCTGCAGATTCACTCCACTCTGGATGCTGCAGACTCACTCCTCCCACTGTGGATTATATAGATTCACTCAACTGGGGATTCTGCAGATTCAATCCACTGTTGATTCTGCAGATTCAATCCACTGTGGATTATGTAGATTCACTCCACTCTGGATTGCAGACTCACTCTGGATTGCAGACTCACTTTGTATTGGATTCTCCAGATTCTGCAGACTCTATTGATGAGATCATAAAAAGGGATGATTCAGTAAAAGGTAAACTTTTGATAACTCCTGCTGATGCTGGCTGTAATCTCCAGCGAAATGTTAGACAAATTTGTCAAAAATGTTGCTGCTGGCCTTTCAATATTCCTCCGATTTGCTGAAAATCCAAATCAAGTGGCATGTTTGGCCATGGCGTGTCAACTCGATTCGATTGATTCTGTGGTTGGGTGGGTGGTGGAGAGTTATAATAAAATAAAATTGAAATCATAAACGAGGGGGAATTTAAGAAACTTGCGGCGTTGTTCCAACTGCCGCGCCAGGAGGAGGAATTGAACCGGCGGCGATGGTAGCAGCAGCAGCAGCATCCTCACAAAAGACAACTCCTAATTAAACAAAAACTGACCTGGGCCAAACATCCCAATGTGGCAGGCAGGACCCTCTTGGGAAACAGCCCCGAGACACGGCCAGGTTTTTCTCCGCATAAAGAAAAAAAATAAAACGCCACTGCCAAGACACCAAATATCCTCACACGTGATTGTAAAACCCGCGGTGGACTAAGCATGCACACACACAGTTCCCCGGATCCGGAGCGATAAATTGTAGGGGCCACCAAAGACAAAAATCCCCCCGTATAGCCTTAACAGAGTGTTGGGGCAAGTGCTTTTAGCGAGCGCCTATGAAGGCCGGCACGGCTCACGAGAGGCTGGGTGGTCAGCACCACGCCCGGCCGTCTTTGTCTCCCCAGTCGCAATGTTTACACACAATGCACCAGCTACTCATTTGAGGCTGAGCTAGGGGAGGCCCAGGACCAATTCAGATAATCGTCACTGGTGTTGGCCGTGAGCGGGTGATCGAACTCGGGGGCGCCGGGTTTGTAGCGCAGCGCGCTGATCTCTACACTACCAATCCCAGCCGCCACCACCACCACCACCCACCACCACCACCCACTACCACCACCCACCACCACCACTCACCACCCACCACCACCACCACCCACCAAAGTCATAGTCGCATGAAGAACGCAAAGATCAGCGGAAACTCCTTGAATTTGCGCCGCGTGACCTCGAGCGAGAGGCTTGTATCACTGCCAACAAATTCTTTCGTAAAAAAAAATCTTTTGGAGCTGATCTACGATTTTTGTTTGTTTCACACTGGGTGGCTACGATACTGCCCCTGGTGTTGCTATGGGCAGGACTCACTTGCAGCCGGGTCTGTCGCCGACCTGAAGAAATAATTGACCTGCCGGTAAAACCACATCCAGCGTGTACCTCCCTCTCGCGATGGTTTTAGTTGCTATATAAAGCCCACCAGCGACGCTGGGAATATTCAGTGATAAACGGAGCCTGGGTGTCGGTGACAGGGTAAGACGAGTGAGCAGGTGAGCAGGTAGGTGAGTAGCTGATCGGGTAAGCGGGCGCTTAGGTGAGTGGGTACTTGAGCGCTTAGGTGAGTGGGTGGGTGAGTGGGCGCGCGAGTGGGATTCATTTCAGCCGGGTTTGCCCAGGTCTATTGGAAACCCGTAAAATATGTCTCTGCCTGGCACAGCACATCCAGTAGAGCCTCTTCTTTGCTACTGCTCTGGCTGCTACCAGTCGCGTGCTGGTGCATCCCTGTAATCCAGCACTGTGGAGGCAAGGGTCGGTGGATCACGCAAACGTCGTGAAACTGCCTTCACGCCGGGCATCGAGGCGATGCCCGTACCCTGGCTGGCCGGGAGAAGGCAGTTGAGCAAAGTGCCGACTCCACGTGCTCAAGGGGGATACAGCGTTCCCCCCTCGCACGCATGGGGGTTTGTCCGGGTGCTCCGGTTTCGCCTCCCACGTGTAAACAGTCTCATTAGATCGGACCGCAGAGCTCGTGGGGGAATTTGGCACCGGCTCCTCACCGCCTGGCTGCTGCTCGTCCTTGGTTCCTCCTCCTCCTATCGCGCCTCTGCGCTCGTTCTCTCTCGACGGGGGCGAGGAGCGAGCGCTGTGCGCTGTGCGGGGCCGGCGCATTGCGAGCCGACGCAAGTTTTATTGCGCCGACGACTCCAGTTTCCCAGCATCCCGGAAAATAGTCGGGTGAGAAATGAAGCCCGCCCACCCCCCCCCCCCCCCCCGGTCTCATTGGGATGAAAGGAACGGGGATAAACGTGTTTACAAAATGCAACAAAAAAAAAAGAGAAATATCTGGTCAAAGTTTTTTCCCGAGTTTCACATCACATCGTGCCCCCCCCCCCAACCCACCTCCCCCCCCACCACCGCAAAAAGACCGTCTGCCCGTTTGCGAAACACACGAGGAACAAAAAAATATATTCGTATCTATATAGGTCTCTGTGCGCTTCCCCGTGCGTCCGCCCGCCCGCCTTGTACGCAATGCAGCTCCGATTCCGCCCGTAAAATAACCGCGGTGAGTTTCACTCGCGAGGCTCTGGTGCAGTGCACATCGACCACTCGGCGTGGAGCAATGCGGCCGCGGGGTGGGTCGCTTGCATATTCCGTGCCGTGTTCATCTTGCGGCGATCAGAAATACTGGTGGGAGTTTGTACAGCAGTGGCGTCGCAGTCGTAGTGGGAGTCCTGTGAAACTCCTCTCATCCGCGATCCGTACGATCCGTGACAACTGTTGGTGTTATTATCGGTATTCCTATTCTTACGAGTATCCGCAATTATCCAGTTGTCACGGGCGAGTGGAGTAAATTTGCAGATCGCCCCACGGATAAAAGAAACATTGATGTCCCCCCCCTCCCTCACGACATAATCGGGAATAAGAGGAGTTTTACAGTAGTAGTAGTAGCGGCGGCGTTATCATCACGATCATCATCAGGGTTTAATTTCAGGCCAGGTCCGTCCGGGTGTCAGCTATTCCGGGAAAATATTCCCACGCCCGGCACACCACATCACGTTTACCTTCTCTCGCTCGCTCATGCCCGTGGCTACGAACAAGCCACGTGCCACCTACTCCAGTAGAGCAAAGTGCGTGCCCCCCCCCCCCGGGCGCAACTGCTATGTCCGGTAAATCCTCTCGAAATATCCTGCGAGAAATTAGACCCTGATCATCATCATCATCGTCGTCGTTGTCATCGCCATCGTAAATATCCCGTCCGCCTGACGCAGTTCAGCAGCATGGCACTTGGTATAAAACGCAGTTAGTGCTTTTCAGGGAAGAGGGAAACAATTACGACGACAAAAGAGAGATTCCTGTCCCAAGATCGAATATTTCGGCTCCCGTCTAAAAATTAGAATTCCGAGCCGAGAATTTTATGTTTCGTTTTAAATAATTCACCCGGTCACGCGAGCGAAGGCCTTGGGGCTTCGCCCAGCGTCGAAGCAGTGATGGATTTTGTTGTTGTTGTTGTTGTGTCACATTTAGATTTACAACAACAAAAATTCACAACGTTCCCAAACCTGATCAATATCCACGTCGCTTTTCACTGCATCGTTCAGAAAGAGAAAAAAAATACACACCGTGTGTTATTACTAGGACTGGGATAGCCTCTGCTAACTCTCTGTGTCACTATATATATATAATTTTATATAAATAAGTTTAGGTAGTTTATTTTATTTTAATTGTTCATTGAATAAGCAGTCGCTAGAGTGTGTGTGTGTGCAACAGGTGGTGATGCCAGTCACCTCACCGAGTTAACCCATAACACCTGGGGTCTGATAGATGACGGCCCACCAGCGAGCCTTCCACCACTGTTAACGTGCACCTAGTCTGGCACGAGAGCCAGTGGCGAGGGTCACCGCCACTGAACGGTGAACTGTGGCTGTTGTTACCATTCAACGTGCAAAACCTTCCACACTTTCACACGACGTCAAAGTGCACCGAGCCTGGTACGGGGGGGGCGGTGACGTCACCGCGACTTAGTGATGAACAGTGGTGGTTGTTGTTGTTGTTGTAAATTGTTGTGCTATTGCCACTGCTGCTGTTAGCCCGGGCGTAAATAACCCGGGACCAAAGCACAGAAAATTATCTCACGAACTGTCAAACGTCCAGCAGGCCACGATAGCAACTTCACGCAGAATTACGACACATCTTATCATAAATCTTATCTTAAATCAAACTTACGCCACTGCATGTCGTTCTGTACTCATTTATACACGACTCCAGGTATCATCTCACTTCTCAGTAGGCTTGATACTTGTGGTTGGCAAAACACAATCTCTTGAAAAGTCCATCACCGTTTGGGGTGCGATTTGATCATTTGCTTTCACGTGCGGTGAATGTAGCAGGCTCTAGTGGCCGGAGGGGGGGTCACATCATTGAAAACGGAATATATGAATTCGAACCGGCGAGATCTTGATGCCTGTACCTTGAGTTTGAGAGTCGATAATAGTCCGTATCGATCGATTTCATCGTTACGCCCCTAATAACACAGATGATATGTTCATGTGAAAACAGTAGGAAAATGCTATCGTGTGTAAATTCACATTTATTGGCCACATGGAGAAATTGGTACCACCAAAATGTATCCACCCTCCAATGGTACCAATGTCTGTTTGATGTGGTGTGTTTTTCGTGCAAGTTTGCGTGCGCGAGACGAGAGCATCGAGTGTGTGAGTGTATCTGTTGCGTTTGGTGTGTTGGTCACCATGAAGTCGTGCACGCACGTGCACACGCGTAAGTCACTGCGTGTGCGCTTGCGTGCATGAGTCTGCATGTGCGAGCCGGTGTGCGTGTAGGTGGGCGCTTGTAAGTGCAAGCTCGTGTACACGTGTGAGTGCGTTGAAAGCGGCAGGACTTGTGCAAGCATGTGAGTGCGCGCGGACACAAACCACACGCGCACAACCTCCACCGGTGTAAACGTCCATCCAACATCCACCAACCCTCCGCCTCCTCCTCCTGTTGCTTTGCCACCCCGACTCCTCCGACGCCTCACGCCGGGGCCTCAAAACCCACGCCTCAAACCTCGGGGCTTAAATCCCACGCCTCAACCCCAGGCCTCTAACTCTGGGATGAAACCGAGTGCGTCAAAGCCAGGTCTCAACCTTGACCCTTGCTCCTTCACGCAGACCCCGCAAAACCCCCGCAGGGCCTCGCCACACACAGGGGGGGGAGGCCACCCACCCCCTCCCCCCCCCCCCGGGGCCCTCACACCAACATGTGGCGTTTGCGGTGCAGCGCGAGGTGGTCGGAGCGCGAGAAGGAGCGCTCGCAGTCCACGCACTTGAAGGGCTTCACGCCCGTGTGCTTGCGGAAGTGACGCGTCAGCTCGTCCGAGCGCGCGAACTTCCACGTGCAGCCGTCCCACGTGCAGCGGTAGGGCTTCTCGCCTGCGCGCGCACGCACGCACACGACGAGACACAATGCAGCAACTTGAAGATCTCCACGCCACACGCGGCGCGCCCGCACAGCGCAAGCACCTCGCGCAGGCGGGTTAGAACACCGCTCGACGAGCAGACGAGGTGCGAGTCGCTACAATGGATAGAAGCAAGCGTCTCTCTGCTTGGAAAAGCGTATCAGGATGACGCCTCCCGTCGTCTGATTGGAGTCGTTTCCGACTCAAAAAGTGCGCTCCTCCTACAGAGGGACAAACACGTGGAAGTCCAGCAGCAGCAACAGGCGGCAGAGAGAGGGGCCTCCCGTCCACGCTGCACTGGACTGTGGGTGGAGGCTGTGTTGACAAATAAACTCTATGAATAATAATACACGAATGTCAACTTGTAAAACGCCGCACCGTATTCGCTCGCTCTCTTAGAGAGAGAACGACTCAGAGGCGCGAGGAGAAACATTCCCCTCCAAGCTCTGCGGTCCTCTACATATGAACGTGTTATTGGCCATTTAATGAGTGTTTACGCGCGAGAGGAAACCGGAGACAACCCACGCGTACGAGGGAGAAACACTCCATCCCGCAGAGATGGAACAGGTGGAGTCCACATTTTGCTGCCCCGCTTTCTCCTGGCGAGCCAGAGGATGGCTTCCTCCTCAACAGCCCACGCGGAGAAGGGAGTTTCACAACACGAGTGCGATCCAACAATCCTCGCCGCCTCCACGGTACTGGACTTACAGGCCGGCTGCCACCATCATGGAGTTAAACAAAAAATAACTCTCCCAGCGGGCAAAACATCGGCGCACAACTTGAGTCGCCCCTTCCGTACCCCCCATACGCGCGGCGCATCACGAAATCCCGAGATTGATGCGTACGGCGCCTATAAATAAACCAAACAACGCGCGCATCTTGGGGGGGGGGGGGGGGTAAACATCTTGGGGGGTAAACACGACGGCGGCGGCCAGCTTTACTCTGCCGGCCTCCGCCGAAGCCAGCACGCGTCCCAACAACTCGGCACGGTGGGACCGCCGCCGCCCGCTTGCCGTGCTGGTGCGAGGAGAGTGGCCGCCGGGAGCTGCCCGTAACATTCCGCCTCTTTCACGCGGCATTTAGCGCCTGTGCATCACGCCACGAGACTCGCGGAGACCCACACACACCGCCCCCCCCCCGCGCCCAGCTTTGCACTTGGCGGGCTTACGAAAAAATCAGCCGGAACGCGCCCCGGTCGCGATGGAACTCCAAAGCCTCAGCAGAGTTGACTGAGCCTGGTTTATCGCTTGGATGGGTGACCACCATCATTATCACCGCCACCGCCGCCACCACCACCACTGGGGCTTGCCAGGTGCTGCAGGCGTGCCACTGCGGTGATGTGGCCAGGGGATGGGCTGTAGTGAATGCTCGTCCATCGTATGCAGAGAGGGCTTTCTCTGGTTTCCTCCCATACGCAGCCCAAGTGTTTGTGGTTTTGCTATTAATGAGGGCCAGGGGCAATGCTTGCCCTAGGGCTAATGCTGGGGCAAGGGGTAATGCTAGCAATTGGGCTTAGCTAATACAGTACTCCCCATACGATCATAAGCGAGCAGTGAGCACCACACACGCGCACAACAACAACAACAACACACCTCGAATGGCATTTGCTCTGCAGTTACCCAGCCAAGCTTTTAACTCTCGCATCTCAGTATTTTTAGAGAACATCAGATTAAATATTTTAATTCAGCTCCAACGACGCTGCGTGTTCCCCATCCGACAATGCAATCTGAGCGATCTATGAAACACAAAACGTACACACCAAGACAAAGATTCCCCGTATAGCCTGCAACAGACTGTTGGGGCAAGTGCTGTTAGCGAGCACTTATGAAGGCCGGCACGGCACACACATACACACACGAAGGGGTGGGTGGCCAGCACCACGCCCAGCCGCTTTTGTCTTCCGAGTGGCGGTGTTTACACATCACACCAGGTACTCATTTAAGGCTGAGTCGACCTAGGGGGAGATAAATCGTCACTGGTGTTGGCCGTGAGCAGGAATCGAACTCGGGTCGCCCGGATTTGTAGCGTAGCGCGCTAACCGCCTACGCTACCGCTCCCCACTATTAAACGCACGCGCACACACAAATGTTCACACGCACGTACCCGGAGGTTTTTTATTTTTAGTTGCAAAACACCGTGAGACCATTCTTCTCGATTCGGGAGAAACGGGGGTGGGAGGGGTGGTCTGGGGAGAGACAAATGTGCTTTGTCATCCGCAGGTGATCCGTCACGGCTCGGAAGTGAGAAACTTCCGATTCGTGGACACACGCCTTGCTCAAATGAGTCTCAGGACTCTCTCTTTCTCTAAAGAGGGCTCTCCGCTGCTGCTGTACACGGGGACGTTTGGCCGACCGCGGCCGGCGCTGGGAACGAGGTGCCCGCTTGCCCGAAACGTCGCCCCGTTGCCCATCGCTCTCTCCGCGTGATTTTTTCGCACGGCGCGGTGCCCGACGTTTCGCTGCGATTTGGTGAGCGTTGCACAACAAAGGGGGGTTTGGTGGCGTGCGCCGGGAGGGGGGAGGGGGGAGGAGGAGGTTTGGGATGTTTACGAGGAAGGTGGAGAGGAGGCCGGAGGCGTGGGGGGATCAGGGGGGGAGGGAGACGTGGGGGAGCGTGGGGGGATCAGGGGGAGGGAGGCGTGGGGAATTAGGGGGAGGGAGATGTGAAGGATCAGGGGGGGGGGGTGTGGGGGATCAGGGGGAGGGAGATGTTGGGGGATCAGGGAGAGGGAGATGTTGGGGAATTAGGGGGAGGGAGATTTTTTAAGCATCAGGGGGAGGGAGATGTTGGGGGATCAGGGGAAGGGAGATGTTGGGGATCAGGGGGAGGGAGATGTGAAGGATCAGGGGGAGGGAGATGTTGGGGATCAGGGGGAGGGAGACATTACGAGCGGGAGGGAGGAACAGAGGGCTAGAAAAAACGAGTGTTCGCGTGTGTAATCATTACCCGTCAATCCCTGCTCCGGGCGCTGCAAGCCCACACTTCAAAGCCACAACCCTGCCACAACACATCCCGTCCTAGCGTAGAACATAATCATCCAGGATCTATCAACCACTGGATGAAGCCCACCGCAGGCCATGACCGTCTCTCATGACCTCACGAAGCAACGCTGCATCCAGCCGCTGCACACGAGCCCCATCGAAACTAAACTATTTTTTTTACACCATTGGAACCTCATTTGCCAGTAAAAAATTAGGTTCCAATGGTGTAAATGCTTACCCCGAGCTCTCATACTCTGATGGTGCATTGTCTTTGAGTTGTGCGCCTTTTGGCGTCATCTGGTCCAACACCATATGAGACTAGGCTCTAAGGAAAGCTGTCTCGGGTGTGGACCAATCAACTTCAAGGACAGTGCACATTATCAGAGTTATGTTTTTTGTTTGCATTATGACCGCAGGTATTGTGGTCAATGCAAACATGACTCCTTGTAAAAAAGGTGTCAGTTTTGTTGCCAGATAGAAGGGTAAAAAAAACAATTATCATAAACTAGTTTTGTTTTTTACCAGGAGAGGCCCACTGAGCTGAACAACTTTTTTTCAGAAGCGACCTGGCTATCACAAATGATAGCTCAACGAAGTGGCTTATCAATGTGGAAATATATAATAGCCAAGTAGTGTACTATAAAGCCGTGTGGTTTTATAAATGTGGGGGCAACACCGGAGGACCCGCAGAAAAATCCACGCGACCACGGGGAGAGATAGAAACACGCAAACTCCAAATATACAGCAGCAGGCTTCAGGGGCGGGATCGAACCCACGACCTCCTGTATACCAGGCGAGGTAGCAAACATCTCATAGCCACCGTGATGATGATGAGAGAGAGAGAGACACCGCAAACTCCCAAAATACACAACAGGCACCAGGGTCGGGATCGAACCGACGACCTCCTGTACACAAGGTGAGGTAGTTAACATCTCATAGCCACCGTGATGATGATGATGATGAGAGAGAGAGAGACACCGCAAACTCCCAAAATACACAACAGGTACCAGGGGCGGGATCGAACCCACGACCTCCTGTACACAAGGTGAGGTAGTTAACATCTCATAGCCACCGTGATGATGATGATGATGAGAGAGAGACACCGCAAACTCCCAAAATACACAACAGCCACCAGGGTCGGGATCGAACCGACGACCTCCTGTACACAAGGTGAGGTAGTTAACATCTCATAGCCACCGTGATGATGATGATGAGAGAGAGAGAGAGAGACACCGCAAACTCCCAAAATACACAACAGGCACCAGGGGCGGGATCGAACCCACGACCTCCTGTACACCAGGCGAGGTAGCAAACATCTCGCGAGTTTCTGTTCTTCGGCTTTCGTTGCACTTTTTCTTGCCAACGTCCGTGTTTCTCGTCCGTAGATCGCAGCAGGTAATGTATGCTCCGAAAAAAATAGCACGTCACAGAGATGCTCACTGAACGACTTCTAGTCAAGGGCTGAACGAAAAACGACGGTGCGTGGATGAAATTTTAAATGTGGTTATAGTTGAAATCGGACGAAAGAGCGAAGCGACGAAAATCAAGTGGATGAAAGTGAATATATCGCTGGATGTCGAACTTCTTTCGCGCCTTACGTAGCCAACAGTGCTAGTCGGAGGTACGCAAGGCGTCAGCCCATGGTGGAGACTGCTCGTGGTCGACACTGCCCCTCCTGAATACAGTATCTGTGTAATAAAGAGCTTTATAGTTCATCGGATTCCTCCAGTATCAAGACAGATTCTGATTTTGATTCTGACACTGGTAGCATTGGAGGCTGGTGGCATTTTCCACCCCAGGTGGTACCGATCAGGTGCCTTAGCGCTTGAACCATCAATGTGGTAGATCTGATTGACACCTCCGGCAGCTGCAGCAGCAGCAGCAGCTACAGCTGTCTCATAGCGCACCCTCGTGGCAGCAATAGAGCCGCCTTGGTGACTTGGCACAGAGAGACGCAGCCCTGAAACTGCTCGCTCGCGCCACCTACTGGCAAAAGTGCTTCCACCAAAGCAGAGGTCGCAAACGGGTTTTGATTCTTTACCCGTACCCGTACCCGGCCGCACCAGGGTCGCAAACGGGTACCCGTACCCGGCCGTACCCGTACCCTACCCGTACCCGGCCGGGTACCCTACCCGTACCCGGCCGGGTACGGGTAGGGTACGGGTATCGGGTACCTGATTGCGACCTCTGGGATGAAGCCATGTTGCAGGCGCGGGTGGGTTGATTCTAGGAACTTGAATTGTGAGAAGAGACAAGACGTTGGGAAATGAGTGACAAACAGTTACTCACCAGTGACTCACGGTCTACCCGTACCCGTATCCGGCCGGGCCCAGTAGCAGCGTCCTACCCGGCCGGGTACGGGTAGCCGGGTATCGGGTAGGGTACGGGTATCGGGTACCCGGTTGCGACCTCTGCACCAAAGGAAGCTCGAAAGAACCCCTCTTCCTGGGAATTTGGCCTACTCTTCCGTGCTGGTCCATTCATCAACACACTCGCACCCTCAGCTCTCCACGACTCGTATTCCCACTTACCCATGCCTTGACCTGCCCACTCATCTGAACACTCACCTGCGTGTTCACCTCCCACTCACTTCTCCACTCACCTATATTCTCAATTGCTTTCCTACCAGAGTCCTCGATTGTACAACAACAACCGCCATTCGCCACTAAGTGGCGCTGACGTCACAACGACGCTTGTACCAGGCTATGTGCACGTTGAGGCCACGTGAAGTGTAGAACGCCCGCTGGCAGGAGGTCACGGGGCAGACCCCAGGTGCCACGGGTCGACTGACTGAGATGACTGGCTGATGCACCACCTGTGCCCCCTACTATGCCAACTTGCTGTGCATTAGCCACCTGGCGCTCCGCTCATTGTTGTGAGCGTTGCTCCTCCGCCCTCCGTTGTTGTTGGAGGGTGACTGCCTCCAACTGCCCCGTAGCAGTGTCCTTCACGAGCCTCTTCCACAGAGACCGATCTTGACACCACTGCAAGTCCACTCAGCTCCACATCCTCCTGCACCACATCACTCCATCTCTTCTCTAGCCCGTGCCGCGCCCGTTTAAACCCCTTTATCTGGCCGAACAAAAGCTGTTTAGGCATGCCGTGGCTGGACATGCGGGCTACATGACCCAGCCAACGCAGCCTTGCCTGCCGGAGGAGCTCACCGATGGGACTTTGTCCAGATCTTTCAAGGATTTGTGAGCTCCTCACACAATCCAGCCTGCAGGTTAAACCCAGAATGGCTCGTAGGCAGGCCAGCCTAAATGTTTCTAACCGGCGAAGATGTTCCATTAGAGGGGTCCACGTTTCACAAGCGTAGAGAAAGGAGGGAATAACCGTATCTGAGAAGACCTGAAGCTTCGTGCGGAGCGACAGACCCGGTAGCTTCCACACAACGTTACGCAACCGATGAAAAGATATTGCCGCTCGACTGATTCGGAGTGAGACCTCTGCTGTTAAACCGGAGCCGGTCATGAGCACACTGCCCAGGTATGGGAAACTCTCCACTCTCTACACAACTGCCCTATCAGCCGTCTAACTCGATTATACACTCACCTGGCCACCTACCTACCCACTTACCAATCCACTGACCAGTATCCTCACCTCCAAAATTGAAACTCATGTATTTACCCACTCCATGCCACACATTGGTATCTGAACCTGCCCACTCACCGACATCCTCACCTCTATGTATGTTGAACTTTTTTCATATCGTACATAGCCAATCGTGCTAATCGAAGGTCACCTGTAGTTTCACGCTTACCCACTCACCTGCCCATACACTTGTACCTCCACCTGTCAAATCACCTGTCCACTCACTTACCTCCTCACTTAGCCACTCACCTGCCCACTCACCTGCAGTTTCAACTGCACTCTCACCTGCCCACGCACTTGTACCCTCACCTGTCCACTCATCAACGTACTCACCTACACCCTCACCCACTCACCTGCCCATACACTTGTACCTCCACCTGTCAAATCACCTGTCCACTCACTTACCTCCTCACTTAACCACTCACCTGCCCACTCACCTGTAGTTTCAACTGCACTCTCACCTGCCCACACACTTGTACCCTCACCTGTCCACTCATCTACATACTCACCTACACCCTTACCCACTCACCTGCCCACACACTTGTACCTCCACCTGTCAACTCATCTGTCCACTTACCTACCTCCTCAATTAGCCGCTCAGTTGTAGTTTCAACTGCACTCTCACCTGCCCACTCACCTGCTCACACACTTGAACCCTCACTTGTCCACTCACCTACACCCTCACCTGCACCCTCACCTACACCCTCACCCACTCACCTGCTCACACACTTGAACCCTCACTTGTCCACTCACCTACACCCTCACCTATACCCTCATCTACACCCTCACCCACTCACCTGCTCACACACTTGAACCCTCACTTGTCCACTCACCTACACCCTCACCTACACCCTCATCTACACCCTCACCCACTTACCTGCTCACACACTTGTACCCTCACCTGTCCACTCATCTACATACTCACCTACACCCTTACCCACTCACCTGCCCACACACTTGTACCTCCACCTGTCAACTCATCTGTCCCCTTACCTACCTCCTCAATTAGCCGCTCAGTTGTAGTTTCAACTGCACTCTCACCTGCCCACTCACCTGCTCACACACTTGAACCCTCACTTGTCCACTCACCTACACCCTCACCTGCACCCTCACCTACACCCTCACCCACTCACCTGCTCACACACTTGAACCCTCACTTGTCCACTCACCTACACCCTCACCTACACCCTCATCTACACCCTCACCCACTTACCTGCTCACACACTTGAACCCTCACTTGTCCACTCAGCTACACCCTCACCTACACCCTCATCTACACCCTCACCCACTCACCTGCCCACACACGTGCACCCTCACCCGTCCACTCACCTGTGTGCGTGCGCATGTGAGCCTTGAGGTGCGAGCTCTTGGTGTACACTTTGTCGCAGCCGTCGAACTCGCAGCGGTGAATCCTCCTCCTCTTCGAGTCGGGCGACTCGGGGCTCCCCGACCTCTTGATGCCCTGGGCGCTGGGGTCACGGGGGGTCACAGGGGGGGGGTCACGGTTAGGGTCGAGGGTCACGTACGTGCGGATGGACGTTACAGGTGTGGCGTACGAATCAATGTTCCACTGCTCGAGTTTATCGAGATGTCAACTACGTCGCCTGGTACACAGGAGGTCGTGGGATCGATCACGACCACGACGCCTGTATATTTGGAGTTTGCATGTCATTTAGAAACATGCATTTATGCTATTCGGCTGCTATGCATGTCCACGTAAAAAGCCACTTCGTTGAGCTGTCATTTGTGGCCAGGTGGCTACTGAAAAAGAGCTGTATATCTCAGTGGGCATTGCCTGGTTCAATAAAAATAGTTTAATTCGTAGTTTTTGGGCCTAGCTCACTAAAATTACAAAAGCAATAGCATAAAGCGCAAATGCATCAAGCAAGTACAAAATCAGAGCCGAAACAACTGCACTGCAGAAGACAACATACAATCAAATACATTTATCATAACAATATTTGGCTTGGACAAATTATGTTCAGAGACCTTATATAGACAAATTAAGGTACGGAAAAATCTAAATGGATCCACTGGAATCAACTCTCCCTCTACATTGAGCAGCACTGCCCATAGACTCAACACTGCCCATAGACTCAACACTGCCCATAGACTCAACACTGCCCATAGACTCAACACTGCCCATAGACTCAACACTGCCCATAGACTCAACACTGCCCATAGACTCAACACCGCCCATAGATTCAACACTGCCCATAGACTCAACACCGCCCATAGACTCAACACTGCCGATAGACTAAACACTGCCCATAGATTCAACACTGCCCCATAGACTCAACACTGCGCACAGACTCAACACTGCCAATAGACTAAACACTGCCCATAGATTCAACACTGCCCATAGATTCAACACTGCCCATAGATTCAACACTGCCCATAGACTGAACACCGCCCATAAACTCAACACTGCCAATAGACTAAACACTGCCCATAGATTCAACACTGCCCATAGACTGAACACTGCCCATAGATTCAACACTGCCCATAGACTCAACACCGCCCATAGACTCAAAACTGCCCATAGACTCAACACTGCCCATAGACTAAACACTCCCCATAGACTAAATACTGCCCATAGATTCAACACTGCCCAAAGACTCAACACTGCCCATAGACTCAACACTGCCCACAGACTCAACACTGCCCATAGATTCAACACTGCCCATAGACTCAACACTGCCCACAGACTCAACACTGCCCATAGATTCAACACTGCCCACAGACTCAACACTGCCCATAGATTCAACACTGCGCACAGACTCAACACTGCGCATAGACTCAACACTGCATCATACACTCAGCACTGCCCATATACTCAACACTGCCCATAGACTCAACACTACCCATAGACTCAACACTACCCATAGACTCAACACTGCCCATAGACTCAACACTGCCCATAGACTCAACACTGCCCATAGACTCAACACTGCCCACAGACTCAACACTACCCATAGACTCAACACTGCCCATAGACTCAACACTGCCCATAGACTCAACACTACCCATAGACTCAACACTACCCATAGACTCAACACTGCCCATAGACTCAACACTGCCCATAGACTCAACACTGCCCATAGACTCAACACTACCCATAGACTCAACACTACCCATAGACTCAACACTGCCCATAGACTCAACACTGCCCATAGACTCAACACTACCCATAGACTCAACACTACCCATAGACTCAACACTGCCCATAGACTCAACACTGCCCATAGACTCAACACTGCCCATAGACTCAACACTGCCCACAGACTCAACACTGCACCATAGACTCAACACTACCCATAGACTCAACACTGCCCATAGACTCAACACTGCGCACAGACTCAACACTACCCATAGACTCAACACTGCTCCTGTACATTAAGCTATCCCCTCCTTAACCTCCCTCTGTTCCTCTCTTAAAGCCTCGCCCCTCCACTCCTTCCTGTCCCTCCCCTGGCCTTTCGTGATCCCTAGGTAACCCTCTATCGCTGTCACTCATTCCTCACTCCTTGTAGCACGCCGCCGCCATCTAAATCATTCTACTCTGTCACCGTTTGGCAAGCTATGTCAAGCGCCGTGAGTTGAAGGCGCTCGATAATACACAATTACATTAGATTTTGGACGATCCGGAAAACTAAAATATATATAGAGTCGACAGGAAGATGTCACAGGAAATGACATCCACGTTGTCACTTTTTTTTCTGCCAAAAAATTTGATTTTCCCGGCAAAATTGGCAAAACGTGGCAGGACGACGCCTTAAATTACAACGAACGATATCTAAAGAAGAAAACAAATCGAGATGTGTCCTTGAACATTTTGGAAAACAATTAAAATTCCGAAACTCATTGCAAGGAGGCAAGTAAACACCAAAATATATAAAACAACATCCCACCACCTGACGGCCACCTGAATTTTTATCTAAAATAAAAAGACAAATTGGTCGCTCTACTGACACCCATCATACACGTTTTGTTTGGGTTGGATCGCATAAATATAAAAGTGTTGTTAACCCACCACCACCCGACACAGCCAACTAGTAAGGGTTGTCACGTAAACAGAACATGCCAATTCGTCACTAGTACAGCACTAACCGGTGTGTTGGAGAGCAAATCCACAACGTTTACAATCTGACTACGACGTTTCGCCAATAATTACAACCAGCTTCATCAGGCGACAGTCAGATTTGTGTAGAAGTCCACCTGTGTCGTTCCTCAAATAGATGATGCTGGTTGTAATTAATAGCAAAACGTCGTACTCAGATTGTAATGTGGTGGCTTGGCTCTCCAAAACACCGGTGTGTTGTAGTAGTGACGAATCGGCCACGTTCTGTTCACGTGACAACCCTTACTGATTGACGGGATTAACGAGATATTTATATATTTACTCGATCTAACCCAAGAAAACCTGTATAATGGATATTGGTCGTGAAAGCCTACGTGTTAAACTCTACTGACGTGGTTGATAGATGTCGATGCTGTATACAGGATAGATGAATACGCACTGCAGAGAGGGTTAGTGTGGGTGTTCTGGAAAGCAGACGTAGGCTGGGTATTGACTCTGCAGTAACAGCGTTGTAAACATTAGACTCTGTGCTATTTTGTTATTAAATATGCATTATTTTCTCCAGTAAGGCACAAGGCTTCCGCTCATTTACGTTGCTCTCTCCAGCAAATAGTGAATATAAAAAAACACCGCATCGAAAAAAATACGCTTTGACGTTTGAGTTTCCGATCTTTGAGGGCCCATCGATGTTTTCATCACAAACATTTCTCGTCTGACGACACATCGACGTTTCTTTCGATTTCCCATCCGTAGTTTTGTTTTCACCATCCCTACCCCAAACCGACTCTACCCCACATCCTCCTCAACCGTGCCCATACCCCTGTCTAACCCCCACCTCCTCTGACCCCCCCCCTGACCTCCCCCCCGCCCCTCATGACCTTCCACTCTGACCCCCCCTGACCTCCCCCCCCGCCCCTCATGACCTTCCACTCTGACCCCCCCTGACCTCCCCCCCCGCCCCTCATGACCTTCCTCTCTGACCCCCCCTGACCTCACCCCCGCCCCTCATGACTGCCCCCCCCCACACCCCTGTCTGACCCCCACCTCCTCTGACCTCCCCCCCGCCCCTCATGACCTTCCTCTCTGACCCCCCCTGACCTCCCCCCCGCCCCTCATGACCTTCCTCTCTGACCCCCCCCCTGACCTCCCCCCCGCCCCTCATGACCGCCCCCCCCCACACCCCTGTCTGACCCCCACCTTCTCTGACCCCCCCCCCTGACCTCCTCCCCGCCCCTCATGACCTTCCTCTCTGACCCCCCCCGACCTCCCCCCTGCCCCTCATGACCTTCCTCTCTGACCCCCCCTGACCTCCCCCCCGCCCCTCATGACCTTCCTCTCTGACCCCCCCCCTGACCTCACCCCCGCCCCTCATGACCTTCCTCTCTGACCCCCCCTGACCTCCCCCCCGCCCCTCATGACCTTCCTCTCTGACCCCCCCCTGACCTCACCCACGCCCCTCATGACCTTCCTCTCTGACCCCCCCTGACCTCACTCCCGCCCCTCATGACCTTCCTCTCTGACCCCGCCTGACCTCCCCCCCGCCCCTCATGACCTTCCTCTCTGACACCCCCCCCTGACCTCACCCCCGCCCCTCATGACCCCCCCCCCCTCCACCCGTACTCTTGCGAGAGAGAGGAGCGCGCCTCGTCTGCCACCAGTGACGTCATCTCGTCTTCACTGCCACTTTCGCTTTTGATGGCGCGGATCCCAGCCTCGGCTCCCGCACCCTCTGAGACAATGGGACGGGGACGGGGGGGGAGACATGGGAAGAGACAGAGAGACACAGGGGAGACGTGGGAAGAAACAGAGAGACACAGGGGAGACGCGGGGAGGCAAGGAGACACGGGCACAAAATTCAGTCATCCATCAACATCAGTTTAACACGTAGGCTTTCGCGACCAATATCATCCATCATACAGGTATAGTTTTTTTTTATGAGATCGCGTAAATATGTGTCGTTAAACCCGCCGCCAACCGACACAGCCAATTAGTAAGGTTTGTCACGTAAACAGAACGTGCCGATTCGTTACCAGTACAGCACACCGGTGTGTTGGAGAGACAAATCCACAACATTTACAATCACCAACATGACCACCTCCAAAACCAACCCACTGTTGGGCCACAGTGGTACATTCCACGTGCTCACGTCCACACAGGTGAATGGTAACGACCTACCCATCGGGCGGTTCCATTTTAAACCGAGGGGAACGTCAGTCTTTAAATTTAAATTCATCGACATTCAAAAACCTGCTAAGGTGACATCTCAGTGTGACGAACTTCACAGTCGTAATAGGCGCTCGTTATCACCACCTGCTTACTCCTAAATCATCAGAAATAAGCGCGATCTCGAAAGCTTAGCAGCTGTGAGCCTGTATCAGTGCCCGGATGTTGGTGGTCGTGATGGCTACGCACGTGGCCTGCAATCCAGCACTGTGGAGGCAGCGAGGGTTGGTGGCTCACCACACAGATGGTGTAAAACTCCCTTCCCGTGCGGGCGTCGAGCACAATCCGTGCCCTGGCCCTGCCAGGAGGAGGGGGTACAGCTAGAACTGTGGACTCCACCCGTTCCGCCTGTACGGAATAGAGTGTTTCCCCCTCGCACGCACTCACTAATTGGCCGATAACAGCTCAACGTACGGAGGACCGCGAAGCTCGGGCAAATTGCTGGCAGCGCCGGCTCATCGCCGCGTGGTTCCGGCTGCTGCCTTCTCGCTCGTCCGCGGGTTGCTCCTCCTGGCACCTGCTGAGTCGTTCCCCCCCCCTCCCCCACCCTCCTCTACTCGACGAGGAGTGATGGCAGCCTCAGTGATCCCGAGTTGAATCACTCGTTGCTGTGACTACGACGCACGGCGTGGGTCGGCAAACTGCGGCTCCGGAAGCCACCCGCGCGGCTCTTGAAGGGGCCTGGCCTCGTCACGTGATTTTATGAAGGGGCCCACCGTCTCCTATTCGCACGCAATGCGGCGTAATCAGTGGCGCAGTTACGCCATCATCAGCTCAGGCGGCGCGGCGATCGGTCAGGGTGGTGCACCCACAGTATTTGATTTGTCTCGCACGGTCGCACCGAGGAGGCCTTTCGATATCGCGGCTCCTTCTGCCTCCTCGAAATCGTTACGCTCACGGTCTCGAGCATTTAACGCTGTACGGGGCGCTCCGTTTTAAACGAGCGTCGTTGTTCTTTAACACTGCTTGTTGACAACAAATCTCATGGTGGGTGTCATGGGGGGCCCAGCTCGTAGCTTTAGCCACCAGGGGGGGGGGGTGGAGTGGGGGGCAAGGCAGGGGGTGCCTTGCCCCCCATGCTCGTTACGCTCTTGAAATAAAACATTTTTTGGAGAGAATTCGAACAAAAAAATAGCTCTGCTCTCGTTATATTTTCGTTGCCTGACCGCTGTGCATGCATCGACAACGTGCGCAGCAGTCACGGGCAGGCAGCAGAGGGCAGAGCAGCAGCATCCATCCGTCTGCCAAAAAACCTACCACCACAAGCAGCAGCTGCAGCCCGCGTTGACCAGCGTGGTGGTGGAGGGGTATGGCCAAACCATCCCCCAAGTGCCCCTCGAGTGGGATGAGGGACGGCCCTCATCCAGTAGTGGATTCACGCAACACGTGCTGATTAGATGACGCGCTTCCCCCCACCCCACCCGAATTTTCAAGGCAAAAGTTGGGGGTGAGTCTTAGAATCCGATAAACGTACGCGTGTGTGTCTGTGTGTGTCTGTGGGTGTGTCTGTGTGTATCTGTGTGTCTGTCTGTGTGTGTGTATGTGTGTGTATGTCTGTGTGTGCTTGTGTGTGTGTCTGTGTGTGCTTGTGGGTGTGTCTGTGTGTGTGTATGTGTGTGTATGTCTGTGTGTGCTTGTGTGTGTGTCTGTGTGTGTATGTCTGTGTGTGCTTGTGGATGTGTCTGTGTGTGTATCTGTGTGTGTGTCTGTGTGTATCTGTGTGTGTGTCTGTGTGTGTGTCTGTGTGTGTCTGTGCGTGTGTGTCTGTGTATAATCCCGGCGACCCGGGTTCGATTCCCGCTCACGGCCAACATCGGTGACGATTATCTGAACCGGTCCCGGGCCTCCCCTGGGTCGACTCAGCCTCAAATAAGTAGCTGGTGCGGTGTGTAAACATCGCCACTAGGGAGACAAAGGCGGTCGGGCGTGGTGCTGGCCACCCACCCCCTCATGTACCGTTGCGGCCTTCATAGGTGCTCGCTAACACCACTTGCCCCGACAGTCTATTGAGGCTATATGGGGGATCTTTGTTTGTCTGTGTGTGCTTGTGTCTGTGTGTGCGTGTGTGGGGAGCGGTGGCGTAGCTGTGAGCGCGCTGCGATACGAACCCCGGCGACCCGAGTTCGATTTCCACTCACGGCCATCACCGTCAGTGACGACGATTATCTGAACCGCTCCTTGGATTGCCCTATGCCGATTTAGCCTCCAAACGAGTAGCTGGTGCGGTGTGTAAAAACATCGCCACTGGGGAGACAAAGGCGGCCGGGCGTGGTGTTGGTCACCCACCCCTTCGTGTGCCGTGCCGGCCTTCCTCGGTGCTCACTAACAGCACTTGTCCCAACAGTCTGTTGTTGTTGTTGTTGTTTTCAGAGTTGTAGAAATTTGGTGACACCAGGCAGAAATTTTGAGTGCGTCGTACTTTCCGGAACGTCGCATAATCTCGTGAATACGGCAGTCTACATGGCACCCAAGTCATTCATCTGACGCTGCACGAGGGGGCGAGTTACGCCTCGGTAGCGAATATAACTCGGCATATAACTTCCATACAGAAGACAGAGATTCCCCGTGTAGAGTCTTTACAGACTGTTGGGGCAGGTACTGTGAGCGAGCACCTATTACGCACCGCACCGGTGACTCGTTTGAGGTTGAGTCGACCTAGGGGAGGCCCAGGACCGGTTCAGATAAATCGTCACTGGCGTTGGCCGTGAGCAGGAATCGAACTCGGGTCGCGCTGGTTCATCGCGTAGCGGTAACGCCCGTGCCTCACAGCAAGAAGGGCCTGGGTTCGATTCCCGACTGCGCGTGGAGTTTGGATGTTCTCTCCCCCTGTTCTGCATGGGGTTTCCTCTGGGCTCTCTTCTTTTCTCCCGTGGCTAAACCCAAACTTACAATGTGACTTAACTGCTGGTATCATGCACCAACAACATTCCAATGCTGAAAAAAGTTACCTCCAAATTGCTCAATTGGGATTGTACACACACAGAGCATTAAAAACATTAAATGAAAGTTAACAAATTCAAAGAGTTTATAGAGGGGGGCCCAAACAGGTCGGGACACATCGGGCCATTTAATTTAGTTTCAACACTGGCATGAAAACATTTGAATAGTTTATATTCTTTTAGGTTATTTAATTTAGTTTCAAAACTGGCATCAAAACATTTTAATAGTTTATATTGTTTAAGTATTTTCTTCTTCTTCTTCCTATTCAGACAGCGTTGACAAAACTCACCCAAGAATCCTGAATGAATCGAGACTACAAAACGCAATTGATGAACGTTCTAAGATTGCACAGCTGTAATCTTAAAAACAAAGGCCTACATTAATTTTCAAAACAGAATGTCATGCATCATGCATGAATCTTAATGGAAGTCAGTTTAAACGTTTGTTAAAGTAAACGAAATAACCCTACGTGGTGCGTTGAAATAAATATAATAACTCTATGTGTCCTGACTTTTAGGGCCACCCAGTATATTGAAATCTTGGTAACTGGAATTGGATTATTCTGCACTACCCACAACATAGGCCCGCAGGCTCATGACAGTCCTAACATGACTAGGCTAGACATCCAGAGACAAGGAACACATGAACTCAAGGCCCTCCTGATCCTAAACGACGGTGTTAGCAACCAACAAGACGTTCTGCGTTTGACGATCTCAAGGTGTGACCGTGTGGAGCATAAGGTACCTAACAATTTGGCCATATCGAACCTCCAATGAGCAGGGTAGGCTACGTACAGAGCGGAAAAAGTTCAACATACATACATACTTCTGTAAGTAGCAAGACCAAATAAAAATAAAAATCTGAAAGGTCTTTATAAGCAAACTTCACGCTAGTAGCGGTAAATTACTTTCACCAAATTACTCGCCCACTTGGTTATGTCGGGTGGTGGAGGGTTTCACTCCAACAATTTGGCCAGATCATTGTGGCCTAACCCAAACATCGATTATGGATCACACTGGCTCCTCTGCCTCACCATCACCACCTCTAACCCTCCTCACCACCCTCCTCACCACCCTCCTCCTCCTCGTCCTCCCCCACCTTCTTGCCGTGGTGCGGCGTGCTCCTCTATGACGGGTACGGCGATGGACACGCCGGGGTGGCTGCGCACGGCCGCGGTGTACACCACGGGCACGGGCTGCACCACGAGCGGCACGCGCCGAGCGCCGGGCCCGCCGCCGGCACCGGCACCCCCCCCCGACGGGAGGAGGCGGCGGAGGCGGCGGTGGAGCCGTCGACCCCCCCACCGCCACCGCGACGGGGGGGTGGGCTCCAACCGCGAGCCGCGCGTGGAACACCCGCACCAGGCCGGCTCCCGTCGGCGTGGCCAGCACCGCGGCCGTGCCGGGCAGCGCCGACAGCGCCAGCGACTGGCACGTCACCGACGACGGCGACGAGGAGGAGGACGAGGACAGCAGCGATAACGCCGACGGAGACGACGACGACGGCGGCGGCGGCGGCAGCGGCCGCGGCGGTAACGTGTGGCCGGCCTTGGTGTGGTTGAGCCGGGCAGTGGTGGAGGCCGCGGGCGAACTCCGGCTCGACTTATTGATAGAGAGGTCGACGGGCTCCGTCTGCACGCTGTAGGGCCCCACGGAGTCCGCGGCCAGCCCCATCGCAGCCGGGGGCCCGACGTCGCCCGGTGTGGCAGCCTCCCCCTGTTGGCCCTGTGGGGGCTGTCCCCCGGGGGGTTGGAGGGGCGCAGTGAGGGATGCGGGGGAGGGGGGTTGGGAGGAATGAGCGGAGGCGCAGTGGTTAGTGAGAGCAACATTTCTATTTTATTTCAGAAATTTGATGCACGATCATGGGCAACACCATAGGCACCATTAATTAAATTCATTTTTACTATCATCGTGATTATCATTAAAATCGTTACCATCGTTGTTTTTGTGTTTTTCAGTGTTATTGTCAAAGTGCATCTAGGCTGGCACCATAGCTGTCATAAGTGTCAGCTGTTGTTGTTGTTGTTTCTAAACCACGTGTGTCTGTCTGCACGTGTACCTGTACGTGTGTGAGCATATCAGCCCCGATAGGCGCTCTCTAACAGCACTTGCCCCAGCAGTCCATCTTTGGAGGTGGGATTATGGGAAGGCAAGGGGGGGGGGGGCGCATGGTCAGTGTAAAGAGGAGAGAAGAGGTGAGATGGGAGGGGCAGTTATAGGTGAGAGGAAAGAAGAAGGAAGACTGGAGTGGAGAGGAGGTGGGGAAGGGGAACGGCGATGAAGAGGTAAGACGAGAGGAGGCACCAGTTGAGAGGGGGCATGCCCAGGGAGAGAGAGAGAGAGGAGAGCAGAGGGGCAGGTGGAGAGGAAAGAGGTGAGAGAAAAGAGTAGCGACGAGGAGTCGAGAGAACAGCACAGGGAGAGAGCACAGAGGTGAAACGGGAGTCCGGGAAAGAGGTGAGAGGAGACGGACAGGGTGAGTTCAAAACAGAAGAGGGGGAGATGCGATGAGATAAGGGAGGAGAATTAGCAGGCTGGCGCGCATACGCGCGCGTCTGCCTATGTGGGGTGGGCAGTCGAACTCCTGGATGTGCAATCGGCCCCTGCAACAGGATACACGGGGAGCGGGGCTGCTTCAATTTGATCCGTCGCTGGCTGGAGGGCGGCAAGCCGGCGGTCCGGCGGGCGGGTGACAGAGACGCCCAGGGCGAGGGGGCCATCGCTGATCGCGGCCAAACGGGACGGAATTAAACCATCACAGGAACGCGGAGGCTCATCCAGGGGCCGTGTCGCACACACACACGCACTCACGCACGCACGCAGACACAGCGACCGGGGAGATGTTGTGCGGGAACAGAGCGATGGAGGCCCAGGCCGGTCACACTACACTCGCTGCCGTGGTAGCAGCGACAGCAGTGGCAGCAGTAACTGCAATAGCGTAACCGCAGCTACAATCCTTGTGACCGTTGCCAACCAAAAATATCATGGTCATCAGCAGCAGCTGTGGCAGTAACAGCAGTAGCATCATAACCGCAGCTACAATCCTCGTGACCACTACCAACCATACATTGCATGGTCATCAGCAGCAGCTGTGGCAGTAACAGCAGCAGTAGCATCATAACCGCAGCTACAATCCTCGTGACCACTACCAACCATACATTGCATGGTCATCAGCAGCAGCTGTGGCAGTAACAGCAGCAGTAGCATCATAACCGCAGCTACAATCCTCGTGACCACTACCAACCATACATTGCATGGTCATCAGCAGCAGCTGTGGCAGTAACAGCAGCAGTAGCATCATAACCGCAGCTACAATCCTCGTGACCACTACCAACCATACATTGCATGGTCATCAGCAGCAGCTGTGGCAGTAACAGCAGCAGTAGCATCATAACCGCAGCTACAATCCTTGTGACCACTACCAACCATACATTGCATGGTCATCAGCAGCAGCTGTGGCAGTAACAGCAGCAGCAGCATCATAACCGCAGCTACAATCCTCGTGACCACTACCAACCATACATTGCATGGTCATCAGCAGCAGCTGTGGCAGTAACAGCAGCAGCAGCATCATAACCGCAGCTACAATCCTCGTGACCACTACCAACCATACATTGCATGGTCATCAGCAGCAGCTGTGGCAGTAACAGCAGCAACAGCATAACCACAGCCACACTCATTGCAACGACGAGTGTACTTGTTATTCTATTATTTCGCTTCTTTACTCAGGGAAACCTCATTGACTCCCAAGACTCCTGTCAAGTTTTCTTAGCGGGTGGGGGGATGTTGCTGCCATGTGTGTGATCCCAATTGAGTGATTTGCAAGTACATTATCAGCACCATAGAGTTATTTTGGGTTAGATTGAATAAATCTAAATGTGTAATTAAACCCATTCTAGATTTGAAGCTTTCGTGACTGCAAGGATTCATATACTTAGGTTCTTTCGGTAAAGTCACGTAGGTAAAAAAAAAATTAATAAAAGTATAATAAAAATAAAATAAAAATCACGACGTTTTGGAGGCAACAGAAGCTTGTGTTGCCTACGAAACGTCGTGATGTTTTTTATTATTTTACTTTTATTAATTTTAATTTTTTACCTATGTGACTTTACCGAAAAAACCTAAGAATATGTAATTAAACCCGCCACCACCCGACACAGCCAATTAGAAAGGTTTGTCGCATAAGCAAGACGTGCCGATTCCTTGCTCGTACAGCACACCGGTGTGTTGGAGAGTAAGCCCACATTTACAATTCGAGTACGACGTTTCGTCAGTAATTACAACCAGCATCATCAGGCGATAGCCAGATTTGTGGAGTGGGGGGGGGTGGTTAATACATTACAATGGTTATCCATTACCGGTTCAAGTTTTCAGCATTTGAATGTTTTGCCAATACCATTTCCACTGTGTGTGTGAGTTTAGCTCTGAGAGGAAGCCAGAGAACCCGGAGGAAACCCCATGCAAAACAGGGGGAGATCAAACAAACTCCACACAGGCAGGCGTCCCAAGTCAGGAATCGAACCCAGGTCAGTCTTGCTATGAGGCACCTGTGTTACCACAGCTCCACCCTGCCACCCAAACTACAACGGCAAACATTTGTGATGATCATGAATGTGATGATGGTGATGATGATCATTATCATAATTTCCACCACATTCACCAGAAAGATGATCATCTGGAAGGTGGTGGTGGTTGTCATAATGCTTTATCATCAGTGGCAGCTACAGCAGCAGACTCAGAACATTTATACTGGAGGAAACCGATGAACAGCTCTTTTTTCAGATAATATATGCTCCTGCCATAATTGTGGTGACAGAAAGTTGTAAACTGGCAATTAGCCACACGTAACAGATTACATCCAATTGTCATCACAGTAGAGCCCACATGCGCTCTGAGTGGACTAGTGGCCAGGGGAGGTAATGACAGGGGAGTCGGCCTGCAGTGCGAATGGACTAGTGGCCAGGGGAGGTAATGACAGGGGCATCAGTTGTGAGTGCGAAGGCGACTCGTGGCTAAGGGAATGACCGAGAAAGGAGCGTGGTCAGGTGACGGAAGAGGACGGTGGAGTCTGCCGGTGGAGCGAGCGTCCAGAGTCAGCGAGAAGGTTCGGGAAGGGGGGCGTGGCCTCGTATCGGTATAAAAGGGGGAGATTCGCGGGAGACTCGGGGCTGTTGCAGTGGGGGTCTCCGCCTGATGTCAAGTGAACGTGTCTTCAATAAAGTGCCATCTCAAGAGAAGGGCGTCAAGTGGTCGCTACACTATCGCAGACAGGAATTATGAGGACGCTACAGTAAAACAAGGCATACATCATACCGTGTGTCACGGCAGTGGTAGCCAACAAGGGGAACACAATAACCGTTTTTAGGAAAATGCCCCAAAAAAATGCTTAAATTATCCAAACAAACTCTAAGAGAAATTTCGATTTCAAATAAGTTGAGCTTCCGATGAACAAGTCACTGATGGATGCCGTAAGCTAAGCTGTGGCCAGTGGTGGTGAAGTATGGTCAAACATCCACCACGACCCCATACGGCGATGTGGGGAGGCCCTCATCCAGCAGTGGATCGATGAACGGCTGTCACACGTACAGATAGAGTAACAGTATATTCATGCTACTGGGTAGGCTTTAGCAGCTGTGCTCTATCGCTGTCCGCTGAGTTTTTTTCTCCGGTTGAGCCTCTGTGTGCGGTCCGGCTCGATGTCCGACGTTCCGGGGGAGGGGGCGGTAGCAGCAGCACCGGAAAACCGAGCGGAAAAATTGCGTTCGCTTCCGATTTGAAATCAGTGGCACATCAAGAGGACGCTTTCACTCGGAGGTGTTTTACACCAGCCGTGGACATCGGTGGATAAAAGAGCTTCATTGCTCATCAGATTCCTCCCGGTCCGAAGAACAAACATTCTGATTCCGATGGCCACAGCTCCTGCGGGCGCTCCCGGCGCGCGGAGCGAAACGTCGGACATCGCGCCGATCAACAAGCGGCACAACCTAGAAACACGGCGGAGAGTTGTCTACTTCTTCGAGGGACATCTCGATGCGGGGAAGGCGGTGGTGGGGGGAGCAGGCGAGCGAGGCGTGGTGGTGGTTGTGGTGGGGGTGGTGGTGGTGGGGGTGGGGGTGGTTGTGGTGGTGGGGGGTGGCGGTGGCGGTGGGGGGTGGTGGTGGTGGTGGGGGTGATGGTGGTGGTTGGGGTGGTGGTGGTGGTGGGGGTGGTGGTGGTGGTGGGGGTGGTGGTGGTGGTGGGGGTGGTAATGGTGGTGGTGGTGGGGGTGGTGGTGGGGGTGGTGGTGGGGGTGGTGGTGGTGGTGGGGGGGAGTCGTTTCGCTTCGCCTTACGTCGCTGAATTATTCAAATCCCGCGCGCAACTCGAGCCGCGCGGCTCACGGCGCCTCGCGGCAGAGCAGCGGCTCCCGGAGCTTGGGTTTCCTTAAATCGAGACGGGGAGAGAGGAGAGGCTCGTGACTGCGTGGGGAGTGTGAGGAGGCGAGGCGGGGGAGGGGGGGTGAGTGTGAGGAGGTGAGGCGATGATGGGGGGGGGGGGGTGAGCGGGTGAGGTGCTGAGGAGGTGATAGGGTGAGTGGGTGAGGGGGTGAGTGGGTGAGGGTCTGAGGGTCTGAAGAGGTGTGCGGCTGAGGGGGGTGAGGTGAGGAGGTGAGGGGTAAGGAGGTGAGGGGCTGAGGTGTGAGGGACTGAGAGGGGTTTGGGGTTGAGGGGGTTATGGAGTGAGGTGAGGTGCTGAGGGGGTGAGTAGGTGAGGAGGTGAGGGGTAAGGAGGTGAGGGGGTGAGGCGCTGAGGGGGTGGGTGATGTGCTGAGGGCTGAGGGGCTGAGAGGGGTGTGGGGTTGAGGGGGTGATGGGGTGAGAAGTTGAGGTGCTGAGGGGGGGTGAGGGGCCGTGGGTGACACTCAACATAAACAAACCAAGCAGATCCAGAGAGGCTGGATTCATAAACACAACACTGGTGCTGCTTGTTATACCAGCACGAACTCAAATCCTCTACATCTCACTACATCTATCGTGTTGACTATTTGCACTCTCCGCGTCACCTCAAGAGACACAGAATCCATTCGGAAATCTCACGGCCCGCAGAAGTGACTATCATAGAGCTACGTCTGAGATCCCTTCAAGCCATCCCTGGTTCACGGAGTAAGCTGGGCGGCATTTTAGTTGAATGAGGTAAAAAAAACCTCATTTTTATCCGACTGGCAACTCTGTACCCATGGCAACAGCGCAGAAAGGGGAGTAGAGTCAATGATACCAAGATTGGAAACTGAGAAGGGAACGGGAAGAGACAACAGAGAGAATGGGAAATCAGAGGAAATTGATGGAAAAGGAGAAACGGGAGCAAAGGGTCAGGAAAGACGAGGCTATAGGGGAAGAGGATCCATAGAGCAGCGTCTGTTTTCACAGGAGGCGGAGGCAGGGAGCGATTCAGAGTGGGGGTGGTCACAGAAGTCACGTGATTGCAGCAAGCTTCAGCTGATTTCGTATGCGTGTTAAACTTCTTTCGCACCGTACGTAGCCAACCGTACTAATCGGAGGTGCGGGCGGAAGGACAACAAACCAAACACAAAGAGCATTTCTCAATAAATGAGTTTGTCAACCTCGGCGATGATTTAAAAGCCCACTGCTCCCAGCGGCTTCCTAATATCGGAAGGGGAGAGCGTTCCAGGCGGCCGCAGAGGCGCGCCTGAAAGTGCGCGATGCAAAAAAGAGCTAAAGATTGAGACAGTCATTTGCATTGACGGAGAGGAAGGCCAATTTAGATCACATGGAGCAGGGTCCCATTGTGGTTGATGAGGTAAGTTCGTGTTGCGGGGAGGGGTGAGGTTAGGGTAGCGTAATGATAATGGTGCAGGCTTAGTAATGCAGCAGGGTTGTGGTGGTGTATGATTCTGTTGTGGAAAGGTTGTTGAGGTAGGGTTGTGGCTGTTCAAGCGTTGTGGCTAACGAGGCCGAGAGTCATGCGAGTGTTGTGGCTGGCCGAGGCAGGTGTTGTGACTGAATAATGCGGTGGTGCCATTGGTGCTGTGGTCGAGATCGTGACGAGATAAGCGTTGTGGTTGAGTGAGCTAGCGGTTGTTGGTGGTGGTGTTGTGGTGGTCTGGAGTCGGACACTGTGACAAAGGTGGTCACTGTTGTGGCCGGCCCTCGGACCGCATTGTGGGTAGCGTTGTGGCTGACGTGGTAGGATGGCATCAGGGATAGTGTCGCGGCGGTGTGTAAGGTAGTGTGGTGTGTGTGTGGTGTGTGTGGTGAGCCGAGGGTTAAACCTGGGCGTGGTAGGGTTGGGTCGTGAAATGGGAATTGAGGGGAGGGGGTGGGGGGGTGGCGGGGGGGCGGGGTGACCTCCGGGGCTGTGACGACGCTCCACTCCCCCGCACCCCGCTCCTCGCTCCCCCTCCCCTCCCCCACAACCCCCTCCCCTCCCCTCCACACCACCACCACTCTCCCCCCTATAGCGACTCCCTTCCAGCACCCCCCGCCCACAAACCCTCCCGCACACAGCCCCTCCCGCTCGCCACCCCTCTGCCCACAGCCCCTCCCCCCCACTACCTCTATCCCCCATACAGCCCCTCGCCACCCCTCTCCCCACAGCCCCTCCACACAGCCCCTCCCCCTCGCCACTCCTCTCCCCACAGCCCCTTCCCCCTATACCCCCTCTCCCCACAGCCCCTCCCTCCACACCCCCTACCCCCCACGCAGCCCCTCCCCCTCGCCATCCCTCTCCCCACAGCCCCCCCTCCCACGCCCCCCTATACCCCCACACAGCCCCTCCCCCTCGCCACCCCTCTCCACACAGGCCCCTCCCCCTCGCCACTCCTCTCCCCACAGCCCCTTCCCCCTATACCCCCTCTCCCCACATCCCCTCTCTCCACACCCCCTACCCCCCACGCAGCCCCTCCCCCTCGCCATCCCTCTCCCCACAGGCCCCCCCCTCCCACGCCCCCCTATACCCCCACACAGCCCCGCCCCCTCGCCATCCCTCTCCCCAGAGCCCCCCCCCCCACGCTCGATTCGCTCACAAACGTGATTTACGCATTACCAATGATAAGGGAATCATGCGCTACCGCTGCTGTCGCTGTTGGGGGGAGGAGGGGGGTTGGGTTGGAGGGGGGGGGCTGGCAACACACACACAGGCACCTGACGATGACCTTTAACCCCAACGTCTTCAAACAAATTCCGAGATGTTTTGACAAAGAAAGGGTGCGATGGTGGCGGAGGTGATGATGGCGGTTCTGGTTGTGGTTGGAGTGATACTGATGAAGGTGGTGGTTGTGGAAGTGATGACGGTGGTGGTGAGAGTGATGATGATGGTGGCGGGTGGTTGTGGTGGAAGTGGTGACGAAGGTGGTGGTGGTGGTGGTGGAATTAATTATGGTGGTGGTGGAGGTGATGATGGTAAGGAGAGTTGGTGGAAGTAATGATGGCGATGACAGTGGTATGGTTGTGGTATTGGAAATTATGATGGTGGTGTTGGTGGGTGTTGTGGCAGAAGCGATGATGGGTGGTATTGGTATCGATGATGATGGACAACCAAATATGATGATGGCGAGCAAGAAGAGGGTGAGGTGGTTGTGGAATTAATGATGGTTAGGGATAGTGATAACGGTCAGCTATATTATTACGGTAGTTTTGGGGGTTGATATTTTTATAGTTTTGTTCACCATTGCAGTTGGAAATGATCATGAAAATAAATGGAATGAATTAATGTTCATTGATATGGTGGTATAAGTGAACAGAGCTGATGATAACAATGACGAATGTGCTATGAATATGGTCGACTGCCCGAAACGTTACCTTTTACATATTTTTCATTTTAACGCCACAGTGTTATTGACGAATATGTTGAGTAAAAAAAGATAATTACGACCTTTATGAACTGTGATAATTACTGTGGCATTTTGTTAATGACTGGTGTGCTAATGGACATGATGATGATGATTGATATGCTGATGCACATGATTGGTATGCTGATGCACATGATTGGTATGCTGATGGACATGATAATTATTGGTGTGTTGATGGACATGATGACGATTGGTGTGCTGATGAACATGGTGATTGGTGTGCTGATAGACATGATGGACATTATGATAGGTGTGCTTATTGACATGATGATTGGTGGGTTGATGGACATGATAATTGGGTGTGCTGATGGACATGATGATTGGTGTGCTGATGGACATGATAATTATTGGTGTGCTGATGGACATGATGATTGGTGTGCTGATGGACATGATGATGATGATTGACACTGGAAGCACACATTAAAGCAGCACTCTCTCTCTCTCTCAAGCTGCCTTTGCCGCTACCACCAGGGGAGAGAGGGGCGAATGGAGGTTTGGCCGTGATGGGAGGGGATGTGTGTGTGAGGTGTGGGATGGGGAGGAAGACTGGAAGGGGAGGGAGACGAGGAGGGGAGGGGGTGGTGGGTGAGGGGGAGGGTAGCCTGGGGGAAGGAGGGAAGAAGGGAGAGCGGGGTGTGACGTAATGCATTGTGTTGGCGCTCGCGCGCGCGTGCACCGAAGCCACCGCGTGCGCGCGCACGTGCGTGCACACGGACCGATCAATTTGCGCGCGCACACACACAACAGACAAAGATCCCCCGTGTAGCCTACACACCATATAGGTTGTTGGGGCAAGTGCTCTTAGCGAGCACCTATGACGCACAAGCGGGTGGTGTGGCTGGCACAAACGCCCGACCGTATTTGTCTCCCCCCGGATCTGATTTTTAGACACCGCAGAAAGTACTCGTTTGAGGGTGAGTCGACGGAGGGGAGGCCTCAGGAGTCGACACGGATATTTGTCACCGATGTTGGCCGTGAGCTGGAAGCGAACTCGAGTCGCCGGGTTCGGAGCGCAGTGCGCTAAGCGCAGCGCTACTGCTCAACCCCATCCCATACACACAACGCACGGGCACACACACACACACGTGTACACACGCACGCGCACACACACACGTGTACACACGCACGCGCACACACACACGTGTACACACGCACACACACACGTGTACACACGCGTACGCACACGTGTACGCACACACACGTGTACGCACACACACGTGTACGCACACACACGTGTACGCACACACACGTGTACGCACACACACGTGTACGCACACACACGTGTACACACGCACACACACGTGTATACACACGTGTGTACACACGTGTGTACACACGTGTGTACACACGTGTGTACACACGCACACACACACACGTGTACACACACGCACAAAGATAAAAACAAAGATCTCCCGGTATAGCCTTAACAGACTGTTGGGGCAAGTGCTATTAGCGAGCACCTATGAAGGCCGGAACGGCACACGATGAGGTGGGTGACCAGCACCACGCCCTACCGCCTTTGTCTCTCTAGTGGCGACGTTTACACACCGAACCAGGTACTAATTTGAGGCTGAGTCGACGTAGGAGAGGCCCATGACCGGTTCAAATAATCGTCACCGGTGTTGGCCGTGAGCGGGAATCGAACTCGGGTTGCCGGGTTCGTAGCGCAGCGTAGCGCTAACCGCTACACTACCGCTGCCCATTGTACACACACACGTGCACACACACACGTGCACACACACACACACACGTGCACACACACACGTGCACACACACACGTGCACACACACGTGCACACACACACGTGCACACACACACGTGCACACACACACGTGCACACACACACGTGATAATACGCAAGGCACCGTGGTGGGACATGCACCTCAGGGTGGTACATAATGTCATCCTCTCGTTGCTACCGTCCGTCTTTCTCTCTCTTCTGGTTCCATCTCCTCTTCTTCCCTCACCTTATCTCAACGAACGCAAATCACCGGCCATGATCACTCCACTGCTGAACGAGGCCCTCTCTCCCCCAAAGCCGTTGCCACCTCTCACGATCTCCTTCGACGCAACACATCCATCCTCACCAGATATATGCGTCCGTCCCGATGCCATCTGCGCACGTCTCCCCTTATCAACTCCTCCGATGTCACGTCCTATCATCTCCTGTCATCTTCTCTGTCCCCATCTCCTGACACAATAGGTAATCATCTTATTCTCGTTTGACGGTATCGTATCATCTCACATCTTGATGTCCAGCACTCTCGTCCCATCTCCTCGCAACTCATCCCCATGTCACCCCCCTCGTCTCCCGCCACCTCATCTCCTACATTCTCATCTCGCCGCGTTGGAGTGGTCAGCAGCACGCTGCGATGTGAAACCACCACGGGCCAAGTTCGGTGTCTGAACCAGGTGCTTGGGGCACCATTATCACCTTCACGCATCTGCGCTAGGCAGCGTGACGTCGGGTCAAACAACCAACAATGACCAACAGAGCGTAGGGCGGCCTGCATCCAGCAGTGGATAAACAAAGGGATTGCAATTATTACAACGGGTGTTCTCGTCTTAGCTATACTTTTATCATCATCATCATCATCACCTGTCCAACCTGATCTATCTTCTCCTTCCATCTCCTCTCATCCGTACGTCTCCGACCCCCTCTGCGCATATTTGCAATCGCATTCTATCTCATCTCTTCTTATCCCATGTCATCTCTCCTCTTCTGCCAACTTATCTCATTTCCTCTACCCTTATGTTATCTTCAAGCCTCTCCTCCTCCCCCCTGCTCATGGACACCACCACCACCAACACAACTACCGCCACCGCCAAAACCAATAAACGCCGTTCGCCACACGGTGACGTCACCAAGGCGTTTGTGCCCGGCTAGGTGCACGCTGGTGCTACGTGAAGTGTCCAAGTCTCGTTGGCAGAAGGTCATGGCACGGACCCAGATGCCATCACCACCACCACCATCAATGCCACTATCAACACAAACGTCGCAACCACCACTGAAGACAAAGATGCCCCGTGTAGCCTTAACAGACTGTAGGGGCAAGTGCTGTTTGCGAGCACATATGAAGGCCGACACGACACCCGAGAAGGTGGGTGGCAAGCACCACGCCCGGCCGCCTTTGTCTCCCTAGTGGCGATTTTTACAAACCACACCAGGTGCTCAGTTGAGGCTGAGTCAACCTAGGGGAGGCCCAGGACCGGTTCAGATAATCGTCACTGGTGTTGGCCATGAGCGGGATTCCAACTCGGGTGGTTGCCGGATTCGTAGCGCTGTGCACTCACCGCTACATGCCACCACCACCGTCACCAACACCACCGTCACCACCACCACCGTCACCACCACCACCGTCACCACCACCATGGTGGCCCCTGCCTACACCACCATCGGCACCATCACAACCACCACAAATACCACCACCATCACAACCACCACCACCACCGTCACCACCACCATGGTGGCCACTGCCTACACCTCCATCGGCACCATCACCACCACAACCACTGCCATACTGCCACCTCCCGCTGTCACCACTGCAACCATCGTCGCTGCCGCCGCCGCCACCACAGAGCCACGACAACCACGACAACCACAACAATCACAACAACCACGACAACCAAAACCACAACAACCACGACAACCGCACCCCATCCCCAGCGCGCCGTCAGCTCGCCGCCCTCGCCTCATCTACACCTGAGGCGCAGACAGCTGGAGCACGGCAGACTCTCTCTCTCTCTCTCCTGTTGTTGTTGTTGTGGTGGTGAGGAGGGGTGGGGTGAGGTGGGGAGGGAGCTGGTGAGGCGGTGAGGGAGCTGGTGAGGCGGTGAGGGAGCTGGTGAGGAGAGGAGGGAGCTGGTGAGGAGAGGAGGGAGCTGGTGAGGAGGGGGGGGGTGAGGCGGTGAGGGAGCTGGTGAGGAGAGGAGGGAGCTGATGAGGAGGTGAGGGAGCTGGTGAGGCGGTGAGGGAGCTGGTGATGAGAGGAGGGAGCTGGTGAGGGGGGGGGGGGTGAGGCGGTGAGGGAGCTGGTGAGGAGAGGAGGGGGGTTGGTGGGGGGGAAAGGGGTTGAGGAAGGAGGTGGTGAGGAGGGGAGGGAGATGGAGAGGAGAGGAAGGGGTGGTGAGGAGGGCAGGGAGTTGGTGAGTAGGGGGGGGGAGGTGGGGAGGGAGCTGGTGAGGAGGGGAGGGAATTGGTGAGCTGGTAAGGAGGGGAGGGAAGTGGTGAGGAGGGGGGTGGTGAGGAGGGGAGGGAGATGGTGAGGAGAGAGGAGGGGAGAGGGGATAAGGATGAAGGAGAGCAACGCACAAATAGCAACAGATAATACAACGCCGAGGATGAGGAGAGAGGACATCAGGTGTGAATAGGGGGGAGGGGTGACTGAGGAGGGTGAGGAGGATGATGACGAGGTGCCAGCTCTCGTGTTGCCTTTCTCTTTCTATCCCAGTTGCTGCGGCTGGGCGGCTCCCAGTTGCCATGACAACCTGGCATTTTTAGCTAACGAGGGAGTTGCATCCCCCCCTCCTCCCTCCCCCAGCCCCTCCCTCCCCCCAGCCCCTCCTTCCCCCTAGTCCCCCCTCCCTCCCCCAGCCCCTCCCTCCCTCCCCCAGCCCCTCCCTCCCCCTCCCCCAGCCCCGCCTTCCCCCCAGTCCCCCCTCCCCCAGTCCCTCCCTACCCCAGCCCCTCCCTCCCCCAGCCCCTCCCTAACACCCCCCAGCCCCTCCCTCCCCCAGCCCCTCCCTCCCCCCAGTCCCCCCTCCCCCAGCCCCTCCCTAACCCCCCCCTTCCTCCTCCTTCCATCGCGCCCCCGCAGTCCCCTCCGCTCCCCTCTCCCGCCACCCCCTCCCCTCCCTCCTCCCACCTCGTCCTCCTCTCCTCTCCCTCCACCCTCCTCCTTCTCCCCTTGAACCCCCCCCCACCCCCGATCCCTCTCCCACACCCACAGCAGGAGCCACGGGAGTTGGAGAAGGGTGGGTGGGGGTGGGCATGGTGGGGAGAGGGGGGGGGCATGGTGGGGAGAGAGGGGGGGGGCATGGCGGGGAGAGAGGGGGGGGCATGGTGGAGAGAGAGGGGGGGCATGGCGGGGAGAGAGGGGGGGCATGGTGGGGAGAGAGGGGGGGGCATGGTGGAGAGAGAGGGGGGGCATGGCGGGGAGAGAGGGGGAGGGCATGGTGGGGAGAGAGGGGGGGGGCATGGTGGGGAGAGAGGGGGGGGCATGGTGGGGAGAGGGGGGAGCATGGTGGGGAGAGAGGGGGGGGGCATGGTGGTGAGAGGGGGGGCATGGTGGGGAGAGGGGGGGGCATGGTGGGGAGAGGGGGGGGCATGGTGGGGAGAGGGGGGGGGGGGCATGGTGGAGAGAGGGGGGGGGCATGGTGGAGAGAGGGGGGGTGATGTCCTTTATTTACCCGGGGAAACCTCACCGAGTCTCAAGACTCGTTTGGCGCGAGGGTCCTGCCACCACTGAGATGTTCTCGCGAGAAGATTTGCTCAAAAAAGCGTGCGGGGAAATCAGAGAACCCGGAGAAAACGGCAGCAGCAGCACGCTGGCGAGATGTTCACTCCCTCGCCCGGTGCACAGGAGGTCCGCGGGTTCGACTCCGACGCCTGCCGTGTATTTGTAGTTTGCGTGGATTATTCTCCGGCTCCTCCGGTCTCTCTCTCTCCGCGTCAAGAAACGTGCGCTGAGAGAGAGTTTGGCTGCCGCTATGAATTCCCACGCGATGTTGACGATTAGCCACTTGGCCGAGCTCTCATTTAGTGGCCAGGCCGCTCCTCACAAAGATCTAGACAGCTCAGTGGGGCATGACCTGGTTACAATTGAAAAAGAGAGAGAGAGTAAAAGAGAAGGGTGAATCTTCTTGGTTTTTTCGGTAAAGTCACGTAGAAGGGAAATAATAAAGTAATAAAAATAAAACATAATAAAATAATTCTCATGACGTTTCGGCCACAACGCAAGCAACCGTGACTTTACCGAAAGAACCAATAAGATGAATCCCTGCAGTCACGAAAGCTTTAAATCGAAAAGAGAAGGGTGAAGTTGGTGACACTCAAAGCTCCGCACAGACGGAGTCAAGAATCCACTGCTGTGCAGCCCTCAAACGGCTTCTTGGATGGGGGCAGAGGTTGGATCGAGGCGAGGAATGAGGTGGGATGAGAAGGAATGAGGTGGGATGAGGAGGAATGAGTTGGGATGAGGAGGAATGAGGTGGGATGAGGAGGAATGAGTTGGGATGAGGAGGAATGAGGTGGGATGAGGAGGAATGAGTTGGGATGAGGAGGAATGAGGTGGGATGAGGAGGAATGAGGTGGGTGAGGGCGTGGGGAGGAGGTGTGTGGGTGGTGAGGATGGAGGTGAGGATGGAGATGAGGATGGAGGTGAGGATGGAGGTGAGGATGGAGGTGAGGATGGAGGTGAGGAAGGAGGTGAGGGTGGAGGTGAGAAAGGAGGTGAGGATGGAGGTGAGGATGGAGGTGAGGGTGGAGGTGAGGATGGAGGTGAGGATGGAGGTGAGGATGGAGGTGTGTGGGTGGTGAGGATGGAGGTGAGGATGGAGGTGTGTGGGTGGTGAGGATGGAGGTGAGTGGGTGGTGAGGATGGAGGTGAGGATGGAGGTGAGGATGGAGGTGAGGATGGAGGTGAGGGTGGAGGTGAGGATGGAGGTGAGGATGGAGGTGAGGATGGAGGTGAGGGTGGAGGTGAGGATGGAGGTGAGGATGGAGGTGAGGATGGAGGTGAGGATGGAGGTGTGTGGGTGGTGAGGGTGGAGGTGAGGATGGAGGTGATGAAGGAGGTGAGGAAGGAGGTGAGGACGGAGGTGAGGACGGAGGTGAGGGTGGAGGTGAGGATGGAGGTGAGGATGGAGGTGATGAAGGAGGTGAGGATGGAGGTGAGGATGGAGGTGAGGGTGGAGGTGAGGGTGGAGGTGAGGGTGGAGGTGAGGATGGAGGTGTGTGGGTGGTGAGGATGGAGGTGAGGATGGAGGTGATGAAGGAGGTAAGGATGGAGGTGAGGATGGAGGTGAGGGTGGAGGTGAGGGTGGAGGTGAGGGTGGAGGTGAGGATGGAGGTGTGTGGGTGGTGAGGATGGAGGTGAGGATGGAGGTGAGGAAGGAGGTGAGGACGGAGGTGAGGATGGAGGTGAGGGTGGAGGATAGAGGTGAGGATGGAGGTGAGGATGGAGGTGAGGATGGAGGTGAGAAAGGAGGTGAGGATGGAGGTGAGGATGGAGGTGAGGGTGGAGGTGAGGATGGAGGTGAGGATGGAGGTGAGGATGGAGGTGTGTGGGTGGTGAGGATGGAGGTGAGGATGGAGGTGTGTGGGTGGTGAGGATGGAGGTGAGTGGGTGGTGAGGATGGAGGTGAGGATGGAGGTGAGGATGGAGGTGAGGATGGAGGTGAGGGTGGAGGTGAGGATGGAGGTGAGGATGGAGGTGAGGATGGAGGTGAGGGTGGAGGTGAGGATGGAGGTGAGGATGGAGGTGAGGATGGAGGTGAGGATGGAGGTGTGTGGGTGGTGAGGGTGGAGGTGAGGATGGAGGTGATGAAGGAGGTGAGGAAGGAGGTGAGGACGGAGGTGAGGACGGAGGTGAGGGTGGAGGTGAGGATGGAGGTGAGGATGGAGGTGATGAAGGAGGTGAGGATGGAGGTGAGGATGGAGGTGAGGGTGGAGGTGAGGGTGGAGGTGAGGGTGGAGGTGAGGATGGAGGTGTGTGGGTGGTGAGGATGGAGGTGAGGATGGAGGTGATGAAGGAGGTGAGGATGGAGGTGAGGATGGAGGTGAGGGTGGAGGTGAGGGTGGAGGTGAGGGTGGAGGTGAGGATGGAGGTGTGTGGGTGGTGAGGATGGAGGTGAGGATGGAGGTGAGGAAGGAGGTGAGGACGGAGGTGAGGATGGAGGTGAGGGTGGAGGATGGAGGTGAGGATGGAGGTGAGGATGGAGGTGAGGATGGAGGTGTGTGGGTGGTGAGGATGGAGGTGAGGATGGAGGTGAGGATGGAGGTGAGGATGGAGGTGAGGATGGAGGATGGAGGTGAGGATGGAGGTGAGGATGGAAGTGAGGATGGAGGTGAGGATGGAGGTGTGTGGGAGGTGAGGATGGAGGTGAGGATGGAGGTGAGGGTGGAGGTGAGGGTGGAGGTGAGGATGGAGGTGTGTGGGTGGTGAGGATGGAGGTGAGGATGGAGGTGAGGGTGGAGGTGAGGATGGAGGTGAGGATGGAGGTGAGGATATTGCGAGCGGAGAGGGTGTGTGAATGCACCACAAGTTAGTTGATCGGCAGGTTGTGTGGCAGCAGGGTGCGGGGGGGGGTAGAGTTTGGGGTTACTCCGACCTCGTCCGAGATGTCTGGCCAACGTGGAAGGGGAGGGCAGCGCGCTCTCTACACAGCTTTGGTGGTGGTGGATGAGGCCTCCCCTAAGTCGACTCGGCCTCAAATGAGTTCCTGGTGCGGTGTGTAAACATCGCCACTGGGCCACCGAACCCCTCGCCTTCACAGGCGCTACTCGCTAACAGCACTTGCCCCAACAGTCTGTTGAGACTATACGGGGGATCTTTGTATTTGTGGAGGTGGCGGGGTGGAAGTGGTGGGGGGATGAGGGGTGTTGGTAGGTGAGAAAGCGTGTGTGTGTACGTGTGTGTGTACGTGTGTGTGTGTGGGGGCTTTGGTGAGGAGTGTGTGTGTACGTGTGTGTGTGTGTACGTGTGTGTGTGTACGTGTGTGTGTACATGTGTGTGTGTACGTGTGTGTACGTGTGTGTGTACGTGTGTGTGTACGTGTGTGTGTGTGTACGTGTGTGTGTACGTGTGTGTGTGCGTGTGTGTGTGGTGAAGGTGGGGAGCGGTGGTGTAGCGGTTAGCGCGCTGCGCTACGAACACCAGTGACGCTTATCTGAACCGCTCCCGGGCCTCCCCTAGGTCGACTCAGCCTCAAATAAGTACCTGGTGCGATGTGTACACATCGCCACTAGGGAGACAAAGGCGGCCGGGCGTGGTGTTGACCACCCACCCCCTCGTGTGCCGTGCCGGCCTTCATAGGTGCTCGCTAACAGCACTTGCCCCAACAGCCTGTTAAGGCTACACGGGGGGTCTTTATCTTTGTGGTGGAGGTGGGGAGGGTGGTGAGAGGGTGTGGATGGAGGTATGCAGGGGGTTGCTCATTAAAGACCTTGTCATGGCACTACGGACTTGCAGCCTCCTCGCACAAACGCGTGAGAAGGCAGTGCAGCAAAGAGGTTGCTGACTTCTCTGTATTGCACGTGTCAGCGGTGACTCGCCAGCCTCTCCAGTTTACTCCCACGAGAGAACGCAAAGTCCTCGACATCGATGCCTCATGCGAGTCAGCTGCCACAGCGGTTAGCAGCGCGACTGGACATGCAATGCAGAGGTCACCGGTTCAATTCCACATCCCTGTGCGCAGGCGACGCGACTTATTCACACATCTCAGAATCTTCTTTTATTCATCCTGGAGGAATCCGATGAGCTACGAGGCTAATTTTCACAGATGCCCAGGAGACGTTTGTCCCTCCGTATAACAACAACAAAAGTGTTTCTTGTACAGCCCACGGCCCCAAGGCCCCAAGACACCACGACCCCAAGGCACCACGGCCCCAAGGCACCAAGGCACCAAGACCCCAAGGCACCACGACCCCAAGGCACCAAGACCCCAAGGCACCACGACCCCAAGGCACCAAGACCCCAAGGCACCACGACCCCAAGGCACCAAGACACCACGACCCCAAGGCACCACGGCCCCAAGGCACCAAGACCCCAAGGCACCACGACCCCAAGGCACCAAGACCCCAAGGCACCACGACCCCAAGGCACCAAGACCCCAAGGCACCACGACCCCAAGGCACCAAGACACCACGACCCCAAGGCACCACGGCCCCAAGGCACCAAGACCCCAAGGCACCACGACCCCAAGGCACCAAGGCACCACGGCCCCAAGGCACCAAGACCCTAAGGCACCACGACCCCAAGGCACCAAGGCACCACGGCCCCAAGGCACCAAGACCCAAGGCACCACGACCCCAAGGCACCACAGCCCCAAGGCACCATGACCCCAAGGCACCACGACCCCAAGGCACCAAGGCACCAAGACCCCAAGGCACCACGACCCCAAGGCACCACGACCCCAAGGCACCACGGCACCAAGGCCCCACGGCCCCACGGCCCCGTGGGACGGCATCACTTCAGCAACATCGATTCAGTGCAAGGAAGCTCTGGACCTGATTTGACACTCGGCTGTCCCATCACTGTTGGCAGCCCCCCATGCGCAGCAGACTTACGGGCTGATTGCAGGTGCTGCTTCGTGGGCAGGGTGGCAACATCCACTGTTGTGCTGTACCATGTTCTCACGTCTATGGTCCCTGCCCCGTGTGTGTGTGTGTTATTGCTACAGCCACACACACACACGTACGCATGTGTGTGTTTGTGCGGCTGTAAAGCTGCTGTTGGACGCACGGCACTGGGACGCGCGGTGTGGCCGGCCAGTCGCAGGCTATTCGCGCGGACTGCAAACGTCAGGCGCCTTGTGCAGGCTATGCACGCGGACTATGTAACGGACCTGCTACGTGTGCACTTGCTTTGTATACGCGGGCCACGGCTGGGGTGCTGTGTGACGCGTGGCGCTGTGCGCTGCGTGCCCGTGGGCTACAGCGCGTGCGGCAGAGGAGCGTGACGGCGTCTGTGCGACTCACGGCGCCGGCGGGGCTGTGCGTGAGGGCGGTGGGCTCCATGCAGGCGGGGAGGCCCGGCATCCCCCTCAGGGCCTCTCACGTGGGCGCGCGCGACCCCTGTGACCCCTCTCACCAGTCGGCTCGTCGCGGCGCGCGGCCGTCCACCACCTCATCCGAAGCTCGCTCCTGCGCGCAGACACAGACACACAACAGACAAAGGTACCCCGTGAGGCCTTCGCTAGACACCGTAGATTCCGACGAAAAATAAGCTGAACAATGATTCCTGCTTCGCGTCTTTGTCTCTCCGCGTGTAATATTTTTTTGTAAAACGCAATCCAAACTATGGACCGTATTGTAAACTCACAGAGATGCGTAGACTCACAGACATACATAAAGACTCAGCGACACGTGTGTGTGTATGTATTTTGAAATTCTTTAGCACCGTACGTAACCAACCGTGCTCAACGTAGAGACCCATAGGGTCACAAAGAGATACAGAGAGACGCACAGACGTACATAGATACCTACAGAGACCCAAATAGACACATAGAGATACACAGAGGCACGTGGAGACCCACAGAGACCCAGATAGACACATAGAGATACACAGAGGCACGTGGAGACCCACAGAGACCCAGATAGACACATAGAGATACACAGAGGCACGTGGAGACCCACAGAGACCCAGATAGACACATAGAGATACACAGAGGCACGTGGAGACCCACAGAGACCCAGATAGACACATAGAGATACACAGAGGCACGTGGAGACCCACAGAGACCCAGATAGACACATAGAGATACACAGAGGCACGTGGAGACCCACAGAGACCCAGATAGACACATAGAGATACACAGAGGCACGTGGAGACCCACAGAGACCCAGATAGACACATAGAGATACACAGAGGCACGTGGAGACCCACAGAGACCCAGATAGACACATAGAGATACACAGAGGCACGTGGAGACCCACAGAGACCCAGATAGACACATAGAGATACACAGAGGCACGTGGAGACCCACAGAGACCCAGATAGACACATAGAGATACACATAGGCACGTGGAGACCCACAGAGACCCAGATAGACACATAGAGATACACAGAGGCACGTGGAGACCCACAGAGACCCAGATAGACACATAGAGATACACAGAGGCACGTGGAGACCCATAGAGACACGAAAAGATATGCTTTAAAGACAAGCCACAGATGTGTCATTGTGGCAACCCAAACTTGTGACCGCACAGGAAACCCAGCGTAGTCCCGCGCTCCTTCCAGGAAGAGCAAAACGAGACGAACTCTCAATTCCGAAGCCCTCTCGTCGTGCACAGCAGACTTTAACGTCGCCGTTTAGCTCCCGAACATGCTGCTGCTGCCATCACGCGTAAGAGTGGATTAAATACATTAGGGGCCGTTCGTAAATGACGTCACGCGATTTAGGACGATTTTTGACCCCCCCCCCCCCGCCGCTTCGTCACACGGCGTCACAAAAAGTCAGAACCCCCCTCAAATATGACGTCACAAAGCTCTGCCCCCCCCCCCCCCAAAAAAAAACATGCTTCAAGTCGCTTTAAACTATTGTCATTGTAGTGCGTATTTAATATGGCGCTGCACTCTGATGTTGCAGGAGAAAACATTTATTAAAAAGTCTATTTAATTAAGTAGAACGTGTTGTCTATATTTATTTTAACTTGCGCATTTTGATGTGACGTCACATTTCTCACCCCCCCCCCCCCTCGTCACACATCGTCACAAATGTCTGACACCCCCCCCTCCCCCCCAGGTGCGTGACGTCATTTATGGACGGCCCCTTTGTGCACTTTCCATCAGCCTCATGGGGAATGCATAATTTCAGCAGCATTCGTTCGATGCAATATAACATTGCTTTTATTTGCCGTTAAGAAGGGCCATTGCCTGAAACGTCCGTATTTTTCATCACAAGGCCTCACCCAGTATTATTGACGGATATGTTCAATTTGCATTTTTGTGTGTGTCATTTGCGCTTTGTGCACCACTGCCAACGCAGGCTACAGCCGCGGCTGAAGCAGCAACATCCCCAAATAATTTGGGCCAATCCAAGAAAAAAGTCTCGACCTCTTTTGGCCATTCGGTGTCTCTGCAGCAATCAGGCTCTGCTTGAACCATTGTTGCTCAACTGCTCGATATACAGGGGGTGGTTAAAAAAAGTGTTAACACTTATATGGGATTTAAAGCTTTCGTGACTGCAGCGTCCTAATGGACGCTGTCTTTCCGACAGCTCTGTTCTTCACCTGAGGACGGCTGCTTGTGTTGTGGCCGAAACGTTGTGAGACATTTTTGTTGTTTTATTTATATTATTTCCCTTCTACGTGACTTCACCGAAAGATCCAAGAATATGAATACGTATATGGGACTATCGTTTTTTCATTGAAAAAACAACGGATGATAAGAGCACTGTAACGTGACAACAAATGTAATGTTAATAGATTTAAAAAGTCCAAAGAGCCTCCCACGTGTCCGCCTTCGTTGTCAACTCGTGCCTGGAATCTTGTCCAGGCGGTCTCCAGAGCCCAGAGGCGGCCACATTTCATCGTGAAATTGTTGCAAATTCTCAGAAGTTCATCTTCTTGGTTCTTTCGGTAAAGTCACGTAGAAGGGAAATAATAAAATAATAAAAATAAAACATAAAATAATTCTCACGACGTTTCGGCCACAACGCAAGCAGCCGTCCTCAGGTGAAGAACAGGTCTGTCGGAAAGACAGCGTCTGAATGAAGACCTGTTCTTCACCTGAGGACGGCTGCTTGCGTTGTGGCCGAAACGTCGTGAGAATTATTTAATTATGTTTTATTTTTATTATTTTATTACTTCCCTTCTACGTAACTTTACCGAAAGAATCAAGAAGATGAATCCCTGCAGTCACGAAAGCTTCAAGTCGAAAAATTCTCAGAAGTGTTAACATCTTTTAGAAGCGCCCTGTATTATTAAGGCAAAGTGACGTTTGCGAGCGCCTTCGACGACGAGGGGGTGGTGATGGTGGTGGTGGTGGGGGACACGGAACGCAGGCTGTGTGTGTGTGCACATGCCATTCGTAAAGCCCTCACCAAGCAGCCTGTTCACATTCCGCTCGGGAATTGCATCACCGCGCGAACTGCCATACCGGGGCCTTCAATTCTCAGGAATAATTTCCGGGTATTCCCAAAATTCCTGGGAAAAGCTCTCCACCTCTCCACCTCCCCCCCCCAAACCGCCTCTTCGTGATAGCATTGGGGTGGGAGGGGTGGTTGAGGGATGGAGGCAGGAAACGATTTAACTGAATTGAGTCTCGGAAGGCTGAGGCTGTATTGAAGCGCTGTACGTCACTGCCACCTCTCTTCCCTCCCTCTACCCCACCAATTATTTCCTGAAGAAGAAATGTGAACTGAAACGTCGCGCGAGGCCCAGGGGCCTCCCGTAGGTCGACTCAGTCTCAAATGAGTACCTCATGCGGTGTGTAAAACATTGCCACGAGGGAGACAAAGGCGGCCGGGCGTGGTGCTGGCCTGCCGATCCCCTCGTGTGCTGTGGCAGTCTTCATAGGTGCTACTCGCTAACAGCACTTGCCCCAAAAAGTCTGTGAAGGCTATATGGGGGATCCTTGCCGGTTTCTTTAGTTTTATTTTATTTACTTACGTGAGTAAGTGTAAGATTGATTGTTTGTGTGCAAGTGTATGATTGTGTGTATGTGTGCATGTATGCATGTAAGTGTGTACACGTGTGTAAGTGTATGATTGTGTGTATGGAAGTGTATGATTGTGTGTATGTAAGTGTGTACACGTGTGTAAGTGTATGATTGTGTTGAAGTGTGTATGTATTCATGTAAGTGTGTACACGTGTGTGTACACGTGTGTAAGTGTATGATGTATGTGTGTAAGTGTGTACACGTGTGTAAGTGTATGATTGTGTGTAAGTGTATGTGTGTGTGTACACGTGTGTAAGTGTAGGATGTGTGTAAGTGTAGGATGTGTGTAAGTGTGTACACGTGTGTAAGTGTATGATTGTGTATAAGTGTAGGATGTATGTAAGTGTGTACACGTGTATAAGTGTAGGATGTGTGTAAGTGTGTACACGTGTGTAAGTGTAGGATGTGTGTAAGTGTGTACACGTGTGTAAGTGTAGGATGTGTGTAAGTGTGTACACGTGTGTAAGTGTATGATTGTGTATAAGTGTAGGATGTATGTAAGTGTGTACACGTGTGTAAGTGTAGGATGTGTGTATGTAAGTGTATGATTGTGTGTGTGTGTGTAAGTGTGTACACGTGTGTAAGTGTAGGATGTGTGTAAGTGTATGATGTGTGTAAGTGTGTACACGTGTGTAAGTTTAGGATGTGTGTAAGTGTGTACACGTGTGTAAGTGCAGGATGTGCGCGCGCTGCCTAGACCGGTCCAGGGTCCTGGCTCTCCATCCTCCTCCCGCGGGTTGCCATGGTGACCCTCCGCACCTGTTCATGCCGAATGGCAACTCGCGTTACGTGTGGAGGGCGGGAGGAGGGGATGGAGACGTGGGGATAGGGGGGTGAGGGGGTGGTGCGAGCTCAACTTCTCCCTCCCACTCTCCCCCCCACCAGCACCCCACACACTGCTCCAAGCCATCACCCCTCCTCTCTCCACTTCGGTGTGCGTTGTTGTGAGCTGGACCAACGGTGATGGGAGAGTGGGAGGGTTGCGTGGTTCCTGGGGTCGTTAAGGGAGACGGGAGGGCAAGGGGGATGTGTGTGTAGTAGGGGTAGTGGGGGTGGTAGGGGTGGGTGTGGCAGTAGTGGGGGTGTGTGTGTAGTGGGGGTGTGTGTGGGTGTAGTGGGGGTGGTAGGAATGTGTGTGGTTTGTAGTAGATGTGTCTGTGTGTGTGGGTGTAGTAGGTGTGTCTGTGTGGGTGTACTAGGTGTGTCTGTGTGTGTGTGTAGTAGGTGTGTGTGTAGTGGGGGTGGTAGGGGTGTGTGTGTGTGGGTGTAGTAGGTATGTGTGTGTGTAGTGGGGGTGGTAGGGGTGTCTGTGTGTTGTGTGGGTGTAGTAGGTGTGTGTGTGTGGGTGTAGTAGGTGTGTGTGTGGGTGGTAGGGGTATGTCTGTGTGGGTGTAGGTGTAGTTGGTGTGTCTGTGTGTGTGTGTGTATAGTAGGTGTGTGTGTAGTAGGTGTATCTGTGTGTAGTGTGGGTGTAGTAGGTGTGTCTGTGTGTAGTGGGGGTGGTAGGTGTGTGTGTGGTTACCTATGGGTGTGTGTGTGTGTGCCGTGCCATAAACTTAATGGGTGGTCGATAACAGTGCTTGACCAAATAGCCTGGGGTAGACTACACAGGGTATCTTTGTCTTTGTCTCTTTTGCTCCTGCATGAATGCGGTGGGTTGGTATTGGTTCGTACATGTGGGTGTGTGCGAGTCCATGGTGGTTGTGTCTGTATCTGTGTGAAGATGATTGTGTGTGCACACGTGTGTGGTATATTATGGGGAGCGGTAGTGTAGCGGTTATCGCGCTGCGCTATGAAACCGGAGTTCGATTCCTGCTCACGGCCAACATCAGTGACGATTATCTGAACCGGTCCTGGGCCTCCCCTAGGTCGACTCAGCCTCAAATGAGTACCCGGTGTGGCGTGTAAACATCAGCACTGGGGAGACAAAGGCGGTCGGACATGGTGCTGGCCACCCCTGACTACTATCTGCTCCCTAACAGCACACGTCCCAACAGCCTTGTTGCATGCCATATGGGAGGGTTCAATAACAAGAAATACTAAGAAGTCTATACGGGGGACCTTTGTCTTTGTGTGAGTAGGAGTTGGCTAGATAAGCGCACGCATGGGTGTGTATGTATGTATGTAGATCACGGTGTTCGTGGCGTGCGTGCACAAGGTGCTCCTAGCCTGGCACAAACGCCGTGGTGACTTCAACGCCACTTAGTGGTCCAGGTGCGTATGTTGTTGTTGTTGTGGTGGTGGTGGTGTTGCGTGCATGGGGGTGCATGGGTGAAGTGTGGGATGGAGAGGTGTTAGAGAGTGAGTGCATGAGAGAGGGAAGAGACACAGAGAGGCAGGGAAGAGAGTTTGTGTGAGAGAGGAGAGTGAGAGAGTGAGACAGAAGAAGAGACGAGGGAGAGGGTGCGTGAGAGAGAGAGAGAAAGGCAGGGAGGGGATTGACAGGGAGTGACATTGCGAGGCAGAGATGCAGGGGGTGTGGTGAGAGACAGGGAGAGATTGGAACAGCGAGAGACAAAGAGAGACTGGGAGAGAGAGAGAGAGTGGGGGAGCAGAAGAGAGAGTGTGTGAAGAGGTGTTCAGAATGGCCATGTTCTCTCTCTGTAGCTTAAACCCTAACCAACCGAGAGAAGTCTATTCATAGCCCGCAGACAATTTGCACTCACAGACTCCGCTCTCTCATCCGTCGGTACAGCGAGTATCCAAATGAGTAGCAATATCGATAATTCGCTACTCATCCTCCCTCTCTCCAAGCATCATGCCTCCGCTAGCCAATCTCATGGCACCGTCACATTGCGCGAGATTGATATCACAGACAAAAAGAGACACGTGTCCACGACAACGGTGTTTGTGCCAGGCTAGGTGCACCTTGAGGTTGCCAGGGTTGACTGGCTGAGATGACTGGCAGACGAACCACTGTCTACTCATACTTACAGACATACGTCCATAGATGCAAGTAAGAAAGCAAACTTGCACAATGTACACTGACAAAGATCCCCCCCCGTATGTTGGTGGAAAGTGCTGTGAGCGAGCACACGAGGGGGTGGGTGGTCAGCACCACGCCCGGCCGCCTTTGTCTCCCCAGTGGCAATGTTTACACACCGCACCAGGTACTCATTTGAGGCTGAGTCGACCTAGGAGAGGCCCTGGACCGGTTCAGATAATCGTCACTGGTGGTGGCCGTGAGCGGGAATCGAACCATGGTCCCCAGGTTCGTAGCGCAGCGCGCTAACCGCTACACGACCGTTCCCCACACGTATTCACGCACAAACACCTGCACACTTACATCCACCCAACCAAACAACGGTGCCGCTTGTCACCACTTACCCCCCCCCCACTCCACCAACTACCCATCGTCTCGTGTGTGACGCATGCCATAATAGGCGCTCGCTGACTAGAGACGCACTTGCTCCCTGCCACGTTTTGGCCGGCTGCTGTCCTGCCTGCCTCTGTGTTGATGCGATCGCATGGAAGTCAATCGCAGTTCACATGCGCGATGCCACAAACAGCAGGCACTTTTCCAAGCTGCACCCAAAGAGCGGAACTTTTCCAAACCGCGCCTTAAGGAGGCAACGCAGTTCAACCCTGCACTGAAATAGTAGCACATTTCCAAGTTGCACCCGAAGAGTGACACTTTTCAAAAGCTGTATCAAAACTGTGGTACTTTTCAAAGCTGCACCAAAATAGATGCACTTTTCAAAGCTGCATCCATAAAAGTGGCATTTTTCAAAGCTGCACCAAACATAGTGGCAATTTCAAAGCTGCATTCAAAGAGTGGTACTTTTCAAAGCTGCACCAAAATAGTGGTACTTTTCAAAGCTGCACCAAAATAGTGGCACTTTTCAAAGATGCACAAAAATAGTAGCACTTTTCAAAGCTGCATCCCAAGAGTGGCACTTTTCAAAGCTGCATCCCAAGAGTGGAAATTTTCAGAGCTACATCGAAAGAGTGGCGCCTATCAAAGCTGCACCGTAATTTTTCCAAATTGCACACCGTGCCACTTTTCCAGGCTGCACCAAAACTACTGCACTTTTCCAAGCTGCACACAAAATGAGGAGCATTTAGACAGGCTCGCACAAACATCGCCCACAAAACCAAATCATCAGCAGTGCGTCTGATCCCGTGAGATCTTGGAAGCTTGGCAGGATTGCGCCTGGCTATTGCATGGATGTAACGAGCCCCTCGAAAAATTGTCAACGTTGTCGTAGAGCTCGCAGTGGGGGAGGAGAGCAAAGTGCAGCGACGCTCAAGAGGACAACCGCTGCGGAGGAGTGATGAAATCACCAAGTGTGGAGCAGCTATATAGATCGCTGTATCGATCGCAAGACACTAAGAGGCGACTACAGCTTGTGGAGGCCTTAGTCCAGCAGTTGATGAAGACGATGATGAGAGGCATCTTGGTCATGTGATGGGCGAGATGGAAGAGGGCGTGGTTGCCTTTTGATATTTTAACCAATCAGCGCTTAGGGGGTGTGGCTAACGGCCCGGCCTTCCGCACTGTAACAGGGGTCAAACCACAACGCAATGTGTCAGTAACATTTTCTAATTAAACGACTTTTAATACAAATATATATATTTTAAAAATACTGTTTGATCACTCAAGCGGTTGTCTATTATTCAATAGCTATTAATAGGCTACCGGCTCGTATGCCCATTTATAAAACGTTTATCAGGATTTGGCCAAAACGTCGCTTATTATTATATATTTCTTATTTTTAATGCCACGGTGTTGTTGACGAACGCATTGAGTTTTGTTTTTTCCCCCAGTTAACTCGACTTGTGCACCACTGTCCACGCAGCAGCAGCAGCGGCAGCAGCAGCAGCCACAATCATCCGCTCGACCTTTTTGGGTGCACTTTGAAAAGGTGCTTCCTGCGAGGCAGCGGTGACAATGGGCATGTGGAATAAACCCATCGCTGCTATTACTCAAGGCAGGCGGGGACATGGGGTGGTTGGTGGAGGAGGGGGGTGCTGATGGAACTCAGTGGTCGTGGTGCCGTGAGGGGGAGGGGTCACCAGGGAGGGGGGGGGGTTCGAGGTGTCGGGGTCGTGCTTACAAAGGATAGGTGGCGATGTGAGAGTGCGTGTGGCTATGTACGGGGGGAGCGGTGGTGCAGCGGTTAGCGCGCTGCGCTACGAACCTGGCCAGCCGGGTTCCATTCCCGTTCACGGCTGAACACAGGTGACGATTATCTGAACCTGTCCTGGGCCTCCCCTAGGTCAACTCAGCCTCAAATGAGTACCTGGTGTGGTGTGTTAAAACATTGCCACTGGGGAGACAAAGGCGGTCGGGCGTGGTGTTGGCCACCCACCCCTTCGTGTGCCGTGCCGGCCTTCATAGGTGCTGCTCGCTAACAGCACTTGCCCCAACGGTCTGTGAAGGTTATACCAGGGATCTTTGTCTTTGTGGTGTGTGGGAGGGAGGGAGGGAGCGGTGGCGCAGTGGTTAGCGCACTGCGCTACGAATAACGAGCCCAGTTCTCTGGCTTCTGATTCCCAGCCGCGGCTAACACCAGTGAGGAACATTTGAACCGTGTCTGGGCTTCACCGATATCGACTCAGTCTTGGTTGAATAAGTCACCGCAGCGTGCACTGTGCACACATCACCAGCAGCAATGGAGAGACACAAAGACGGCCTGGCAAGCCCAGTGCTGTTTGCCACCACCCTTGAGTATAGAGCACCATCCTGACCTTAATAGGTGCTCGCTAGCAGCATTCATCCCTACAGTAGATCCAGGCTATACGGGCGTTCTTTGTGTGTGTCTTGTATGCGTCAAGTGAGCGGTGGTGCAATGGTTAGCGCATTGCGATGCGAGTTTGATATCTGAACTGGTCACGTGGCCTTGAGTGAGTACCTGATGTGAACGAACATCAGCGTAGGCGTGCTATTTGCCACAAAACCCCCCATGTGTACCATTCTGGCCTTAATAAACAAAACTATAAACTATTTTATTGTTTATATTAACCAGGTACTATCTATGTGGAGGGGAAATCGGAGGATCCGAAGAAAAATCCACGCGCGAACTCCAAATATACAGGCGTCAGGGTCGGAATCGACCCCACGACCTCCTGTGTATCTGGCGAGGTGCTCGCAAACAAGTGGTGGAGATGATGTGTGACAATGTGGCATGTATGTGGATACATGAGTGCGTGTCTGAGTATGCATGTGTGTATAATAATGATAATGTCAATTTGTAAGAGAGTGGCTGTGTCGGGTGGTGGAGGGTTTCACGACGTACAATTGAACGCATCATTACGTGGCCGAAGCAAAAGAAATCTGTCACGAATCACAATGACATTGGCTAAGAAAACAAACGCATTAAGTTACATTAAATGGGCGCAGGCAGCATTGTACCAGTGGCTACGGAAGAATGAAGAGAGAAGAGAAAGGACGGGAAATATGAGGAAAGCGATGGGACAGAGAACAGAGAAACGGAAGTAAAGGGTCAGGAGAGACGAGGAGAGGGAGAGGAGGATGGAGTGTTTCTTGTCAAAACTGAATTCGATTATGAAAAACCAAAGAAGCTCGTCGTCTGAATAGGAGAGTTTTCAATCAGTGCGTTTTTCCGCCTTGCTTTGAAACAAGGATCAGAAACAAAACGAAAACAAAAGCTGAAAGGTATGCAAAGAAGCGTGCGGGGGCGCGTGCTTGAAATTGCACTGAGAGACGGGAAGGGGGGGGGGAGACACGTGGATCGGATAACGACCTCTAAACAGTGTCGAGGCATCATGCCCCGTGACAGCTAAGGAAAGTGAGAGGTGGGCTTGAGCATGGACACGGCACGAAACTGGCGACGGAACTGCAGCCAAACGAGGGAGACGCGTCCGAGGGGATGACCACCAAGGAGATGGAGCGATGAGTTGAGTAAATGTGAATTGCAGGTGATTTGTCGCATGATGGGACTGTGTGGAGGCCATCATACCAGCAGTGGATTGATAAACGATGATGATGATGGAGGTTATGTGCACACATTGTACGTGTGTGTAAGAGAGCGACTGTGCGAATGTATACGATTGTGTTAACAGTGTACGAATTGATAATTGGTTCTTTACCCTTCTATCTGGCAACAAAACTGACACCTTTTTTGCCAGATAGAAGGGTAAAGAACCAATTATCATATTTTTACTGGCAAATGAGGTTCCCATAGTGTACGAATTATGTTTCGCGGGTTGTGGGGAGCGGTGGTGCAGTGGTTAGCGCGCTGCCCTACGAACGCGGCGGCCCGAGTTCGATTCCCGCTCACGGTCAACACCGGTGACGATTATCTGAACCAGTGCTGGGCCTCCCCCAGGTTGACTCAGCCTCAAGTGAATACTTGGTTTGTTGTGTCAGAACATCGCCTCTAGGGAGACAAAGGTGGCCAGGCGTTGTTCCGACCACACCACTCCCTCGCGTGCCGTGCCGGTCTTCATAGGTGCTCGGTAACAGCACTTGTCGTTACAGTCTGTCAAGGCTATACGGGGGATCTTTGTCTTTGTGTGTGTGTAATTATAGGGTTATATATTCCCACTGCCATAACCACCCCCTCCCTATTCACAAATGCAAATTGCACCTGGGTGGGCCCCACCCCCCACCCCCCACCCCCCACCCTCCCACCAGCCACCCACCCACCCACTCACGACCCCACTCCCTGCTGCACAATAGAAGAGGATTTTGTCTTCTAAAATCATCCCGACGACAGGGTGCTGACGAGACATTGAATTGTCGAAACCGGTCCACCAGAGTCGTGCTCGAATTGAACCAATGCTGCTGATGAGATGCACTCCAGGTTGTGGGGAGAGGCAAACGTGAAGCTTAAAGGCCATGGGGATTTCTTCACCATACTTCACCACGCTGGTCAATGCGGCTTTGGGATGACGGGGGGCGTCTGGGATCTATTCGGATGTCAGTCGACGCTGCCGTTCGCCTTGGCCGGTTCGTAACTCAGTGCGCTAACCGCAATGCCACGACTCCCTCACCAACGCAAATCCGCGCACGCAAAGATGAAGATTCCCCGTGCAGTTTTTAACACATTCCTGCGGAGGAGCTGGTAGGAACGTTAGATTGCTCGGTCAATGGCCAGGGTCAACGGCGGCGTGGTGTATTCCGCAAATATAGCCGACTGTGAGGGCGGGCACAAGCCGGCGTGAGTTGGTTAAACGTTTAGTTTTATAAGGGCACCACGGGGTGACCAGCCCCTCCCCACCCAGCCCCACCCTCCCCACCCTCCCCTCTCCACCCAGCCCCACCCCTCCCATTTTTGGATTCACGACGGACGGACGGACACAATAATCCCCTGTGGGCTGGTGGAACCAGGTGGTTCCTACCAGTAACAGACTGTTGGGACACGTGTGTTGTTCGCGAGCACCTACGAAGACTGGCACGGCACACGAGGTGGTGGGCGGCCAACACAACGTCCAGGTCACCTTTGTATGATTGTATCCCCAGTGCTGATGCGTACACACACACACACACCGGTTACCCATTTAAGGCTGTTTCATGCAGAAGAGACCCAGAACGGGTTCAGGTATCCGTTGTTAGTATTGATCGTGAGTGGGAATCGAATTCGGGTTGCCAGGTACGTGGCAGCAGAGTGCGCTAACCACAACACTACCGCTACCCACACACTCACAAATATTACAAAGATCCCCCTATGTAGCGTGAACTGACCGTGAGTTTTGAATCTATCGATAAATCACAACAAAGACAAGATTGTTATTACGTCATAATTATTGGCGACGTAACACAAAAACAAAGGTTCCCGTGTAGCCTTTAACAGACGAATATGGCAAGTGCTGTAGCGAGCACGTGCACGCTACACGAGGGAGTGGTATGGACAGAACCACGCCCGGCCGCCTTTGTCTCCCTAGTGGTGATGTTGGGGAGGCCCAGGACCGGTTGAGATCAACATCACTCGTGTTGGCTGTGAATCGGGTTCCACGCGCAGCGTGCTCACACGCATACTTGTCAACCCCTATCAGTGCCTCACTTAATACAGACAAATTCAGACCTGATTGACCACCCCGTGCCCTTATAATTCTCAGCGTTCATCCTGCAAACGCCCCTCACAAGGGAGAAACACAAATAGACAAAAAAAACGTGTTTGCTCGTATTCAAACATCTGTACGCCGTACGGACCTCAAAGCTCAATTCCCCTGTACAAGAATTCGGGATTGAACCGTGTGGGTTGTCACGGTATGCACACGTCACACAATGCGTACACGACTCACACAAGCACGTGGATGTCCAGACACCCCACACAGACAGAGTTCTTGAGCGCACCTCCCCTCTCTCTATGCCCATGCCCCCCACCCGACCCCAGCACCCCCACAACATCCCGTGGGATTCCGCTGGGGTACCAAAATAGTCTGTGGGAAACCGGAGATGGCGAAACGCCACGAGGGTTTGTTGAGCCCAGAGAGACTCCCCCCCCCATCCCCCCCTTGCACAGGGGTCATCCCCTAGGCTGGAGAGTAACGTCGGACACGCACACAAAGACAAAGGTCCCCCGGACTGGAGGGGCAAGTGCTGTTTGCGAGCGAAGACATCACGCCCGACCCGCCTTTGTATCTCCCCCAAGTGGGAATGTGTACACGACGCATCAAGCTACGCATTGAAGTCGCGGAAGGCTGAGTCGACCTAGGGGATACCCAGCACCGGCCCAGAGATTCGTCGCAAGTGTTGACCGTGAGCGCGAATTTGAACTCTGAAGGGTTTAGTTTCTCACTCTGTATTTATCTCGGGCCGTTTGCTCGTGGACCGGAATAAGTTTCAGTTTTCAGTTTCATTTATTTGGCATGGCCCTGTGAGCCATTGGGCCCTTGAATCGGGTGCAACCGCAACAAACAAAAAACAAAAACATGAACAAGAAAACATCTTAAAGTGACTATGCATTTTTTTTGGTTCTTTCGGTAAAGTCACGTAGAAGGGAAATAATAAAAATAAAACATAATAAAATACATGTTTTATTTTTATCATTGTATTATTTCCTTTCTACGTGACTTTACCGAAAGAACCAAGAAGATGAATCCCTGCAGTCACGAACGCTTTAAATCTAAATTTGACTATGCATTGGCACCCAACTCCCAGCATCTACATTGTTCCAAGTAGCAAGTTGAGTTTGCGTGTAATGAGGTGAAACAACTCAAGCGAGAACTGGGGGGATCGAGTCTAATTTGTCAAGAGTGACCCCCAGCATCGATATATCCACTGCTGGATGAAGGCCATCCTTCTTCCCTGCCCTCGAGGTGAAGCAGAGATCATTAAAAAAAAAACACAAATCTGCCTCTCCGCCTGATGATGGCGGTTGTAATTGCCCCCGAAACGTCGTACTCGAAATGCTGCGGATTTGCTCTCCAACACAGCGGCGTTACTGTGGCGTTGTTAATAAAGAAGGCGTCTCCAGGAAACCATTGTCTACGAATCGCTGACACTACACTAGTAACGAATAGACAACACCTTACTAATTGGCTGTGTCTGCTGGCGAGTTTAACGACACATTCATATATTTACGTGATCTAACCCAAACAAAACAACTATTATGGATGATAGTGGTCGCGAAAGCCTATGTGTTAAACCCAAATAATGAAATATATATGGGGAGGCAGAGGGAGGGGGTCACTTTGTGTGTAAGATCGTGAAGGGGAGCGGTGGCGCGATGGTTAGCGCACTCCGCCACGAACCCGGCTAATCGCTCACGGCGACCAGCATCTGAATAGGCGCTGGGCCTCCCCTAGGTCGGTTCGGCCTCAAATGTAGTCGTGAGTTGTGGCTAAAACGTCCGCACGAAGGCGACAAAGGTGGCCGGGCGTGGTTTTACGGCCTTAATAGGTGCTCGCTAACAGCACTGTAGACTACACGGGGGACCTTTGTCTTTGTGTGAGCTGCAGGTGTGCACAAGGGCAGGGGAGAGGCGAGGAAGCACGTGGGGGGGGGGGAGATTAACGCGGTCGCCATGGCGACAAAGTGCAGCGGCAATCAGCCCGGGTGGGCGGGCGGGACGGGTCTATCCCACTCCCCCTCACACTCACACACTCACTCACACACACTCACACACGCACTCACCCACACACACTCACACACACTCACACTCACTCACACACACTCTCACACACACACTCACACACTCTCACACACACTCACACTCTCACACACTCTCACACACACACTCACACACACTCACTCACACACACACTCACATACTCACACACACACTCACTCACTCTCACACTCACACACTTACACTCACACACTCACTCACACACACACTCACTCACACTCACACACTCACACTCACTCACACACACTCACACACGCACTCACCCACACACACTCACACACACACTTACTCCCACTCACTCACACACACTCACATACTCACACACACACTCACTCACTCTCACACTCACACACTTACACTCACACACTCACTCACACACACACACTCACTCACACTCACACACTCACATACTCACACACACACTCACTCTCACACTCACACACTTACACTCACACACTCACACACACACTCACTCACACACTCACACTCACTCACTCACACACACACTCACTCACACACTCACTCACTCACTCTCACACTTACACACTCACTCACACACTCCCACACACTCTGCTACACTCCCACACACTCCCTCACACTCTCTCATACTCCCACACACTCTCCCACACACTCCCACACTCCCTCACACTCCCACACACTCCCTCACACTCTCCCACACTCCCACACACTCCCACACACTCCCTCACACTCTCCCACACTCCCACACTCCCTCACACTCTCCCACACTCCCACACTCTCCCACACTCCCACACACTCTCCCACACTCCCTCACACTCCCACACACTCCCACACACTCTCCCACACTCCCTCACACTCTCCCACACTCCCTCACACTCTCCCACACTCTCCCTCACACTCCCACACACTCCCACACTCCCTTACACTCCCTCACACTCTCCCACACTCCCACACACTCTCCCTCACACTCCCACACACTCCCACACTCCCTCACACTCCCTCACACTCCCTCACACTCCCTCACACTCTCCCACACTCCCACACACTCCCTCACACTCCCCCACACTCTCTCACACTCCAACACACTCCCACACACTCCCACACTCCCTCACACTCCCTCACACTCTCCCACACTCCCTCACACTCCCTCACACTCCCACACTCTCCCACACTCCCTCACACTCTCTCACACTCTCTCACACTCTCCCTCACACTCCCACACACTCCCACACTCCCTCACACTCCCTCACACTCTCCCACACTCCCTCACACTCCCTCACACTCCCACACTCTCCCACACTCCCTCACACTCTCTCACACTCTCTCACACTCTCCCTCACACTCCCTCACACTCCCACACTCTCCCACACTCCCTCACACTCTCCCACACTCCCACACTCCCTCACACTCCCACACTCTCCCACACTCCCTCACACTCTCTCACACTCTCTCACACTCTCCCTCACACTCCCTCACACTCCCACACTCTCCCACACTCCCTCACACTCTCCCACACTCCCACACTCCCTCACACTCACTCACTCCCACACACTCCCACACACTCCCACACACTCTCTCCCGCACTCCCTCACACACTCCCACACACTCCCACACACTCCCTCACACTCCCACACACTCCTACACTCCCCCACACTCCCTCACACTCTCCCACACTCCCACACTCCCTCACACTCCCTCACACTCCCTCACACTCTCTCACACTCTCTCACACTTTCTCACACTCCCACACACTCCCACACACTCCCTCACACTCCCCCACACTCTCTCACACTCCAACAAACTCCCACACACTCCCACACTCCCTCACACTCCCTCACACTCCCTCACACTCTCACAGTCTCTCACACTTTCTCACACTCCCACACTCCCACACTCCCTCACACTCTCTCACACTTTCTCACACTCCCACACACTCCCACACTCTCCCACACTTCACCTTCCTTCCCTATATTTACACAGCACCAGGGTACTCATTTAAGTCTGAGTCGACCTAGAGCAGGCAAATGGCAGATTCAGATTCTCATCACCGATGTTGACAGTGAGAGGGAATTGGACTCGGGTGGCTGGGTCCATAGCTCTGTGGGCAAAACACAACCCTCCCGCTCCCCACACGCACTCATCACATCTCAAGTTGAACACGTGGGCTTTATCCATAAGAGGTTTTTTTGGGGTTATATCGCGCAAATGTAAATGTATCGTTAAGCCCGCCACCACCCGACACAGCCAATTAGTAAGGTTTGTCGCGTAAACAGAACATGCCAATTCGTTATGCTAGTACAGCACACCGGTGTGTTGGAGAGTAAACCCAAACTTGTCTGTCGCCTGATGATACCGGTTGTAATTATGGGCGAAACGTCGTACTCGAATCGTAAACGTTGTGGGTTTACTCTCCAACACACCGGTGTGCTGTACTCGTAACGTATTGACATGTTTTGTTTACGTGACAAACCTTACTAATTGGCTGTGTCAGGTGTTGGCGGTTTTAACAACACATTTATATTTACGCGATCTCACAAAAAAAACCTCTATTATGCACTCATACATACGGACCTGCACACACATATTCTCATAGACTCGCTTGCAAATTATGGAACAGACCCAGGTTCCATGGGATGACTGACACGGATACCTGGCAAGATGCACCACCTATGCTCCCCACTGTGCCACCTCGCTGTTTTATCCGCCCGACGCTCTGCTCGTTGTTGTGAGCATTGCTCCTTCACCCTTCGTCGTTGTTGAAGGGCGACTGGCTTCAACTGCGCAGGAGCCTCAAAGTGCACTTAGCCTGGCACTCCCCGGTAGCTTCATTCACGAGCCTTCTCCACAGAGGCCGATCTTGACACCGCTGGTACCAATCATCGGAAAGCCCACTCAGCTCCACATCCTCCTGTACCTCATCGGTCCATCGCTTCTCTCGAACGACCGTGCTGCACCCGTTCAGTCCCCTCTATTTGGCCAAACAAAATCTGCTTGGGCACACGGTGGCTGGGCATCCCAGCCAACACAGCCTCTCGCCTGCCGGAGGGGTTCACTGATGGGACTATGTCCAGCCAGATCCTTGAAGGACCCGTAAGCTCCTCAAACTGAAATCCAGTCTGGTTAAACGCAGGATGGATCGAAGGCAGTCGCAGATGTTCCCATAAAAGGGGTCCACATTTCGTTCCAGTTCTTACGGGCGACATGTCCCAGCCAAAACAGCCTTCCCTGCCGTAGGGGCTCACTGATGGGACTTGTGTCCAGCTAGATCCTTTAAGTTTCTGTGAGCTCCTCACCCTGCAATCCAGTCTGGTTAAACCCAGGATGGATCGTAGGCAACCGCAAATGTTCCCATAAAGAGAGTCCATAAGTATTTCGCAAGTACGGAGAAAAGAAGGCATTTTAAACTGTGGCTGTGGAAGACCCAGGAGCGTCGTGTGAAGCGACATGCCAGGCAGTTCGCACAGCGTGCTACACAGCCGATGAAACGAAGGAATGATGAAAAGGAATATCAGGTCGCCGGGTTTGCAGTGCAGTGCGATAACCACTCTGGATGGGTTTATTTTTAAATCAGGATTGCTCAGCACAGGCCCAATCGCCCGAAACGCCACGTGGCCAGCGACAAACAGCACAACATAATCTCAAGTAGAGTAAGGGTTGAACACGTTTCTTGAGTTGAGCAAAAGTTGTTGTAAGAACTTGAGATATGAGACGATGGCAGGGAAATTCCACGGTGGAGCAGAACCAGGGATGGACATGCAGTGTGGTAGTTGAGTGAATGGGTGAGTGCTGTATGTTTGTGGGTGAGTGGGTCAGTGTATTGTTGTGACTTGCAGTGTGGTGGTTGAAACAGTGTGTGGATGAGATGAAATAGCCAGTCTGGTAGACCGAATCCTCAACATGGGTGGAGGAATCAATGCGTGAAGTTTGTGGGAGGAAATTAACAATTCTCTTAGTGATATAAAGAGTGATCAGGGCGACCGCCTGCGGGTGGAGTTTGCGAGTGAATCCGTGAATTCTGGATCATCAATCACCCTTACTGCTTGCTGCTCTACATCGAATTCTATGGAGTGCAGTGAAATAGGAAGTGGGTTACTCCACACCAGAAGTGACAAGTCGTCCAACTTCTCTGCGTGTATCGATGTGTGACTGTGTGTGAGCAATAGTGTGTGTGTGTCGGGAACGGTCGTGTAGTGGGTAGTGTAGTGGGTAGTGTAGTGGGTAGTGTAGTGGGTAGTGCAGTGGGTAGTGTAGTGGGTAGTGCAGTGGGTAGTGTAGTGGGTAGTGTAGTGGGTAGTGTAGTGGGTAGTGCAGTGGGTAGTGCAGTGGGTAGTGCAGTGGGTAGTGTAGTGGGTAGTGTAGTGGGTAGTGTAGTGGGTAGTGTAGTGGGTAGTGTAGTGGGTAGTGCAGTGGGTAGTGCAGTGGGTAGTGTAGTGGGTAGTGTAGTGGGTAGTGTAGTGGGTAGTGTAGTGGGTAGTGTAGTGGGTAGTGCAGTGGGTAGTGCAGTGGGTAGTGTAGTGGGTAGTGTAGTGGGTAGTGTAGTGGGTAGTGTAGTGGGTAGTGTAGTGGGTAGTGCAGTGGGTAGTGCAGTGGGTAGTGTAGTGGGTAGTGTAGTGGGTAGTGTAGTGGGTAGTGTAGTGGGTAGTGTAGTGGTTAGCGTGTCGTGCTACCAACCCCGCGGCCCGAGTTCTACTCCCGCTCACAGCCAACACCGGTGACGATTTCCTGAATCGTTCCTGGACCTCGCGTGGTATGTAAAAAACGCATCTAGGGAGACAAAGGCGGTCGGGCGCGGTGTTGGTCACCCGTCCCTTCGTGAGCTGTTCCTGGACAGTCAGCACTTGCCCCAAAGGTATAAGGATACGTATGGGGTGACCTTTGTCTTTGTGTGTGATAGATGCACGCATACACGCACACCACTTAAAGTACTCTCTCTGCTGAGGGGCCGTCCATAAATGACGTCACGCACCTGGGGAGGGGGTCAGACATTTGTGACGATGTGTGACAAGGGGTGGGGGGGTTTGAGAAATGTGACGTCACATCAAAATGTGCAACTTTAAATAAATATAGACAACACGTTCTACTTAATTAAATAGACTTTTTAATAAATGTTTTCTCCTACAACATCAGAGTGCAGCGGAACATTAAATACGCACTACAAAGACAATAGTTTAAATCGATTTGAAGCATTTTTTTTATATTTGGGGGGGGGCAGAGCTTTGTGATATCATATTTGAGGGGGGGTCTGACCTTTTTGTGACGCCGTGTGACGAGGGGGGGGGGGGTCAAAAATAGTCCAAAATCGCGTGACGTCATTTATGGACGGCCCCTGAGTCAATCTAGGGGAGATCCAGGCCACATAGGTTGCCTGTTGCTGGAGTCACACCCAGGTTTTGTGTGTGTGTGTTAGGGTTTGACTGCAGTGCAAATGGCAAACAAAAATTGCACCACTCCCCTATAACAACCCGACACCCTCACTGTGTGCCACACATACACACAGAGAGAGTGTGTGTGTGTATATATATATGTGTGTACACACATATATATACACACACAGAGATAGTGTGTGTACATACACACAGAGAGTGTGTGTGTGTGTGTATATATATGTGTGTACACACATGCATACAGAGAAAGTGTGTCTATATATATATGTGTGTACACACACATATATATATACACACAGAGAAAGTGTGTGTACATACACACAGAGAAAGTGTGTGTACACACATGCATAGAGAAAGTGTGTCTATATGTGTGTACACACATATAGACACACAGAGAAAGTGTGTATGTATGTGTACACACACACATACATACACACAGAGAAATGTGTGTGTGTACACACACTTTCTCTGTGTGTATGTGTATGTGTGTGTGTACACACACACATACACACACACCCAGAGAAAGTGTGTGTGTATGTGTACACACATACACACATACATACACACTTTCTCTGGGTGTGTGTGTATGTGTGTGTGTACACACACACGGGAGGGGTGTGTAAACAGCAATTCTAAAATCGGCACACACCCACGGACAAGACAAAGATGGTCCGTGTCGCCTGTGCACAGATTGTTGGGCCAGCTGCTGTGAGCGAGGCAGGCGGATAGCCAACAACCACAACCACGCCCGACCGCCTTTGTCTCCCCTCCCCCCCCCCAGTGGCGATGTTTACTCCACACCTCACCAGGTGCTCCCACTCATTTGAGGCTGAGTAGACCTAGGGGGGGGGGTGGCCCCGAGACCTGTTCGGAAAATCGTCGCCGGTGTTGGCCGTGAGCGGTAATCGTAGCGCAAGGTTGCTAACCGCTGCGCCACCGCTCCCCTATATGCAAGTGGGCACCACGCCCGACCGCCTTTGTCTCCCCAACCCCCCCCCCGATGTTAACACACCGCATCGAGGTAACTCATTTGAGGCTGAGTCGACCTAGGGAAGGAGACCCCAGGACCGGTTCAGATGACCGCGACACACACAGCGTGCACTACAAAGACAAAGCTCCCCCGTGTAGCCTGTGCACAGACTGTAGGGGCAAGTGCTGTTAGCCAGCGGCACCTATGAAGGGCCGGCAACTGCGCAGAGCACCACGCCTGACCGCCTTTGTCTCCCCCAGTGGCGACGTTTTACTCATTTGAGGCCGAGTCGACCTAGGGGGCGGCCGGTTCAGATAATTATCGAACTCGAGCCTCGCCGGCTTCGCAGCGTGGCACTGACCCCGGGGGGTTGTGGGGGGGGGGGCAATAAATAATAAATAAATAACGCGCGAGCCAGGGGTCACGACCTCTCCTCGCCTCCCACAATGCACCGCTCCCGAGTCAGCTGATTGTTCCTCCCCTCCCTCTACGGTTGCGTGGCAACGGCTGCCGCCCCCCCGCCCCCCCCCCGCCCGCCTCCTCCTCGTTTTTCGTGGCGGCCACATCACGAATTGGGCCACTGTACTACGATGTCAGCGGTGCCAATTGTGTGCCGGCTTCACGTGGAAGACGGCACCACCCCTGACGATCGGGGGCTGTCACACCCATGCGGGCTGACGACGCCGTCTTCTCTCTGTAGTCTTTGTGCGGCGGAGATTTGAGTTGTTGAGGTCCGCGCACGGCCGATTACGGGAGAACGCATTTTTTTTGTCTTATTTGTCTGTGTTTCTGCCCTGCGATGGAGGAACTTTGGCGGGTGGTGGGCCCCACCATCGAGACAGACCGGTGGTGGAGGCCCCACCGCGCCCTCGTGGTCACAACCACAACACATCCACACCCCCCAACCCAGCCCAGTGGGCCATGACCTCAGGCCCCGAGTCAAACGACCTCAAGTTTCCTAGCTCGAAATCCCATAACCCTTCGAGTCCCCAAACCGACGAACCACGATCACCCAAATAGCCAGGAAAGCGTCCCGAACCTCACAAAAGCTGGAGCCAATCCCTGACCTAACATTCACCTACCCTAATCCATAACCTATCTATAACCTATTCTTGGTTCTTTCGGTAAAGTCACGTAGAAGGGAAATAATAAAATAATTAGTGTTTTTATTGTTTTCTATTTATATTAATTTATTATTTCCCTTCTACGTGACTTTACCGAAAGAACCAAGACTGAATCCCTGCAGTCACGAAATCTTTAAATCAAATATCTATAATCTAACAATAACTCTCATCTGACCCGAAACCCAAACCTAACCCTCACCTAACCATTTTGCACCTCTTATTAGTGCGGTTGGGTGTGTACGGTTCAAAAGAAGTTCAACATATCTAAGCTATATTCCTAACAATACTAACTAACAAACAAGACATCTAACCTAACTCTAAGCTAACCATAAGTTATCCCTAACTGAACATTTACCACCCCTAGCCGAACGATTACCAAGTATCCCGAAACTTAACCCAACCTCTAACCCAGCAGTAGAGTGAGCTGCTCACAATCGGAATGTTCAAATCCTTGTTGGGGGTTAACTCAACCGATCATTTCTCAGGGGTCGATAAAATATGCACCACTTTGTGAGGAAATCAACAGTAATTGTCACTCACCCCCACCATAGGAACGTGGAATGTCCACCACCGCCTCTGCAAGCCTATGAATGGGAAATGAACTCCCGCCTCAACACTAACATTAGCAGGAATTCACCTTGGCTTTGACCACAACCTATAACCTAGCCCCCCATCCCTTTCTCTAACCTAACCCTAAGCACAAACCAGCTGTCCGCTATAGCCGGGCCACAGGGAAGTCCGTTAAGGACGATTCAACCAGAAACGATCAACCGCTCTTGTAACAACTTGCCCAGGCTGTGCGTGACTGAGCTTGATGCTTAGGGATATGAACAAAATAGTTTGAATGTATGCTCAGCTGTACCATTATTGCACTCTCGTGACATCACTGAGATGGTATACATCGTTACAACTGACAAATCACCACCATTGATTGTTATTGTAAATTCACAATCATTGCCACCACCAACCAATAACCACAATCATCGTTATCATAAACTGAAATAATCAGTCATCATCAATCACCAATCACAATAATACTTATCATCAATCTAAATCTACAATCACAATAAGCGTGATCACATTATTGTTGAGTCGATAAGGTCTGAGTCCCAACCCCCTTTTCCAGGAGGGCCCTGCCAAGTTTTCACAATCGGAGGCGATGATCGCTATGTATCATCCCAAATGTGTAATCTGCGTCTAATCCTAACATTTGTTAAATTTTTGCCCATGACACCGGCACACAATTACTTTACGAGATATTGAACAGCGGTTACTACACACCACGCGGTATTTACCAGGGCGGCCGCTGGATTCCAACTCGTGAACCTCCGCAACAAGCAGGCCAACGAGCTTCAGCCGGGCCACGACGACACCGCCCTTGCAATAAGAGACCACGGTAATGATCACCACCACCACCACCACGACCACGACCACCTCCACTACCAACGTCACTATGATCATTCCACTCCTAAAGCAGCCCTCCCCTCTCTCCGTCGGAGTGGGCCGGCGTGCGTGAGGTCCAGCCGGCTGGGCGGTGGCCCGGTGCGCACGTCACGGCACCACGCAGAACAGACCGGGACAAAGTTCAGCGACCAAGGCAAAGCCACAGGAATGCACAGGGATCAACACGGCCCACAAAGCCGCGTGTTTGCAGTATACACATACGGTATACTCCACAGCAAATACAGCATTGGTCCTGGAATAAAGTAGGCAGTTTTGAAAAACTATTACGATTACTCGACTATTCCATCAATTTTTACAACTATTTCAGTTTGTGATTCGATGTTTTAAATATTTTGTTTTGTATTGTAAGGTGACGGTAAAGGTTCAGCACTGCAATTGCTTGTCCATGTCACTGTTGGTAGAATGATGTCCACTAGAGGGGGCTCCGGTCTAGGGTATTTTGGACCAATTTTCAACGCTGGCCAGACGTCTTCACGGGAACTATATAACGAGACAGGATAATGGCGAGAAAAGATACAAACGAGGCGGTAAAAACGTGTCAACACCAATAATCGACATTCAATCGAATTAACAATCCCTCAATTGGTGACATCAGTATCATCATCATCATCATGAATTACGATATTCTCTCAACACTTCACTGCACTTACACTGTTGCTAAAAATAAACTCATAAAAATTGATGATGAGATGATTAAATAAAATGCACATTAATTGCCGTGATAATTGTGCTGTGTGCAGGCCACAGTCGGTGGTGCTGGTGGTGATGATAATTCTCCATGCTTTGAGCACAGACCCAAGTCAGCATTGTAGCACATGAGCTGTATGGCAATCAATTGCAGCAGCTCAGATGCCCAGTCGTGCACCACGATGAAACCGAAATTGAAGAACTAGAAGTGGGTTGCTACATCATGGGACCTCCTTTGCCAGTACCAAAATATACTAATAGATAAACAAATGAAATTATACTAATAGGTAAAAAAAAGAAATTATAGTTATTTATTTATTAATTTTAATAAAAAAAAATTTACCTACGTGACTTTACCGAAAGAACTAAGAGTATGAATCCTTGCAGTCACGAAAGCTTCAAATCTAGAATTATACTAATAGGGGTTTTCCACCTTTTGGCGTCATCTGGTCGAACACCATATGAGACTAGGCTCTAAAGAAAGCTGTCTCTGGTGTGGACCAATCAGTTTCAAAGACGATGCATAAATTATCAGAGTATTGTTTTTTGTTTGCATTTGACTGCAAGTATTGTGGTTAATGTAAGCATTATTCCTTGCAAAAGGTGTCAGTTTTGTTGCCAGAAAAAAGGGGAAAACCCTATTAGTAGAAGTGGGTTCATGAATGACCAAGAATGGCACCAAAAATCAGGAAAAAATATATTCCCTTCCCAAAATGCTAGTTTTTCTTAGAGAGCGGGCTGTGACCTGGTACAGAGAGCGGGTACGCTGAGAGAACTCGACAAGCCTCCACCACCTCACTGCCGTCTGCGAGTCGCAAATAGGAAAGGGACGTTGAGCGAATACCTGGGAGTGCACATTTAGATCAAGGTTTAAGACAGAGAGTGGGTGATTGTAATCTGTTCGTCATCCACCCATCCGCCCACCCACTGCGGCAAACAAGCAGGCAGACGGACGGACGCAGTGACAGAATGACCACGCATGAGCCAGCCGGAATTATAATTTGGAAAGATAGAGAAAAGGAATATCCGAAAATATTTAACGACGAACGCACAGAGGCATTATCCAAAACTCAAAGGGCATGAACTCCCTGGAGTCTAGCCCTATGCAGAATACGCACAACACGACACACAGAGGAGGGAGGGGATGGTGGGGGGGGGGGGGAACACGTTTTCCGCATGTTGAACTCGTATGTATGTATGTTGGACTTCTTTTGCACCGTACGTAGCCAACCGAGTCCGTTCCGAGAGGAGACGCGAGATGCACCGGCGTTCGCAACGCGCACCACGGTGAGCCACGCGGTGACGCCAGCGTCGAATAAAAACGACACAGATTTGAAGCTTTCGTGACTGCAAGGATTCATACTCTTAGGTTTTATCGGTAAAGTCACGTAGGTAAAAATAAAAAAATAAAATACAAATAATAGGAATAATAATAGAAATGAAATGATAATTTTATTTAATTATAATTTTCTTTCTATAATTTTTATTTTATTATTTATTTTTACCTACGTGACTTTACCGAAAAAAACCTATGAGTATAAAAACGACACACTCAGCGGCAGAGATAGAGAGAGAGCCAGAGCGAGCGGCTCGCGATCGGAAAGTTGCGGGTTCAAATCTGGGTTGGCCTCATCATCCCTCCAGGGTCGAATGAATAGGACTTTGTGGGCAACGCGACAGTGGTTGTCCTATGGATATAGACTCGCGCCCCGCCAAAGCAATGTGGAATTTCCACCACTGGCTCTGCAGGGTTAACGGAAGATGAGCAATGCCCCGATGCTCGTTTGAGTCGGACATCGCTCCGACTGGATATTCCTGATCCCTCATGTACGTCGGTGATTTACACAGAAATACAGCCTTAGTTGAAAATTCCTTTCTGGCAAGTCCATGTCGCGTAGACTTTCAGTTTTATTTTCCTCTGTATAACCTCTCACCACTTTGTGGGGAAACAGAGGCAGCCGTGCACAGCGGCGGCTCAATAGGTACTCACTAACGGCACTTTCTCCCAACAGCCTTCGCGACTACAGGGAGTCTCTTTTGTGTGGTTGTGTGTGTATGTATGTATGCGTAAGGAGTGGATAGCGGTGGTGCAGCGGTTAGCGTGCTGCGCTACGAACCTAGCGACCCGGGTTCGATTCCCCCTCACGGCTAACACCAGTGACGATTATCTGAACCGGTCCTGGGCCTCCCCTAGGTCGACTCAGCCTTAAATGAGTACCTGGTGTAGTGTGTAAACATCGCCACTGGGGAGACAAAGGCGGTCGGGCGTGGTGCTGGCCACCCACCCCCTCGTGTACCGTTCCGGCCTTCATAGGTGTTCGCTAACAGCACTTGCCCCTACAGTCTGTTAAGGCTATACGGGGGATCTTTGTAAGGAGTGGTGGCGCAGTGGTTAGCGCACCGCACGACGAGCCCCGGCCGACCTGCCTTAGATTGCCGATAACGGCGGCCAACGGAAATCCTGAATTCCACTCGAGTGGCAATCTGAAAGCCACTCCAGAATTTAGTTTCCGCTCGATTCTTTCTGCTCCAGAGCCTACCAGGCAGGCGACGTCACCGGCTAAAACCCACGTTCCGGTATCACCCTTCTCCCCAACGCCACGCCACGCAACCGGTGAGTATGCCAACGATGGTGACGATGAAATCGATAATGTGAATGATATTTGTGCAGTGGTGGGGGATAGGGGAGGAGTATTCCCACCTCCCCCCCCCCATCTCTTGAGACCTCCGAAATTTGGTATTGTGTTGATATTTAATAATAGAATAAAATGTTGAGTGACATTAATGTATGGGGCCCAATTTGTTAAAGCTTCACATTTTGGGACCAAGCCACTAAGCCCCCCCCCCCTCAACCCACCCCGCTTTGGGAAGTTTCTAGATCCACCTCTATAGTTGTGATAATGGTGATGAAAAAGATGATGGCGTTGAGGATGATGATAACGGTGATAATGCTGATGATAGTAATGGTGGTGATGATCACGATGATGATGGCAATGGTGACGATGGTGAATCGATTACTTACAATTAGTATACGACTGGTTTTGGCGCTGCGGTCAGCACGTTGCGTTACTAACCCGACCACCTGAGTTCAACTCCAAACCACAGCTAATATCAGCGGTGAGTGACACCTGGCCCAGTCCCAAGTACACTCAGCATTGGGGAGACAAAAAGGCAGCCGATACCTTTTGGGCTGACTAGTGGATGACCTGCCCTCCTGTATCTTGCCGGCCTTCATAGGTACTCACTCACAGCATTCACCCCAAGTCTATAATAATCGTCATCATCATCACCTGTACCTCCATGTTTCTGTCGTTGCGACCGTTAAATACTTCGTTTGTTAGTTGTGCAATATCCCTTCAGGGACTCTGTACTAATTCTCAGCAATATCAATGTGTTTGTGTGTTTTGTTGTTGCTGCTGCTGCTGCTGTGCTAATGGCACCACGGATCTCCCGTAGAAAACTAACCGGGCGACTGGCTAGACGGGATCATCCGTGTAACAAATAAAATAAACTCTAATGTATGTATGTGTGTGTGCATACGTAGTGCGGAATTGTGACCAACTCAGCCTTAAATTGGAATTGGTGGAGTGTGCTAACATCAACACCGGGGAGACAAAGGTGGCAAGGCGTGGTATTGGCCACACCACTTTTCGTGCGCCGTGGTGACCTTGACAGGTGCTCGCGAATAGCACTTGCCTCCACAGTCTGAGCCCGCTACACGGGCAGCTTTGTCTTTGTGGCTGCCAAGAGCGGTGGTGCAGTGATTGGCACACTGTTCTACATTTTACACTGGCGTCAGGTGGTAACCGAACATTGCCTGGGCCTTTTCCAAGGTCGACTCGGCCTTAAATGGCTATCGGCGCGGAGTGTGAACGTGCCGGCCTAAATAGGTGCTCGCTAACGGCTGCACAGTCCACAAGGCTGCGTGTGTGTGAGCGAGCGCGATTGAGTCACGACACACAGCTGTCATGTAGCTCACTCACCGCAGCAGCGATCACCGCCACCCTCACTGCCGGCCCAGCACTCACCCATACCCAGGCTCATCCCAAAAACAAAGACCGCCCCCCCTCTCTCTCTCATTGCACCCCCCCCATCCACTCACCGACCGACCCAGTCCCCCAAAACAACACACCTACTAACCCACCCACCCTCTCCCCTACCCATCAATTAACCTACCATTGCAACCGTCTAATACTCACTAACCGCCAACTCATCCACCAACCAACCCACCAAAACACCCACTAACTCGTCCACCCGCTAAGTCACCCACCCACAAACCAGCTAACTAACAACATAACACACCAATGCACTCAGCTACCCACCCAAACAACCACCCACTCGGCCACTTACAAACGCCAAACGCAACCACCAACCCACTCAGCAACCAAAAAACCCCACCCACCCATTCACCTACCTGCTGGGCCACCCACCAACCCATTCACCTACCCGCCTGGCCACTCACCCACCCATCCACCTTCCCGCCCACCCTCCCATCCAACTACCCGCCCGCCCACCCACCCACCCTTCCAACGACACGGCCACCCATCCATCTACCTGTATCACCCTCCCATCCAACTACCCACCCACCCATCCACCTACCCGCTCGCCCTCCCATCCAACTACCCACCCACCCATCCACCTACCCGCCCGCCCTCCCACCCACCCATCCACCTACCCGCCTGCCCTCCCATCCAATTACCCGCCCACCCATCCACCTACCCGCTCACCCTCCCATCCAACTACCCGCCTACCCACCCATCCACCTATCCGCCCGCCCTCCCATCCAACTACCCGCCCACCCATCCACCTAGCCGCCCGCCCTCCCATCCAACTACCCGCCCACCCATCCACCTAGCCGCCCACCCTCCCATCCAACTACCCTCCCACCCATCCACCTACCCGCTCACCCTCCCATCCAACTACCCGCCCACCCACCCATCCACCTATCCGCCCGCCCTCCCATCCAACTACCCGTCCACCCATCCACCTAGCCGCCCACCCTCCCATCCAACTACCCGCCCACCCATCCACCTACCCGCCCACCCACCCATCCAACTACCCGCTCACCCTCCCATCCACCTATCCACCCACCCATCCACCTACCCGCCCACCCTCCCATCCACCTACCCGCTCACCCTCCCATCCACCTTACCCACCCACATTTCACGCCGCAGTGGGCTCGCGTCCCAGAAGATTGGAGGTGGCAGGGACTCGGTAATCAATTAGCGGGGCTCGTTGTTTGGCGGGGGGAGGAGGGAGAAAGGCGTGGGGGGGGGTACCGAGTCTGTGTTGCGTCGTATCAATGATCGGTAGCCAAGGTTTTTTAAAATCCCTTCCGTCGTCTATTTTCCCAATTTTTTTAGTTTCCTAACCCTTGCTCTAAGCAAGCAACCGAGTGACTCTTCGTCAGTATATATAAAGACATCAAGACGCTGGTGCTCATCTCCCTGAGCTAGTGGTGGAAATTCCACATTCCTGTTGCGGGGACGACGTGTCTGTTCCATAGCTACAACCGCTGCAGACTTATCCGATTACACATTCAACGGTGCTGCTTGTTGCTGGCCTCTCGGCGTTTTGGGGGGGGGGGCGCATTCGCACACTGCTCGGCAAAACCGTGATTTAAACCACAATAAAGAAAAGAGCACTCTTCTGGCTCAAGTGCGAGAATTCCCTGGCTTCGCCAAACAGATCTGTGATGAGTTCCCCAATCCACACACACAAAGACACCCCATGTAGCTCCGTAAACTGGTCAGGCAAGTGCTGTTGGTGAGCACAAGGTGGGGGGCGGGCGGGGATGGGGGGTATAACCAGCACCCACGCACCCGACCGCCTTTGTCTCCCCAGTGCTGATGTGTACCAATGCCCTATAGGTGTTCAAAAGGCACAACAACAGCAGGAGTGGCGGTGACGTCTTCACAGCGCTTGTGCCAGGCTTGACACATTCACATTGACATATAAAGATCCCCCCTGTAGCCTTAACAGACTGTTGGGGCAAGTGCTGTTAGCGAGCACCTATACAAAGGCCGGCACGGCACACGAGTGGGTGGATGGGTGGCCAACACCACGCCCGGCCGCCTTTGTCTCTCCAGTGGCGATGTTTACACACAACACCAGGTACTCATTTGAGGCTGAGTCGCACAGACACACACACAGAGACGACAGACACACGCGTAACACAGTGAAACACACGTACACACACATTCACACAGACGCACCCTCTCCAGACTGAGACAGACAGACACACACACACGCGCGTGCCCTCACATTCATTAACACACACGTTCAATGACACAACACTCAAAGACAGAGACACACAGATACGCATTCACACACAGATAAAGACACAAATCCCCCGTATAGCCGACACAGTCTGTTTGGGCAAGTGCTGTTAGCGAGCACCTATTAAGGCCAGCACGGCACACGAGGGGGTGGGTGGCCACACACGCAGGAACAATCATTGGCATATCAGCGCACTGCGCCTTGCGATCCGTGAAAAGCCAGTGCCTTGGCAAGCACAGCAAAGTACAGCAGAGAACAGCACATCAGAGTACAGCAGAGCACAGCACAGCAGAGTACAGCACGACAGAGCACAGAAGAGTCCAGCACAGCAGACCATAGCAGAGTTATATAATTGCATCGGAGAGCACAGGCACAGTCAAGACATCCGATGATCTGGACCCGGACGAGCGCTCACCTGGTGACCAGATTTATTCGATTCACTCAGTCACTCACTCACCAGCGGTCAGTCACCGCCTTATCGCTCTTCTCTCGCTACCATCGTCACCTAGGAACCACACTCAAGTTCAGGCGAAGCGTCATGTTCACGGCGCATGGTCAAATTTCGCGGCTCGTACCCAGCGGCCACCCTGGTTAATAGCGCGCCGGTGTACGAGCAATAACTCCGCGCCGTCAGCTTCAGTTCCCGTGACGTCGAGTGAAAACGAGTAGACCATTTATGTGCCGTCGTCACGGAACATTTTTTTTCTTCCGTCAAACTTAAACAACCACTCGCAAATGACTCAGTAGGGTGTAATTTCAAAGTCGCATCGCCACCCCACCCCGATTGTAAAATTGCTGCGGACAATACCCATCTGTGAAAAAGAGCGTTCCTCGCCATAGCTTTGCGCTATAAACTACGGCGCGAATACCAAATGTAGCAATGATTGACTTCATGTCAGGGCTTGGGTGACAGGGATTCGCGAATCACGCACTGATCAGAGACATTTCACTATGCGCCTCCGATTAGCGCGGTTGGCTACGTACAGTGCGAAATAAGTTCAACATGCATACACATGAGGTGGTCCGCAGATGGAAGAAGAGCAAGTAGTTTGTTGATCTATAAGCAAAGAAATGTTGTGAGTATTATCCCATCGTATACACGGTGGGGTTTTTTTCCGGTTATCTCAAGTGTCCTCCCCGCACGAAGCCAAAATGCTCGCTGATGGAAAGTGGCCAAACGTCTCAAAGTAGTGGGAACCTCTTGAAAGGGAGTCTTGAGACTCGGTGAGGAATTATCGTATTGAACAAATTTATATTTACGATTAAAACAATAATTATCATTGCCATCATATACCGTTCGCGTAACCAACGGTAACCAAGCAACCGATGTAAATGTCTATCAATCGTGATTTGAAGCTTTCGTGACTGCAGGAATCCACCAATACTCTTTGGTTCTTTCAGTAAAGTCACGTGGGTAGAAAAATTATAGATCGCGACGTTTCGATCGCAACACAAGCAATCGTCATCAGGTGGGACAACTACAGCATGAAACAAACTGAAGTAATTCAGCAAAAAAATTGGTGAAGTAATTCAGCAAAAAAACTGAAGTAATTCAGCAAAAAAACTGGTGAAGTAATTCAGCAAAAAAATTGGTGAAGTAATTCAGCAAAAAAATTGGTGAAGTATTTCAGCAAAAAAACTGGTGAAGTATTTCAGCAAAAAAATGAAGTAATTCAGCAAAAAAACTGGTGAAGTAATTCAGCAAAAAAATTGGTGAAGTAATTCAGCAAAAAAACTGAAGTAATTCAGCAAAAAAACTGGTGAAGTAATTCAGCAAAAAAATTGGTGAAGTAATTCAGCAAAAAAATTGGTGAAGTAATTCAGCAAAAAAACTGGTGAAGTATTTCAGCAAAAAAACTGGTGAAGTAATTCAGCAAAAAAAATGGTGAAGTAATTCAGCAAAAAAACTGGTGAAGTATTTCAGCAAAAAAACTGGTGAAGTAATTCAGCAAAAAAAATGGTGAAATAATTCAGCAAAAAAACAGGTGAAGTAATTCAGCAAAAAAAATTGAAGTAATTCATAAAACAAACTGAAGTAATTCAGCAAAAAAACTGGTGAAGTATTTCAGCAATTTTTTCTTTCTGCAGTTGTTTCACCTGATGACGATTGCTTGTGTTGCGATCGAAACGTCGCAATCTATTATTTTTCTACCCACGTGACTATACCAAAAAAATCTAAGAGTATGTCTACCAATGTTCTGGAAGGGCTCCCGGATACATGGCCAAGTCTAATTAAATACAAACCTCAACAAAAAACTTTAAAAAAATTGGGCCCCAGAAAAAAATATGAATTACAGCCTGGAAGTTATAATTGGTTTAATTCATAGGGACAGAGACCTCGTGGTTTTAACACTGACGCACACACTGTACAGTACACGGTTAGCAGTCATCAATGGTGAACCGAGTAATTCGCCTCCATGTGAGTGTGACAATGATCTTCCGGAAAACGCCGCTACACCGAAGCCCCCCCCCCCACTACCACCAACCCAAGAGTCTCGCAAAGGAACACGGGGAGAAGTGCATTGCTTGGAATTAAACTGCGAGACAGGATGAGGAAGGAGGAACACGTGGACTAGAGGACACACACGGGGGTTGTCGGGCGGGGGGGGAACTCAATCACATCACGCAAAGCTGTTGAGACAAAGTCAGTGCTTGGCTCGGGAAGCTGGGGCAGGGCGCGCCGTTGGCTCGAATGGGCATGGTGGTCGTGGTGGTGGTGGCCCAGGATTGCAGAAATAATAACCAAGTGGCGGCAGCCGAGGTTTTAGAAGTCGGTGGTGGGTTCGGGAGGGATGCTTTCATCCAGCAGTGGATTGACCCCGTGGCTGATGATAAGGAGGGTGACCTACTCACAGATACGAAAATCACGGGAACTCCATTGCCCGTAGCAAAATATGAGAATATGGGTTTTTTTCCCCCCTTTTTTTCTGGCAACAAAAAAAGTATTGTGGTTAATGCAGACGTGATTCCTTGTAAAAGGTTTTTTTGTTGCCAGAAAAAAGGGGAAAAAAACCCTATTCTCAGATCCTATTATATAGTCGGAGACACTCACCTCTCTCGTCGCCCCCTCCATCACAACCCCAACACCCCTCCCCATCATCGCCCCCTCCACCACCCCTCCCCACCACACCCCTCCACCACAACCCTCCACCACACCTCCCCACCACCCCTCCCCACCACCCCTCCCCATCACCCTTCCCCACCACCCTTCCCCACCACCCCTCCCCTCCACCACACCCCTCCGTACCACCCCTCCCCACCACCCCTCCCCACCACACCCCTCCCCACCACACCCCTCCACCACACCCTCCCCACCACCCCCCCCCACCACCCCTCCCCACCACCCCTCCACCACACCCCTCCCCCGCTGTGCAGGAACACGATGTACGTTCACGCACCCCAGACCCCTCCCCCAAACGCCCGAGGGGAGGGGCGGCGGTGGAGTGGGGGGGGGAGAGGGCCAGCCGCGCGCATATCAACATCCGAAGAACCTTAATGAACTGAGTTCAGGCACAGAGTGGAGGGGGGGTGTTAGCCGCGTGGCAGCGAACTCAGATCTGCGGGTCCATAGCGCAGTGAGCTAACCGCTGCACCACCGCTCCCGCACGCAATGGTACAACAAGCCGAGTTCGATACGTGGTCGCCGTTCTGGCGAAAGATTAAATTATCTTTATCGATCGCTGTGTGGTTTTAACGAACAACACTCAGCCAATAAATTGGCCAAACATCCCAATGTAGCAGGAACCTCCCGAAAAATTAGTCTTGAGGCTCGTGGATAAATACATCGTATCACTTTTGTTTGAAAGATTTTCATCAACGCAATATGTTAACAAAATATTAACAAAAACAAAACACTCAACACATGCGTAAACAACGCTCTGTGTGTGGCCTCAAGAGTAAACATAACGGGCGACGTTTCGGGCAACGGCCCTTCTTCAGAGCATATACATTACCTTCTGTTTATGCGCACCGAAGAAGGGCCGTTACCCGAAACGTCGCTAATTATATGCTTTTCTTTTAAATCCACACGCGGTGCTGTTGACGAATGTGTTGTTGATTTTGAATGGTATTGTTAATTGTGCTTGTGCACCACCGGCAATGCTGTATTCATGAGTTCACTTTATTCTGCGCATACAAAAATATTCTCGAGCAGACGATGACGATGATGATGACGACGATGACGACGACGATGATGACGATGGCGACAACGATGATGACGATGGCGACAACGATGATGACGGTGATGACGATGATAGCGATGACAAAAATGACGATGATTGTGACGACGATGGTGACAATGACCACGACGATTATGACGCCGATGACGACGACGATGAGCCAATGTAACGAATGGTCGGGCTCATAATGCGCTTTACTTAACACCAGGGATTTCAAATGAACACCACCGTACAGTCAATGGATTCATCCAGCACCGCGTGCCTGGTGGCAGCGGTGGTGGTTGTCACCACAGTGGCGATGTCTACACACCGCACCAGGTACTCATTTGAGGCTGAGTCGACCTAGAGCAGGCTCAGGACCGGTTCAAATAATCGTCACCGGTGCTCGCCCTTGAGGGGGAATCGAACTCGCGACACCAGATTCGTAGCTCAGCGCGCTGACCGCTTCACGCGCGCTCGCTGTGCGTAAGCATCAGCACCGGTGGAAGACAAAGGCGGCCGGGCCTGTTGCGTCAGAGGTGCTCGCTAACAGCACTTGTCACCGACAGTCTGTTCGGGCTGTACGGGGTGGAGGGGGGGGGTCTTTGTCTCTGTGGCTGTGGGTTCCCTCCGGGCTCCCTCCGGGCTCCCTTCCCACGTGACGCCAAACGCTCATTCATCGCCGTACGTCCCAGTGCGGCAGGACCCTCTTGAGAGGGATAGAGCGAGCGCGCGAGTCGCGACGCTGTTTCTCCCCTGCGCGACTAAACAATGGACACCCTTGTTCAGCCGTTAAGCCGCGACCACCGTTCACTACCCACAACGTGGCACTGGGTTCATCGACAAAGGGTGGACGATGGAATGAGCCAACCTCTGCTGACCGAATGCTCTATCCACTGCTTCATCAATCCCAACAATAGCGCCTGCACACGGGAGGCCTTTTTTTGTTTTGGTCGCTCCATTTCCTCGGTTTTCACGTCTTATCGGACTCGTTCCCATGACAACAATCCAAAACATCACCCATCATCAACATCGCCATGACCCATCACCACCACCGTCATCAGCATCACCGCTGCTGTCGTCACCGTCATCCTGAAGAAGCTCCCCGGCACGCAGAGTGAAACGTCGGACACGGTGCCGAACACACGCGCGGTTACGACCTGCAAACGCGTGCGAGAGCTGTAGCATCATCATCGCCATCGTCACCACCGTCATCCTCCTCATTCTCACCTCCTCACACCATCCAAACCACCCCCACACTGCCCCCACTCCCTCCCCCTGCCTGATTAAGGCCACCAAGTGACATGTGGCGTTACCATGGAAACTCATCCTGCGAGCCCAATTCCCACCCGGGGGGTAGGTGGGGGTGGGAAGGGGTGGGGCGGGGCGGGGTTGGGGGGGTGGAATTGGGGGATGGGACGGGGGCTGTGGGGGGGGGGGCATGGGGCATGCAGGGAGGAGCAGAGGAGAGTGTTTGGGATGGGAAGGGAAGGTGGGTGGGTGGCTTACATTCCATCATCATCATCAAAAGTCATGGTCTATCTACTGTTGGGGTTTCTGGGTGAATGTCCTCGCTCTGCACAGTGCTGCGATGCCCGAAAGCTCAATTACCACGGGGGGTGGATGGGTGGCGGTGTAGGAGGGGAGTTGGTCTCTCTCTCTCCTCTCTCTTTGTGACATCACAGCTGAGACTTTCCCCCCCAACTGTTTTTGTGTGATCCGAATGGTCGAAGAGTCGGACCGGTATGCAGTAGAGCGATTGATGATTTGACACAATCGGAGGAGGCCAGCTGTAATATCTTTGCGAATTTATTATTTAATTACATGTTTCGTCCAATTATAAAATAAATACTGGTAAAAAAAAATGGCCGGAGTTCAAATGTCAGTGGCTATTTGGGTGCTTGTGAGACTTTGTCCGGCAAATCCATCGCCGCTCCCTCCCCAACTTCGTTCCTCCTGCTCTCGGGGTGAGCTTGTGACCCGGCTACTCGCATTTATCCCCAACAGCCACGGTCGATCCACCGCTGGATGAAACGTCGTTCACAGTAAAGCCGCATCGTCACCATCTCTCACGATCCTGCGGTGCAACCGCCCATTCATCCGACGAGCACCTTGCCCACGCAACCACGATTAGCCCGCGGTTGGCTACGTACGGTGCGAAAGAAGTTTAACGTACATGCATCCACCTCCGACGCGAGCTGAACATCATCACTCCATATCAAATGCATCGTGGATGCGCTCGCGAAATAATAACAATATAATAATCAACATTTATGATGCGCATTCCATCCCAGGAATCCAATGCACAATGCATGGAAAGCAGGAAACAAAAACAGAGCCACGGCAACCGACCAAACTAAAGAGGGACAGCCACTTTAAAGAGATGGGTTTTCAAAGCAGACTTTAATATATCTCAATTTAACACGTAGGCTGCTCTATTTAAGACCGGAAGCAACAGGAGAGCTTCACCATTCTTGCCCGATGAAGCTGATTGTAATTATCAGCGAAACGTCGAACTACTCAAATTTTAAAATGCTGTTGATTCTCTCTTCAGCACACCGGTGATTTGTCCTTTGAAAACGTGACACATTTTTTATTGTTTGGCCGTGTCGGGTGGTGGAGGGTTACGACACATTCATAAATAACGCGATCTAACCCAAAATTCTATATTATGAAGTTTAATATATCTACCGACTCTGATTTCCTGATTTCAAGTGACAAGGCGTTCCGTAGCTTGGGTGCCACGTTAACAAAAAGCCCGATCGCCAAAACAGCGCAACCTCGACCGAGAGTGCTGACCAGTTGGAGATCATAAGATCTTAAAATCCACTCGGAACTTGACCGGTAGCCAATGAAAAATATCACGTCCCCTGCTTTGGCTACCGCTCCGTCGTCACCCTTTGACCATCGGCAATCGTCCCTTCTGGCCGTGACCCGTCTGTGTCCAGGTAAGCGCCACTCGGGTCTTTGAACGATGCTCCCAAACAGTTCAAAGTTCAAAGTTAATTTATTAGGTATAGCCCTGTGAGCCATTCGGCTCTTGAATCGGGTGCAACCGCAACAAACAAAAAACAGAAACATGAACAAAAATGACGATGCCATCAACCCTGCGTGGATGTTCTCTTGCCAGCAAGTCCCTCTCTTCTGTCCGTCGGCGCACTTCCAGGCATGCATCTCTCCACGCTTCTCTGCGCACTTTTCATTGCTCGGTGGGGATAATGTAATTCGACGACATCACTAGATGGGTCAATGCTATTTCAAATAGTCATCACAAAACCTAGAGCCCCGAGACCCGAGTTCAATTCCAAACCACGGAAAAACATCGGCACCTGAGGCCTGTTCCGCATGCAAGCCCAAGCTGCCCTTGAACCAGCGTGGTGAAGTATGGTTCAACAACCCCCCCATCAGTGACACGGCCTGGGGAAGTCTTCATCCAGAAGTGGATTGAAAAAGGGCTTTCACATTTCTCGCACTGCCATTGAAGTGTGAATGTTATTTCAAAAATGAGATAATATGTGTTTTAATACACAAAGTATGATTACCAATTCCTGGAAAAACGTAATGTTTAAATTAAAAACACACATCGTGTGCCATCCATGGATCTCAGCGCGAACTGCATTTCTAATGACAGGTGGGCTCACACACACTCCTGTACACACAGAGATGCCCCATCGGGACAAATATTGTTGGCGAGCACCTATTAAGGTCACCATCGCACGCAATGGACCGGCCACTGCGGAATCTCTACCACCGCTGTCCACTCGCACACACACACACGCACCATGGCGAGTGATGGTGATTCAGATAATCATCATCACTGGTGTTGGTTATGAGCGGGAATCGAACTCGCGTCTCTGGGTTCTCAGCACAGCATGCGCTAACCACTGCACTACCTTCCCTACACACGTGTACACAAAGACAAAGATCTCCCCCCCCCCCAGTATGGCCTTAACAAACTGTAGGGACAAGTGCTGTCAGCGAGTATGAAGACCGGAACGGCACACGGGGGAGGTGGGTGGCCAGCACCACGCCCGGCCGCCAGGTACTCATTTGAGGCTGAATCGACCTAGGCTACGCCCAAGACCAATTCAGATATTCGATGTTGGCCGTGAGCGGGAAACGAACTCGGGGTCGTCGCGCAGCGCGCCGACCGCTGCGCCACCGCTCCACGTAAATAAACACGCAGAGCCCCGGAAAGCGTTTAAGAGCCCGCTGCAAGTGCCGCAGCGTTAAGCGCAAACAACACAAAAGCTCGACACAATTAGCCAATACCACAGCGTGGGGCCATAAAAGGCGACGCAAATATATAACCGGCGACGTTTCGGGCAATGGCCCTTCATCATGGGCGAGCACCCATTAAGGCTTGCCCGGCGCACGAGGGAGGGTGGCCATCATCACGCGCGGCTGAATTTTGCATCTCCAATGCTCGAGTCTTACACAGCGCACACGGAGCGGGGGGGGGGGTGCGAGGTGGGGGAGGGGAGAGGGAGGTAAAGAGGGACGGGGGTGGGGGGTGTGAAGGGTGGGGGAGGGGTGCAGGGGGGGGATGTAGAGGGTAGGGGATGAGTAGGAAGGTGTTGGGAGGTGCAGAGGGGGGTGAGGGGAGGGAGGTAGAGGGGAGGGAGGATGCAGGAGAGGGGGGGGGGCTATATGGGTATATGGGGATGTAGAGGGTGGGGTGGGTGGGGGAGGGAACAGAGAGCGATCATGAGGAATGGAGTGTGAAGCGATGGGGTGAAGGTTGAGGGGAGGGGATGATATTGGAGCGAGCCACGCGAAATCACATCCATAATCATCATCACTTACAGCCAGCTGTCACCCGCTGTGGAACGAGGGCATCGCCACGCCACGGCAGTCAAGAGGATGTGTTTGACCATACTTCACCATACTGGTCAGGGGGGGGATTGCCGCAATCCTGAATTCCCCCTGGCCCCATCTCGTCCGGTTCATATGTCACTCGCCACTGATGTTAGCCGCTGCCAGGAATTGAACTCAGGTCGCCAGGTTTTTATCCTGTAGTGTGGCGTGCTAATCACTGTGTCACCAACCTCAGTGAGTCTCAACGCTCCATCCTGCAGGAGGATCCTGCTACACTGGTATGCCGAGTGATGCATGTTGGTTCTGTGCGGAAAGAAACCCGAGAAAACCCACCACGTCTACGAGTGGGTAGCGCTCAGAGCTCCGCACAGATGGATTCACGAATCCAATGCTCGGCTGCCATATCCCGGCCACATCATCATCATCGTCATCAATTATCCCTCCAGTTAAATGATCACTATTGTAATTGCCAGTTACTATCAGCAATATCATCATCATTCCTACGATGAGCCAGCACTGGAGAGACAAAGGCGGCCGTGCTGGCAACAACACGCCCTCGTGCGCTGTGGTGGTGCTGACAGGCTTATCACACTTGCCCCAACAGTCTGTGAAAGGCTATACGGGGGGGGGGATCTTTGTCTTTGTGTTATTACACAGCACAGCCCTGAAGGGATGTACAGCTGCTGGGACGCCTTATCTCCTCCCTCTCCCTCTCTCTCTTCCGATCCTACAGCGTCTCACTTCTCCCTCTTACATCTTCCCAATTATCTCCTCCTTTCTCTCTGCCATCGTGATATTATCTCTCCCGCTGTCTCTCTTCCCATTCGCGCCCATCTCATGTATCTCCTCCTCTGATGCATCCGCTCTCTTCGCTGAATACATCTCCGATTGATCTCTCCTCTTGTTTTTTGTATCTTCTCATTATCTCTCTTCTGCCGAACGAATCTCCCGTTTGTCTCCTGTCCCTCTCTCTCTCCCTCTCCTCTGTTTCCCTCTCCTGAATAGATTTCGTCTCGGTCTCAACCATCTCCTATCTCGAATGATCCCCCTCCTTTTCGACGCTCTATTTTATCTCCCTCTCTCCCTCGTATCTCTCTCAAATAGTTCTCTGCTTATCTTCTCCCACCCCCCTCTCTCTCTCCACTCTCCCCATTCTCTTCCCCTCCTCTCCCTGTGTGCTCCTCTCCCCGTACCGTTTTATCTCTCTTCTGCTTCGTCTTCATCTCATCTCTCCTTCGCACACTCCCACTCGATCCTCTCCCAGTGGAGCTGCCGAGCGCGCAGGCGGTGCAACTGCACAGAGCCACATGCCAACCACACCGCTCTCTGCCCTCCTCAGCTCTTTCCCTTTCTCCTCTACCTTCTCACCTACTCGCTCTCTCTCTCTCTCTCCGTTGTGCTCTCTCTCGCCACCCTCTCTCTTTCTCTCTCTCCCTACTCTCCCTACTCTCTCTCTCTCTCTGATTTCTGTCTCCCCGTGTGCCGCCTCTCTCATCTCATCTCCCACCATCATCACACTCATCATCCTCCTTCTCCCCTCGCTCGCCATTGCATAAGCGAGCTCACGTTCAAAACAAGTAGCACTGTAGTGATGATGACACACGCAGCAGCAGCTGATGGCGATGATGATGACACTAATGCTGCAGCTGATTATGATATTACTCCTACTACTGACTGATAATAATAATGCTGATGACTGCTATGCTGCTGATGAAAACGCTGCTATAGATGATGATGATGCTGATGACACTGCTGCTGATGATGACACTACTGCTGATGACACTGCTGCTGATGATGATGATTAGGTACACACTGTATATATCAGCTCATGCCCCGAAGCGCATGAAGGTTTCTTCCCGGCGGGCAAACCCCTCCCCCCTCACCCCCCACCACCCCCCTTCGACGAACCCCTCCTCACCCCGATCCCTTCGGTGGCTGGGCATGCGGGCTACATGACCCCCCCCACGACCCCCTCCTCCTCCTCCCTCCCCCCTCCTCCCTCCTCCTCCTCCCTCCCCCCTCCTCGCCACACCCAGCCTCACCCCTCTCGAGCACCACTCCCCGCCACACACAACGACGGCACGACCCCCACCCCACCCCCCCGGACACCCCACACCCCTCCCCCCCTCCTTATGAGCCCCCCCTCCCCCCCTTTTCCACAGCGCTCTCTTCACTCTTCACCAATTGCGATGGGCAGGAGGGGGATGGGGGGGGTAAATGACACCTGCAGAATGTAGAGGTACATTCTATGAAAAAGTGGGGGAGGGGGTGTAGCCCCCCCCCCGCCTATCCCTCCCCCTCCCCTCTCACCCCCCGCTGTACCCCTCCCATCCCTTGCTGGGCACATCACCTCCAGACCCCTCCCCAGCGCCGCGGACCCTAAAAATAGGCGAGGTGAGGGGAGGGGGGGCTGGGGTGGGGTATTGGGGGGGGGGGGGCAGGAGGGGGGCTGGGCTGGCCTGGGGAGGTGGGGGGGGCTGTGTACTGTGCCCCTAGAAGGCTCCACTCAGGCACTGCGCACACGGGCAGATAGAAAGCCGTGGAAGTTCCCGGCTCGTCAACACCACGGGGGGAATGGATTCGAATGCCCTGGTCACCAGGGGATTCGCATTTCAGCCCGGGTCGGTGTGGGTCGATAAACTCGTGGTGGTGGTGGTTGTTGGGGAGGGGGGGATTTCTCCGCTCCCGGCACACCACATCCAGTATAGCTCGTCTCGCTATGGCCTGTGGCTATCACACACACACACAGCGTGCCACATACTCCAAGCCTATTCTTAGGTTTTTTCGGTAAAGTCACGTAGGTAAAAAATTAAAATTAATGAAAGTAAAATAAAAATAAAATAAAAATCACGACGTTTCGGAGGCAACACAAGCTTCCGTCTTCAGGTGGAACCGTCACAGCACGATAGCTGTATAAACACTTGATTTTTATTTTATTTTTATTTTACTTTTATTAATTCAATTTTTTTTTTTACCAACGTGACTTTACCGAAAAAAAACCTAAGAATATGAATCCTTGCAGTTACGAAAGCTTCAAATGTAGAATACTCCAAGTTTATTGAGCGACCCCGGATTATATGCGGGGGAGAAATTCACGAACGTCACTCAGGTGTTCTCGGCCACCACCCCCTCTCCGACATTAAACAACAACAAGCACACACGCACGGCGTGGTGAAGTATGGGTTTTTGACAACCGTGGAGAAATCGAGAAATCCGCGACATCGATACGAGTCCGTAATTAATTATTCCCGGCAGTCGTCATTGCTTGGTGCAGCGGGTCTTCGATTAGTCACGCATATCGCTTAATTGTTAATATCGATTATTAATATCTCACGATTTGTGCTTCCATTGAATCTTTGCGTGAGAATCAATGACGCTGTCTTTCCGACAGACCTGTTCTTCAGCTGAGGACGGCTGCTTGCGTTGTGGCCGAAACGTCGTGAGAATTTTATTTTATTATGTTTTATTTTTATCATTTTATTATTTCCCTTCTACGTGACTTTACCGAAAGAACCAAGAAAGCTTTAAATCGAAAGAATCAATTAATGTTTTTGTTCTATTTCAATATTATACAGCAGTGCGGTTACGGTATATGGAAACCCTGCAGCCACTAGAGGCCGCTACAAATATCATCCAGCGCCCCTCTATGCTCGACCTGCTGGAGTTCTAGATCACAAATATCGATACACATTCATGCACAGCCATGTGTCAATCCACTGCTGGATGGATGAGGACTTCCCCCCACGTCGTGTCGGTTATGGGGGTTGTTTGACCAGACTCCACCACTTCATAATCAACGTTTTTGGGTTTAGATCGCGTTATTTATAAATGTGTCGTAACCCTCCACCACCCGACACGGCCAATCAGTAAAAAAAGTGTCACATTGACAAAAGACACCGGTGTGTTGAAGCGTGAAACCACAACATTGTAAATGTTGTGGTTTCACATAGTAAATGTTGTGGTTTCACGCTTCAACACACCGGTGGGCTAAAGCAGTGAACTATTTGTCTTTTGTCAACGTGACACTTTTTTACTGATTGGCCGTGTCGGGTGGTGGAGGGTTACGACACATTTATAAATAACGCGATCTAAACCCAAAAACGTTGACTATGAATAATATTGGTCGCGAAAGCCTACGTGTTAATACTTCACCACGCTGGTCAGTGCGGGTTGGTGAATGGGGGGGGGGGTGACCAGTTCAGATATCAATCGCCACTTGCTGTCAGTCTGTCTCCCCGTGTGATCCCTAACGTGTGTGGAACTTCTCTGTACGAATGTATATTGATCTTCTTTCGCACCGTACGTAGCCAACCGTGTTAATCGGAGGTGCGGCGGAAGGACAACGAACTAAATACACGAAAAAATCGGTTCTAAAGAAATGCATTTTGTCAATCTAGATGATGATGATGATGATTTTAAATTGCATAGCTCCGGTGGCTTCCGAATGTCGAAAGGGGAAGAGCGTTCCAGACGGCCGCAGAAGCGCATCCGAAAGCGCGCAACGCGGTGACCACGCGTCTTTGTTTGACGGCTTAGCCCAAACGCATGCATCTCCCCCACGCTACCCTGCGTTAAAGTGAAACTCAACACCATTCGTCAAACGTGTGTGTGTGTGAGACAGGTGACGTTTCGGGCAACGGTCCTTCTTTGAAGAAGAAACAACGTCTTCATTTGTAGGTGCTATGAAGAAGGGCCATTACCCGAAACGTCGCCTGTTAAATATATATTTAAAGCCCACACAGTCGTGTTATTGTCGAATGTGCGCGGTTTTTTGTTCAATTGTGATTGTGCATCACTGCCAACGCAGCAGCAGCTGCACCACCACCACCACCACAATGATTTGCTTGCTATTGAAAACAACATAGAATCCCGAACCCTCCACCGTTTTTGTTTGTTTGTTATTAGTCTATGGCGAAGATATTGAATCGATGTTGCATCGATTCATCGACGCGCATCATCACACCACTCGCCCACCAGCCCCACTGGCCAGTTGAACACGTGGCGATGGGACGGCTCTGCGAATCTCTTTGCCGCCTTCAAACTCACGTGATCGCATTCCGTGCATTCCGCACGGACGCACCTTCCAAATTATACGAACAAAAATAATAACGACGACGTTATAATTTCGTAACATCACACGATTTCATGAAAATAATAATAATAATATTACCTTTTCTTTATGCAGGCAAAACTTTCAATGAGTCTCAAGACCCTCTCTCTGTTTCAAGGTGGGTCCTGCTACATTCAGATGGTTGGCTAGAGTTTGGTTTCATGTCAGAGGAGGAAACCAGAGAACCCGGAGACATCCGAAGCTCCGCACAGATGGATTCAAGAATCTGAACCTTTATTTAGACTGGAGGAATCCGATAAGCGATGAAGCTCTTTTCCACAAATGTCAAATGTGCTCCGCTACCACCTGTACTGCCACAGAGCAGTCCTGGCCTACAGTACCTGGTATTGCCAAGCAGTATCCCATCCAAGTACTAACCAGGATCAACTTTGCTTAGCTGGCGCGATCCGATAATATCGATCCTGATCAGTGATTTGGTCTTCAAAAGTCATCACCTTGGGCGGGTGTGGAGGCGCAGTGGTTATCGCTGCGCATTGAACCTGGGTGACCCGAGTTCCAATTCCAGACCACGGCTCCCGTCAGTGGCGAGTGGTCTCACAGCCCCGTCCACCCCTTCATCAACCAGCACTGACCAGAGTGGTGAAGTATGGTAAACAAAAAAACAAATCCCCTCCAAGACTTATATGGCATGGTGAGGCCTTCATCCATTGGTGGATTTGCGAATGGCTGGAATGTGTAGTGAGAACCTTTACAGGTGTACAGCAACAAGGTGCTGGATGCAAACGCAAACGCGGTGTTCGTAATTGTGGGGGAGGGGTGGTGGGCGCTGCCTCCCCCACCTCCTCTATAGAAGCCCCCCCTCCACCCCCTCCCCCCGCCTCCTCCCCCCTCCCCTGCCTCCCTCCCCCTCCCCCGCCTCCCTACCCCTCCCCCGCCTCCCTCCCCCACCTCCCTCCCCCTCCCCCACCTCCCTCTCCCCTTCCCTGCCTCCCTCCCCCTCCCCCGCCTCCCTACCCCGCCCCCCTCCCCCACCTCCCTACCCCTCCCCCGCCTCCCTCCCCCACCTCCCTCCCCCTTCCCCGCCTCCCTCCCCCTCCCCCCGCAAGCATCCCACCCACTCCCTCTGCCCCATCAGCACCCCCCCCCACCCCCCCAATGCACAATCTCTCAGGCACATAGCGACTCGCAGAGACACAGGTGGACACGGGGAAAGATCCCCCGCGTAGCCTTTCGCAGGCTGTTGGGGCAAGTGCTGTTGGCGAGCGCCTATGAAGACCGGCACGTCACACGAGGGGTTGCAGGAAAAGACCGCACGCACGCACGTCCCGGCAAAATGTCAAACTCCGTACAAGAGGAGAAATTGTGAAATTGCGCCTCAGTGGCTGCCAGTCAAATCACCCATTTTCTTCCAAAAAAAAAAAGTCCCTCAAATTTGAGAAAAATTGATCGCCCATCGAATTTGTTGCGCGGCTCACGGGACTCGGGGTCGCGTGCAATCGATCGCAAACACTCTGAGCTCTGTAGAAAATATAACCCCCCCCCCCCGTCAACCCCCCCCCCCACCCCAAAAAGTAAGAAAAATGTCACGAATACCAGAACGCTCCCTTGCGAACGACGCCACGCAGACTCTTTGACAGCTGCCCGCCTGTTGGGATGGCTACACTTTCCACTCCGTTTTGGATCTGGTAGGTTTAACCCCTCACGCGGCCACACGTTCAGCTCTTACAGGGTGGTTTGGTGGTCTAGACAAGGCTGAGAGCGTTGCGCACGCAATGTGGCGGTCACTCGGCATGCACGCAAGGTGGTATGCACGAGAGCCGGTCGTGCCCTCCTGAGATCTGTGTGACCAGCGCACCTTTGGCATGTTGTTACATCTTTTGAGTTGGTGGTCTAGACAAGGCTGAGATCTTTGCACCGGCAATGTGCTCATCACATCGCAAGCACTCAAGGCGCGCCTGTGGATGGAAGTCGTCGCCCTCCCGGTGTCTGTGAGCAAGCACTCCTCCGTGTGGTTCATTGGAATCGTTTCGAGTCGTCGAAACATTTTTCCATGTTTCGACGAATAAAAAATAACGACGCCCAGTTTGAACGCGCCGCCGCTAAACGCGTGCGGGAAGCGCGTCTCCACCACGCAGGATGGAGGCGCATAGGGTGAAGCGTCTTTGGAGGTTTGGGGGGAAGAGAGGAGGGCAGGTTACCGAGACGGACGCTTATTGAGTGGCTGGCGACCCAAAATCAACTTGAACTCATCGCACAATTAGCACGGTTGGCTACGTACGGTGCGAAAGAAGTTCAACAGACGTACAAGCGACACCGCCACCACTGTCATCTCGACTGCTACGACCATTACAACCACTCTTGCCGTGTTTACAACCGCTCCCATCGCCGATGCCACGAATAACAGGACCACCACCAACCACTACTACCATATACAAAGATCCTCCATATAGCCTTAACAGACTGTTGGGGCAAGTGCTGTTAGCGAGCACCTATGAAGGCCAGCACAGCACACGAGGGGGTGGGTGGCCAACACACGCCCGGTCGCCTTTGTCTCCCTAGTCGCGATGTTTACACATCGCACCGGGTACTCATTTCAGGCTGAGTCGAGCTAGGGGAAGCCCAGGACCGGTTCAGATAATCGTCGCTGATTGTTGACCGTGAATCGGACCCGGGTCGCCAGGTTCGTAGCGCACCGCTACATCACCGCTCCCCCACCACCACCAACACACCCCAACCATCAACACCCTCAGATTCATCGCCTATGAAGCCACTGTGTCTGCTCTCACCACGAACAGCGCGCACCATCCTCATCGTCAAAACCGCTCCCATCGCCACCACCACCATCACCACCGCACGTACCCACAGCCCCTCCCCCTCGGCGTGTAAGGAACCCGAAATCGTGAGCAACATGACTAGGGAGTGCACCCTCCCCCCTCTCATTCTTCATTCTCATCTCTCATCATCCTCAATTCTCCACCCCCCCCCCCCTAAATAATGAACACTATCTTTATCCCCTTGCCCCTGTCACTCACCCCCCCACCCCCCCATCATCCGCTCCCCCCATCACTATCATCCCCTCCCTCGCCTCCCTCCCCCCCCAACCTCCCCATCATCATCACCACCACCAACCCCTAGGACCTCCCTACACCCCAATGACTTCCACGCCCATCTAAGCTCCCATCATCATCATCGCCATCATTGTAATCCCTCGCTCCCTCATCATCCCCACCCCCCGGTTCCCCATCTCCTCCCCTGCCGCCAGCCCCCCACTACCCCCCACTACCCCCCCACTGCCCCCCATGCCAAGTGCAGTGAGCTTGGCTTCAAGGCACCGCCTTTTATGCACGCAGTTACGTTCCGAACGTGTGCAATGTGGCGCCTCATCGCTTACATGGGGTGCCAGTGCGCGTGTGTGTGCCAGTGTGTGTGTGCCAGTGCGTGTGTGTGTGCCAGTGTGTGTGTGTGTGCCAGTGAGCGTGTGTGTGTCAGTGCGTGTGTGTCAGTGTATGTGTGCCAGTGCGTGTGTGTGTGCCAGTGTGTGTGTGTGTGTCAGTGCGTGTGTGTGTGTGCCAGTGTGCGTGTGTGTGTGCCAGTGCGTGTGTGTGTGTGTCAGTGTGTGTGTGTGCCAGTGTGTGTGTGCCAGCGTGTGTGTGCCAGTGCGTGTGTGTGCCAGTGTGTGTGTGTGTGTCAGTGCGTGTGTGTGCCAGTGAGCGTGTGTGTGTGCCAGTGAGCGTGTGTGTGTGTGCCAGTGAGCGTGTGTGTGTGTGCCAGTGTGTGTGTGTGTCAGTGTGTGTGTGTCAGTGCGTGTGTGTGCCAGTGAGCGTGTGTGTGTCAGTGCGTGTGTGTCAGTGTGTGTGTGTGCCAGTGTATGTGTGCCAGCGTGTGTGTGCCAGTGCGTGTGTGTGTGCCAGTGTGTGTGTGTCAGTGCGTGTGTGTGTGCCAGTGTGTGTGTCAGTGCGTGTGTGTGCCAGTGAGCGTGTGTGTGCCAGTGAGCGTGTGTGTGTGTGACAGTGCGTGTGTGTGTGTCAGTGCGTGTGTGTGTGTCAGTGCGTGTGTGTGTGTGACAATGCGTGTGTGTGTGTCAGTGCGTGTGTGTGTGTGCCAGTGTGTGTGTGTCAGTGCGTGTGTGTGTGCGCCAGTGTGTGTGTGTGTTAGTGCGTGTGTGTGTGCCAGTGCGTGTGTCAGTGCGTGTGTGTGCCAGTGTGTATGTGCCAGTGCCTGTGTGTGTGGCAGTGCGTGTGTCAGTGCGTGTGTGCCAATGTGTGTGTCAGTGCGTGTGTGTGTGCCAGTGTGTGTTTGTGTGTGTCAGTGTGTGTGTGTGGCAGTGCGTGTGTGTGTCAGTGCGTGTGTGTGCCAGTGTGTGTTTGTGTGTGTCAGTGTGTGTGTGTGCCAGTGAGCGTGTGTGCCAGTATGTGTGTGTGTCAGTGTGTGCCAGTGTGTGTGTGTGTCAGTGCGTGTGTGCCAGTGTGTGTCAGTGCGTGTGTGTGTGTGCCAGTGTGTGTGTGTGCCAATGCATGTACACGAGTGTGTATATGCCAGTGTGTAGTGTGCTAGCGCGTGTCTGTGTCTCTGATCTCCTGATTGGGGCTAAAGCGGTTATCTGGGCTAAAGCGGTTACTGGGGCTAAAGCGGTTATCTGGGCTAAAGCGGTTGTTGGAGCTAAAGTGGTGATCGAGGCTAAAGCTGTTATCGGGGCTAAAGCGGTTGTTGGGGCAAAAGTGGTTATTGGGGCTCGTGCACCACCCAGCCAGCCGGGCGGGCGCGGAGATTCGGAGGCGGCGTGTGTGCGTGTTGTGACACTGCGTGACTCCGATGTCAATTCCAGGCGGGAAAAAATGTGAAGGATGGTTTCAAACTCCGCGAAACACGAGCTCCTCCGGCGCTCTCTCGGGAGACGGATGGAGAGCGAGCGAGTGGGCGAGCGAGCGGGCGAGCGGGCGGGCGGGCGAACGGGCGAGCGGGCGAGCGGGCGGGCGAACGGGCGAGCGGGCGAGCGAGCGGGCGGGCGAGCGGGGCGAGCGAGCGGGCGGGGCGAGCGATGTAGATTCTCACGACGAAGATGTTGTTCTTCTTTCTCAGAAGGGAGAGAGAGGAGAGCGCCGCTGCTGTTTGAGACATCGTTGACCACCGGTGTCACGGCGGCTATCGCTGTGGGCACCGTGACCACCCCGTGTGGGTTGCGATCCCGGGCCACGGCTCACGTCAGTAACACCCCCTGCACCCCCCCCCCGCTTCTTGACGCAGCAACCCGCACAGACTGCCGTGGGGAAGTATGCTCCAACCACCAACCCCCCACCCACCCCCCCCGCTACGACCGGCATGGCGTGCAGGAGGCATTCACCAGAGCAGTAGATTGACAATGGGCGACTGTAACTTATTATGATTTTAATATACTGTACCGTACGTACAAAATGACGTCGAAATGCTACGTGATACTTTTTAACGAGTATAACTGCTCTGCTTCAAACGCACGTGTGGGTGGGGTCGGGGGGCGGGGCAAGGGGCCCAGAAACCGGTTCAGATATCGCTCGTCACTGATGATAGCCATGGGCAGGAATCGAACTCGGTTTGCCGGGGTTCGTGGTGCGGTGCGCTAACCACTGCGCCACCGCCCCCCCACCCCCCGCCAGGTGGCTGAGCGAGTGGCTCGCAGTCGTAAGTTCAAATCCTCGTTAAAGGGGAGGAGGGGGAGGAGGGGGGGTGTTGACGTTGCCCATCATCCATTCCTCCGGATGGAGGGGGGGCAAAGGTCGATAAAACGATCACCAATGTGTGGAAGTCAACAGTGGCTAGTCGCATGGATTTGTTCACTTGGCCCCGCCACATGAACGTGGAATTTCCACGACCGGCTCAGATCGCGTCGACGAAGTTAACTGAACTGTTTTAACTATTTGTACTTGACCCCACTGAGCTATGTAGCTCTTTTTCAGGAGCGACCTGGCGATCGCAAGAATGATCGACCAACGAAGTGGCTTATCAATTTCACCGGTGGAACTTCATCGGAGCCAAATGACTCTAAACGCGTGACGTCGATTCTAAACGTGGAGGAGGAAGAAACCCCGAGGACCCGGAGAAAAATTCACGCGACCACCGAGAGAGAGACACCGCAAACTCCCAAAATACACAACAGGCACCAGAGTCGGGATCGAACCCACGACTTCCTGTACACCAGGCGAGGTAGTTAACATCTCATAGCCACCGTGATGATGATGATGATGAGAGAGAGAGAGACACCGCAAACTCCCAAAATACACAACAGGCACCAGGGTCGGGATCGAACCCACGACTTCCTGTACACCAGGCGAGGTAGTTAACATCTCATAGCCACAGTGGCGCCCCTTTTAGCCACGTGCCGGGTTTTTACTCGAGATCTCACCGGCAGGATGAGGGAGGAGGGGGGGGAGACTGATGGATTGCCACAAACCTGAGCCCATTAATTCCCCGTTAACTCTTCCTCCGCGATAGAGATCCCAAGCGTTCGGGGAGAGACGGGGCCCCAACCGAGCTGCCTAACCGCCTCCACCCGCAGCAGCAACCGCAGCGACCGCGTGCGCAGCAGCGAAAGCAACAACAACAACAGCAGCAGCGAAAACAACAACAACAGCAGCAGTAACCGCTGCAACTGGAATAATTGCAGCAACCGCAGCAACTGCATAACTACTTACACCGCAGCTCTGCCACAGGGAAACACATCAGCACCACCACCACCACCACGAGCATGACATCCACGAATTCAACCACCTATAGTCACCACCACAACCACAATCACCAAGATTCTTAGCGCAACCACAAATTACAGCGCTACCACCACCACCACAAACAGTATCACCAAAATCACGTGCAATCACTGCAATTGCCACCGCCATCACTACCACCACCACCACAACTAATATCACCACCACAACCACCACCACCACCACCACCAACGCCATCACTACCACCACCACAACCACAACCAATATCACCACCACAACCACCACCACCACCACAAACACCACCATCACTACAACCACCACCACCATCACTACCACCACCACCACCACAACCAATATCACCACCACCACCACAACCAATATCACCACAACCAATATCACCACCACGACCTTCACGACCAACCATACCCACCGTGATCTCTGCCACCACCCCACTCACTGCCCACACAGCCCAGCGATTCGTTAACCTGGGGAGTGAGGTGGGTGGTGGTGAGGAGAGGGTAAGGCGAAGTGAGGTGTGGGGTGAGGTGGGTGAGGGTGGGGTGAGGGTGGGGTGAGGGTGCGGTGAGGTGGGTGAGGGTGGGTGGGTGAGGTGGGTGAGGGTGGGGTGGGTGAGGTGGGTGAGGTGGGTGACAGTGGGGTGAGGTGGGTTAGGGTGGGGTGAGGTGGGTGAGTGTGGGGTGGATGAGGTGGGTGAGGGTGAAGTGGATGAGGGTGGGGTGAGGGTGGGGTGAGGGTGGGGTGAGGTGGGTGAGGGTGGGGTGAGGTGGGTGAGGGTGGGGTGAGGGTGGGGTGGTTGAGGTGGGTGAGGGTGGGGTGAGGGTGGGGTGAGGGTGGGGTGAGGGTGCGGTGAGGTGGGTGAGGGTGGGGTGGGTGAGGTGGGTGAGGGTGGGGTGGGTGAGGTGGGTGAGGTGGGTGACAGTGGGGTGAGGTGGGTTAGGGTGGGGTGAGGTGGGTGAGTGTGGGGTGGATGAGGTGGGTGAGGGTGAAGTGGGTGAGGGTGGGGTGAGGGTGGGGTGAGGGTGGGGTGAGGTGGGTGAGGGTGGGGTGAGGTGGGTGAGGGTGGGGTGAGGGTGGGGTGGTTGAGGTGGGTGAGGGTGGGGTGAGGTGGGTGAGGGTGGGGTGAGGGTGGGGTGAGGGTGGGGTGAGGTGGGTGAGGGTGGGGTGAGGTGGGTGAGGGTGGGGTGAGGTGGGTGAGAGTGCGGTGAGGTGGTTGAGGTGGGTGAGGGTGGTGTGAGGGTGTGGTGGGTGAGGTGGGTGAGGGTGGGATGGGTGAGTGGGGGGTGAGGTGGGTGAGGGTGGCGTGGTTCGAACTGTGGCGATAATTTATGTCCGACTCCGTGAAATATGAAATGGGGTGACCCCTAGAATGTAAAGGGGTCTTTGGCAATTAGCGAACCCTGCCGCCCATTCGTGTACAGCACACACACACCACGTGGATAAAACAAAGACACAAATTCCCCATATAGCCTTTAACAGACTGTCGGGGCAAGTGCCGTTCGCGATCACCTATGCGAAGGCCGAAACGGCACACGAGGGAGTGGTGTGGCGAAAACCACGCCCGGCCGCCTTTGTCTCCCCAGTGGCGATGTTTACACACCGCACCAGGTACTCATTTGAGGCTTAGTCGACCTAGGGGAGGTCCACGACCCGTTCAAATTAACGCCACTGTTATTGGTCGTGAGCGGGAATCAAACCCGGATCGCCGGGTTCGTAGCCCAATGCACCAACCACTGCACCACCGCTCCTCACTGCAGACACACTGAGCTATGTAACTCTTTTTCAGAAGCGTCCTGGCCACAAATGACAGCCCGTTGAAGTGGCTTATCATCATGTGAAAATGTTTTGCGGCAAACGACTCGAAACGCGTGTTCGCTCTCAATGTGGAGCTAAAATCCGGAGCCCCTGGACACAAATCCAGGGCGAAAACATGCAAACTCCAAACATACAGGGTCGGGATCGAACCCACAACCCCTGCAAACCAGGCGAAGTAGGTGACATCTCACCACCCACAAAGACACAGATCCCCCTAATAGCCTCAACAGACTGTTGGGGCAAGTGCTGTTGGCGAGCACCTATGAAGGCCGGCACGGCACGCGAGGGGGTGGGTGGCCAGCACCACGCCCGACCGCTTTTGTCTCCCCAGTGGCGATATTTGCACACCGCACCGGGTACTCATTTCAGGCTGAGTCGATCTAGGGGAGCCCCAGGACCGGTTCAGATAATCGTCACTGGTGTTGGCCGTGAGCGGGAATCGAACCTGAGTTGCCGGGTTCATAGCGCAGCGTGCTAACCGCTACACTACCGCTCCCCACACGTACACACACACGTACACACACACACGTACACACACACACGTACACACACACACTCTGACGCACTGGATTCGCTTGGCCAAGTTAAATCTCCGAGCTGAGATTAGTGACTCCACACGACACCGGGCAAAGGGAGTCATCCCCAACGCTGGGATCCGACACACACAAAAGACAAAGATACCCCGTGTAGCCTTCACCGTCTCTTGGGGCAAGTGCTGTTAGCGAGCCGCAGCTATGAAGGCCGGAACGGCACATGTGGGGGTGGGTGGCCAGCACAACGCCCGACCGCCTTTGTTTCCCCAGTGGCGAAGATTTTTACACACCAGGTACTCATTTGAGGCTGAGTCGACCTAGGGGAGGCCCAGGACGGGTGTTGGCCATGAGCGGGAATCGAAACTCGGGTAGCTGGGGTTCGTAGCGCAGAGCCCGAACCGCTACACCCCCCCCCCCTACGCACACACACACTGTCACTTTCACACTCTCACACACACACTCCCACGCTCTCTCCCTCCCTCTCCCCACTCCCTCTCACACACACCCACGTCCCCACCCTCTCTCCCCACCCTCTCGCCCCCCACCCCACTCCCCTCGGCTCCCGACTCTAACCCCCCCCCTCGCTTGCCCAGTCACCCAAATGAGCCGCCGGCATCAGCCCTGGAAGAACGGCAGTCAACTGCGACACTGGACTTACACAGAGACCCATAGACTTACACAGAGACCCATAGACTTACACAGAGACCCATAGACTTACACAGAGACCCATAGACTTTCACAGAGACCCATAGACTTACATAGAGACCCATATAATTACATAGAGACCCATAGACTCACACAGAGACCCATAGACTCACACAGAGACCCATAGACTTACATAGAGACCCATAGACTTACACAGACACCCATAGACTTACACAAAGACCCATAGAGTTACACAGAAACCCATAGACTTACACAGAGACCCATAGACTCACACAGAGACCCATAGACTCACACAGAAGACTCATAGACTCACACAGAGACCCATAGACTCACACAGAGATCCATAGACTCACACAGAGACCCATAGACTTACACAGCGACCCATAGACTTACACAGAGATCCATAGACTCACACAGAGACCCATATACTTACACAGAGACCCATAGACTTACATCGAGACCCATAGACTTACACAGAGACCCATAGACTTACACAGACACCCATAGACTCACACAGAGTCCCATAGACTCACACAGAGTCCCATAGACTCACACAGAGACCCATAGACTTACACAGAGACCCATAGACTCACACAGAGACCCATAGACTCACACAGAGACCCATAGACTTACACAGAGACCCATAGACTCACATAGAGACGCATATATTTACACAGAGACCCATAGACTTACACAGAGACCTATAGACTTACACAGAGACCCATAGACTAACATAGAGACCCACAGGCTCACACATAGACCCACCGACTTCTAACCATACCTCCACTTAGCACCGAGACCCAACGATGTACAGCACAGACCCGTAGACTGACAGACATCACCGCAGCTATGAAGTGGACAGGCGTTGCAACTCTATTAACCGGCTAAAGACGCCGGTTCATGAGGATGAGGGGGGGAGGGGACGGGGTGGAGAGGGCATTTAATCCCCAACACCAGGGACCGTGGCACGCCGACTTTGTCGGTCTGAAATAGTTAATGTTATTCCTGCATGTCTGCTGATCATCATGTAATGCGTGGGTGTGTCTGTAACACACACACACACGCGTGTGAGTGTATGCACACACGTGTGTGTGTGTGAGTGTATGCACACACACGGCGATCCGAGTTCGATTCCCGCTCACGGCCAACACCGGTGGCGATTATTTGAACCGGTCCTGGGCCTCCCCTAGGTCGACTCAGCCTGCAATGAGTATCTGGCGCGATGTGTAAACACCGCTACTGGGAAGATAAAGGCGGTCGGGCGTGGTGCTGGCCATCCACCCCCTCGTGTGCCGTTTCGGCCTTCATAGGTGCTCGCTAACAGCACTTGTCCCAACAGTCTGTTAAGGCTATACAGGGGATCTTTGTCTTTGCACACGTGTTTCCCTGCATTATTTAATCCGCCCAAGCTCCCAATCGGAAGGTTGCAAGTTCAAATCCTAGTCCCTCAACCCATCATCCCTCCGGGTCGAGAAAGCGAGTACCATGTGTTTTTTACGATGTATACTTGTCCCCGACAGAGGAATGTGGACATTTCCATGACTAGCTCAGGGATGCAAACAGTGAGTTTTTGAATGTCGAGATAAATAAAAACAAGGACAAGATTGTTATTACATCATAAACATTGGTGACGTAACACAAATACAAAGATTCCCGTATAGCCTTTAACTGACTGTTGGGGCAAGTGCTGTAAGCGAGCACCTATGAAGGCCCGGCGCGGCACACGAGGCGGGTCGGGTGGCCAGCACCACGCTCGACCGCCTTTGTCTCCCCAGTGGCGATGTTTGTACACACTGCACCAGGTACTCATTCGAGACGCATACACACCCATGGGTACGCACACACACGCACACATCGACACAGTCACACACACATCGACACAGTCACACACACGCACACACATCCACACAGTCACACACACACATCCACACAGTCACACACACACATCCACACAGTCACACACACGCACACACATCCACACAGTCACACACACACACATCCACACAGTCACACACACACACATCCACATAGTCTCACACACACACATCCACATAGTCACACGCACGCACACATCCACACAGTCTCACCCACGCACGCGCAACAACCATCACCGGTCAATCACCGAGAAGTCGCGGTGACGTCACAATGGTTTGTGCCAGGCTAGGTGCACTTTGATGCAACGCGGAGTGGCGCATGAATTGACGACTGTTTCAGAAGACTCTCGAAATGAGATTCAGGAATTTACGCGAACACACAAAGACAAAGGCCTCCCGTATAGCCTACACATGCTGTTGGGGCAAGTGCTATGAACGAAAACCTTTGAAAGCCGGCACATGGGGCCATACCCACACACACATACACACACATACACACACATACACGCATCTTTTGTACATTAAATGCACACCTTTGTTAAACACAAAGACAACAATCCCCCTCCCGATATAGCTTCAACGGACTTTTGGGGCAAGTGCTGATAGCCAGCACCTACACACCCACAAACACCTACACCACCCCCCACCCATACCACACACCCCCTACCCACACCCGCCAGACACACCCCCCCCCCCCACACACACCTCCACACACCCCCCCACACACACACCACACACACCCACACACACACCCCCACACACACCTCCACACACACCTCCACACACACCCACACACACACCTCCACACACACCCACACACACACCCCCACACACACCTCCACACACACCTCCACACACACCTACACACACACCTACACACACACACCTCCACACACACCTACACACACACCTACACACACACACCTACACACACACCTACACACACCCCCAACACCACACCTAGACACCCTCCACACACACACACCTACACACACCCCCACCCCCACACACCCACACAAAGACAACGATTCCCCATATAGCCTTAACAGACTGTAGCGGCAAGTGCTGTTAGCGAGCACCTCCACACACACAACCCCACACACACACCTCCACACACACCTCCACACACACCCACACACAGCCCCTACACACACACCTCCACACACACCCAGACCACACCCAGGACTCTCACCTGTATCATGAGCTTGGCTGGGCAGGGCTAGTAGAGGATGGGTGTGAGGAGTTCTCTCCAGCTCCTCGCGGCTGGGTTATCACCGGGTCCTCCTCCTCCTCCTCTCCACCTCTTCACCTCCACCTTCTCCTCCCCCGTCACTCGCTCCGCGGGATGAGTGTGTTGGATCGTATCGGAGTTAATATCGCACTCCCTTGCCGCGCGCGCGTGTCTCCGTGTGCGTGTGTTCACGTGCGTTCACGTGTGTGTATTAGTCATGTGTTTACGTTATGTGCGCGTGCGTTGTGTGCGCGCGCGCTCACTGTTCACACGCGTGTATGTCCGCACGTACGTGCGCACACACATTCATGCGTTCACACGCGCGCGTTCCATCCGTACGAGTTAACGGATGTGTAACGTCGTGCGTGTGCGTGTGTGTGCGTGTGCGTGTATGTGCGTGTGTGTGTGCGCACTCGCTTCTAAACACACCGCTCTTGGCGTTCCTCGGATAGGAAGAGTGAAGAGAGACAGAGAGAGAGGAGAGAGAACGTGAGACGAGTGAGTGAGAGAGACAGGGATAGCGAGACTGTCCCCACTCTCTCCTGCCTCTGTGTCTCTGCCCGGCATTGGTTCGCTGAGCAGTGGGGGGGCTGGATGGGTTAGGAGGGAGGGAGGGAGGGAGCGGCTGGGGAGGGGCTCGGGGGGTGGGGGCCAGAGGGGAGGGTGCTGGGCGGCGGTGTTGATGTGGAGGGGGGAAGAGGGTGGAAGAAGGGAGGGGAGAGGGAGGAGACGGGGAGGGAATGGAGGGGGTAGAGGGAGTGGGGGGGGTGTTGATGTGGAGGAGGAGGGGGGAGGGATGGAAGAAGGGAGGGGAGAGGGAGGAGACGGGGGAGGGGAGGGGGGGGTTCGAGGGCGGAGGGGGGGGTAGAGAGAGTGGGCGGTAGCCCTCTCACGTGACTGGGCGTGAGCGCAGGGTGGGGCTGTGGGTGGAGTCGTGGGGGGAACAGAAGATGACCCCAGTGGGTGGGGGGGGGGACGCAGGGGTGGTGGTGGGTGGTTGAGGAGCGGTGGCGCAGCGATTAGCGCGCTGCGCTAAGACCACAGAGAGATGTAACGGGTCCTGTGGCCACACGATCCCCTCGCTCGCCTCCTCCTTGTTGATAGTCGCTCGCTCACGGCACTTGCCCCCCTCCTCCCCCCCAACTGGAGGACCTCAGTTGGACTCCCGGCCACGGCCACCGTTCAATGGCGAATGATGTCTGACGTTGTTGGGTTTTGGGGGCTTTTTTGTGCCGAGGTCGACTCAGCCTCGAATGACGACCTGATGTCGTGTGCCGAGCATCACCGGTCGGGCCTCAGAGTGCACCTAGCCTGGCACAAACAGTGGTGACGTCAGCGTCACTCCGCTGTTGTCTTGGTGTAAGAGGCGCTACGTCCACTGGACAGGTGTCGACTGGACATCTGTGGCAAAGAGCTTTAAAGCACATCGGATTCCTCCTCCAGTATGAACACAGATTGTGATTCTGCGTGTGTGTATGACACTGTGTGTGTGTATGACACTGTGTGTGCGTGTGTGTGTGACACTGTGTGTGTGTATGACACTGTGTGTGTGTGGGTGTGTGTGAGACACTGTGTGTGATACACTGTGTGTGTGTATGACACTGTGTGTGTGTGTGCGAGACACTGTGTGTGCGTGTGTGTGTGAGACACTGTGTGTGAGACACTGTGTGTGTGCGTGTGTGACACTGTGTGTGTGTATGACACTGTGTGTGTGTGAGACACTGTGTGTGTGTGTGTGTGACACTGTGCGTGTGTGAGACACTGTGTGTGTGTGGGGGGAGCGGTAGTGTAGTGGTTAGCGTGCTGCGCTATGAACCTGGCGACCCGGGTTCGATTCCCGCTCACGGCCAACACCAGTGACGATTATCTTAACCGGTCCTGGGCCTCCCCTAGGTCGACTCAGCCTGAAATGAGTATCTGGTATCTGGTGCGGTGCGTAAACATCGCCACTGGGGACACAAAGGCGGTCGGGCGTGGTGCTGGCCACCCACCCCCTCGTGTACCGTTCCGGCCTTCATAGGTGCTCGCTAACAGCACTTGCCCCAACAGTCTGTTACGGCTATACGTGGGGATCTTTGTCTTTATCTTTGTGCGTGCGTGCGTGTGCGTGCGTGCGTGTGCGTGCGTGCGTGTGCGTGCGCGTGCGTGCGTGGCAATGATTGTGTATGCATGTGTAAGAGACGTTGAAGTGAGTGTGTCTGTGCGTGACAGAGGTCGACTCAGCCTCAAATGAGTACCTGGTGCGGTGTGTAAGCATTGCCACTGGGGAGACAAAGGCGGTCGGGCGTGGGGCCGGCCTTTATCGGTGCTGCTCCCTATCAGCACTTTCCCCTACAGTCTGTTAAGGCTGTACGGAGGATCTTTTTGTGTGAGACGCTGGGTGTGTGTGTGAGACACTGTGTGTGGGTGTGTGTGTGAGACACTGTGTGTGTAGGTGTGTGTGGGTGTGTGTGTGTGAGACACTGCGTGTGTGTGTGAGACACTGTGTGTGTGTGTGTGAGACACTGTGTGGGTGTGTGTAGGTGTGTGTGGGTGTGTGAGACACTGTGTGTGTGTGGGTGTGTGTGGGTGTGTGTGGGTGTGTGTGGGAGTGTGTGGGAGTGTGTGTGTGAGACACTGTGTGTGGGTGTGTGTGAGACACCGTGTGTGTGTGTAAGACACTGTGTGTGGGTGTGTGAGACACTGTGTGGGTGTGTAAGACACTGTGTGTGTGTGAGACACTGTGTGTGTGTGTGGGTGTGTGTGAGACACTGGGTGTGTGGGTGTGAGACACTGTGTGTGGGTGTGTGTGTGTGAGACGGGAGCGGTAGTGTAGCAGGTAGCGCGCTGTGCTGTAAATCCGGCGACCTGAGTTCGATTCCCGCTCACGGCCAACACCGGTGCCGAATATCTGTACCGGTCCTGGGCCTCCCCTAGGTCGACTCAGCCTCAAATGAGTACCTGGTACGGTGTGTAGTCAATATCGCCGCGGGGGAGACAAAGGCGGCCGGGCGTGGTGCTGGCCCACCCACCCCCTCGTGTGCCGTACCGGTCTTCATAGGTGCTGCTCGCTAACAGCACTTGCCCCTGCAGTCTGTGAAGGCTACACGGGGCATCTTTGTCTTTGTGTGTGCGAGACACCGCCTGCACGCGCGTGTTTACGGTACACCGAGTGTGAGAGTTTGTGCGGCACAATAAAGTGTGTATTCAAGTGTAAGCCATTGAGTGTGTGTGTGAGAGAGACACTGCCCTGTGAGTGTGTTTGAGACGTGTGTGTGTGTGCGCGCGACTCAACGAGTGTGTCCGTGTGTAAGAGGCCTTGAACGCGTGTGCAGTCTGGGAGAGTGGGCGCGCGTGTTTGTATCCGATACGAACCCGGCGACCGGAGTTGCTTTCCCGCTCACGGCCAATACCGCTCACGATTATCTGAAGCAGGTACCCAAATGTGGTGTACCCGGTGCGAACTGTGAACATCGCCCACCTCGGGAGACAAAGGCGTCCGGGCGGCGTGGTTCTGACCATCGACTCCCTCGTGTGCCGTACCGCACTTCACAGGTGCTCGCTAACAGCACTTGCCCCAGCAGCAGCAGCAGCCTCTTGAAGGCTGACAAGGGCGATCTTTGTCTCTTGCACGAGACGTTGAGCAGTGCGGGAGACACTGTGAGTGTGTTTGGTGTACACACACGCACACGCGCACGCACATACATACACACACATACATACACGCACATACACGCACATACACACACATACATACACGCACACACACACATACACGCACGCATACACGCACACACACATACACGCACACACACATACACACACATACATACACGCACACACACATACACGCACACATGCACACACACACGCACACACACATACACGCACACACATATACACACACACATACACACACGCGCACACACACACATACACACACACATACACACACATACACGTGTGTGTGTGTATGCGCGTGAGGTTATGGATGGATGAGACATTGAGTAGCGGGTTCGCGCGCTGCGCTATGAACCCGGCCACCCGGTGTCGAGTCCCACTCCCCTAGGTCCACTCAGCCTTGAATGAGGACCCGGTGCTGTGCGTAACCATCAGCACCGGTGGAAGACAAAGGCGGCCGGGCCTGTTGCTGCGCTGGTGCCGGCCTTCATAGGTGTTCGCTAACAGCACTTGCCCCACGGGTCCGTTCAAGGCTAGACGGGTGCTCTCTGTCTTTGTGTAGTGACAGTTTGCGTTCATTGTCCTAGACTGGATGATGTGTTTGAGGCGTGTTATTATTCTATTGTTGTGTGTGTGTGTGTGTCTTTGTGTGTGTGTGTCTGTGTGTGTGACTTTGTCTTTGTGTGCAGGGGTGGGGCATGGGGGAAGAGGGGGGGGCTATTCGGCCAGTCACTCGTGAGTGAAATTCCTTGCGTAACTCACTTCACTGATTCCACAGGCAACAGCGGCGTTTACCCCTGCACGTGTGGTGTGTGTCTGTGTGTTTGTCTTTGTCTGTGTGTTTGTCTTTGTGTGTGTGTGTTTGTCTTTGTGTGTGTGTATGTGTGCTTGTCTTTGTGTGTATGTCTGTGTGTGTGTGTTTGTCTTTGTGTGTGTGTTTGTCTTTGTGTGTGTGTTTGTCTTTGTGTGTGTGTTTGTCTTTGTGTGTGTGTATGTGTGCTTGTCTTTGTGTGTGTGTATGTCTGTGTGTGTGTGTTTGTCTTTGTGTGTGTGTTTGTCTTTGTGTGTGTGTGTTTGTCTTTGTGTGTGTGTATGTGTGCTTGTCTTTGTGTGTGTGTATGTCTGTGTGTGTGTGTTTGTCTTTGTCTGTGTGTTTGTCTTTGTGTGTGTGTGTTTGTCTTTGTGTGTGTGTATGTGTGCTTGTCTTTGTGTGTGTGTATGTCTGTGTGTGTGTGTTTGTCTTTGTGTGTGTGTTTGTATTTGTGTGTGTGTGTTTGTCTTTGTGTGTGTATGTGTGCTTGTCTTTGTGTGTGTGTATGTCTGTGTGTGTGTGTTTGTCTTTGTCTGTGTGTTTGTCTTTGTGTGTGTGTGTTTGTCTTTGTGTGTGTGTATGTGTGCTTGTCTTTGTGTGTGTGTATGTCTGTGTGTGTGTGTTTGTCTTTGTGTGTGTGTTTGTCTTTGTGTGTGTGTGTTTGTCTTTGTGTGTGTGTATGTGTGCTTGTCTTTGTGTGTATGTCTGTGTGTGTGTGTTTGTCTTTGTGTGTGTGTTTGTCTTTGTGTGTGTGTGTTTGTCTTTGTGTGTGTGTATGTGTGCTTGTCTTTGTGTGTGTGTATGTCTGTGTGTGTGTGTTTGTCTTTGTCTGTGTGTTTGTCTTTGTGTGTGTGTTTGTCTTTGTGTGTGTGTATGTTTGCTTGTCTTTGTGTGTGTGTATGTCTGTGTGTGTGTGTTTGTCTTTGTGTGTGTGTTTGTCTTTGTGTGTGTGTATGTCTTTGTGTGTGTGTATGTGTGCTTGTCTTTGTGTGTATGTCTGTGTGTGTGTGTTTGTCTGTGTGTGTGTGTGTTTGTCTTTGTGTGTGTGTGTATGTCTTTGTGTGTGTGTATGTGTGCTTGTCTTTGTGTGTGTGTATGTCTGTGTGTGTGTGTGCTTGTCTTTGTGTGTGTGTATGTCTGTGTGTGTGTTTGTCTTTGTGTTTGTCTTTGTGTGTATGTATGTTTGTCTTTGTGTGTGTATGTGTGTTTGTCTTTGTGTGTGTATGTGTGTGTGTGTATATGTGGGGAGCAGTAGTGTAGCGGTTAGCGCGCTGCGGTCCGAACCTAGCGACCCAAGTTCAATTCCCGCTCACGGCCAACATCAGTGACGATTATCTGAACCGGTCACGGGCCTCCCCTAGGTCGACTCAGCCTCAAATGAGTACCTGGTGCGGTGTGTCAACATCGCCACGTGGGAGACAAAGGCGACCGGGCGAGGTGTTGGCCACCCACTTCCTCGTGTGCCGTTCCGGCCTTCAGAGGTGCTCGCTAACAGCACTTGTCCCTACAGGCTGTTAAGGCTATACGGGGGATCTTTGCATTTGTCTGTGTTACTGCGTGCATACGTGTGCATACGTGTGCACACGTGTGGATGGGTAATACACACTGATGCTGCTGGGCCACTGGGGTATATGGCTGAACATTTTTGGAAATTAATTTGAGAATAATCTTGATTTGAAGCTTTCGGTAAAGTCACGTAGGTATGGGGCCGTCCATAAATGACGTCACGCACCTGGGGGGGGGGGTCAGACATTTGTAACGATGTGTGACGAGGGGGAGAGGGGGTTGAGAAATGTGACGTCATATCAAAATGCGCAACTTTAAATAAATATAGAATTGTTATAACAACACGAATTGTTATAACAACACTCCTACAACATCAGAGTGCAGCGCCATATTAAATACGCACTACAATGACAATAGTTTAAAGCGATTTGAAGCATGTTTTATTTTAAAAATGGAAATATGGTTTTGGGGGGGGGGGGGGCAGAGGTTTGTGACGTCATATTTGAGGGGGGGGGGGGGTCTGACATTTTGTGACGCCGTGTGACGACGGGGGGGGGGGGGGGGTAAAAAATCGTCCAAAATCGCGTGACGTCATTTATGGACGGCCCCGATATACCTACGTGACTTTACCGACAGAACTAAAGAGTATCATTTGAGAATCTCTTTTATCACGAGGCTCGTGCTGCTGCTGCTGCTGCTCCACTCGGACGTTTGGCCTTAAATCTCCATTGCAGATCACCACGCACACGAGAAGCACAACGCTCGAAAGCTCCGCACAGATGGATGCAATCCGCACACTCAGTGTCAGCGAGTGGACGGACCAGCTCTATCTGCGGACCGAACCCATCGCTTGACCGCCGCCTCCTGGCACATCGGGGAGAGAGAGAGAGAGAGGGTAGGGAGGAGGAGGGTTGCCCACACGAGCAGCACTTAACCAGGCTTTACGCTCCGAGATGCGATGCGATCGAGAGAGCAGCATGCCCGGAGACGTGGACGCAGGGCCACGTGGTGGGTGAAATCTGTCTCGTTAATGCGAAGGCGCTCGGCCAAATGGAAGTCCAGAGAGACGTGTGCGGAGCTGTGATGAATCCTTCATCATCATCATCAGCCATGGTCAATCTACCGCTGGATTGATGTCTTCCCCAAGCCATCACTATCATCAGCCATGGTCGATCTACTGCTGGATGAAAGCCTCCCCAAGTCGTCGCCATCTCTCGCGGTCGTGCGCCGCGTCAACTAATGTCGCGCCCGAACACCACGAGCTGGTCTCGATGGCTCCGCTCCATCTCCTCGGCGGCGGTGCTGAGCTCGGCCGAGTTCACTGCCCTTGCAGTTACGCGAAGCGTCCTGCGGCGTAGGCTCCGTTAAAAAAATAAAATCTCAACAAAATAAAAAAAAAGCGGATAATGTCTCACGGCATCACGAGGAGTGCTCCTCACGCAACCCCTCGGCCCAAGGGCCTTCTGGGAGTGTGTCATTTCAGCAGCAGACCTCTGTATCGGTTTCGTTGGTTCGACGGATCGAATGAGGCACACACTTTCCATACACACGGTATACGTCAACTAGCAGCACCGCACGTCCTTTGCACGTTACAGACCGTCCATCCTGTCCGTCCGTCCCGCCGCTCGCTCTGGGGCGTGACGTCCTGCCATCCATACAGCCAGCAAAACCTTTTTTTTTAATCCTTTACATTAAGTTCGCTTGCTTGCTTGCTTAGGACCGTGCAAATCTTTCGGTCGTTTTTTAACCCACTTCCCGTGAACCAATCGAGCTGACATTTCGCACACAGACTCGTTGTGTGTGACAATTAATGTTCGTGAAAATTTTTTTCCAAAATTTTACACTGTTTAGGACAAAAATATTATATGTAATTACCAATTGCTTAATGCTGCCATGCAATCATCTGACCCATAGGTGGCAGCCATCTCAAGCCAGAGGACGAGAGGACTCTAGCCGCCACGCATATAAAGGATTTATAGTGAAAAACTTTGTTTTTACGGGTTTTACTTGTTTGTTGCGTGTCCTGCTGTGTAGTACGATGCGGAGAGACGGGCATGCAGATTGGGGGAGGTGGGTGGTCGCCTTCTCCGTGTCCTTATTAGTGTAGTGACGTGGAATGAGTCACTGTGATTGGTCGACAATGGGATTGGGGGTAGCCGCCCGTTCTACCAGTTGGACACGTGGGCAAGGCACGAAGCCTTCTGGGGGATCCAGAGGGGTGCGGGCCCGAGGGCGGAGCCTGGCCACGCTGGGGAGGATAAAAGGACGAGCTCCCACTCACAGTCGGGGCTGCTGCGAGCTGGAATGGAACTCGTCATCGTGATCATCGCCCTCGTCAAGCTGTGGGTCTGGCAGCGTGTTGGCTGTCCCGATCCCGTGTGTGGTTATCCCCTGAGGCTGTGAAGGCCGGAATAAAGAGAGAGAGAGTACCTCCTCCTCGTGTCTGTGAATTCTTACACTACATTTGTATTCTCCACAACGCCGCCGATGATACCGTTGCCTTGATGGGGGGGGCTTCCTTCTCAGTCAACATAATGCCCGTGACTCACGCACCTTCTCAAATCCACGTCTTCCTTTACGGGGAGGTGGGGTGGGGGGGCGACGTTAAACTAAACTATTTAAAAAACTACTAAACAATTTTTTTTATGTTACCAGGCAAGGCAGACTGAGCTATACAGCTCTTTTTCCGAAACGACCTGGCCAGAAATGATAGCCCAACAAAGGGGCTCTTCACGTGGAAATGTATCGCAGCCAAATAGTCGAAACGCATGTTCATGACAAAGGTGGAGAGAAAAAACCGAAGGACCCGAAAAAAAATCCACGCGACCGTGGGGAGAGAGACACGCAAACTCCAAATGTACAGCAGGCGTCAGGATCGGGATCGAACCCACGACCTCCTGTATACCAGGCGAGGTAGTTAACATCTAGCCACCGTGATGATGGTGAGAGAGAGAGACACGCAAACTCCAAATATACAACAGGCGTCAGGATCGGGTTCGAACCCACGACCTCCTGTATACCAGGCGAGGTAGTTAACATCTCCTAGCCACCGTGATGATGATGATGAGAGAGACACGCAAACTCCAAATATACAGCAGCAGACGTCAGGATCGGGATCGAACCCACGACCTCCAGTACACCACGCGAGGTAGTTAACATCTCCTAGCCACCGTGATGATGATGAGAGAGAGAGACACGCAAACTCCAAATATACAGCAGCAGGCGTCAGGGTCGGGATCGAACCCACGACCTCCTGTATACCAGGCGAGGTAGTTAACATCTCCTAGCCACCGTGATGATGATGAGAAAGAGAGAGACACGCAAACTCCAAATATACAGCAGCAGGCGTCAGGGTCGGAACCGAACCCACGACCTCCTGTATACCAGGCGAGGTAGTTAACATCTCTTAGCCACCGTGATGATGAGAGAGACACGCAAACTCCAAATACACAGCAGCAGGCGTCAGGATCGGGATCGAACCCACAACCTCCTGTACACCAGGCGAGGTAGTTAACATCTCCTAGCCACCGTGATGATGAGAGAGAGACACGAAAACTCCAAATATACAACAGCAGGCGTCAGGATCGGGATCGAACCCACGACCTCCTGTACACCAGGTGAGGTAGTTAACATCTCCTAGCCACCGTGATGATGATGAGAGAGAGAGAGACACACACAAACTCCAAATATACAGCAGCAGGCGTCATGATCGTGATCGAACCACGACCTCCTGCACCCCAGGCGAGGTAGTTAACATCTCCTAGCCACCGTGATGATGATGTTGATGAGAGAGAGAGAGAGACACGCCAACTACAAACATACAGCAGCAGGCGTTAGGATCGGGATCGAACCCACGACCTCCTGCATACCAGGCGAGATAGTTGACATCTCCCCACCGCGGCGGCTCCAATAATGGGGGGGGGGGGTGGTAGCCCCCCCTTCTGACTCCCCCACCCCGCATAGCACGCACAGCAGGCGTGGTTCTTCCCCAGGGTGTGGCGCTCCGGGTTCGAGTCCTCGCCCAGCGGGTTAATGATTAGCAGCGGACTCTGAGCGCGGTCCGGCCGCGTGCGCGACCCTTGGCACGCGAACAGTCACCGCCCCCCCCCCAGCCCCCCCCCCGCCGGGAAGGGGGGGGGCTGTGGTGGAGGGGGGGGCTGCGGGAGATAGAGAGGGTGGGGGTTTCGCAAGAGGTCGGGGGTCACGTGTGGGGGCGGGAGGAGGGTCAGAGGAAAACGTGACTAAGCACTTTGTAGCGACCGCATATTTACAAAGACAAAGATCCCCCGTATAGCCGTAACAGACTGTTGGGGCAAGTGCTGTTAGCGAGCACCTATGATGGTCGGAAAGGTACAAGACCACGCCTGGCCGCCCTTTTATCCAAAGTGTCGATGTTTACACACCGCACCAGGTAAAAATATTTTGGCTGAGTCACCCTAGGTGAGGCCCAGGACCGGTTCAAATAATCGTCACTGCTGTTGGTCGTGAGCGGGAATTGAACTTGGGTCGCCGGGTGTGTAGCGCAGCGCGTTCAACGCTAAACTACCACTCCCCTGAGGTGCACGTGGGCACACACACACACACACGTGGGCACACACACACACACGTGGGCACACACACACACACGTGGGCACACACACACACGTGGGCACACACACACACGTGGGCACACACACACACGTGGGTACATGCACATACCTAGCAAAGATGGAACGTTGCAGCAACGTTGGCATGATGATTGGAACCATTGGCGCAACGTTCCATGTTTTCTCTGTATGCACATACACGTGGGTACACGCACGTGGGGTACACACACGTGGGGTACACACACGTGGGTACACACACGTGGTACATACACGTGGTATACACACGTGGGTACATGCATTCCTCATCAGCCGCGTCCTCCCCTCGTCCCCGTCTGACAACGCCAACGAACCCTAAACTCCCTCTCGCCTCTCCCTCCCTCCCTGCCTCCCTCCATCTCCATTCCCTCTCCCCCTCCTACTCTCCCACCCTTCCTTCCCTATCTGCCTCCCTCCCCTCTCGATCTGCCTCCCTCCCCTCCCCTCCCCCTCTCCCCCATCCCCCTCTCCCTGCCACCACTTTAATTCAGCAATTAACTTGAGCCGGGAGCTTCTGGGAATTCCGTGTAAGCACTGGGAGGGTGGGAGAGAAGCGGGGGAGGGGGGGGGTCTCCTCCTGTCCCCCCCCCCCAACATAAAAAAACACACTGCATCCTCCGCCACACACCAACCACACAAAAGACAAAGATCCCCCGTATAGCCTTTCACAGACTGTTGGGGCAAGTGCTGTTAGCGAGCACCCTATGAAGGCCAGCACGGCACACGAGGGGGTGGGTGGCCAGCACCACGCCCGACCGCCTTTGTCTCCCCAGTGACGATGTTTACACACCGCACCAGGTACTCATTCGGAGGCTGAGTCGACCTAGGGGAGGCCCAAGACCGGTTCAGATAATCGTCAATGGGCGTTGGCCATTTAGCGGGAATCGAACTCGGGCCGGCGGGTTCGCAAGCGCAGCGCGCTAACCGCCACACCACCGCTCCCCACATCACACACGGGCATCTTGAGCCCACGAGATTTCTCCCTCTCCCATCATCCCTCGTCAGCGCAGAGATTGGGGGGGGGGAGGGCACGTGTGCTACTCGCTAACAGCACTTGCCCAAAGACTCTGCGAGTGCTATAAGGAGAGGAATCTTCTTGTCTTTGTTGATGCGAGTGATTGCGGGAAGCGGCGGTGCGAACCCGGGGCCACCCGAGTTCGATTCCCGCTCACGGCCAACGCCAGTGGCCGCACCTCCCCTAGGTCGACTCAGCCGGGAGTGAAGCTGGCTACTCGCCCCCTCGTGTGCCGTGTCGGCCTTCATCGGTGCTTCTCGCTCACAACGCCTGCCCCAAAAGTCTGTTGAAGGGCTGTCAGGGAGACCTTTGTCTTTGTCGAAGGGCCATGTACAGTACGTGGGGGGTTGACGTGGATGGGTGATGCAACAAATGCTCAACTGCGCTACGAAGTTAGCCTCATAACTTGAATCTAAGTTGTTTTATGGTTGTTATTGTTTGACTTGCATCCCACTGGGATTTCTGCACACAGCGTTGAAACACGGTGTTTTTCTTCTGGAAGACTTTGCTGTTTTTTTTACCCTGGATTTTTCTGTTGCGTGGAGTCATTTGAAGATAGATTTGAAGCTTTCGTGACTGCAAGGAATCATATTCTTATGTTTTTTCGGTAAAGTCACGTAGGTAAAACATCAAAATTAATGAAAATAAAATAATCACGACGTTTCGGAGGCAACACAAGTCTCCGTCATCAGGTGGGATCGTCACAGCCGAATTAGCTGCATCAGCTGTGACGATCCCACCTGATGACGGAGACTTGTGTTGCCTCCGAAACGTCGTGATTTTTGTTTTTTATTTTATTTTCATTAATTTTGATGTTTTACCTACGTGACTTTACCGAAAAAACCTAAGAATATCACTTGAAGATGTTTCTTGTTCATGTTTTTGTTTTGTTGCGGTTGCACCCGAGTCAAGAGCCGCGTGGCTCACAGGGTTATACCTAATAAATGAAATTGAAACAAAACTGAAACGAAACCGGCTCCCGAAACGAGTTTGATTCGAGGCCAAGGTTAACATCAGTGTGGTGAGTGATATCTGAGCATCATAATGTGTTAATGTGTGTAGGGGATGCTGTCAATTAGACTCGCGTGCCCTCCACGACCCAAGGAATCAACATCGTCCCGTGGATACGAGGCGTGCCGATTGATCTTTGTTTCTTAGCAACACCGGTTACGGTCATAATATAGGTTTTTTTAAGTGGTTACATCGCGAAAATATATATTAAACCAAGAAAAAATCCTATATTATGGATATTGGTCGCGAAAGTTGAAAAAGGCGAGCGCAATTTTGAGTCGAATTCTGGCTCCGCTTTCTCAGCAACGTCACCGGGGTTGGAGAGACGCAACGAACGTGCGTGCTGAACTTCTTTCGCACCGTACGTCGCCCAACCTAATTGGCGCGTCGTTGGCGGGTGGTGGAGGGGCGGACGACTCATTGACAGAAATTCCCCACACAACCAGGCTCGACACGAAGCGATTGAAAATCTGAATGTTGGTCGTAAAAAAAACCCTCCGTATATTAAGAAAGACTGCATATGCAGGGGTGGTCAAAATGCCAGGACACCGAGCTATTTTAGGAATTTTAACAAATCACATAAAGTGACTTCATTTATTTTTAAATCCTTTATATTAAGTTCACTTGCTTGTGCGCTTACGACCGTGCAAATCTTTCGGTCGTTTTTTAACCCACTTCCCGTGGTCCAATCGAGCTGACATTTTGCACACAGACTCGTTGTGCGTGACAATTTATTTTCGTGAAATTTTTTTTCCAAATTTTTCCACTTTTTAGGAAAAAAAAAATGTCATATTTAATTTAAAATACCAATGTGATAAAAATGAAACTCTTACTCAAGAAAAACAGAAATGAATAATAAAATAAAACCGATGCCACGCATATAAAGGATTTATAGTGAAAAACGTTGTTTTTACGGGTTAATTTTAACAAATGTCCAACGACTTCCATTGACACTAATGCACGAATTGAATGCATTTTTTACTTTTTTTTACTGGGTGCAATTGTGAAAAAACAGCCACGTCAGACATGAGTACATCGAATCGGCATAACCATTGGTTCACTGCAGCTCAAAGACTCACTCGTGGGTGAGGTGAGGTGAGGTTAGATGCTCACGTGCTCGGCATTTGAAGGCGTGGAGACCAGACCCCCGTGATTTTGCCGACTGCGTTCAGGGAGGCAATTTCATATCCAGATAGATGAGTGAAGAAGAAGGGAGTTATTCATAATAAAGGTTTTTTTGGGTTAGATCGCATAAATATAAATGTGTCGTTACCCTCCACCACCCGACACAGCCAATTAGTACGGGATTTGTCACGTAAACAACGCACCAGTTAGTTACCACTTCAGCCCACCGGTGTGTTGGAGAGTAAATCCACAACATTTCCAATGTGAGTATGACGACGTTTCGCTGGTAATTACATCCAGCATCATCGGGCGATTTGCCAGATGAGCAAATCGCTATTTTTGTTTACGTAACAAAAATCCCTTACGAATTGGCTGTGTCGGGTGGTGGAGGGTTACGACGCATTTATACTTACGCGATCTAACCCTAAACACCTTAATTATGAATATTGGTCGTGAAAGCCGACGTGTTAACAAGGGAGTTTCTGTCCAAGAAGCACGGTCTGTCTTAAAAAATGATTAAAGGTGTAATCATTGAACATTCATCAACTATATTATGTTGAATTGTCTCAATTAATTCTGGGTTCTTGATTTTGTAATCGACAGATTTGAGGTGACCCCACAGTAATAAAACGAAGTTATTAATAATGATAATCGAAAACATATTAAATTAAATAATAAACAATTAACATGTTTTAGTGAGTGTTAAAACAAATTAAATAAGCCCGTGTGTCCTGACTTTTGGGCCACCCCGTGTAATACTTTTACAGCCGTGCGTCGATCCACACTGTCGGAGCTATTTGACCATACTTCACCACCCTGGTCAATGCGGGTAGATTAAGAAGGATCACTTACACCATTGGAACCTCATTTGCCAGTAAAAAATATGATAATAGTTTTTTTTACCTACCTATCTGGCAACAAAACTGACACCTTTTTTACGAGAAGTCATGTTTGCATTGACCACAATACCTGCGGTCGTAATGCAAACAAAAAACACAACTCTGATAATGTGTGCACTGTCCTTGAAGTTGCGCCTTTTGGCGTCATCTGGTCCAACCCATGTGAGACTAGGCTCTAAGGAAAGCTCTCTCGGGTGTGGACCAATCAACTTCAAGGACAGTGCACATTATCAGAGTTGTGTTTTTTGTTTGCATTATGACTGCAGGTATTGTGGTCAATGCAAACATGACTCCTTGTAAAAAAAGGTGTCAGTTTTGTTGCCAGATAGAAGGGTAAAAAAACAATTATCAAGGATCACTTAGTCATACAACACAGACATCACGACTTAGCGACTAATCCACTCCAGTCCAGAGTCTTTATTTATTTATTAATGTGCACGTGTGTGCGTGCGTGCGTGTATATTACATACAAAGACAAATATCCCCCGTGTAGCCTACGTAGGTTGTTAGGGCAAAGTGGTGTTCGCGAGCCGCCGCCGCCGCCTATCGTTTTCGCAAATCCGCCACGAATCCCGCGGACTTAATTATATTCCAGACCACGGCTGGCATCAGTGGCGAGTGATATCGGCACCTGTCCAGGACCTCCCCTAGGTTTACTCGGCCTTTAACCGACTACCCGGTGCCGCGTGCGCCCATCGGCGGATGGGTCGCGCGCAGAGGTCGCAAACGGGTTTTGATTCCGTACCCGTACCCGGCCGCACCAAGGTCGCAAATGGGTACCCGTTCCCTACCCGTACCCTACCCGAAATGAGTGCCAAACGGTTACTCACCAGTGAGTCACGGCCTACCCGCACCCGGCCGCACCAGGGTCGCAAACGGGTACCCGTACTTGGCCGGGTACGGGTAGCCGGGTATCGGGTAGGGTACGGGTATCGGGTACCTGGTTGCGACCTCTGGTCGCGCGTGGTGCTGACCACACACCGCCCTCTCGCGTGTGCCACTCCGGCGCTCGATTCCGGGCTCGGCAACAGCACTCGTCCCCGAAAAGGATGTGAGGCTACACGGGTAGAAGAATCATCGTCTCTTTCTGTACATTACAAACATTTAATTCAAGAGGCAAGCAAGGAATGGCGGCTCACATCACCGCTCGTGTTCTTTTGCTCGGTGGGGTTTGCCGCAGCAGCATTCGCGAAGGCAGTATCATCATCATCAGCAGCTGCAGCATTATCATCATCAGCAGTGCTATGCGGAGATCGCTGCCCTTTTAACACCTTGTGAGCTGGAGCTGTGACTGCCAAAGTGAGAAGCAATCAAGAGTGAAAGGGAGGCGGGGAGTTGATAAAGTTGGCGATGGTGGCGGTCGCGTTCAGAGACAAATTGTGGCGTTAGGATTTGGGTAGGGATAGAGTCTGGTTAGCTCGTTGCGGTTAAGGGGTCGATCTAGGGCTGAGGTTATGTTGGATAGTGTGGTTAGGATTTAGGTCTGATTGACCAATGTTGCTAGACTTAGGGCTGGGGTTATGTTGGATAGTGTGGTTAGGATTTAGGTCTGATTGACCAATGTTGCTAGACTTAGGGCTGGGGTTATGTTGGATAGTGTGGGTAGGATTTAGGTCTGATTGACCAATGTTGCTAGACTTAGTGCTGTGGTTATGCTGGATAGTGTGGTTAGGGTTCAGGTCTGATTGACCAATGTTGCTAGACTTAGTGCTGGGGTTATGCTGGATAGTGTGGTTAGGGTTCAGGTCTGATCGACCAATGTTGCTGGGGTTATAGGGATCGAGTCTGCTTGACAAGTGCGGCTCGGGTCATGGTCGCGATGTTATAAAGTTCGTCTCAAGTTCCGGCTGTGCTCCCCATGGCGAACGAGGCTCGGGGGTCCAGTTTGGGCGATGGATCTCATTGGCTCGCCCGCTTCGCACCACCGCCACCTCCTCCTGCCCGTGCCCAGAGAACCCCACCCCGTTCCACTTTCGGACTCCCTCTTCAATGTTGGCCTCACAGCGCCACTTACCGATGCACAGCCAGACCGGGAACCCACCGGCGGTCCCACCAACAACGCCAGACCGAAGCTCGCTTTAAATGGCACACGATGGCTGAGAATACAACACTGCCTCGTGACGTCACGAGGTCTTTAACATCTGTCTCGCTGGCAGACGACGGCGCTTTTTTGGTGACTTCGTCAAAATAAACCGAAACCCGAGTCGAACTTTTGTCGCGAGAGGTCTCCGGCCCAATCGGACGCGGCAACACTGGAAGAGAACAGCGCTGAAGTTGGTGCTCGGAGAGGAACGATTTGATTGGGGGCCCGCGCGCGGTGCTCGAGATCCAAACACGAGCCCAGGCATCAACCAGAGCCCAGCCATAGTCCTAACCACACTGACCAACCAGAGCCATAGTCCTAACCATACTGACCAATCAGTCCCCAGCCATAGTCCTAATCACACTGACCAACCAGTCCCCAGCCATAGTCCTAACCACACTGACCAATCAGTCCCCAGTCATAGTCCAAACCACACTGACCAATCAGACTCCAGCCATAGTCCTAACCACACTGACCAATCAGAGCCATAGTCCTAACCACACTGACCAATCAGAGCCACAGTCCTAATCACACTGACCAATCAGAGCCCAGCCATAGTCCAAACCATACTGACCAATCAGAGCCATAGTCCTAACCACACTGACCAATCAGAGCCATAGTCTTAACCACACTGACCAATCAGAGCCAAAGTCCTAACCAAACTGACCAGAGTCCAGCCATAGCCCTAACCATACTGACCAATCAGAGCCATAGTCCTAACCACACTGACCAACCAGACCCCAGCCATAGCCCTAACCACACTCACCAACTGGACCCCAACCACAGCCCTCACTCGATTGACACTGGCTAATCAGACCGCAGCCGTAGCCCTAACAATCACCAGACTAGCCAAGCTCAGCCACAATTATATTGACACTCGTGAACCAGACCCTAACCCTGAACCAAACCACGCTAGCCAACCAGATCCGAACCTAAACCCCAATGGCACTAATGGTCTAGACCAGAACCCCAACTACACAAGCCAACCAGAGCCTAACCCCAACGACACGAACGTATATGCCCTAACTGGCCATCTGACACTAAACCTCTACCCCTAACCCCAACCTCCATCGTAATCATCATTGTCATCTCGCCGCCTCTGCTTTCATTTAAAAAAAATCCGATTCTCGATTTCCCGAGGTCGGTGGAGAGGCGCGGCGGTGTCGTTATGGCACACAGTGAGACAACAGCAAATAATAATAACAAACGTAACAAAATAATAACACATTCAATTAGCATCTAAATACATTAAAAGCTTCACAAGATGCTGTGTACAAGACGCGGTCAAACTCGCGATGAGGACGTCCACTTTTTTTCTGAGACTCCACGAGCTCACGCCACTCTCACCCAATTTTTCCACTGCCACATCTGAGCCGAGCTAGCGCGGACCCCCTCTCGGGACGGGTCGTTTCCCACCGGCTATTTGCCGTGTCAAACCGGAACCGTGCTATGCGGGTCTCAGAAATCATCTGACTGTGGGTCGGGGCCAAGCAGGGCCAGGTGCAGGGCTAATCATCCGACTGTGGGTTGGATGAATTTTTTTTACCAGGTAAGGCTCACTGAGCGAAATATCTTATTTTTTTATCGACCTGGCCACAAATCATAAATCAACGAAGTCGCTCATCACGTGGAAAGTTATAGCAGCCAAAAATGCTCTAAACGCATGTTGATTCTAAATGTGGAGGGGAAAAAAACAGAGGACCCGGATAAAAATTCACGTGACCATGGAGAGAAAGAGAGACACGCAAAATCCAAATATACAGCAGCAGGCGTTAGGGTCGGGATAGAACCCACAATCTCCTCCATACCAGACGCAGGAGTTAACATCTCGCCGCCATGATCGTCACGTGTGCCGACCGCGTGTCTGGACTCGTTCGTTCGTCGGCGGTGGCGCCGAGGCCTCGAGTCTCGGGTTCCCGTAGTTGGAGAAAAAACGACAGCACCTTAGTTTGGCTTTGCATGGTAAGGTTGGGGATGGTTTAGTTTTAATTGTATGTTTTTGGGTAATTTGTTTGCATTTCCTGTACTTTGCCCCCCCTCCAATCGTGTATTTTTTTTTTGTTTGGAGTTGTAACGTTATCACCCGCCACTACTACACATCTGTGAAAAAGAGCTTTATAGCGCATCGGATTCTTCCAGTACAAAAAAAGTCAATATTCCGATTCTGAGCAGAGCGCCAACATGGTTCGTCACGGCCCTGGCACGGCTCGGTTGTGGAGTGGAAACAAAAAAAAGAGAGGCGTTTCGGTCCTGAGTTCATCACGAATGCACGCACGCACGCGTTTACTGTGACCCGCTCGGCACGTGGTAGCGTGTGTGGGTTTTACATTCAACTGCTCATGCGTTTCAGAGCAAGTCCCCCCCCCCCCACACACTCCAGGGCTTGCGACTTGCTGCGGAGACGTATTTACAAGTTAAGCAATTTTCACTGAGCTCCATCCAAATACGAATTAAGTGGTTACAAGCCGCACAAGCCTGATGATTGTGAAACGCGCTCCACGTGACGCAGACGGCCGATTTGTGTTCAGAGACAGCACGTGTGCGTGTTTGTCTTTGTGCGTGGGCGTGTTTGTCTGAGTCTTTGTGTGTGGGCGTTTGTGTATGCGTGTGTTTGTCTGTGTTTGTCCGTGTGTGCGCGTTTCGCTTTGTGTGTGCGTGTTTGTCTTTGTGTGTGTGCGCGTTTATCTTTGTGCGCGTGTTTGTCTTTGTGTGTGCGTGTGTATGTCTTTGTGTGCCCCAGAAAACGTGGAGCGCGCTTATTAAAAAGCCACCTCCACGTCTATCGGCGCCTAAAAAGTAATTTGTCTGAGCCAAATTTAGTTTTACTGGAAATGGAGTTTGTTTTTTATTGTTGATCATGTTTGTGCAGTTTTTGTTGTTGGTAGATGTTTGATCGCAACTCCGTTGTTTTTGCCCCGATTTCTACTTTGTAGGTTTTTTTTTTGCTCCCGATGTCCGCTTGCTTGCTTGTTGTTGTTAATTATATTTGGTTGTTGTTGCTCTGGATTTATTCTTTGGTTGTTTTGGATCTCATTCGTATTTGGTCAGGGAAGACTGGCGAGCCGGCGGCAGCGGACAGCTGGAAAGTTAGAGGAACCCTTTAAAGCTTTCGTGACTGCAGGGATTCATCTTCTTGGTTCTTTCGGTAAAGTCACGTGACTTTACCGAATGAACCAAGAAGATAGAGGAACCCTCTTCGAAATCTTCAACATCACAGAGCGGGCTGTCCTGTCCCGACGTTCAAAACGTCCCCAACCCTCGATTAGCAAATCATTTTTTTTAATTCCCCTAACGCCAGTGTCTCTCCTCTCCTCCAACGTGCAGCACGTGGCTCCAATCGACGGGGACTCGAATTTTCCTTCGCAGGAGCGGAGTGCTTTACTTACAAAATGAGCTGCAGACACCACACGTGACCAAAGCCAGCCTTGACGGCCTCAACCCCTGCAGCACCCCGGACAGTTGCGTCACACGGGGCGCGCCACGCTCACTATTTAACACGATTGCTCTCGTGATCATTTTTCCTGTTATTTCGTGCCGCGTGCGCTGAGTTGCTTCGTCTCGTTACGGCGCAGAGAACTCCCAAAAGGCAGGAGCGGATTGTCGGGCGAAGGACGCCGATGGAGTCAGCGCCGGCCATCGATGACTTGCACGCAAAAAAAAACACAAAAAACCCCCTCCATCACGTGGAAATTTAGTTAGTTCTGCCAAATGCCAGCTATTGAGAATTAAGAAATATCAGTGCGACTGTTGTCATGCGACGGGATATGTGGCAGGGACGAGGAGAAAAGTGCTGCCCCCTACTGTGTGGGCTCGATGACACTTCTCGGAGGGATCTCAGAAGTAGTTTGGTGATGTCCGCTTCAGTGGACCGTTCTCCAACTGCGACAGTTTGTACTACCTTATGAGGTGACCCCGCTGAGCGCGCGACCGGCATAACATTCGTGGGAAAAGGCCAAAAACGAAGCGGGATGATCGCGGTAACCTCGAATTCCATCACGTGATTTCGCACATCTCTCACAACGCAACCCCTCAACACCGAATGGTAACATCAGCATCGCACGGGTTCAAACATCACCCCACCCACCCCTGACCACCACTTCTTGGCGACAACCAAAACAACGAACACTCGCACGCGCCTGCTGTGTGTGGGAAGGCAGGCGAGGCAGGCAGGCAAGGCGTACGAATGGTGCGTGTGGGCGCATGCGTGCGCACGTGTGGAAGCTTCCTCGAGCCCAGAGAGGAGAGCGCGCAGGGGGAAGGGGGGGGGTGTGTGGGGTGCACGCACCCAACATTCACGGTCTGTATTTTAATTTTGTTTTTTTTGGGGTACACTTTAAAAAAAAAAACCCACGCACGACCATTCGCTTTTTACTCGTTCATTCGTATGACCGATGAGAAGCGCGCGGCGAATTCTCCTTTAAGAGCACATGGTGCAAACGTCTGTGAAAGCGTGACAGTGAAGGCGACAGTGAAGGCGACAGTAACGACGACGGTGACCCCGCTACGCTACGCTAACACGTAGCCAGTGCATTACAATCGACACAAAAAATAAAAACAGCCTTCAAAGCGATTCAGTCGATGGGTTCTCCCGCTGCGTTATTTCGGGTCGAGCAGCGTGCTGTTCGCCACGGATGTCCGACGTTTCGGTCCGCGTGCCTGGCGAGCTTTCGCGCATTCCAGTTCCTTGAAGAAGCGTCAGAAACACCAAGCCGGGCGGAGCCGCGCGGCGGTAACCGCCTCGATAACCCACGCGGGGCAGTACAATTCAGGCCACAGCGGCGTCGTTTCAGTCGACGGGCCTACATCAGGAGCCGACGTAAACCAGGTCCAGTCGAACGTACGAGCACGAGGGGGCGACGTTAGCACGGCCGCGGAACCAACATGGTCACCCTCTGGCCCACCCGGCAGCACAAATGGCTCGCGCGACAGTGAAGTCCGTTGGCAGGTCGCGTGCGTTGGGGTAAAGTGTGGATTAAGTGCCACCCCCTTCCAAGGCGTCTGGCCAGCGCGCCGAACTTAGTCGGCCGAACGGCGTAAATAGCAGTGGACGCTCCTTTGGGCCAGCAGTGGCGAGAGAGAGCGAGCAGGGCTGCAGGGCTGCACCTTTACCCAATGTGCGTCCGCTCTGCGACGGCGCTTCGCAAAGCGACTGCTGCTGCTGCTTCCATCGCCGAAAGGCCTCCACAGAGGCCTTCCTGCGTTTGCTGCCGCGAAACAGTGACAATGACTGCAATAACAATGGAGAGGATGAGCGGTAGAAAGCATAAACCAGACTCACTACACGTGTTGTGGGCAAGGGGGGGGGGGGGACGACACACGAATATCGTGTTTCCTGTTATCCGCGATGCTGTTACCCGCAAATTGACTCTACTTAACCGTTGAGAAAACGTGCATATTAGTGGATTACGGGAAGAACGGATACACAAACGCCTCCAGGTTTCTCTCGAGCCAGAGTCGCGACTCGGAGGGTTATCATCCCGTGTCGTCCCGATTAGCGGTGAATTCATCGGAAATTATTCCCCGTGCAACGTCGCATATCTGACTCGCTGGGCGGATATGCAAAACGGTTGGATTTGAGGGAATTAGAGACGCCACCCTGCACCAACACCGCACCGGGCACGGGGCGGTTAACTGATCAGGGCGGACACGCGACGGTCGTATAGACGACGCCGTACCATGCCGCCGACTCCCGGTTATCCGGGTTAACGGCGAGGGTATATAGGGGGGTGGTGAAGGCGGCCCGGGGTTAAAAACAAAAGCGGGGATAACGCAAGTGAGGCCTGGCCTCGTGGGCCCCCCCCCACCCCGGGGTTTTTATTGCTTCTTCAAGTCGCCGGTTTCGCCGGCCGCCGCGATGGATAATTCTGTCCCACGGATGACAACCGCGAGTTAACACAATCGGGTGACGGAGCTTCTTTGACTCTTAGCGCTCGACACCGCCGCCCCCCCCCCCTCCACATTGGACAAAACGATGATTTTGACGCGAATGGGGGTGTGGGGGGGGGAGAAGGGAACGTAATTAACGGCTCTTCTCTCGTAGCCGTCGTGTCACGCACAAAAAAAAACTCTCGCTGCATTTCCATCGGGTAGTTTGCTACCGTGAACAACAATACCGAGGATGTCCTGAGGACGGCGACACTGACGATCAGTCGGCTTCAGTCCAGGAAATTCTGTAATTTGGTCACGGCCCAGACGTGCGCATCTACGGCACGGGGACCGTTTAGGTTTTAAATTGATGAGTTTCTGCTTTTTGTGAGCGGCCTTTCCGAGCGATTCCCATAATCGAAGGAAGTGCGATCTCAACCCTTCCGCAGTGCCGGAAGGACTGCTCCGGGCTCGCGTTGTCGCGAGCCGGGGGACGCCCCAGAGAAACCCCTCTCCCACGACGGGGGTTCAGGGCCAAACCGTACGGGCGACGTCCGACGTTTCCGCACCGACGTCGAGCGAAAGCGTCCGCCGTGCCGGACGGTTTGGCGGCGGGCGGCACGGCTGGCCAACGCCGGAGGAGTAGAGCCGCAACGGCGAGCGGCAATTGCGATAAAAAAAACCGGCACGCAGCAATGATAACGCAACAGGATCCGTCTGGAGTGTTTGTAAAAACCATCGCGCTCTCTCTCTATCGCCCGACCTCTTTTACTTTCTGCTGTGCCACCACCTCATCCACCCACAACCCACTTCTTTCACCTCCTCCTGCTTAGAAATTGCGACGTGGACTTAGGACTGCGAAGCCGAGGGGTGGGGGATCCATCGATGGCGTCTCTCACTTCGTCAGCCCAGGTCTTTCCCGAGGTCACGCGACTCCCAGGGCCTGGACAACACCGCCAAGCACTCGACCGCCTGCTTCTGCCGTGAGAAAAAGTCTGCTGCCGTACGGGCGATGACAATTTTTTGAAGTTTGAAATTATATTGTCGTGCGTTGTTGTCATCCGGCGTAATCGTTTTTTTAGGGGCGTGGGCGCGTGTGCAGGCGGTGGCGATTGGCTGCGTTTGTGAGTCGAACGGCTGCGTCGACGCACGCGATCCGAACGCCACGGCCGGCGCCGAACCTCCCAGCAACGTCGCCCAGACCGAAACCAACAAAACAAAACCAACCCAACAAAACAAAAGAACAATCAATTCATTAACGCAAACCCCGTCCCTGTTTCTAACCCCGTGATGACACAGCCCCCCTAGTGCAGCCGCCGTTTATGGGGGGGGGGGGTTAAAATTCTTCAGAGGTCAAGCAGGGGTCGAGACAGGGGTCAAGCAAGGGTGTGGGTCAAGGTTCAGGAGCCCAAGTCCGTTGCGTTGGGGCGTCCGCCCGGCAGCTTGGCGTGACGCGACGAGGAGGAGGAGGAGGAGGCGTTGGAGGACGAGGCGGCGGTGGACGAGGAGGTGGGCGAGGAGGAGGCGGAGGAGGAGAGGGCGGCAGCTTGGAGGGCGGGTCGCTCGGACTCGCGGTTGTTCACCGATTGCCTGAGCCGCGACTCGCTCACACGCAGGCGCTCCATGGCCCCCTCCAGGCAGTGGATGCGCTCCCGCGCGCTCTGCGTGTGCACGCGAACACGCGTGTGTACGCGAACACGCGTGTGTGTGTGTAGGTGCGTGAGTGTGCGTGAGTGTGCGTATGTGTGAGAGAGAGAGGGTACGTGTGAGTGTGTACGTAGAGAGTGTGTGTGTGTGTGTGTTCTTGTGCACGTATGCATGTACGAGTGAGTGCATGTGATTGTAAGTTCATCCATGCGCGAATGCACGTGTGGGTGTACGAGGGAGTGAGTGTGTGCGCGCGTGCAAGTGTGTGTGCGAATGTGTGAAATGCATGTAAGTGTGTGTGTACGTGTGTGTACATGTTTTGAGCATTTGTGGTGAGCGCAAAGACAAGGTGCGTCGGTTACACGCACCGTCACATTCTGGTCGTCGTCGTGCGATCGACCGCTTCCTGCCATAGCAATGCGGATTTTCCAGCACTTCTCCAATGGAGACAGAGCACCATACAACTCTTAATGGAGCAAGGGGAGTCAATAACCTTCGATTTGATTCTCTATTGCAGAACTGGTGCTACGTAAATAAAGGTTATGTTGATGATGACGATGATGATGATGCGAGTCAGTGGGCCTCTACGCAAGACGATGGGTCTCTGCGTCAGTAATCCGGGAGGAGACGATCAACTCGGCACACTGGGGAAGTCCGCTTGAACCATCGGGGCTGGACGGCCGCAACCCAGAATCGAACGCAGGATCCGAGCAGTGCCGGCTCAACGGCACACCTGATGAGCAAGGTTGGCTACGTACGGTGCGAAAGAAGTTGAAAATACATACATACGTCTCCTAACCCCTATATAATCCCTGCCACCTTGTATGCATGCATGCATGTAGGACTTCTTTTGCACCGTATGCAGCCAACCGTGCTAATTGGAGGTGCGGGGGAAGGACAACCAACTGAATCCAAAAAGCAGTTCTCAATAAATGAGTGTTCAATTCCTGTACGTATGTTGAACTTTTTTCGCAACGTGTGTAGCCATCGGAGGTGCCCACACCCCCCCCCCCCCGCCCCAACGTGTTCCCTACCTGCAGCTCTTCCACCAGATCCTGGTTGTGCCGCTTGAGGGAGAGGCAGGTTTTCTCCAGCCTCTCCGCGTCGGCGGAGGCGGCGCCGGTGCCGGTGGAGGAGGAGGAGGACGGTCCGCCTGGTTCCTGCAGCGCCATCTCGTCCTGCAGCACGTGGTATTCGACTTCGTAGGCGTGAAGCTGGCGCGACAGGTCCATCTCGCACACCTGGCCCACGCACGCACGATCGCAGTTGCCAATACGTTAGCATATGCAACACTAGTTACTTGCGCACAAACACGTCGACGCCCACGATCACTTTGTACCTTCTTTTAGCCCCGCCCCCCCCCCCTCCCGATACGTTCCATTCATTGGCTACCACATTCTGATAAGCTCCCCCCCCACTCCCCCTTAACTTGTATTTAAGAGCTTGCATCTTGTATTCCTGCCTCACTTGATGCAGCAAATCTGGCTGTGACGGTCCCACCTGATGACGGAGACTTGTGTTGCCTCTGAAACGTCGTGATTTTTATTTTATTTTATTCATTTTGATTTCATTTTTTACCTACGTGACTTTACCGAAAGAACTAAGAGTATGAATCCGTGCAGTCACGAAAGCTTCAAATCTAGAATTAAATGATCACATAATACCAGTAACACCCCGGTTTCTGTTGGGGGTGCGTTCCCCCGCACCTCCGATTAGCACAGTTGGCACAGTACGGTGAGAAAGGAGTTCAACACACACACGCACGTACGCTGTTGCAGTGTGTGGCGACGAATATCCAAACGACGAACATCGAAGCGGTGTACAGGGTAGGGTGGAGGCGAAAGCCGAGAGGCGGCGGACACGAGAAAGGACGGACGATGCTGTCGGCGACGCAAGCGTGGGCTGAGGCGACGCAAATCTGGTGGCGCTGTGGATTAAGCGACGACGTATTTGCGAGAGAGAAACGACTTGGAGGAGCCGCGGACGAGCGGAAAGGCAGCGGCAGCCAACAATCGCTCTGCGGTCCGTACGTATGTTGAACTCCTTTCGCACCGTACGTAGAAAACCGTGCTAATCGGAGGTGCTGTCCACGATATAAAGGTGTTATCGGCCAATGAGTGAGTGTGAGTAAAACAAAGGATCCAGAGAAAACACACGCGTGCATGTTTAACGATCACGATGATGGCGGTGGTGATGGTGGTGTTGTATGTATAGCAATGGTGGCGGTGGTGGTACTGTAAGTAGTGATGGTGGCGGTGATAGTGGTGGTGCTGTACGTACAGCGACGGCGAGTGGCGGTGCTGTACGTATAGCAATAGTGATGGTGGTGATGGTGTACGCGTAGCGATGGCGGTGATGGTGGCGGCGACGACATCGCACCTGGTTGATTGTCTTCTCCATTTGCACAAGGCCCAGGTTGGGCAGCGTGGTCTTGAGGAAGTCCATGATGCTCTCGAAGCTGTCGCACTGCATGATGAGTGCCTGATGAGAGCCCAGCAGGGACAGCGCCACCTTGAAGATCACCTCCGTGCCCTGCAGGAACAGCATGTCTGCGCACGCATGCAAACACACACACAGACAAAAGGAATAACCAGAGCTGCCACCTGATCCGTCCCCGGCCACGACCCCTCCTGGCATCATCTCGCCCGCCGGCTCTTGGCTACCCTTCACGAGCGAGGTTCCAGGCGCTCAGCAGCACTTCTATGCTAGTGGCTGGCGCTAACACTATAGTGACAGCATTTACGTCACTACACACACACGCCGGCGAGCATATACACGGGTGTGTCGGCAGGGTGGAGGAACTGGGGCAAGGTCCATGGCAGACCCCATCTGGAAGCCCCTGGAAGCTGCTGGTGGGTTCGAGGAGCATAAAAGGAGCAGAGAGCGGGAGCTCAGGGCTGCCGGATCTGGGAGCGAACTCGTCCCGTCGCCGCTGACGTCTTAGCCGACTTCGCTGCTGACGTCGTCGCAAGATATTGCGCGGCCGGGTAGTTGTTGGCCGTCTCGTCAGCGCCATCGGTGTTACACGGTCAGGGTTTTGTTGAGGCTCGGCTAGACGACTAGGTGAGAGTGCGAACCTGTGAAGTGTGAAGTTATTTACACTATGAGACCTCCTTTACCAGTGGCAAAATATAGCAATAGGTTTTTATCCTTTCAACTGGTACAAAAACTGACACCTTTATACAAGGGATCATGTTTGCAATAACCACAACACAAGCAGTTAAAATGCAAACGCCTTTTGGCGTCATCTGGTCCAACACCAATGGAGACTAGGCTCTAAGAAAAGCTGTCTTCGGGTGTGGACCAATCAACTTCAAGGACAGTGCATATCATTATCATTATCAGAGTTGTTTCTTTTTGTTTGCATTTTGACTGCTTGTGTTGTGGTTATTGCAAACATGATCCCTTGTATAAAGGTGTCAGTTTTTGTACCAGTTGAAAGGGTAAAAACCTATTACTACAGTGGCTACTTTTTCTTCTTTCGTATTCAGGTGCTCAAGCCAGATAACCACGTCAAGAGCAGTAGAGGGGTGTAACCTCTGCGTTGACTCCTTCGTATTTGTGGATCGGGGCATCGCGTCGTTATTCGTTGGACGGTCTCTGTTCCGGATGACCACAGTCGCGCACAACTGGAAAGTTTTTTTTATTTTCCATTTGCGCATCAAGGTATCCGCCGCATCTGCCACGGCCTGTGCAGTGGATGGATGCTGTTTAGTGTGGACCATGAGCTTCCACGAGCGGATACTGAGACGACCGGAGGGGCAGCACGCGGAGGGCGCCCGTACCGAAGACGCGCGCCACGAATCCGAGCGGGAACTGGGATGCGAAGAGCGTGAGGAACCAGGGCGCCGCGTAGAGGCTGGGCCCGATCTCCGACTCCTCCAGGTGCGCGTACAGATCGGGGTGGTAGTCGTGCAGCAGACGAGACAGCTGGTACATCTGGATCTGCGCGGAGACACACACACACACACCCCGCACCCTCCGATTAGCACGGTTGGCTACGTACGGTGTGAACGATGTTCCACATACATACATACGTACACAGACCGGGACACGGCTGGAACACGGCTGGAACACGGGGGGAACAGTGACATCCATTTCCATTTGGGCCATTCTTTAACGTGGAGGGTTGCTCTGCTCTGTAGGAGAGATCAAAATTGACTGTCTCGTGATACGACACCATCATGCCTCTCCCCACCACCTCCCCCTCTCATCTGCAGGGACAGCATCATACCTCTCCGCACTTTCCCCTCTCCCCACCACCTCCCCACTCACCTGCAGGGACAGCATGTCGGGGCAGTACTGGCGCCGCAGCCCCAGGTGGTAGAGCAGGTAGATGAGCGCGTGGAAGGCGTCGCACTCCGGCAGGTGCAGCAGCAGCACGCCGGCCACGAAGCTCAGGCCCTGGCAGTAGCCCACCTCGGAGTCGAGCAGCGAGTAGGCCTTGAGCAGGTTGTAGAGCGCCAGCTGGCCAGAGCCCAGCTGCGCCGAGAAGTACGGGTGGGTGGGGAACGTTCGGCCTGCAGTGGGAGGGGGGGGCACGTAGGGAGAGAGGGAGGAGAAATGAGGTTGGGAGGTGAGAAGGAGTGATGGGGAGGATGAGTGGGTCAGTGGCCGCGACGATGTGCGGTGGCGAGGTGCTGGCTCGCAGGCGCAAATTGCAGCTCTGCGGGTGACGTTCACGCGGCGCAACCCAGGGGGGTTCAGGGTGACGAGGTCAGGCCACGGGCAAGGGGGGGGGGGGGGGGGAGCTCGGCGATGCCCGGCACCCCCCCCCCCCACCCCCTCCGCCACGCGGCGTTGCACGGCATACCCAGGTCGATGAGGATGGCATGCTGCTGCGAGGTGAGCCTCTTTAGCAGCTCGGGGTACGGCGTGTCTGGGGGCGCCTGCTTCGGCGGCAGGCGGTGCCGCAGACGGTACTGCTCCGCCAGGAACTGCCAGATCTCTCCCCGGCGCTGCCGTGGCACGCCTGCGCCGGCGGGAAGTGGGATGGGGGGATGGGTCAGGGGGAGACGCGGCGCGACCTCCTGTATACCAGGCGAGGCAGTTAACAGCTTGCCACCGCTAATATACAACAGGGATCAGGGTCGGGATCGAACCCACGAACTCCTGTATACCAGGCGAGCTAGTCGACATCTCCGAGCCAACGTGATGATGATGATGAGAGAGAGAGATACGCAAACTACAAATATACAGCAGCAGGCGTCAGGATCGGGATCGAACCCACGAGCTCCTGTATACCAGGCGAGGCAGTTAACATCTTGCCACCGCTAATATACAACAGGGATCAGGATCGGGATCGAACCCACGAGCTCCTGTACCGCAGGCGAGCTAGTCGACATCTCCGAGCCACCGCGACGCCGTCTCCCCACTCCCTCTCACCCTGGCTGATGGCGGCGTGCACCTTCTCCATGTCGCAGCGCACGCGCGCGCGGTTGGGCGCGCCCAGCAGGCGCTCCCACACGACGGTGACGTCGCGCAGGCACGGCGTCACCTCCGCGTAGTCCAGACGCGCCTGAGCCTTCTCCTGCTCCAGCTGCCTGCGAGCTGCAACAGGCCCCGCGGAGACGGCGGCAGCGAGGGGGGCGGGGCGGGGAGGGGGCGGGGGGTGCGACAGGGGAACCGCGGTGGCGGCGGAACAAACGCGACCGTCAGTTCGAGGTTCGAGATGGCCCAGAAGTTTACTTCCCGGGTCAAGCCCGTTGAGCTAAGAGGCCGACTCGGCCGGCAGACAGCTATGTGGCTCTTCTTCAGAAGTGACTTGGCCACGAATGATAGTTCAACAAAGTGGCTTATCACGTGGAAATTTACAGCAGCCACATACTCTTGCACGCATGTCGATTCTAAATGTGGAGGGAAAAATCGGAGGACCCGGACAAAAATCCACGTGGCCATGGGGAGAGAGATATGCAAACTCCAGGGTCTGGATCGAACCCACAGCTTCCTGCATACCAGGCAAGGGAGTTAACATCTCGCCACCGTGGCGCCGAGAAACAGCTGTGCCAGTTAATCGCAGAAGCTTACGTCTTAGCAAGTTCAGTTTGCTCAACAAGGTGGGAAGAAGAGCCGGAGAGCACGAGAAAAATCCTCATTTGCAAGAAGTGACCGACCCGGGTCACCGGAACGACAAAAGGCAAAAATAAATAGAAAACGAGGCACAGCGATGAAGCGAAATAGAAATCGGCGAAAAAACCAAACGCGTCATCGCAAGAGAAACCTAAAGTACCGCACGAACGTACATCGATATTAAATAATACATTCCCTGGAGCGCAAGTGGGTTCGGGAAGACTGTCACGTGACAACTAAATAAATGCCCAAGTTTATAAACGCGTCAATCTCGTCGGGTGGTGGAGGGTTACATTACAGGAATTTTTGCACAAAACTACTACCATGTCGCGCAAACGAATAACGAATATGGACCATCATATGCATTCATCGTTAAATTTATAATTCACATCGACTGCTACGAAAAGTAAATGGGCTCGGGCAGGGCACGTCGTGGACATCAAAGATGACGGACGGCGGTCGAGACTAAGGATGGAGCGGCAGCTGAAGGAGAGGAAACGCTCCCGAGACGACTTCCACCGGGGAGATGGAGCGATGAAATCCAGCGCCTCTTACAGATGGTTTGACGCGTCGCGAGATGGTGAGAGACGATGGGGGCAGCTTGGTGAAGGCCATCATCCATGAGTGGATAGAACCTGTCTGATGATGACGATGATGGATGGGCTTGTTGAAAGCCGACAGAGAGAGGGAGACGGCACGAACGTTGGAAGGCACCGCCAATGTGATATCTCTGCGCGTGCAACGAAAGCCGCACTCGCTCGCTCAGAAAAAATTTCTCATCGCAAAACGTTTGCCTGGATCGCCGGCAGACTGGTGTAGATGTCACCCGATTCAGGTAGTACCTCCGATAAGAAGTTCAACATACGTACAGAATACATAGTAACCACAGTCATAGCTAGATAGGCAGATGAGAAAGACGCACTGGATGTGGTGTTCCGTGGTGCGGAGATGTATTTCCCGGATGACAGAACTGGCTGGAGAAAGGTAATCCCCGATGCTATGAGCAGCGAGGAAACACGAGCAGCTCCACTGCTCGCGCGACTCATCGCAGCGAATCCCGTCGCCACCTCCCGTGCGTGCAAATCCTCGGCCATGTCTGGATGAAATCGCTTAAATTCAATGCTCGATAACAACAAATGTCTCCTTCCAACCGAGGTTGACGATCGCTCGGGGGCTGCGGCGGCGACGAAGCCACGACGTCGTCGTTGCTCCGCTGGGAGAGCGGGCGCGCGGTGGGGCGTGTCTCTCGGCGCGACTCCCGGCCGGCAAATCCCACAGGAATCGGGGGGGGGGGGGGGGGGCGGGGGGGTTGGGGTGATAACCAGCGGAGTGGAGAGATGACAGCACGGGACCGCCCCCCCCTCTTCCCCGTACCCCGGCCCCCCCAGATTTTGTTTTCAAATCGAAGTGCGAGTAAGCAAGGTCAGCCGCGCAAATGAATAATGAACGGACAGACGGTCAGATGGATGCTTGGAGAGATGGAGGGAGACAAGAGGTATTCATTTGTCCGGGGACGGACGAAGACGAGACAAAACGAGAGTGAGACAGCCACACGCACAGACGAGAGATGATGCAGATATCTGACCTTTGGAAAAAAGCAGCATCTTCAGAGGAGAGACGGAGAGCTTCAAAAGAAGGCAGCCGCGACTACCCAACTGCTCCGAATTGTTTCGGACAAGGAGCGAACAGAATAACTAGACGCTGGTAGGCGAGACCAGAGCACAATGCCAGATCGCAACAACAACAACAACAACAAAGGGAGGAGGATGCCGTTGCAGGTCGTGCAGTGCAGCGAATGAGGGCACGACGCCGTTGTTGCCGCTGCCTATCGCTGGCACTCGGTGACTCATCCCCCCACACACACGCACGCAGGCACGCACGCGCGCAAGCATGCTTTCGGCGCACGCACAACGGTACATTACGCACGAACGCCCACGCAAGCAGTCGTGGGCCGAGCTGGGCTGCCTCTGGGTGGGTGGGTGGGGGAGAAACATCCAATTACTCGAGACGGTGATTCACCCGGGAGAAAGTGTGAGCCCACGGCTGTCGATGCGATGCTAGAATGGTTATTGAAATGCACGCGCAGTCGCCTGTGTTTGAGTTTCGTGCTGGGGGGGGGCGAGGCGGGGGGGGGGGGCAGAAATGGTGGGGAGGGGGGCAGGCGGGGGCACCGAATTGCCGGCGCTCCATCTAACACCGCCAAATAAAAGAAAATAATTTAAACTGAAACATGTGTGAGGTTAATAGATTAATGATACAGGAGGACAGCAGTGGGGTGTAGGGGGCGGGATTGTGACTGGGCATTGCCGATCGGTGTGGAACAGTACCGCCAGCATTGCTCTGACCCTGGCGATCACTCTAAAAGTGACAGTGCCACCATCACCACCACCGGCTAAATGGTATTTACCCGGCAAAACACTTGGCAGCCGATTAATGAGAAAAATTATCACTCCACACGCAGCACCGTCAACATGGCACTAACCGCACAGGGCACAACCTAAGAGCACAACCACGTAGCAGCACCACACAAATATCACCCCACCCACCCCCACCTCCCCCCCAACTGTCCCAGCACAGACCCTTCTGCTACCTCGACCCCCCCCCCCGCCCGTCACGCCAGGCCCCCCCCCCCCCGCCCCAGGGCACATTACATTGGGAACAATCTGTCTGGTGACGTCAAGGATCGCCAAGCCCCTGCGAGCATTCCCACTCGACCGCGTCACATCGTCTGGATCGTATCTCCCGCCAGCACATCGAGTTCGTCGCATCATCGCAACGCGTGCTCTCCGCTCCCCTCCACGCGCACGTTAAGCCACGCGCGCATTCAAGTCCGGCGCTCAGGTCTCCACCACTTCCATATCGTGAAAGTAGGTCACACGGCGTGGGCACGGGGGCGGCTACTGCTGCTGGCCGATAACACTGGTCTACTATGTTTTAAAAGGTCGTCTGCTACAGAGATGAAATGTGCTGTTTGTTATGGGTTTTGACGCGCTGAATTCAAATATGACAATTAAAATAAGTGATTGGCTACTGTTCCCAAGATATTTAAGTTATTACATTTTACGTTTTACTCATAAACCTAGGTTTTTTTCATGTGTTTATGGTCGCTTCACATGATAACATGTCACCTGTCCTGTTCATGTAACACTTAAAAAAATCAGCCAAAGGGTTATATAAATAAAATGTGTGATGAAACAAAAGGCAAAAAACGATTATGTATAAGTACATAGTTTAGTCCTTATTCAGTGTCTACTAAGCACGTCATGGCTTGTCTCTTGTATTCATTAAATGGAGCATCTCTTGTCACTGTCCAGCAACAATCTGCAAGCGTTGATGGGCTCCATTTGCCCTGAGAGTGTTTCTCCATCGTCGCAATGTCCTGGTGACACCGCTCGCCATGCTCGTCGCTCACTGCTCTGCAGTTCGGTGGGAAAAAATGGAGCTGAGAGTGCAAAAAATGTATCTTTAGTGACATGTTGCAACCAAGGCGTTTGTATGCCTTGAGGAGGTTTTCCACCAACTCCCTGTAGTTGTCTGCCTTGTTGTTTCCGAGAAAATGTGTTGCCACTAACTGGAAGGCTTTCCATGCCGTATTTTCCTTGCCACGCGGTGCACTGTCAAATGCATCATCTCGGAGAAGTTCACGAATCTGAGGACCAACAAAGACACCTTCCTTTATCTTAGCTTCACTTAACCTTGGACATTTTCCACGGAGGTACTTGAAAGCTGCTTGTGTTTTGTCCATGGCTTTGATAAAGTTCTTCATCAGACCCAGCTTGATGTGCAAGGGTGGTAACAAAATCTTCCTTAATTAAACAAGTGGTGGATGCTGAACACTTTTCCTCCCAGGCTCCAATGACTGTCGGAGTGGCCAATCTATCTTGATGTAGTGGGAATCTCTCGCACGACTATCCCATTCGCAGAGAAAACAGCAGCACTTTGTGTATCCAGTCTGCAGACCAAGCAAGAGAGCAACAACCTTCAAATCGCCACAAAGCTGCCACTGATGTTGGTCATAGTTTATGCACCTTAAAAGTTGTTTCATGTGTTCATAGGTTTCCTTATTATGGACTGTATGACCAACTGGAATTGATGGCAAAACATTGCCATGATGCAGAAAAACAACTTTGAGACTCATCTTCGATGAATGAATGAACAGTCTCCATTCATCATGAGCGATGTTGAGGGCTGCCATCACACCATCGATGTTGTTGCAGGCTACAAGATCACCTTCCATGAATAAGAATGGGACAAGATCCTTTTGACGGTCACGGAACATGGAAACCCTCACATCACCTGCCAGGAGATTCCACTGCTATAGTCTAGAGCCCAACAGCTCTGCCTTACTCTTGGGTAGTTCCAGATCCTGACAAGGTCTTTCAGTTCACCTTGTGTTATGAAGTGTGGTTCAGAGGAGGAGGATGATGGAATAAAATCTGAGTCATGTGACCTTGATGGTTCAGGACCAGAAGTTTCATCCTCTTCCTCGTCTGACTCAAGTGAGAATGATTCTGGTGCATCAGAAACCGACAGTCCTTCTCCGTGGGGTACTGGGCGTGTAGCTGATGGAATGTTTGGATAATGCACAGTCCACTTTTTCTTCTTGGACACACCTTTCCCAACTGGAGGCTCCATGCAATTGCTGATATGATCCGTTGGCTCTCTCCAAATCATTGGCACTGCAAAAGGCATTGATTTCCTTTTCAACCACTGGCAAAGATTTGTTGCACACGTGTTGCTGCATATGTGTGGGGCCCACATCTTGTCCTGATCTCCAATTTTGCAGACAAAATAAAGGTGATAGGCCTCTTAACCATAGTGGCTATACTGCGCTTTTGTGATGCAAAAGTCACTTCACCACAAACATAGCAGAAGTTATCTGCTTTGTTCACACAAGTACGAGGCATCTCTGCTCACTTTGGCTAAACAGAAATGTGTCCCTTTGCAAAAGCAAACACTGGCAAATAAAAGAGCACGATAATAAGATTTCAGGGCAATTTGTTCAGCAGAGGGATGTAAGCCTAGTTATGGTTGCATCATCCATGACTTATAGGAATAACATGATGCAATTCATATCACGTATGACGCAACACCAGCTTCAGATTGCATCATTCATTGTTTTGCTCAAAAAGCAAGTACTGTCCAAACCCAGTCAAAGATTTATTCACAGATGCAGTCAAAGATATATTTTAATAATTCTAGATTTGAAGCTTTCGTGACTGCAAGGATTCATATTCTTAGGTTTTTTCGGTAAGGTCACGTAGGTGAAAAATTTAAATTAATAAAAGTAAAATAAAAATAAAATAAAAATCACGACGTTTCGGATACAGCTATCGTGCTGTGACGGTTCCACCTGAAGACAGAAGCTTGTGTTGCCTCCGAAACGTCGTGATTTTTGTTTGATTTTTATTTTACTTTTATTACATTTTAATTTTTCACCTACGTGACTTTACCGAAAAAAACCTAAGAATATATTTTAATAAGTTGTGGTTTAAATTGAGATCCCCTCCCTTTATAACTCACTTATCCTCTGCCATCCCCAAGTCAAGGGTCGTATAGACTGACCCAGTAGCATAACATTGCTGTTTTTTCCAGGATTTTTTCTGTTGCGCGTAGTCACTTTAAGATGTTTCTTGTTCATGTTTTTGTTTTGTTGCGGTTGCACCCGAGTCAAGAGCCGCATGGCTCACAGGGTTATACCTAATACATGAAACTGAATATCATGAAAACTAGAGCCAATTAACAATGTTAAGCATCATCTTGATTCTCAGTGGCCCAGAGTTAGTAAAGTTGAACTATATTTATTTCGGAAGAATTTTGGCTGTGGACCAGTGTCTAAGCCGAGAGCATCTGGGAGGTGGGACAGGGGTGATTGGCCCGGTGCCCCCCCTCACCACCACCGCTCCACCAAACGGATCACCGCTGGCTGTTTTCTCTGTTGTGTGAACTAAACACATTTTTATTTTACCTGGTTAAGGTCCACTGAACGACAGGGTGCTTACATTTTTTTTAACACTCATATGGGATTATCGTTCTTAATGGAAGAACGGATAATAACACTGTAACACTTGTTCACCATCATTGTCAACACATGCCTGGAATTTTCTCCAGGTGGTCTCCAGAGCCCGGAGGAACATTTCTTGTGGTATTGTTGCAAATTCTCGGAAGCGTTAACATTTTTTTGAAGCATCCTGTATATAGTTATTTTTCAGAATAAACTTCGCCAAAAATGATAGCTCAAAGAAGTGGCTTATCATCATGTGGAGATTTATAACAGCCAAAGGCTCTCAATGCATGTTTCTAAATGTGAAGGGGAAAACCGGAGGACCCGGAGAAAAACCACGCGACCACAAGCAGAACATGCAAAAATGCATGTGTCCAGGTCAAGATCGAACCCACGACTTCCTGCAAACCAGGCGAGGGAGATAACATCTCACCACCACGGCACCCCAGCATGGAAACCACACAACAACAACCACACAACCCACACAACCACACCTTCGCGGAAGCGATTCTGCCGCTCCACGCGGATGAGCAGCAGCTGCTGGTCAATCGCCTTCCTCCAAAGGTGGCGCAGCTCCTCCCGAGAGCGCGCGTGGCGGCGCTCCCCACCGCCGGCACCCGTCTCGATCACGATTGGCTCGTCCGCCGGCGGCGCCCGCGGCGCGGTTGGCCGCATCACGGGCGACTCGTCTCCCATTGGCTGAAAGTCGGAGTCGAGCAGCGAGCCGATTGGGCTCTCCTCGAGGGGCGGAGTCAGCGGCGAGAGAGGGAGGAGCTCGCTGCCGTCTGAACGGGGGTTGGGGATCAGATGGGCATATGTCCAATTCATTAAATAAAAGTAATCGGTGCGTGGATATTTGTTTACGTTAATTTTTGCAACACTCATTAGGAGCACATGAGACGTATTCTGAATCCAAAATGGGTGCCAAACTAGCCACGCACGATTTCATCCTGACCTCTAACTAACCCGACCACTATTCTGCCCCCTTTAAACCCAAATCGCACACCACCTGTGAGCCCTCAAAATCAACCCCAATTGGCTGCAACATTTTTCTTCCTCTTCTTCTGAAGCAGCAGCGCTTTCGCCCGCACACCCCGTGCCCCCCCCCCCCACCACCTCGTCGCTCATCGTCAACTGCGGTTGGCGGTGGCGACCTCTGACCTCTGGTGGCTGCGGCGGCGCGGGAGGCTGCGCAGCTCTTCCCCGGCGCGACGACGCGCAGGAAGATGTGCTGGCGCCACGAGATGCGGCGCTGCTGCACGGGGGGGCAGCTCGGCCGCCCGGGGGGGTTGTGGCCCCCCAATTCAGACCAGACCCCCCGCAGGGAGGCGGCGGAACCGGAGCCGCCCCAGTCGAGGTCACTGTGGGTCGTGATGGTTGGGTGCGGGGGGGGCAGGCGGGAGGGGGGGGGGGTCGCATGGAGAGACAAACGGACGCACGTACAAATGCACACGCGCGCACCGTGCGAGTGAATGAGTACAGGGGGAGGTGGGTGCATGTACATAGGTACTGATGTACTCACAATGACAAACACACGCACGCACAAAAACAACACAACAACAATACCCGCCATTCGCCACTAAGTGGCGGAGACGTCACCGGGGCCCCTGTGCCAGGCCAGGTGCACAAAAAAACAACTCTATACACACACACAAAATTTGTACGAAGAAAGATGCCCCGTATAGCGTTGAGCAAGTAGCACCTATGAAGGCTGGAATGGCACACGAGGAAGTGAGTAGCCACCACCACGCCCGGCCGCCTTTGTCTCCCCAGTGGCGATGTTTACACACCGCACCCGGTACTGATTTGAGGCTAAGTCGACCTAGGGGATGCCCAGGACCGGTTCAGATAATCGTCACTGCTGTTGGCCGTGAGCGGGAATCGAACCCGTGTCACCGGAATCGTAGCGTACACATTCACACATAATTAACCGCATAAACACACACAAACACTGACTGGCATGCACACACAGACAGACACACACAACTACAAACGCACGACAAATGCACATCGGGCAAAACACACGCTGGTACGACACACACGCTGGTACGACACACACGCTGGTACGACACACACGACACACACGCTGGTACGACACACACGCTGGTAGGACACACACGCTGGTACGACACACACGCTGGTACGACACACACGACACACACGCTGGTACGACACACACGCTGGTAGGACACACACGCTGGTACGACACACACGCTGGTACGACATACACGACACACACGCTGGTACGACACACGCGCTGGTACGACACAATGAGGTGGGGCAGCATCTGAACACAAACAAGGAAGTTATCGTTGGTTATCTTTGGAATGAAATCACGCGTAGACACAGGTGGCCATCATCTCGCCACCACTGAGTAGAAACAAAAATCAACGCGGAATCTCTGACACCTCGAGGGGGGGGGGGTTAAGTACGGTCGATTAACACGGATTGGGGGTTCATTGGGTGAACAAGACCCGTGCAGAACACGTACAGGCGGTGACGCACGCGTGAGGGGGAGGGGCGGGTTATAGTGCTGGCTGCTCCACACCCGAGCGATCGTTTGAGCAACCAAAAGTTGTCGCAACTTAAAAAAGAGAAAATCGCCCGCCACTGCTTTGCCCACATCCGAGCCAACAGTCGCGCAAGCAGCAGGGAAAGTCAAATGGTGAACTTTTACTCGAGATTGTATCGACCAATCCAGTCACGTGGTGATGAATTACGTCGCAACGCAAGTGGCAAAGCAGATCGACGCTCGGAAGTCGACTTTGTTGTCTCCAATGCGTGCAGCAACCGGTTGCGTGCAATTGCTCGCAAGCCGATTGCAGAGACGTCGACGTGCAAGCGAATCGGATGCATGCCACAAAGTTTGCGCAAACTGATCGCTCAGATGTGGCCCCCTGGCTTTGTTGCTCACGAACAAAATTACTGTAAACGGGATGCCTCAATCAGCTAGAGTTGCCACCTGTCCTAGATTTCCAAGGATTGCCCTCTTGTTGAGGAACATAGTCCTGAGTGTTCCCCCTAGGACATTAACAGTTCTGCTTCTTGTGACTTGCGCAGTAATGAAAATACGCTACTCAAGACGATGATTTCAAATGTCGTACTCCCCTAATCCACGACTGTAAGATATTCTTATTCTTCTTCCAATGATTTTTCCCAAATATTTTCGACCTCACAGTATGTATGTTGAACTTCTTTCGCACCACCATACATAGCCAATCTTGCTAATAGGAGGTGCGGGGAAGGACAACAAACTAAACGCAGGTGGAAACCCTACAATAATCAGATAGATCCCACCCCCCCTCCACCACTGTCCGCTAGGAGCGGAGCGATTAAGCCCCCGCGCGATCCGGTGACGATTCAGGGCCGTCGAATCAAATGATTAAAAATAATAATTAATGTGATGGCCTCTAGTAGCTGCAGGGCTCGCAGGGAACCCGCTGCACGAAACAAAATGTACTGAACTGTAATAGACGAATCGGTAAAAAAAAACGTTGAATCTCACACGTGCTCAGGAAATGATGTGAAACGATTAATCAATGCATTGTTACATCCCTGGGCAGTTCCACTCATCAGGCAACCAGTCAACATTGGTGAACTCATCCTAGTAAGGCATACCCTAACAATACATACCACAACAATGCATACCCTAACAATGCAAACCCTAACAATACATACCCTAACAATGCATACCCTAACAATGCATCCCCTAACAATGCATACCCTAACAATACATACCACAACAATGCATACCCTAACAATGCATACCCTAACAATACATACCCTAACAATGTATACCCTAACAATGCATCCCCTAACAATGCATACCCTAACAATACAAACCCTAACAATGCATACCCTAACAATGCATCCCCTAGCAATGCATACCCTAACAATACAAACCCTAACAATGCATACCCTAACAATACAAACCCTAACAATGCATACCCTAATGATACATATCCAAATATGTATCATCAGATTACGTCTGGCACCACCACGGGATTCTTCCAAGCGTTCCCCATTGTCCCCGCCCCCCCCCACAGCCCCCCCAGCAAAAGCAACGTGACGCGCATCATGTCCACGTGAATCACGGCCCTAATTGGTGGTGGAGATATCACTCCCAAAGCGGACAGAGCCCAGCGCGCTTTAATACGCCACGCCATCTACCCGAGTGTTTAAAGCGTCTCGAACGTTCGCCCCCAATGGTGAAGCAACCCCTGGCGGGTCACGGAACGAAGTCCCATCGCGCAGGACGTGCACGGGGAAACGCACGGCAACGGGGGGCCATCATCTTCCCATGCACAGCATGCCGAGGAAGTTCTGCCCGCGGTTTTTTTGCCGTCCGTAAAAAATTAAATGAATTCCAGCCGTTCTCAATCCACCAGTAGACGCCACGGTGGTGAGATGTTAACGACCTCGCCTGGTATGCAGGAGGGCGTGGGTTCGATCTCGACCCTGACGCCTGCATATGTGGAGTTTGCGTGTTCTCCCCGCGGTCGCGTGGCTTTTTCTCCTCCACATTTATAAACATGCATTTGAGAGCATTTGGCTGCTATAAATTTCCACGTGATAAGCGACTTCTTTGAGCTATCATTTGTGGCCAAAAGAGCGACATGGCTCACAGTGGGCCTTACCTGGTAAAATTAAAATCGTTTAGTTTTAGTTGAGGATGAAGAGCTCCCCATGCCGTATCGGTCGCAGGTTTAGTTTTGAAAAAAATACAAACTATACTTCACCTACACTGGCCAATGTTTGGTTGGTAAAAGGATGGGGGCGTGGGTTTTGTTTGTTGTCGCTTGCCACTGATGCTAGCCGTGGCTGGCATTCAAACTCAGACTGCTGGGTTCACAGTGCAGCGCTAATCACCATGCCCACTGCTCCCATCCCTTTATCCTGTCAAAAACACCTTCCAATCTCCCTACCTCCCCCCTTCCCAGCCGGCCCAGTATTTTACAACTCACAAATACATCAAAAATGTCACCTTAAACGTACACGTTTTGAAATCGTGGAACTGCCTCGCCAAACACCGACACACGGCACCCAAGGTTTAGAGGTAACAATCACATGGCCATCGGCGTTAACTTTGCTCAGGAAGTTCATGGCAAACCCAGCGATTAAAATTTTAAGCCAACGATGGCTACGAGTGGATGGACATCAACGAGCCTGACGATCACTGCGCTGCTGGCCATCCGCGAAAAAGAGCTTCATAGCTCACCGGATTTATCCAGGATAAATATTATGATTCTGAGGCAACTGCCGATGACCACCTAAGAGCAAAGCGTGACCGACAGTGAAGAGGCAGAACGAACGAGTCTGAATGCAGAGGCAGACGGAAGTGAGTTAGTACCGATATCAGAGACTGTGCTGTTGCACTGAGGAGTGCCAAAAATGGCACATCAAACAAAGCAATTGGCAATCTTATATAGATGTATATAGCACCTTAGTTCAAGGTGCTTTTACAATAATTCTGAAATTGTACAAAAGATCATAGTGGTTAAAATAGAGAGTGCAGTTATTAAATGTGGTGGAGATGGTGGTGGTGCAGTTTTGGAGGACAAGGTGAGAGTGGTTAAGGAGGGGTCGGGGTAGACCTGGTTGTAACTGGGTCGCAAGCAGGATGGGCTAGGGAGCAGAGATGGGTCGTTTTCAGTGAGGAACGGAAGCGGGTTCATGAAAATATTTATCGTGTTTAATAATTGGCTGATCTGAAAATAGCGGGTGAGTGGAGGTGGTGGTGGCGGGGGAATTTAATAACTAAGAGCGTTTGAATGAATGCGTGACTGCTTAGGTCGAATGAATGAGCCAACGGAATCCACCAACGGGAGACTCGGCTAAAACTGTGCAGCTTGTCGTCGGCAAAACTTGGCCGAAATCAGAATTAATAAGCATGTAAATAATTTACATTTATAAGGCAGAATTCATCCACGGCCTGCCTTGATTAACCCCGATAGCCACGAGCTTCCCGATCAGCGCCACCGATATGGTTGGGTCAAGGCAAATCCGCGGCGGTGGCTAAAGGAAGACGCAGCCAAAAACAATAGCAGGCTGGCACACCAAGCCTCGAAAGCAAACCTTCATTAATGCACGTTTTGCAATTCTCCCCAACTCTATCACGGTTACATCGCTGCGAAGGTTTTCATGGCTATGCTGCCCTCTCACAATGCCCTTTAGGGTTGCGTCGCGCTCTGTTCGGTACGATGTTCGACGTTTCGCTCCCGTGCCGAGAGCTTTTTCAGGAGTTGAAATGTCAGACGTCGTGCCGAACAACACGAGGAACAAGCCGAATCTAGATCGGCGAGCTGTCCCCGGCGTCATGGGTTAAGCCGAAGAATCCACTTGTTAGAGAACGATCCACAGAAGCGGATACCACAGAACTCCTTCTGAGATCCGTTCAAAGTGACCTCTGGTTCGGACAATAGAGCGCAGCACCTTCCCCACTCAAACCCGCTACAGAGAGGAATGTTCGTCGCACGACATGTCAAACAAATATTTTTTTTATTCTCAGGCCTGGAAATTTTTGCCAAATTGAGTGCAGAGACACATTTGACGCAGAGCGATGTGATGCGCAGCCATTGTGTTTCTGGGCTGTAACAACAGGCGGCTGTCTGGATATATACCTAAAATGTCAGCCAACATCATATAGAACATCCATTACCCCCTGCCATCTGTGCCGTGTACTTTCTGCCACGGTTTCACATCCAAGCTCAAGATCCTACCCTCCCCTCCTGCTCCCTCTGCCCCGGCTACGTTGCCCAACGAGGCTTGGAGCTTGTAAGGGGTGTTTCCCGCCAGCTCAGACGCGTCTTCCTTTATCCTCGTTAGGGAGGGTGAAATCACTGCTGGATCATTTACAGCAGATGCCCGGATTTGGCTTTCGCGCTGGACGCGGGGTGAGAAAACCTGGGGGTTGATTAATTTGTTAATTAATTTGCCCATAATCAACCTGACCGCCCACCACCAGTGACGCTATAATCACATACGCCGTGCCCCCCCAGAAAGCCCCTTGCGTGCCCGCCTCACCCCTTCCCCCCTCCACACCAGCGTTCATACCCAGACCCCCCATGCTCGGCCACAGGGTTTAGCATCCGCAGGAGGCTCGGCGAGGAGGCCGAGGCTGTGAGGCGGTGGCGCGGGTCGGCAGGGTGAGCCGCCACATTGCTAGCGGCACACACACACGTACACATGGGGCGCGCGCGTCACACACGCGCACACGTGCAGTTCAGTTTTTCATCCGCGTCGGAAACGGTGCTTCCACATTACCGCTTGTCCCTCGACACGTCAGGGCGGGGGGGGGGGGAGGCAGCGACGTGAGCCTCGTGCTCGTTGCGGAGGTTCACGGATAAAACCCGGTGACCGCCCTGATTAATATCAGGGGTTCATGCGGGAGCCAACGACGTGCAAGATAATCGGGGAAAACGACACCGCAATCGACTCGCGCGCGCCACGACCCGAACAGCGTTTACCGTCACAGCCAACAAATCGTCACAACACACGGGTCGAACGCAGCAGGCCTCTAACCCCGCCATGTTATGTGCACCATGTTATGTGTGTGTGTTTTGCGGAAAAACCCTCGTAACCCACTGTCCAGAAGGCTGGCTTTTTTGTCGAATATTCGTGGGTCATTGCAAATCTGGCTAAACGCCTGCACGCAGGACGATCTGATTTGTCTGGCTGGATCAGGTGGTGGAGGTGTCACGGCGAAAAAAAAAGAAAACCCCGTTGCCAGACCGTTACGTGGCCTAAACAAACCAATTATGACCCCGTATTAACCAGGACAGCCACTGGGCTCGAAACGCAAATCTCCGCAACAAACGCGCTATATATTTATATCACACCACGCGGTTAAGTCAAGTCAAGTACGGTAAATTAAAAATTTTTCTTAAACAAGTGGCGCCTTTCTGGCACAAATCTGCCACTCAAAGCGCAAATCACGCGTAGCGCCCCCCCCCCCCCCCCACTTACCTTCTCGTAGCAGAGGCAGGCTGCTGCTGCTGGTGCTGCTGCTGCTGGTGCTGGCTGTTGAGAAGGTATTTTAGCAGGCCGGGAGCAGAAGGGGAAGGGTGAAGAGTAGCAGGGCCTGGGGAGGCCGGGGAGCCGGAGAGACTCCCCTCTCCCTCCCCTTCCCCGGGACTGCGAGGAGGAGGAGGAGGACGACGGGAGGAGGAGAGAGAGGAGAGAAGCAGGGACGGAGGAAGAAAGCGCGGAGAAGGGACAGACAAATGCACACACAGGAAGGACACCGAAAGCGAGAGGCGTATGTCGACAGGCGGTGACGTTGATAAGGAGAGATCCCAACCGAATAATACGAACGGCTCGTATTTTGTCGCTACACGCCGGGGCCGTGCGTCTCGCTGGGGGTTCCTGACACGGCTCCCAAGCTCCGGCCCACGCGTTTTCTCACTCGCGCAATCAGACCAAGAATAAAACATTCTATTACAAAGAATAATATCGGTCGCGAAAGTGTACGCTTTATATTTTAAGGGCCGTTTGTTATTTCGGTCGATCATTCCTCTAACAAGGACACCGCAAAGGCAGGAGCAGCAGAGCAGAGCACGCAAAAGGAGACACGGCGATCTACGTGGGGCCCAAGAGGGAGGGGCAGGAAAGGTCCGTGGAGGCGTTCGAGAACTCGGGCGTTCATGGGCTCGGGAGATGGGAGAAACAAAACCAAAACACTCAACCTCTTACTTTTCTGTAGAACACAGACCGGCGCATGCGAGGCAGGGAGAAGAGGGCAAGCAAAGGGGGGCAGGGGGCAGCACGAGTAATTCAGGCAACGGGCGGGGGAATCTACGGCTCCAGCGTGCCGGAGAAGACCCGCGACTTCGTTTCACCTGGCCCGCGACCGCACACACGGCCGACTACTTGGAACGGGCCCCGCCAACGACACTTAGCCCATAAACAAGCTCCGTGGCCACACTAATCGGGCGCTAGAGAGCAATGTTTGCGACCTGGCTCGTTCGGGTCGTTGGAGGTGGTGAGCGAGGGGTGGCACCCACCCTTTGCGATGGTGCGTCTCGCTGTGGAACGAGTAGAAGCGCTGCAGCTTGCTCTTTCCCACGGCGGCGGCCGCGGCGGCCGCGGCCGCCGTGGAGGAAGACAGCGACGAGGAGGCGGAAAAGGAGGCGGCGGCAGAGAAGGAGGAGGACGAGGCGGAGGCGGACACGGAGGAAGGCGGCGGCGGCGTTGGCGTCGCCCCGGCCTGGCCCGTCGACTCGGCCCGCTCGTCGGCGAAGGTGATGCGCCGCTGCGTCCCGCTGCCCTGCGGCAGCGAGTGGCTGAAGGTGTGAGCGCGGCGCCGCATCTGCAGCGGAGATTCCGGCGTGGGAGGCGAATGGGGGCTGAGCGTCGGCGAGGGGGGAGGCGACGCGCCAGGCGATCCGTCCTGAAGGGGGCAGCAGGGGACAATGATTATTTTGTTTTACTAAATTAATGACGGAATGTTTCGGGAAAATTCGTGTTTTTATTTTTGCTATTTTTTTTTATGTTGTTGTCATTTCCCCCCCATGGTGGCCACAAGGACAGAAGAAAGATTATAAACGAGAGGAAGGCGACCGGCCGGTCCATCCGGCTCGTTGGGTTGTGAGTGACAGATCGCTTATATAATCGCATCATCGAGGAGTTCTGGTGAATCAGCTTCCACCACCACCACCACCACGCGTGGCTGTGTGGCCAGCTAGTTCCACACTACCACCACTACCACCACTACCACCACTACCACCACCACTACCACCACTACCACCACTACCACCACCCGCAGCGAATATAAAACACAATCACTTCCCCTTGGCCTCAGTGCTGAACTTCCCCATGGTGTCGACCTGGAGGTAGAGTTTGTAGTCGTGTGGATCGACTCGGTCGATGTCATTTAAAGCTTGGGCAGCCCTCGAATAAGTCCTACACAGATTCGTCTTCTCTGAGGAATATGAACATATTGAAGTATCGTACGAGAAGCAAACCATGGTCATTTGTCCAGGAATGCCACGCCGAGTCTCACGGCTCTTTCTTCAAGAAGGTCCTGTCTAACACTGCTTGGCCACTTTCCTTTGCAGCGCTCCTGCCCTTTTCCCTCGTCCTGCCCCTCTCGCCTGTCCCTGCCCCCTGCCCTCTGCCCCTGCCTTACCCTCGTCGACTCGCACGCGTTCAGGCTGCGCTCACGCAGCGAGTCGTAGTTGTCAACGCTGCCCAGGCGGCTGCGCATTCTCCCCCCTCCCTGCGTACGCGCGCACACACACGCATACGCACGCACACACACACACGCATGCACACGCACACACACACACACGCACGCACACACACACGCACGCACGCACGCGCACACACACACACGCACGCGCACGCACACACGCACGCACACACGCACACACGCACACACACGCGCACACGCGCGCACACGTACGCACACACACGCACACACATCATCGTTATAATTTTTGTTGTCATCATTGCTGTCATCAAATTCATCATCGCTGTGGTCAATGTTGTCATCGTCATCATCATCACCTTTGTCATTACCGTCATCAACATTGCCTGTCATCAACATTGATGTCTTCAGTTATCACGACTGCAGTTACTATTGTCATCATCATTATCAGATTCATCGTTATGGTCAACATTCTTATGATCATCGTCATTGCCATCATCGTCATCATCATTTTTAATCATCAATAACGTCGATGCACGTTGTGATGTAATTATTTTATGTTTGTATATTTTGATGGTGACGCCGACACACGATGGCCAACTCGATTGAAAGAAGCCACCGGATTCAGCCTTTATTGATCATATTTATTTTCTTTATTCATGTTTATCGGCGCATGGTACACTTCCAAGAATAAGCAAACCGCCCCGAGGTATGGGTCGTATGCGTCCTTTGTTACAGCGCTTATAGTTCAAATTTCGCAAGGTTGGCCGATCCTTTCTATTAATAAACACAAGAGGGGTAGGGCAAGTGGGGGCGGGAGGGGTAGTTGGTGGGGGACTGCATGAGATATTTAACGTCCACTGTGAAGCAGACAACGCGTAGTATTTTACAATTAATACGACACCACCGCAGTACTAACCGGGGTGGCCTACTAGAGCTGAACCGCGAAGCTCTCCTTCCACTGGGGCCGTGCCACAGCCCCCCCACCCCGCCCCCCCCATTTCACTGCTGCTTTATAGTTATTGCTTTATAGTCAATACGTCGGTTTTTTGCACAGTGATGGGACCATTCGTTTTCCCAATCAAATGTGCAGGGAAACTGGCAGGCGCAGCGGCGCAGGAGATACGCGAGGGTGGTGCACGCTGGGGAGCCAGATAAGACTGGGGCGGTGGGGGCTGGGGGGTGGGGGCTGGGGGGTGGCGGGGGTGGGGTCAAGTTCAAGTGCGCATTAGCAAGCGCGCGCACGCGCGAGAATGCCAGCAGTTGCGTTACAATGTGGGGCGTATCTCGGCACCGTTCCGTGATGTATATTCCAGAGATATTGTTGTTGTATTTTTTTACGCGCCTCCTATTCATGGGGCTTATCAGTCATATGCTACGCAAACAGAACGCAGTAACGATGCGGGAGTTATCTCGACGTAGATCGAAATGGATCCCTCTGTGTAGTCGTGCAAACGTGCGGTTGCAATAATAATATTGACAACGATAAAAATGAGAATTATAATGACAATTTGCGATGATGATCCAATCCCAAATCAATTTCAAAGTCACCCTCGTTAACGTCTTCCAAGGCACTCTCCCTTGACTAGCGCTCTCCTCCCTCTCGTCTCACTCTAATCCCCCACCCCCTCCTGGGAGGAAACTGGAGAACTCAGGGGAAAAAAAAAACCCCGTGGAGGCAGAACAGGGGGAAGAAAAACTCCGCTCAGAAAGGTGCCAGAATCGGGAATTGAACTCAGGTGCTCCTTGCTGCGAGGTGTGAGCTTTGCCACCACGCCAGCTACCCTGCCGCAAAATCCCATTTGGTCGCGCCTCCCATGGACAAGCGACGTCCACCACCGCCCCGCCCCCGCCCCCGCACTCACCCTCGAGAAAATGTTCTCCAGGGAGTTGGTGAATGACTTCTTGGCCTTGTTCTTGAGGATGTCCAGCTTGGACTGGCTGGGAGAGGAGCGCAGATCTCCCATCCCGTGCGTCGGCTGACCCTGAGCGAAGAAATGGGGGTCGGAGGTCGAGCGAGGGCGGACAGGGGGAAAAAGACGACCATCATGGCGCGAGGAATGACTCCTCGTTGGTGGCAGAGGGGGGAGGGGGCGCAGCAAAATCCACGGTTGTATGGCGATTCTACGCTCTCCGTCCATCGCCAAACCGCGCAGACAAAGCGTGGTCGTCAAATAACCCCCCCATGACCTCGCAGCCGTGGGGAGGCCCCCATCCAGCAGCGGATTGACACGGGGGCTGTGCGTGTGACCGCGATCGAATCGTTTTTGATACGTGTAGTACAGTCTGTGTAAGATTTTTAATTGGTGCACACGACCCGCTTGTGGTGTGCGAATCGGAAACACGGACAAAGAAGCACGCACCTCCATGCGCAAAGAAGCATGGAGGTGCATTCTGGGTATGTTCACTGAGAGGCGAGAAGAGGAAGACGTGGATTAGAGGCGTCACACGTTACTCGAGCCTTGTACGTGGCAGTTGCTTCGTTACTAAACAACAATATCTTTAACTTGTAAAGCACTGCACAATCGTCGCTCGACATCGAAGACAGCGACTGAGAAACGCGAAGAGGAACCACTGACGAGCGGGAACGCAGCGGCCATGCGGTGAGCCATTGTCAAATTGCCCCTTTCCCCACCTCCCCGAGCTCTGCAGTCCTCTATATATTAAGGTGTTATCGACCAAATAATAACGTGAGAGGAAACCAGAGGAGTCGGAGAAAACCATCATGTGCAAGGGGGAAACACTCTATCCCACACAGATGGAATAAGTGGAGCCCTGCATCTTTTTCTCTACCGCCTTCTCTCCTGGCGAGCCAGGGGTACGGCAACTTCCCCGACGGCCCCCCCAACGGTAATGGGTTAGGCTGCGCAACATTCGCAATCCGTCGTACCCTCGCCGCTGCCTCGACAGCGCCGCCAGATCCCTCAGAGTGCCGCCTTACCTGCTGGGGCATGTCGCCCAGGTGCGTGTGCGTCTTCTGCTTGCCCTCGCACACCTGGCGCAGGACGCACATCACCACCTCGTTCTCGTCCTGGTCGCCCATGGGACGCTGGCGCTGCACTCGCTCAAAGATGTCGGCCTGCTCGTTGTCCGACAGCAGCGCCACGTGCTTCTGGATGACGAGCTTCGCCTTGGGCGGGTACAGCCCTAGCGGCCGCCAGAGGGGTCGGAGGTTGAGGGGAGGGGTGGGGGAGTTGAGGAATGGGATGAGCGGTGGTGTTGGGTGGGGGTCGAGGGGGTGAGAAGGTAGATGAGAGAGGCGGTTGCGATGCGAGCGGGCCGGATGGAGGGTTGTTCGGCACAACGTCCGACGTCTTGCTCCGCGTGCTCGGGAATGTTTCTTCAGAAGCCGAGTTTCCTCCACCCACGTTGAAGACTCGGTCGACCAGACTGAAGGCATTCTCACCCGTGCTGCTGGTCATGAAATCACGTTCGCCCATCCACGCACACTCATCCAACCCATGGATCCACCCACCCACTCACTCACTCACCACACTGCAGGCCATCTCACTTCTCTTTCTGCTTCATCCCTTGTCCTGCTCCACTTTGAAATTCCCTCCTCCCATTGCCCCTTGTACCCCCAAGTTCTTAAAATAACCTTGCTCAATTCGAGAAACGTTTTTTCACTCATCTATTATCATCTTCAAGATCGCTGTTTTTATTTCTGGCCGCTTGGGAGTATTTGGGCCTTCGGGCCCTGTGCTCAGCAATCGCGACAAAATAATAAACCGCAGAAGACATTGCACGACACCGAGCAATGACGCCACCAACCTGGATCGCACGGCGGTGTTCGATTGTCGTGCTGTCGTCATCACATCAATATCAAGCAACATCTCGCCATTTGCCACGAAGTGACGGTGACGTCACAACGAGCCTGTGCCAAGACCTGGTGCACTTTGCGGCCATGTGAAGTGTCAAAAGTTCGCTGACAGGAGGTCATGGGACAGACCCCGGTGCCATGTGGTTGACCGACTGAGATGACTGGCAGACGCACAAGCTGTGGCCCCTACTGTGCCAAACTGCTGTATTTCAGCTGCCCGGCACTCCGCTCGTTTGTGCAAGCGTCGCTCCTCTGCCCTCCGTTGTTGTTGGAGGTCGACTGTTTCCAACTGATGAGTAGCGTCTTTCACGTCTCGACACCACCCTCCCCCTGATCCTCCCTCCCGGAGTATCCTGCACGAACGTGTGGGTAGTGCTTGTTTTCTATATTGTTTTCAAATGTATCGCAACGCATTCGTTTTTTGTGAAGTGGCTGTCGACCGGTCAGAGCCCATGTCAACTTCGCTGCAATGGAGGTCCCCCGCCTGGTTTACTATTGTGTTTTTATTTGACCAGGTAAGGCCCCACTGAGCTATGTAACTCTTTTCAGAAGCGGCCTGGCCACAAATGATAGCTCAACGAAGTGGCCTATCATCATGTGGAAATGTATAGCAGCCAAATACTCTCAACGCAGGGTTCTAAATGTGGAGGGAAAAACTGGAGGACCCCGAGAAAAATCCATGCAACTAAATATACAGCAAGCATCAGGGTCGGGATCGAACACGCAACCTCCTGTACACCAGGCGAGGTAGTTAACATCTCGCCACTGCGACGAGATGTTAACTACCTCACTTGGTATACATTATACAGCACCTACACCGCGACCTACAACCCAAACGGAACTAGCCATGAATCTTACGAACCTCGTTCAACTCAAGAAACGCGTTACACTAGTATCCACTTATGCCGATCAAGAGCGACGTTTTATTCTGCCCCGCTTGGCGTTTCGGGGGCTTTGCTTCTGCGCTCGGCAAACCCTGATGGAGAAAATGAACAAATAAAACACTCGGCAATGATGAGTGTCGCGGATCTCTGTGCACGCTTACCCTCGATCCTCTCGCACAGCTTGTGCAGGTAGTGCATGGGGCAGGCCTCGCAGAGCTGCACGGGCGTCTTGGCGTTCTGCAGGCTCGCCGCCGTGTGGAAGGCCTGCTTCAGCGTCAGCATGATCTCGTCCACCTGGAGACCCACGCAGACAACCGCGGTGAGGGGAGGGGGGGAAAGCCGCTTCGATAATAAGTAAAACTTGTTACGCTGCGCCGCTGCTACCACGCGGTATAGACTAAACAATAAAAAGTAAACCATTTTTTATTTTACCAGGTAAGGCCCACTGAGCTGTATGGCTCTTTTTCAGAAGCAACCTGGCCACAAATTATAGCTCAACGAATTGGCCTCCTTATCATGTGGAAATTTATAGCAGCCAAATAATATAAACGCATGTTTCTAAATGCGGAGAAAAACAGGAGGACCCGGAGAAGATCCATGTGACCACGGGGAAAGAGACATGCAATCTCCAAATATGCAGGCGTCAGGTTCGGGATCAAACCCACGACCTCCTGTATATCATGCAAGGTAGCTAACATCAAGCCAACGTGAACCGGCGCCATATTCCACCCCCCCCACCCTCAAGCTCTGCAGTCCTCAACACATTAAGATGTTAACGGCCAATTGTTTTGTGTGTACACATGTGGAAACTAGAGCACCTGCCGAAAACACACGTGTGCCATGTGGCAACACTATCTCGGACAAACAGACGTTTCTCAGTACCGCCTTCTCGCCAGGATAAGGCCCAACTCCTTGACGCCCGCGGGAAGAGAGTTTCACAACGTTTGTGCGATCCACCAACCATCGCCTCGACAGTGTTGGATTACAGGCCGCGGAGATAGCGACAACCGCCACCCGGATAAATTATAATTTAGTACTCTCCCAAACCCACCTAACTCCACCCGATCTCCATCTACGTTCACCACCACCATCGTCGTCATCACCATCATTAACGTTGTCGTCTTGTTGGACACGGTGGCATACATCTGCAAACCAGGTCTACACTCCTCCCCGACTTCACCAACCCGCACTGGCCAGCGTGTGTATGGTCACATAACTCTCACAGCCCGAGCGGTGTGGTGGGAGGCCGTCATTCAGCAGTGGATTGAGGAACGGGCTGTATCGAGTACGTACGTCATAAGCCACAGGCAGAACCGTGTGACTGTCGGGCAGCTTTCGGGAGGAGGGAGAGAGTGTGGAACACAATCATGGGCTGTAGAGGGCAGCAGAGTGTAAGGGCAGCAGGCCAAGGCGATAACACAAGGTGGCCCAAAAGTTTTGTGACTCGAAATAGAAATAGGGGTTTGGGCTACTAGGGCAAGGGTTAGGGGCTGGGACGATTGGGGCTGGTGAAAGCTATGGCTACTAGGGTTGCTGTTAGAGGCTAGGACGATAAGGGCTGGGGCTAGGGTTACTCGGGATAGGATCTATGGGCTCTGGGCTAGGCCTACCAGGGCTGGGAGTTAGGGTTATGGGCTGGGACTTCAATTGCCTAGGGCTATTGGCTCTGGGCTAGGACGACAAGATGACGAGGGCTAGGGGCTAGGACCACAAAGGCTGGAGGCGAGGTGCGAGAGTCACAAGGGTTAGAGAGCAGCACTGACCAGGGCCTCGCTGGCGCACTGGAAGACGTAGCACACGTAGTGCGTGACGCCAGGCTCAGCACTCTCGCGACAGATGAAGCCAAAGTGATCGACATGTTTGATGCCCTGTGGGGGGGGGGGGGAGCAGCAGGGAGGGGGGCACATCACACACAGCGGACAACACAGGAAGGAGGACACGCATCAGAGACACGCGTATAAACAAAAATACAAACACATGCACAAGCACACACATACGAACAAGCAGATGCACACGCTCATGCACAGAGATAGATGTACAAACACAAATGTACGTGCAAAGACAGATTAACAAATGTGGCATACACACCAACACGCATTCACACGGATGTACAAATGCAAAGACAAAGATCACCCATATAACCTTAACAGACTGTTGGGGCAAGTGCTGTTAGCGAGCAACTATACAACACAAAATAAAGTGGGTGGATAACACCACGCCTGGTCGCCTTTGTCTCCCCAGTGCTGACGTTTACACAAAGACAAAGATCCCCCGGAAAGCCTTAACAGACTGTAGGGGCAAGTGCAGTTAGCGAGCACCTATGAAGGCCGGAACGATACACGTTTACACACACACCACACCAGACGCGCAAACCCACACACAGCGCACGCGCGCACAGCACACACACACACGGCATCGTCACCAACCCCTCCAGTCATTCATTATTCACGCCGCAACTTTCCGCAGGATTTTGTGACAAAGCGCGCGCCCCCATTACTAATCTCACCGCTCGCGCTTTTGGGATTTGGCGGCGCCATAGGGGCGGCAGAGGTAGCCTGTGAGCAGCTGTCACACGGGCCGAGTCGGAATGTCTCCACGGGGAAAAACGCGCAACGGTGGCGCTGAAGCAGGAGGGGGCCCCGTCCATTTAGGCGAACTAGGCGGTCGCCCCGAGGGCGCGCCAAGTTAAGTGGAGCGCCAAATTCGTGGCAGAGTCATGGATGATTTTGGATTTGTGATAATACAAATTTTTATTGACATTTTTTATGCATTTTTATCTGATATCAAATTGACGTATCGTTTAGTTGTAGTGTACAAATCTATTCTTTACATTTCGCGTCTCCATTTTATCTAATCTCAGAAACATCGGTTGGCGAGACAGACGCACGGACAAACCGAATAATCATACGCTTAAAAAACATTAAATGAAAAATGTGGGCAAAATGTTTTCCAAGTTTACTAAAAACGTCAGCCTAGATCTGTCCTTTGGGTTTGGGGGCGCCGATTGCGTGGTTCGGCCTAGGGCGCCAGCTGGGCTGGCGGCTAGTCTGGGGCCGCCCCTGCGCTGAAGCTAAACTACCCTAAGGCCGTGGTGGAAATTCCACATTCCCAAGGCAGGTTCTGTGTGTTGTCTTGGTGTGGTCTGGGACTGTTTTAGGCGTTGCTTTGGTGCCTTGCCCAAGCTTGGGAATTGGTGTACATATGCAATTTTAACTCATATACTTTACTTATTTTACGTATTTATTTTTAGTGATTTGCTTAACTTTCCTATACACTGCACTCCTATGGTGTTCTTGTATTGTTTGTTGTCGTAACCTTCTAACAAGCCCATACTGGACATCTGTGAGAAAGTGCTTTGCGGCTCATCGGATTTCTCCGGTATAAATAAAGATTCTGATTCCGATCAGCACTCTACACCCCACAAGACAACTCGTGACATTTCTCGTAGGCTTTCAAGACACAGTTGATGAGCGCCATGCCCAAGGCCCGAGGGACAGAGCGGGCAGCGAGCGAGACAGGCGATAGCCGTGAGCGCAAATTGCGCCAGCGTCGGGGGGACGCCGGGCGCGCGTGGAACAGATGCATGGCGCGCTTGCGCGGATTGGGGGGCGAGCGGAGAAGGAGCGGAGGAGTAGCGGCAGAAACCTGGGAGCAGGATGAGATGTCCTTGAAGTTCTTCTCAATGGCCACGGTTTTGGTGTCCGGGCTGATGAGGTTGATCTCAAAGCGCCCGACCTACGCGCGACGATCCACCAAAGCACCACGACCACAACCATCACCACCGCAGCAACAGTCATAATAATAATAACAACAGGAGTTAACATTATTATGATCATGATGATCAGATTATTACCCAGCATAATCATTCACAGTTCCAAGTTGCCCATCAATTCCATGATACGGGCAACCGCTCAAAGTAAAATCCATGAGCCATGGACACAACAAGCGTACATGACCAACACCCCTCGTGTTGCTGACGCCGCGCCAAGGTGTTGCATAACGTTACCGTCGTTATCGTTACGTAACTACGAGACGTCTTTGCACAACTGGTATCAACCAGGTACACCTTGCAAAGGGTAACCTTGGTTCTCATTCTGGACTCGCCTGATTAAATACAAAAAAGGCAACGCTAATTTCCGCTTGCTGCCATCCAATATGGATGACAAAAACAAAAACCCACCCGACTCTTGGAGACGGACGAGCGGATCAGAGACACGGGGCCATCATGGCTGTGTCGGAGGCACTGAGAGCCAGCAGCAGGATGGTGATGGGGATGGTGCATTAAGAATCACGGATGTGCGTGTGTCAAACCATTATTGTTTTTATGTAATATTGTGTTAGGGCGCTGTTTTCGACCTCTTCTGCAATGCGGTTTCTATTTGCTTCATCGATGTACTTGTGTTCTTGTGCAGACACGCGGATTGCCCAGGTTCGCCACTCGTTAAGCAAAACAAACCTGAATCTTGAAACTACATCAAGACCCTTCCAATATGCCACTCTCCTCCACTGTGTGTTTTGCAGAATGGGACGCATCCGACAGAACGTCCGGTGGGGAGAAAGAGCGATGATTGTTACATCGCTGGATCGCGAGAAACGGCAGCGGCTTTGGGAGACATTCATCCAGAAGTGGATTGACCACAGCCGGTTACGCCGATAATGTATGAACGTCAGCATCTCTAAGGCCTCTCTATTCATGCGCTATGAAGAAGGGCCTTTGCCTGAGTTTTATTGACGAATGTCTTCGGTTTTTGTTGTTCATTGTGTTCTTGCACCACTGCCATTGCAGCAAACAACAGCATCACCAGATAATTGTTTAAGGTACGAGGAAAAGCCTGACATTTTGACTTTGGAGCTCAGCTAATCTGAGGACCTGCCCTCGTGTGAAACCGGAGGCAGGGGTTGGGTAGATGTTGGGGTCAGGTGTCAAGGTCAAGTTTTGCAGAGGCTACTGCGAGAGAGACGCTATAGAACGAAGGGGCTCACTGTCTGCCCCCCTTCCCCCACCCACCTGCGACGCCACTCTTGTTTCATGTCCGCAGGCTTTGATGTTTCTGATCCGCACAGAGCACTAGGGTGTTTGCGAGTCAAATATCACAACCACCAAGCTATAAACTTGGAAAGAAGCAGTGGAATTGATGATCTCAGCCCAGTTACCGATGACTGCACAACCCCCCCCGCCCCTCCACCACCATCAGATTAAACTTGGTTCCGCATTTAATTTGGCCAAATTCCAGCGCTGAGATTTTAAATACTGGTTTGGCAATCACGTGTCAAACCTTAACTTTCATGTGGCAGGGCGAGTGGTGAAAGCGCTGCTCTCTCACTGTGTGGCCCACAGGTCACATGTCTGGATCTTGGAGGTAGCTCTGTGATGTCCACTTCCACGGGCCGTTCTCTGCGAGCGATCCGAATGAATTCTCGGTTTCGTGATGATGCGACGTCCAACAGTACAAATCGAAATAAAAATGAGGAAAAATTTGCAAATAAAAGACCATGTCACTGCTGGGTGGCCCGCACCACGCCCGGCTACCTTTGTCTCCCCAGTGGCGATGTTTACACACTGCACAAGACACTCATTTGAAGCTACGAAGATCTTGGGGAGGGGCCCAGGACCGGTTCAGATAATCGTCACCGGCGTTGGCCGTGAGCGAGAATCGAACGCGGTTCGCCGGGTTCATAGCGCAGCATGCACTAACCGCTCCCCACGCACTCAAGCACACTCTGCACTCGCCTGGAAGAGCATGGTGCGGTTCTTGTCTGCGTCCGACGGTTGCACCAGGCTCGGCGCGCTCGCGTGCCGCCTCCTCTGCCCGCCGGTGCGGCATGCCGCAGCGCCAGCGCCGGCGCCGCCGCTCGCCTGTGCCGGCTTCCGCTGCAGGCTGCCCGCCGCGCTGTAGCACCGCCCTCGGAAATCTGGCACGCCTTCCAGATCGCCGCTGCTGCCACCGCCGTCGTTGGTGTCACCGCCGCCGTTACCACCGACGTAGGAGAAGCTCCCGCTCCGCCCGCTCGTCGGCGCCACGGCGGCGAACACTCCGACGCCGAGGGGGTCCGAGTCGAACGCCAGCGAGTCGCAGGTGGCCACGGCTGACAAGCCGCTTGCCGCCTTGCCTCCATTACCACCGGCGCTGTCGTTGCATGCCGACCGCCTGGCCGAGATGACGATGCCTTCATCCGGGACGAGGTCGTCGTCCTCCTCCTCCTCCTCAGACGTCTTGGCGCACCGCCCATCGGTGCCGGCGGCGGAGGCAGCGGGCGGGGAGGAGGAGGACGAGCTGAGGGACAAGCGAGACTCGGACAGCAACGCTGATGACGGCGCAGTGGCGGCGGCGGCGGAGACCGTCGGAGTGGCCGGCGGCACGTTCGGCGCCGGCTCTCCGATGTCACTGATGAGATCCTGCGACCCGGGGCCGTCGGCGCAGTCGGCGCCCTGCGACGAACGCCGCGAATCGCCGCCGCCGGCAATGAAACTGGGGCCGTCCGAAGCCGGCGCCGGGTTGCCGTTGCTCTCGCCGTCACCGCCGCCGCCATCGAGGCAGCGCAGGCGTGAGCGCGTCGACTCAAGGAGGCTGAACTTGGCGATGCAGTCGTCCACGAGTGTGGGCGGGGCCTTCTTGTGTGCGACGCTCACCCTGCCGCGGTACAGCACCTCGAACTTGTGCGCGTTGCAGAAGGCGTCCTGGGCTCCCCCCACACCGCCCACGCCGGATGATGGCACTACCGTCGTCGCCGGTGCCGCCGGTGGAGCCTCGGAGCTGCCCCCCGGCGCTGCCGCTGCCGCTGCTGCTGCCGCTGCCCCTGCTGGCTGCCCCGGCTTGCCACGGCCGTCTTCTTTGATGGCCGCCTTGCCCACTTGACGGATGCAGCTGATCACTTCTTGGACCTGGAGGAGGTAAAATGGGAAAAAGAGTAAAGGCGCAGCCCCTGCAATTGCTTACTCATGTAACTGTTGGCGAACAGGGCCTCCGCTAGAGGGCGGCTCCAGAGAGCCCCGCAAGAGGGAATTTGGCCTACTCTTCCACGCCGGCTATACATCCTGGTAGAGGTGGGAGTACTAAGACTCCACCCCACCATGTGCGGGCCTGTCAATCGACTGATTGTGGTGTTACCCATTCATACGACTGGGTGGACAAAGGCGGAGGGGGATTGGAAAAACTTGCACCATCGTTTCAATTGCAGTGCCGGGAGAGTGCAATGTTGCCATGGCAGCGTCTTGAAGGGGACACAGGAGGAAGAAGTTAGGGGGGGGGGCAAGGGTCAAACTCAATTAGAGTCTCTTGTCAATCAGCCGCGGTCAGGTGGATCTGTGGTAGAGAGAGCCGCTTGCAATCGGAAGGTCAAGAGTTCAAATCCTGGCTGGGGGAGAGGGGGGTTAGAGTGTGACTCGGCCCATCATCCTTCCCTCCGGGGTTGATAAAATATAGCACCACTCTCTGGGGGACGTCAAGAGTGGTTGTCCTACGGGAGACTCACCCCCGTCATAGAAATGTGGAATTTCCACCACTGGCCCTGCAGGGCTGTAAACTGCAGATGACCATCAATGCCTCATTCAGTGCTCACTTGAGCAGGAAATCAGCGTTGACTCTTACAGATGCATTATTGTTGTTGTTAAAGCCACCGGGCAACCACTTAGCAATTGTGCTACTTAATCGTGAAAGAAAATATATTTTCAACAACTTAATTTGCCACAATCTCACAACTTCAATTACTTTGGGTGTGCCCCGAGGCAGCCTTTGCCACTCCACTCTTGATCTTGGCCTAGGGCTGCCCGACAAACCAATTTCCACTTTTGCTGTCAAATGCACAAGTACAACAAGTGCTGTAAGCGAGCACCTAGTAAGGCTGGCACAGCATACGTGGGGGGGGGGGGGGGGGCAACACAATGCCCAGCTGCCTTTGTATCTACAATGCACAAAGACCCACCCCCGTATAGCCTTAACAGACTATTGCGGGAAGTTCTGTTAGCGAGCATCTCTGAAAGTCACACACACACAGAAACTAACCAACACACACAATCACTCACCTACACACATAAAAAGAAAATAAAACACTTCAAACACACACACGTACACACGAGCTCACACACGTACACAAAACACACACACACACCCACAACTCCACTCATAACTCAACGAGCACTCAAACACAAAATGCTCGGAAGCTGAGGCTGCGTTCAGGAAAGGGCTAAACACACAAAGACACACAGAAAGTTTTCCACAAAAAACTGAACTTGACTCGAGACTCACCCAGTGTTCACACCGACACCACCACAACACTCATGCTTACACCGCCCCATTGCTCACACTCGCACCGCCCTGACTCCGCTCACACTCACACTCAGTGGCGGTATGGTGTGTGTGTGCACATGTGTACGTGGGTGTGAGCTTAGTCTTCGTTTTGACTACGTGGGTGTGTGTATGGCACACGGGGGGAGGTGGGGGTGGTCCTGATAATGAGTGGGAGTGTGGGGTGCGAATGTAAGGTAATATGTGACATGTGGGTATGTGCTAATAATGAGTGGGGGGGTTATGTTGTGGCAGGGGGGGAGAGTGTGTTCAAGGGTGGGCGGGCATGCTGATAATGTGAAGTGTGTGTTGTGCGCGGCTGTGTGCATGCCATAGGTGTGTGTGTGTGTCACAAGGGTGTGTGCTGATAATGCCGTTGTCGTAGAGTAAGGTGGGGTGTGTGTGTGTGAGATACAGGGGTATGGGGAGCGGGAGTGTAGCGGTGAGCATGCCGCGCTATGAACCCGGGGGTCCGAGTTGGATTCCCACTCACGGCCAATGCCAGTGACGATTATTTCAACCAGTCCTGGGCCTCCCCTAGGTCGACTCAAACGGAGTACCTGGTGCAATGTATAAACACGGCCACTATAGAGAGACAAAGGCGGCCGGGCTTGGTGTTGGCCAACCACCCCCTCGTGAGCCGTGCCGGCCTGCACAGGTGCTCATTGAGAGTACTTGCCCCAACAGTCTGCTGAGGCTATGTGGGGGTTCTTTGTCATTGATAAAGGGGCCATGGTTGTGTTGTGGTGGGGTATGCGTTATGGTGCGAGGGTGTGGGTGGTACCGCGAAAGTGTGTGTTGGGATTTTACCATGACCCCCGTGTGGCCTTTAACAGGCTGCTGGGACAAGTTCTGTTAAAGGGCACCTATTAAGGCCGGAACAGCTACAAGCAAGCCACATTTGCAAACACACAACGCACACGCGCAGAGAGGAAGAGAGATGTCAAGAAGTTGATGCATGTGCACGCATCAGTCTGTTAAGCCAAGACTATTATTATGAATTATGATTGATGTAGACCCTCTTCTCGGAGGGCCCTGCCAAGTTTTCACAGCAGGTGGTGATGTTGCAGTGGTGTTGCCCGAATTCAGTAATTCCGTAGGAAGTTTGTCAGCACTGAGACGTTTGGCCAATACTGGTTACATTTTCATGTTATTTTTGGCTATGGTAGGAAACTGAAGAACCCAGAGGATACAGAGGCAGAACAGGGGGAGAGCATTCAAACTCCACCACAGTCAAGAATCTAACTCGGGGCATTTGTGCTGTGCGAGGCACGGGTGTGATCCGGAGTTCGATTTCAACTCACGGCCAAACACCAGTGATGAATATTTGAACCTGTTCTGTGCCTCGTCTAGGTCGACTAAGCCTTAACAGGAGTACCTGGTATGGTGTGTAAACATCCACAGTGGGGGGAGACACGCATCCCCTTCGTGTGCCGTGTCGGCCTTCGCTCGTTGCTCCTCCTCGCGAACAGCACTTGCCCCAACAGCACGCCAGAGGCTACACGGGGGAACTTTGTCTTAAGTATGCGAGAACTGGCACGCACGTGCGTCCACTCACACGGATGTGTGTGTGTACGTTCGCACCAGCGTGCACACACGCGTCTTATTTCACACGGGCGCTGGCGTGGGGACGCTAAGAGGAGGCCTGCGCTCCAAGAACCAATCGCAGTTGGCGGTGGGGGTGGGGAGCATTACATAACGTGGCAGCACCCTCACCAGGGGACACGCACATGCGGAAATTCCGAAGGCTGCGAGTTCACTGCCACGTTCAAGACCCCGGCGAAAGAACGGCCCTGCTGACCCGATGACACACTGGGGAGATGCGCTCTCAACAACCGTGTCCCACCAGCAACAGCAGCAGCAGCAGCGACAACAGCAACAGGTGGAGCAACAAGAAGCAGGTGTGGGGGGTATTCCCCCCCCCCCTATAAATGGAACTATCAGAGGACTCCTCCAAAACAAACCGCAAATGCACAGCGAGGTGCAAACCGATGAGGCGCGCGTGTCGCCGACGACTGCCCCAACACGACCACGCTCTGCATTCTGGGGGAACGAGCAAACCTCGCCACTCGGCTACCCCCCCCCCCCCCCTGGATGCTGCCGTGGAGGTGGCCGACAGCATCAAGCACTTGATTGTAATCCTCGTGGCCACGTGAAAAAACAAGGAGACGACCACCACCGTTCATCAACATCGAAGCTGCGGAAAAAAAAAGTTAACCGCTGCTTAAAATAGAATTTCTCTTGAGTTTTGTCCCCCCTTCCCGCCCGCCTCTCGCCCCCCCCAGTTTATTTCAGCTCGTCAATTGGCAAGTATCCATTCAGAAATCTCGCACAGCAACGCATTGCCAGGGCAGCCGCGGGTGGAGAGATTCTAGTATGGGCGCTTCTCCCATGAACACGCTTAAGAGCGTTCCCGTTCAGTACCGCGAGAGTCAACTGACGATTTGAGGAATCGCGACTTGTCGCTGCCTCCATCTCTCTCTCTCACGAATAGCAACGCTTGGGCGCGACCGCAGATCCGGTTTACACACGGACGGAGCGAGCAAACGCATTGTGGTCGGAACGCATTCCAGCATCGCTAACACCACCACCACCGCAGCCGCCGCTACTCCCCACAAAGACAAAGATCCCCGTATAGCCTGAACAGACTGTTGGGACAAGTGCTGGTAGCGAGCACCTATGAAGGCCGGAACGGCACACGAGGGGGTGAGTGGCCAGTCCCACGCCCGGCCGCCTTTGTCTCCCAAGTGCCGATGTTTACCCACCGCATCAGGTACTCATTTGAGACGACTTAGGGGAGAGCCAAGGACCGGTTCAGGTAATCGTCGCTGGTGTTGGCCGTGAGCGGGAATTGAACTCGGGTCGCCGGGTTCGTAGCGAGGCGCGCTCCCCGCTCACTCCTGCTCCCCACGCACACACAAAGGCAACCCAACCCGCTGCGTGGTATATCTCGCTTCAAGTAAACAGGGGGAAGCGCGTACGTACGGGGAAGGGAGAGAGAGAGGGAGCCAGCCACTCGATAGATTATCATTCGGCTGTCAGATTTGTATTTCGAATTGTGCTGTTAATTGTTTTGCCCGAGGCTCAATAATAGGGGAACAGCTTCTCTCAAAACATCAAACCGCAAGGTGTAACAACATCCGTGCTGGTCTGCAGGACCAGTCGTACCATCAGCAGCAGTAGCAATAGCGGCATCTCTGGTCACCGAAGACAACGATGACAACAATAACGACAAGAAGAAGTTAGGCACGATGTCCGACGTTTCGCTGTACGTTGCTGGGAGCTTCTCGCGGAGCTGGTTTTTGCCGCGTCCCTCCGACAGCTCTCTAAGAATCTCCCGGCGCGTGCGGCCAAATGTCGGAACGACGTGTGGCGCAGCCGGAAAACTCGCTGGAGAGCCGTGTGGCACACAAATGCGAGGTCGCGCGCGGCCGCTCATCGTGTGGTCGGCTGAGAACGCCCCACTCGTTCGCAAAGATGTATCCACGACTGATTTATTGATTAAATAGTAAAAAAAAAACGCGAGCTCGTGATTGTTGCAAACGGATCGTGCATTCAAGAGGAGGCCACAGATGACCTCCGCACTTATGACCTAATCGGTTCCTAGACGTCGGTCGTAAGTCGAATCCTGATTTCCCATAGGGCGAAATGTTATGCATTGGGGTTCCGTTCCTGGAAACCCATTACCTACCATAAAAATACCAAAATCGACCACGAAAATAAATGCAAATAACGCTACCAAACATTTACTGTAACTTAAGAGAATCTCTTCTTGGTTCTTTCGGTAAAGTCACGTAGAATGGAAATAATAAAATAATAAAAATAAAACATTATAAAATAATTCTCACGAAGTTTCAGACGCTGTATCCCCGACAGACCTGGTCTTCACCCGAGGATGGCTGCTTGCGTTGTGGCCGAAACGTCGTGAGAATTATTTTATTATGTTTTATTTGTATTATTTTATTATTTCCATTCTACGTGACTTTACCGAAAGAACCAAGAAGATGAATCCCTGCAGTCACGAAAGCTTTAAATCGAAATTTAAGAGAACCTTTACAAACTTCCCCTCCACATTAAGCACCCTCCCTGTCTAGTTTCCGCTCCTCTCTCAAGACCCACCTCTTCTCCCTGGCCCATCCTGAACCTCCATCCCTAGGCACCCCCGTAATTCCGATACCGACTAACCGCCCCTCCCCATACCCCATCCCTATTCACCGTATCACTTTTAGAAACCCTAATTGTACCACTCAAAAACCTTGGAAAGTGCTTTGGATAGAAGCGCTATGTAAATATAAGATAAAAACAGACACATTTCAAATTCCTAAAGTTCTATTCTGCACGTGCATCACATTTCCTCTTCCGGACGTAGCGAACGGCGAAAATGTAAAAAAAAATTCAAGAAAAATGACAAAGCAGTGAAGAGCGTTTCGAAACTGGTGGGTGAAATCAGCTGTGTTCACTCTCAGCGCAGCTGCAGACGGCCGAGCTAGACTCTGCATACGCCACGAGTGTTCCCGTGACATGCGCACACTCGTCAGTCCACTCGGCGTCGGTAGCAGTCGTTAGGCGGTCGTAGATACGAGATGTGGTCATTACTGTGGGGGTCTTAATTACTAGAAGGAAGGTCGTAAAAGCGGGAGGGGGTCGCAAATTCGAGCCGTCGTGAGTCGGGGGTCACCTGGATACGTCCGATTCGTGGACACCGTCTGTGGTTGGGAGGGCCACAACCGGAATCTGCATCTGAGTGCACATCCCGTGGGCAAGTATTGAAGGCGGACACAGCTTCCAAAGATGGGATAGGGTCCGTTGTGCTAGGTGTGCTTATCGATGGAGGTATGTCGAGTTTAGTTTCCTTAGTCCGCTTAAGGACGTTCGAGCTTGGGTCTCATTGGCTAATGTTGTTAAATTATGCACTCCTGTGGATGATGGAGGCGTCAAAATATTTCTCTCTTTTCAAGTCGAGGGTCAGATATATATATGGAGGAGGCATATTTCTAATGCTAGGCTGGTGTCCGATTGGCTAGCGTGGCTACAGCTAGGGCGAGAGTGTGAGTCTGTGATTGGCTCATTTGATTGTGGACGTGGCTGGTTTGGTTGGCGATGGGGTCTTATTGGCCGGTGTGGGTAGGGGGTTAGAAATAGAACGGGAGTCTCTTTGGCTAGGGTTATGCAAGGCTATGGTATGGAAAGTGTTCCTCGGGATATGATTAGGTAGCCCGAGTCTCCGATTGGCTCGTGCGGCTAGTGTTTGGGCTTGCCTAAAGTTTCTAGATTTGAAGCTTTCGTGACTGCAAGGATTCATACTCTTAGGTTTTATCGGAAAAGTCACGTAGGTAGAAATAAAAATAAATAATAAAAATAATAGAAATAAAATTATATAATTGTATTTCTATTATTATTAATATTTTCTATTTTTATTATTTATTTTTACCTACTTGCATAAAGTACTGTATCCGATTGGCTAGCGTGCTACATGCCATTTCACTGTACAGGCCAATCCATTTAGAGATACCCCACTCATTTCTAATTATCCTCTCCTACTTTCTTCTCACACACAAAATTGGATACTGTGAAGGCAACGAACGGGAAGTGTTGAAGGACTTGTTAAGTGCATTGAGATTGGCGCGAGACGTGCAAAAGCTTTTAATCAACATCTAGTCTTCTTTATCAGTGCTGTCTTAGTGCAGTATCTCTAAAGGGATCACCCTTCTATTTCTCCGATCCTCGTGCCAAGTGTGCTCTTTTCACGCGCTGTTCACATCCCAGTCTCCACACCCCCCCTCCCCCTACCCTGTGCCCACCCTACACTATTCCCAAAAGCGGTAGGTAACCTTGAGGCCAGACAGCGCTGGCAAGTGCCGGTTTCCACCCACCGGCATTCACCTTCACACCACAACAACACCGAGCGCACAATCGCCGGCATCGTTACGAGCCACACGGGGGAGCGGTGGCAGCGTGGGGAGGTCCTGGGCCGCCTGCGCTACCAACAGAGCGGCCTTCGCGCCACCCTCCCGCGTAGTGCCGTGGAGAGTAGCGCCCGTCGCCTGACGGTCAAAGCTATATACAGGCGGTCAAACCTATATACAGGCGGTCAAAGCTATATACAGGCGGTCAAAGCTATATACAGGCGGTCAAAGCTATATACAGGCGGTCAAACCTATATACAGGCGGTCAAACCTATATACAGGCGGTCAAAGCTATATACAGGCGGTCAAACCTATATACAGGTGGTCAAACCTATATACAGGTGGTCAAACCTATATACAGGTGGTCAAACCTATATACAGGCGGTCAAAGCTATATAGAGCGGTCAAAGCTATATACAGGCGGTCAAAGCTATATACAGGCGGTCAAACCTATATACAGGCGGTCAAATATATATACAGGCGGTCAAAGATATATACAGGTGGTCAAACCTATATACAGGTGGTCAAACCTATATACAGGTGGTCAAAGCTATATAGAGCGGTCAAAGCTATATACAGGCGGTCAAAGCTATATACAGGCGGTCAAAGCTATATACAGGCGGTCAAAGCTATATACAGGCGGTCAAAGCTATATACAGGCTGTCAAAGCAATATACAGGCTGTCAAAGCTATATACAGGCTGTCAAAGCTATATACAGGCTGTCAAAGCTATATACAGGCTGTCAAAGCTATATACAGGCTGTCAAAGCTATATACAGGCGGTCAAAGCTATATACAGGCGGTCAAAGCTATATACAGGCTGTCAAAGCTATATACAGGCTGTCAAAGCTAAATACAGGCGGTCAAAGCTATATACAGGCGGTCAAAGCTATATACAGGCGGTCAAAGCTATAATATTGGCGGTCAAACCTATATACAGGCGGTCAAAGCAATATACAGGCGGTCAAAGCTATATACAGGCGGTCAAAGCTATATACAGGCGGTCAAACCTTTAATATTGGCGGTCAAACCTATATTTAGGCGGTCCCCGTTTTTACGACATTACAATGTGTTCATGGAAACCCCGCCATGAATCGGGTCGTCGTTAAATCGGACCCTATTTGTTCCATAGACGGCAGGGAGTGTAGAAACTTCGCTTGCCGATGTGTTTTTTTCCCCCTTATCGGCCATGTTCAACAGGGGTTTAATAGGCAAACGTCCACAAAAACACTCGAGATTAACAAAAGCTCCACGTCAAAGTTGCATCGGAAACCGGACCGACTCTGTTCAAATGCGTTCGGAGTCGTGTCGGGAGACGCGTCGTGAAATCAAGTTTCTGCGTCGTAAATCGATCCATGGTGGCGTTATATAAATGTGAATCGTCGTAAATAAGACCGTGGTCAACTGGAGACCGCCTGCATTTTGAATTCTCAAGCAGAGCTGGAATTTCAACCAAATTAAGTGCAGAAGCACGTTTAATGCGATGGGGTATTATTTGAATGCAGTCGTTGGAATCTGGCTGAGACCACCATCTTACTGCGCTCAGGATTCTGGTTTAATCACGGCCACCTCTGCCTTGAGCAACTCCAGGTTCTCAATGCTATTGACCTCTGAGCCACCCTTGCAGATTGAAGGCTGCTCATGACAAGACCCCCTCCCCCCACCCCTAGCAACCACCAAACACATATGGCAATAGTCGCCAACGACGGGCTATAGCCCACTGATGAGTTCTAATGAGGATGAAACTGGCATATGGTGGTTTCCCTCGATGCCTTTGTGCAGCACTAAATTAAAGACTCCACAACCTCGAACTCGAGCCGTTGCTGACGGCCATCGCAAGAACGTGCGCGGTAGAATGTAGTGACATCATCAGGGCATGCAGAACATGATGGGGGACTCAATCCTGCTAGTGTGCATGGGGAGCGTTGGTGTAGCGGTGAGCGCACTGCGCTACGAACCCGGCGACCCGAGTTTGAGCCCCGCTCACGGCCGACACCAGTGACGATTATCTAAATCGGTCCTGGGCCTCCCCGAGGTCGACTCAGCCTCAAATGAGTACCACAAGGGAGATAAAGGCGGCCGGGCGTGGTGCCGGCCACCCACACCCTCGTGTGCCGTGCCGGCCTTCATAGGTGCCACTCGCTAACAGCACTTGCCCCAACAGTCTGTTAAGGCTATTCGGGGGATCTTTGACTTAAGCCTTTGGAGAGAAGTGCATTCGCCTGACGAGTGGAAATATGGGGACGGTGGGAGAACTGGCGGCCCGAGTTCCCATCACACTCTCACTGAGCCCCCTACGACTCCCCATCGACTCCGCACGCATTTACTTTGGCCTCGCTCACAGTCCCCCTGGCACAGGCTGGCAGCAGCAATCACAGCCCAAAGCCAAACCGTACCGGCCTCACTCTTGATTCTGTCACTTACGGTATTCATACTTGTTATCACAAGCAGCCGCCGCGATTGTAATAATAATGATGATAAACCGTTATTGTAATGTTGTCCGGGGGTAATAACAGTCACAGGAAGCCTGCAGCTTGCTCGCTCGCTCGCTCACTTGAGAGACGGCGGCAGGCAGGGGGGTGCGTGCGTGTGAAGAAAGAGGGAATAAGCTTGGTTGGCTATGTAAGGTGGGGAAAAAAATTCAACATACATAGGTCAACTCAGCCTTAAATTAGCACTTGGCGTGGTGCGTAAATATCGGCACTGGGGAAAGGCGAGTGGCCAAGCACGATTCCGGCCACGTGTGGTTCCGGTCACACCGCGGATGAAATGATCACGACGATGATGATGATGATAAAGCGATTAATTTGGCCACAACTCAAGATGTCGCGTGGTCTTCTGCGACTAAACATGCTCCGTGTGCCAAATGCTGAATTGCAGCTCCACGTAGGTTGGTTGGGGGGTGGGTTGCTTTGGGGCAGGTGACAGGAAAGCAAGGGGGGCAGGTTAGACAGAAACAGAGGCAGCCAGGCAGGGTTGGGCGGACGAGCGGATTGAGAGACCCGCCAAGTGCAGCACCTTCATTGCGTCGGGCGCAGGAGAGACGAGACGCACGGAATGGGAAGCCACCAGAGGGACAGCGGACGCCACTCTCTCCCAGCCGCCCCGGCCACGGAGACGCGATGTCCATCGCATGGCGGTGGAAGTGATAATTTTTACTCTCAGAGCTGGAACACTGAAATTCAAAATATTGTGCCGACTAAAATTTGTATTTTAGACGTGATGGTTTTGTTGTGTTCAGGCATTGTTGACGGTGCTTAGACCATCAGCTGGCTACGCTTGAGAAACTGGTTTAAATCACGCGCAGGTAAAACCTGGATCCCGAACCCAGCCTCTCAGTCAGAGGCGGCTCAGCGCTCCGACCTCTGAGCCACCCGGCCACTGCGCTTACTCTTTTAGTAGAACTCGTCAGATGATGATGATATTGAGGACAATTGTAAACACCAACATCAATCCCACGCACAGCCACATCAACATCCATCCCTGGCGCTCTACAGTACAGAGGGTTTCAAAACTCCCGAAGGCTGAAAATCCCGATTTGACCCCAGGTTTTCAGCTCTGCCACTAAGCGACATAAGGTCGCACACTCATAACACAAAAACTGCTTGCCACGAATGAACCACGATACCTCGCCGATTTCGTCAAGAAACATAAACAATCACGCGAATTCCGGTCATCCTCGCAACGGCTTTGGGCTCGCCATCGAACAAAGACGCTCAACGCATCGCACCCTTTCAAAACACGCTTCTGTGGCCGTCTGGAACACTCTTCTTTCGGATATTAGGAAGCTACTGGAGCTATGCACTTTTAAATCTAGATTTAAAACTAATTTCTTTAAAACTCCTTTTTGTGTTTAGTTTGTTGTCCTTCCCCCGCACCTCCAATGAGGACGTCTGGCTACGAGAGAAGTTCAACGTCCATACATTCAATACATTTACCTTTGGTGACATCAACGCGCGACGGTTCGTTTGTGCTGTGTGCGCTGTACAGTTGCTGCCACTCGCGACGCTTTGGGGCATGCGAGTTTCTCGGTATTGATCACGGCGGCGGCGGCGGTCAAGTGACACGTTGTCGAATCTCACGCCCCCCCCCCCCCCCCTAGCGAGCCCACGCTCGGGAGCACGGGCCAGCAGACGAAAGGTGAAACCCTACGAACCCTGTCACCTGCCCACAGCCAGCACCCCGAGCCTGCCAGTCAATGGATCAGCGTGCCCAACTCCAACAGCACCACCACTGCCCAGCTTCCTTCTTCCACGGAAACAATAGGCAGCGCTGAGCCAGATCAACAACAACAACAACCGCCATTCGCCACTAAGCGGAGGTGACGTTATCACGGTGCTTGCGCCAGGCTATGTGCACTTTCAGGACAGATAAGCACCACGGAAGATGCACAAGTGGAGAATACAAGACTCTTCTTGGTTCTTTCGGTAAAAGAAAGAACCAAGAAGATGAATCCCTGCAGTCACGAAAGCTTTAAATCGAAATTTAATACAAGACTCTCCTGTGTATGTGTGCGTGAGACTGCGACACTTCATGTGGCCTTCAAGTGCACATAGCCTGGCACAAGCAGTGGTGACGCCACTTAGTGGTTGTTGTTGACTGCGGCTACGAACGCCAGACTATGAGGCATGTTGCTTCACACTGCTCCGTGTACAAAGTTTTAAGGAAAACGCGGCCGGGCATGGTGTTAGCTATCCACCCACGCGTGAGAGCGTTTGACTGGCAATCTGAAAGTTGCAAGTTCAATTCCTGGCCAAATGCTGGTTTGGGGGTTGACTAGCCCATCATCTCTCTGGGACAATAAATTCTGTACTGCTTTGTGGACAGTCAAGGGTGGTAATTAAAGCCCACAAAAGGCTGTTATTGTATGAAAATAAGAATAGGTGTTAAGATGTTCAAACACCAAATAGACACCTTTTGCAAGTAATCAAGTCTACATTAACCACACGGACTTGTGGTGAACATGCAAACAAACGTGCTCTGATAATAAATGCGTTGTTAATGATTGGCCTACACCAGAGGCAGCCTTCTTTATAGCCTAGTCCAGGGGTGGGGAAGCTTTTATTCTGCCAAGGGCCAATTGGACATTTACAACATCATTCGCGGGCCATACAAAATTATCAACTTAAAAATTAGCCCTGTTATATTTGGTCAAACATGTAATTAACTCGCCCCTAATGTGATGGCTGGAACTGCTTCTCTTTCGCGAGGCGTGTGATGATGTTAGCTGGTATTGATGATGTTGCTGCTACTCGCAACTGCTTTTCCAGGTTTGCTCCTCGACTTATTGAATTTCGAGTCCCGCCTGCGGTTGCCTTGGCAGGGCCACACGAAATTATTTTTCGGGCCTCATACGGCCCGCGGGCCGGACGTTCCCCACCCCTGGCCTGGTCTCACCAGTGTCAGACCAGAGAACGCCGAAAGGCGAACAGCACAAAAGGCGACATGTGTTTGTGTGTCTGCCAGGTCACACCGGTCAGTTGCCCCAGCATTCTAATGCCCGTGAGTGACCTTCTGCCTCAGAGTGCACCTAGCCTGGCACCATACTCTTTGGTTTTTTTCGGTAAAGTCACGTAGGTAAAAAATTAAAATAAATGAAAACAACTAAATTAAATCACGACGTTTGTACAGTGACTTTGACTGTAACGGTTCCACCTGAAGACGGAAGCTTGTGTTGCCTCCGAAACGTCGTGATTTAATTTAGTTGTTTTCATTTATTTTATTTTATTTTTTACCTACGCGACATTATCGAAAAAACCAAAGAGTGTGAATCCTTGCAGTCACGAAAGTTTCAAATCTAGAATTATAGCCTGGCACCACAACTTAGTTTATGGTCCTGTCTGTGAGTGAGCGAGTAGATGGAGAGCGGGTGGTAAATAGAAGCGTGCAATTTGAGCGCGGGCCCGTGCGTCAGTGTTTATCTCATTGGTCATTGATGATTTCGTACGGCCAATGAAGACCACCGATTAGAGATGCAATTCTAAGTGATTGGCATTATATACAGCAGCAATCATTGCCCACCTACTGACAAGTGCCCCACGTCACATATGAGAGACTCACCCGTGTCTCATAGTTTCTCACAGAGTGAAACAAAATCAGCTTCAACTTGTCTGGGTGTTGGCGAATTACAGATAATGCCGTGTGGAAGGGCTCGCTGCAGGCAGGAGGTCATGGGACAGACCCAGATGTTATGAGTTGACAGACGACTGGCAAGATGCACCATCTGTGGCTCCCCACTGTGCCAGTTGGCACACTACACCCTCTCCACACACACAGTCTCACTTAGACACAGACGCACACAAATTGTCAAGCATTGAGTGCGATGAGGCAGTACCCACACACAGAAAGACAAATAGACACTTGCTGTGTTTGTAAATTAATTGCACACACCACTGCTTCACAAGTCCTCCGATGAGATACACACATACAAAGACACACACGTACAAATGTACTGAGTTCAACTGAGTCGCAGACGTACTCTTTGGAGGCAACACATTTATTAACACCAACACACAGGGTAACTGCCCCTTAACAGAATAACAACCTATGGTGGTGACCACCAGGCTAACTAGACTAGTTACCACGTGACTGGTGTAGTTAGCCAGGTGGTGACCACCAGGCTAACCACACTAATTACACAGTAACTAGCTGCAATGGACCAGACCACAGCTCGGGTCCAGGTCCACTAGTTGGAGACTCGGTAGAATGTAGAACGTAGACGAAGGTTTCTTCAAAATAAACAACAACGCCGGCCCCTCTGGGGGACCCGGCTTATATTCTCCGCGGCGTGGCTGGCTCGGGCCTTGGCCACGCCCACCTTCCAGAATCCTCGAGCAGGATCTGGACCCCGACCACGTGACCACCCCTAGCCCCCACTCGGGGCCCCTGTGTAGACTTAACCGGTCACGTGTCCTCTCGGGTCAACCAGAGTGCCATGGCCTTCAGTAACCCCATTCCCATGGCTGGCACTCCCACACCCTATGGTATAGGGCCGGCACTGCACGCCAAGCATGGTGCCATCAGTGCTCACAGAGCCCCTCTAGGGCCGGTACTACACCCATATCATCGTGGTGTCCGCGATGTCGTTACATCGCACGCCGTGCCTCTCTAGGTCCGGCACAGCACAAAGACAACAAACCTTAGTCTTAACGCTGTTGGGGTAAAGCCTGTTAGCGAGCAACTATCAAGGCCGGGAGGGGTAAGGTGGCCAGCACCACGCCCGGCCGCCTTCGTCTCCCCAGTGGCGATGTTTACACACTGCACCAGGTACTAATGTGAGGCCGAGTCGACCTAGGGGAGGCCCAGAACAGGTTTGGATAATCGTTACTAGTGTTGGCCGTGAGAGTGAATCGAACTCGGGTTACCGGGTTTGTAGGATGGTGCGGAAACCACTACACAGACACAGCCCTCCTCACACTCAAACAAAGGCGAAGATCCCCCGTATAGCCTGACCAGACTGTTGGGGCAAGTGCTGTTAGCGAGCACCTAGGAAGGCCGGCACGGCACATGAGAGGGCGAGTGGCCAACACCACGGCCGGCCATCTTTGTCTCCCCAGTGGCGATGTTTACAAACTGCACCAGGTACTCATTTGAGGCCGAGTCGACCTACGGGAGGCCTATAACCAGTTCAGATAATTGTCACTGGTGTTAGTCGCGAGCGGGAATCCAACTCGGGTGGCCAGGTCCGTAGTGCAGCTCGCTAACCGCTACGCTATCGCTCCTCACAACTCACACACACACACGCGCATGCTCATACGAGGCTCAATTTGCTACTTATCCCACACACCTCGTAATCGCATTCACGAATTTTTCCCAAGGGCCTCACTTTGAAAGTGAGAAGAAAAAAAACCAAGGCGCCAACTCAGCAGGATCTCTCACCTACTCCAGATCTAACGCTGATCCATTACGACAGCACCAGCAACTCACCATGAGCAGTACCCACTTAAGGCGGAGTCAACTCCGGGGAGGCCAGAGTACCGGTGCTGATATCCACTTGCCACACCGATGTTAGCCGTGGCCAGGAATAAAAATCAGGTGACACGGGGGGGTGGTTTTTACAGCGCGGTATGCTAACCACCGGTGCTGCTGCTCTGCTCAACTGCATCAGATTCATCCAGATTGTATTCCATTGGCATGGTCTTCCTTGACGACCGGGTGGCGTGGAAGAGTTGGCCAAATGCCCTCGACAGGGGGCTCCGTTGAGCTCCCTCTAGTGGAGGTTCCTCCGAAAACAAAGATCCCCGTATAGCCTTCACAGACTGTCAGGGCAAGTGCTGTTAGCGAGCACCTATGAAGGCCAGAACGGTACATGAGGGGATGGGTGGCCAGCACCACGCCACGACCGCCTTTGTCTCCCCAGTGGCGATGGTTACACACCGCACCAGGTACTCATTTCAGGCCGAGTCGACCTAGGGGAGTCCCAGGACCGGTTCAAATAATCGTCACTGGTGTTGGCCGTGAGCGGGAATCGAACCCGGGTCGCCAGGTTCATAGCGCAGCGTAGCGCTAAACGCTACACGACCGCTCCCTCCACCGACAGTGACATGAGCAAGCAAATTGCCTTTGCCCAGGTTGGGAGAACAACACAGGTGGGCGGTGGTGGCTACGATGCTCGTGGCTGCATGTATCCAGCACTGTGTAGCGAGGTTTGGTGGATCACCACACGGATGTTGCAAAACTCCCTTCCCGCGGGCATTGAGGAGGAGCCGTACCGTGGCTGGCCAGGAGAAGGTGGGGTACAGCACGAGGACTAATCGCAACCTATTTTAATCTGTACGGGGATAGAGCGTTGCCCCCCACTCCTCGCGTGCGAGATATTTTTTTTCCGGGCGCTCTGGTTTACACCCACATTTTTTTTTTAATAAAAAAAAACAAATGCAGCAAGACCCTCCTGAAAAAGTCTAGCTCTCCTGGATAAATGATTACGTTATTTAACACCCCACCTGGGTCTTGATACACATGGGTGCGCGTGTTTTTTTGCGCATGGCACACAGGGGCTGCGGGGGTGGATTGTAAATGAATTAGCTGTTCCTAGAGCTGAGCTGCTTTGCTGGATTTTAAGAATCAGGATAATACATTTTTTTGAAAGGGCACCTTTGATTTTGGTGTCGATGGTGTGGGCAATGCTGATGCAGCTATAAAAACAATATCGCAGTTTTACTCCAAACCAACTAACCAAGCCACCAACCAACCTACGTGGAGCTGCAGTTTAGCATTTGGCACACGAGCATGATTGATCGCAGGGACCACGTGACATATTGAGTTGTGGCCAAATGCATCGCTGTATCATCCTCGTCATCATTCAGGCAGTGGTGTGGTCATGACAACGCCTGGCCGCTTGCCTTTCCCCAGTGCCGATGTTAACGCACCACGTCAGGTGCTCATTTAAGGCTGAGTCAACCTATGTATGTACGGTGAACTTCTTTCATACTATACGTAGCCAACCGTGCTAATCGGAGGTGCGGGGGAAGGACAAACTAAACACAAGAAGCAGTTCTAAATAAATTAGTTTTCAATTTCGATTTTAAAGTGCATAGTTCAAGTGGCTTCCTCATAATAGGCTTCCTCCCCTAGGTAATACATCTAGGGGAGGTCCGGGACCGGTTCAAATATTCGCCACCGATTTGGTTGCAAGCGGGAATCGAACTCTGGGGTCTCCGGGTTCATGAGTGCGCAAACAACTGCGCCACTGCTCCCCAAACCTGCATGCGCAAACACACTCGCACAGACCAGTAAACAAGCGCACACGCACAAACGCACATGCAAACACGCCCACGCTGCAGCTGAAGTTTTCGCTCAAGGTGCAACCAGCAACCCAACCGCCACCACGCAGCCTACCCGACCTCACAAACGCGACACAGTCCCACCACGGAAAGTGTAAACAGATTAAAATGCAATACATTCAGATTGTGTGCGCGCCTATAGCGGAGAGCGGTGGCGCAGTGGTTAGTGCACTGTGCTATGAAGCCGGCGACCCGAGTTTGATTCCCACTCAAAATATGGGTACCTGGTGCGTTGACTCAAAGACTGGGGAGAGAAAGGCGTGCCCGTAAAAGGTGTTGACCACTTACCCCCTCCTGTGCCGTGCCAGCCTTCAAAGGTGCTGCTCGCTAACAGCACTTGGCCCAACAGTCTGTTAAAGCTATACGGGGGATCTTTGTCTTACATAGAGGTAGGTGTGCTGCAGTGGACAGAACATTTTGGTACAAATCTCAAGGCCTGAGTGTTTGATTCCCGGTCACAACCAACATCAGCGGCGAGTGATAACTGAAGCAGTCCTGTGCACCGCCTTCTCCAAACCGTACTTGGCCAGCGTGGTGAAGTATGGTCAAACAACTCCTACGGCTGACATCGTGCAAAGAAGTCTTCATCCAGCAGCGGCTTGATTACAGGCTTTTTACACGATTTCATTTATTACGATGAAGACAAACATCCACTGGACATCCTTCAACAGACTGTTGGGGTAAGGGCTATTAGCAAGCACCTATTAAGGCCGGCACACGAGGGGGATGTGTGGCCAATCCCACACCTGGCCGCCTTTGTCTTCCAAGTGCTGATGTATAGAAATTGCACCAGGTAGTCATTTAAGGCTGCATTGATCAAGAGGAGGCCAAGCGTGGTTCAGGTATTCGTCACCGATGTTGGCCGTGGTCGGATGGAGTGCGTTTACAACTCAATATATTTCGTGTTCAAGTATATAGAAAAAGACAAAGATCCCCCGTAAAGCCTGTACCAGAATGTTGGGGCAAGTGCTGTTAGCGAGCACCTGATTAAGTGTATACACACACACACACCGCACACTGGATCAAGTGCATAGACACGATACTGCATATATATAATACAGTACCTATATATGTCATGTCTGTTTGAGAGAGGCCAAGGAGACGGGGAGCCAAGTGGGCAAGCAAAACAAGCCAACAGACCACAGCTTCTGCAGCAGATTGTAAATCCAAAAATACATCGGCCTCTCCATCCAACCCTGACCTTGTCTGCTACACCACAACCACCACCATCCACCACCATCATCCAAATCTCCAAGCCGCCACCCCCAGCCCAGCAACCCCCACCAGCCCCGAAAAACCACACGGTAGCAGCAGCGATAAACAAGGACGATTGAGGCAGCAGCCCTCTCACACGCCTGCCTCCGACCCTACCGATTTGAAGCGGCATGTTGATGATGTTAATATATTTTTTCAATTTCCTGCGTTTCATCCCGATCGTGCTGTCGGGGTCGCATCACGAGACGAACGAATTCAACCATTCGGAACTCTCGCAGAGAAGTGCGACCCATCGTGTCAGGGAGCGGCCCCGCGGAAAGCGGAGATTATGCGTGACACACGTGACAAGCCTCGAAAGCTCAACACGCGGTCCAAGGTGGTTTAAAAATATATATATATAATCGGTGGACCTTCCCACTTAATTGTACAAAATAACGAGCGAACTTTGTACCCGTGCCATTCGTAAAGCGAGAGGCTACAAGGAAGCGGGGCGCTGCATTTCACATGCGGGTAGAGTCGGCAGTGGTTTCACAGCAGGGGAGGGGGTGGGGTGGAGGGGCAATGTTGTTGCTGCCGTTTATCCAATCAGGCCATTTGCAATTAATGTTCATGTTTGGCGAATTTGTAACAAGACGCCGGCACGCATGGCCCTGCTCTCTTTCAAATAACATCAAGAGATCTGTAACATTCACCATGAAGCAGACAGCACGCAGCATTCATGGTAAATACGCGCCACCGCAGGATTAACCAGGGTGGCCTGGGGGATCGAACCACGAACCCCTGCAACAAGTGGCAAACGCGCTACCGCTCGGCCACGTCACCGTCGCCCGTCGGTAAAGTTGGCAAGTTTGGCTGCCACAAAGGGGGGGGGGGGGGGTGGACCGTGGCGGAGGAGGAGGCTAGGGAGGTGCATTTGTCCACACTGGGCTTGACTTGCACTAGTGCGTGGACTCAAACCCAGCGACAGAGGTTTGCCCGAGAGCCGAGGCGGTGGGTGGCCGCTGGCGGCGCCGGGTGACACCGGACAAGAGTGGTTTTCTGGAGCAGGAGGCGGGAGGGGGGGGCCTCCACTTCTCTCGAGGGCGAGCACCGACGCTTGACGGCCGGGGAAATTACGCGGGGCAGTGCGCGCGGAGAATAAGTGGAAAGCGGCACGCCGTCGTGCCTAAACAGGGGAAAGGTTTTCAACCGGTGCCCGTCGCCTCATATGACCCACAGATCCCGATTTGAAAAAGTAGTTTAAGCACAAAATAACACAGTTGAGCAAATTGTTTGGTGATGCTGCTGCTGACTGAGTTGGCATTGGTGCACAAGCACAATTAACAAAACAAACTCAACAAATACGTGGATAACACCGGGTGGCCTTAAACTAAAAAAATATATAATAGATGTCGTTTATGTGCTATGAAAAAGGACCATTGCCCGAAACGTCACCTATTACATATTTTGTTATAATTTTGCAGAATCGCATAGCAACATCGCCCAGCACTACGAATCTCCTGCAGGCGAAACCTTCCTTACTTTGCGATGGGCCTTGTGCAACGATGCATGGCGCGAACGTGAAATTCGCTAATCATTTGCTTTCGTCATAAACGTGGACACTGATGGACAAAACTGAAACGAGGGCCGGCAGGTGCCAAGGAAGCCGGGAGAAGATGCATGCCTGGAATTACGCCGAGAGACAGCAGGGTGGTGGAACACGGGATCGAGAGTACGCAAGGGGGTCAAGAGACATCGCGTTGACCGTCAAGATAACTTGGGGCGCAGCGGTGGTAGAGATGTTAACTGCCTCGCCTGGTATGCAGGAGGTCGTGGGTTCAATCCCGACACTGACGCCTGCTGCTGTATATTTGGAGTTTCTTCTCCAAATATAATTAAACTAACCAGGCCCAAACCGGCTTAGCTTCCTAGATCTGATGAGACTGAGTGTATTCACTTGGGTTGTTTGGTCTTGGGTGTGGGTTCTGAACCAGAGGCCCCTGTGAATTTGAGCCAAACTTGAGCCGTTCCCAACTTTAAAGAGTGAGCGAGAAGAATGCTGGCGAGGTTGTGCCTCACTGTGACTGAGCTTGCCTTTTGCTGCCTCTTCCTGTGCATGCCCTGCCTTGCTCAGTACCATCTTTAACCACCATGCAAACCGCAGCACCATAAAAATAAATACATAATTCAGGATATGTTGTTCAGGCTAATAATACCAAGTCACAACACTGTGTAAGAGCATCAAGTCGTCATCATCATCATCATAAAGCAATCGTGATAATCATCACAATCGAGTGATCATCATAAGAAAATTGATCACAAAGTCACCATTATCATAAACTTATCGGAAGGTCAACGTCACCATGAAACCATGTTAATATCAAGTCAGCAGCACTGCCTGCAGCACGACAAGACTCAACTTTCCAGCGACTTCACGGCCCTGTGGTCCACGCAATCCCACAGTCACGTCACTCTCCGTCATTCCAGCTCACACATTTGTTTACACGTGGGTCGGGTGCGACGTGTGGGACACCTGTGCAGGGTGGTGGAGGAGGAGGGCAGGTTACCCCTGACAGGGATTGGAGTGGCACCCAGAGGTTGGCAACCAATAAGTAAGGACAAGGTGCAATTTATACTAACGCCACCCCTCCACTCATACCCTCCCCAAGCTCACACCCCACCTCCTCCCCACCCATTCACCAGCACGGTCCATGTAGTGTCACCAACCAAGTTTGTGTGGAGAGTCCCACGTAGGAGTCGAACCTTTTTTCCATCTCGTTTGCACTTCTCTCCTGTGTGTAGTGTCCGTCTCGTTTGCATAGTCCCTCTCGTCTTGTTTATATACCGTCTGTATTGCTCGCTCTGATAACCTAAACGTAACGTTTACATGTGATGTTATGCTATCTGCACGAATCTTATATTACAATAATAACATTATATTCTTGCACGCATAACCCAACGCGCGTATCGCGTATCACGCCTACGATCAAGTCACCCGGAGCGCGACCCATTTCATCAGGCCTAGGAAGCTTAGCAGGCGTTGAGCCTAGACCAGTGCTTGGATGGGCGATCACCACGCACATGCTGCATATAACAGGTGTTGTTGTTGTACGCTGCAAGGGTTAGGACTTTTCGGGTGGTGCGGCAAAACTAATTGTTGTACTGCACCTCTACGATCCCACGCTTAAGCTCCCCACCTTCACACAAACCCGCACTGACCTACGCTTGATATAATCTCAACGCTCCGCATGGCCGTGGGGAGGCCGTCATCCAGCAGTGGAGTGACAACAGGGCTCCACATGACATCACGAGCGTAAGTAAAATAAAATCAATTGCTTTTGATCCGCACAGTTCAAAGCGTTGTTACCAGCCGAGTGACGTAATGGGAAGACCTCTCCCCCGACGGTTGGGGCCTATCGGTAGCGCATTTGCGGCTTGTTGCAGAGGCTCACGGTTCAAATCCAGAGGCCGCCCTGATAAATACTGCAGTGTGAAATACCCATAATAATACTTCTATTATGCTTTATAGTGGACGTTAAAGATGCCGTCACGTCATTTGCAAAAAGTAGGCCAACGCGTTCCGGCGTCACGGCTCAAATTTGTCAAATTCGAAAAGGTTCACCGCAAGCCACTCAATTTAGATTACGGTACACATGGCAATCACCCCCGCCCGCCGCTCCCCCTCCTGCGAAAACTAGCCAGGACCCTACGAAAATAGATTCTCGAGACTCAGCGAAGCTTTCCTGAGTAAACAAGTGTAATAATACGACCACTACAACTACAACAGACAGGCCCTGAATGTCAGCTGTTGGGGGGCCATGCGACAGTTGTGGGATCTGGAAGAAGGAAGGGAGCGATGGCGCAGTGCAGCTGTGGCAGGGCGGCAGTAATGGCATTTGGCTGCGGTAACCTCCAATGTCAACAAATACACCGCGCGTGCTTCGGCAGGTTTTATTCCGGCAAAGCTCAACCCAGGACGGTATGTTCCCGTGACGTCTTGGTTCGGGTTTTGTCATCTCCACGTCCAGAGACGCGCCCCTCTTCTAGAAGGCACACAGCACCGTGAGGCCTGGGGCGTTAAACAGCGGCACCACACGCGCCCGTCTAATCGGCGCTTTGAGAGCGGCTGTGCAGCACAATCAATTAGTGGTGGTGTGGGAACCATTGGCGTTGATTGGTGGGTGGGCGCCATTCAAAAATAACTTTTGAGGACCACTGCATTGACGCACGGGTTGAGAAACCCACAGCCGATGGGCCACACACAAACCGCTACGTCACTTCAACTGGCCCCGCAGCCACACGAGGCCTCCTACTCCACAACGGATCCCACAACGATAGGTATCACTGCCAACATCTGGGGGTGGCGATGTCAAAACGGCATTATGGGGAGCTTCATCAGACACGAGTGCTTCTTATCACCCACATTCAAATTCGATTTGGCCTCAGAGAGTGGCAACTGTATAAACCATGCAGGTGTAGACTTGGCTTTATGTCAAGAGGCAACACACTTGGTTAACAACGCACGTAAACACACGCACACACACAAAGATCCCCTGTATAGCCTTAACAGACCTTTGAGGAAAGTGCTGTTAGGGAGTAGCACCTATGAAAGCCGGCACGGCACACGAGGGCATGTGGTGGCCAGCACTACACCAGACCACGTTTGCCTCCACAGTGGCGATGTTTACACACCGCACAAGATACTCAATTGAGGCAAAGCCGACCTGGGGGAGGCCCAGGACCGGTTTAGATAATCGTCACTGGTGTTGGCCATGAGTGGAAATCGAACTCAGACCGCCGGGTTCGTAGCAGTGCGCTAACCGCGACGCTACTGCTGTCCAGAAAACATACCCACACATCCTAACATACCCACACACACTATCATGCCCACACACACACCTACTAATATGCCCACACTTGAGCAGCCATTATTATTGTTGTCCTGCTGCCACCTAGAATAATAGGACCGCAATTTTGAATCGGAAACTTGGGAATCTAAAGCACGGCTGTGTTCATCATACACACAGCATGGTGATGTCACATGACATGCAAGGCAATCTGGGAGGACCGATTCTATGGTCACAATCACACCTCTTACCGTCGAGAAATCACTGTGCGCATGTGTCATTATTGTTACTCCGTAGGCGGTGTTTGACTGATTGACGTCCTGGAAAAGGCACAGCTCAACGATAGGGGCAGTGGTAGCAGACAGCTAAAATAAACTACAAACTATTTTTGTTATTTTACCAGGTAAGGTCCACTGAGCTACATAGCACTTTTTCAGAAGCGGCTTGGCCACAAATGATAAATCAACGAAATGGCTTATGCGGAAATTTATAGCAGCTCAGTATAGCATTCTTCACAACGCATTCAATCACCGGACAAAACAGGGCAGTTCCGCGGTCGGTTTTGAACGATGAACAATTAAAACACTCGGCAATCTCCCCCACCGTGGGGGTGGAGGGGGTTTCCCCAGCTCCCCGGAGTGAAATACAAAAGCAGGTGTATTATAGTGAAGTGCGCTTGCTCACTCATTCGCTCACTCGCTCGCTCGCACAAACACCAACGCTGCCACTATCAGAACCGTCGCTATCAGCGTGCGTGGAGGAGCAGTGTAAACAGTCTCGGTGTGCACGAGAGCCCATCCCAGGCAGCTGTCGAGAGATAAAGAGCTGCCCGCTCGCGATTCTCGCTGGCCGGCCGGATTTACGGCTGGCTGACTGGCTACATTTTTTGATGCATTTCTGAGCGGCTGGGTGGCTGCATGGCTTGGCGCCGCTGTTGGCGAGATGCTAACTGCTGTGCCTGGTATGGGAGGTCGTGGGTTCGATCCCAACCCGATGCCTGCTGTATGTTTGGAGTTTGCAGGTCTCTCTCTCTCCCCGTGGTGGCGTGGATTTGTCTCCGGGCCATCTGGTTTTTGCCTCCACATTTAGAAACATGCTTGTAAGAGTATTTGGCTGCTTTAAATGTCCACGTGATGAGCCACTTTGTTGGTGCTTCATTTGTGGCGAGGTCACTTCTGAAAACGAGCTATATAGCTAAGTGAGCCTTACCTGGTAAAATATTTTTTTTTTATAGTTTTAGTTGCAAAACTTGTCTATCTCAAGCTGGCTGGCTGGATTTCTGGCTGGCTCACTGGACGACTGGCTGACTGACTGATTGGCTGGCTGACCAGCTGACTCGTTGGCTGGCTAGATTTCTAGTTGGGTGGCGAGCGACCTTGCTGTTTGGCCGACTGGCTGGCTCGCTGGTCGGTTGGCTCGGCCAAGCGGCCAGCCAATCAGCGCAGCTCCTGCAAAAACAACCGGCTGCGTCTGCGGTGATCGATGAGGAATGGGAGAAAAGTTATGGGATGGGTTTTGGGTCAGAGAGCTGTACCCATCCACCCAACAACACCTCCCCTGAGCCTCCGTTGGCATTTGCATTCCACAGTGTGTGCACTAGGAGGGGAAAATGACACGTGGTTGGGTGGTGGTGGAGGCAGTAAGTCATGGCCAGAGGAAGGTCTTGAACCTGAACCTGGGGCAGGGAATTGACAGCACAATTGGCCAGGGGAATGTAGTTCCAAACTGTGGAGGCAGCCGAGGAGAATGAGCCATCTCCCACTGAGCAAAAGTTAACTTGAGGCTGCCATAAAGCCTCGGTTGCTAGAGCAGTGAGTTAATGGAAGAGATAGAGTGAGATAAGAGATGAGAGGTAGGGCAGTGCGTGGAAGGGAGTAGAGTGATATGAGAGGGGAGAGGTATGAGAGTGCGTGGAGGAGAGTAGAGTGAGATCAGAGGGGAGAGGTAGGAGAGTGTGTGAAGGGGAGTAGAGTGAGATGAGAGGGGAGAGGTAGGAGAGTGTGTGAAGGGGAGTAGAGTGAGATGAGAGAGGAGAGGTAGGAGAGTGTGTGAAGGGGAGTAGAGTGAGATGAGAGGGGAGAGGTAGGAGAGTGCGTGGAGGGGAGTAGAGTGAGATGAGAGGGGAGAGGTAGGAGAGTGTGTGAAGGGGAGTAGAGTGAGATGAGAGAGGAGAGGTAGGAGAGTGTGTGCAGGGGAGTAGAGTGAGATGAGAGGGGAGAGGTAGGAGAGTGCGTGGAGGGGAGTAGAGTGAGATGAGAGGGGAGAGGTAGGAGAGTGCGTGGAAGGGAGTAGAGTGAGATGAGAGGGGAGAGGTAGGAGAGTGCGTGTGGCGGAGGAGAGCGAGATGAGAGTGGAGAGGTAGGAGAGCGCGCTAGTGGCGTTCGTCCGGCGTTTGCCCATTGTCACAACCGCAATTTCCGCTATTTCAAGCCGACCTCCACCGACGACCCCCGTGGGACCGATGCACCACTGCGAACAAACACCGCGGCGGTGGTGGCGGTTGTGGTGGTGGCGGGGAAAGCTCACTGCGCTGATTATAGCGACGGACGTAACTCATCGAAATTACCACAGCGCGCTAACATTGAACAGCACAATCCAATCCGATGAATTAAAATTGTTTTACGCCCATCCCCCCCACCCCACCAGAACCGCCCCAACCACCCCATCGTTGTCTTCCCAGTGCTGATGTTTACACACTGCACCTGGTACTCGTTTCAGGCTGAGCCGACCTAAGGGAGGCCCAGGACCCCAGCGCTGACTATGCTCACCACTCGTGTTAGGCGTGGCCGGGAATTAAACTCAGGTTGCTGTATTGGTGGTGCAGTGTGCAAACCACTGTGTCACCGCTCCGCATACACACACACACTCAGGTATACACGTACCTACAAAGACAAGGATCCCCTGTATAGCCTTAACAGATTGTTGGGGCAAGTTCTGTTAGCGAGCACCTATGACGGCCGGAACGGCACATGAGGAGGTAGGGTGGTCAGCACCATGCCAAGCCACCTTTGTCTCCCTAGTGGCGACATTTACTCACTGGACCACGTACTCATTTGAGTAAGCTGAGTCGACCTAGCGGAGGGCCCAGGGACCGGTTCAGATAATCGTCACTGGGTGTTGGCCGTGAGCGGGAATCAAACTCGGGTCGCCAGATTCGTAGCGCAGCGCGCTAACCTTTACACTACCGCTCCCCACTGTCAAACACACACACACACACGCGCCTGGCCGGCGACCGACCGCCGGCCAGACCCAAACCCTGCCCTCTTGCTCTCTTCCTGCCACGCGAGGCAATTGCACAAGCCTTGAGCAGCGAACACACACTCTCATCAACACAGCCATTGTTCGATGGCAAACACGCAACACCAGGGTCGCGTTTGTACTCTTGACAGCAGCCAGGCGTGTACACACGTGTGCGTGCGTGTGGGAGCGGTTAGCGTGCTGCACTACAAATCTGGCGATTCCCCGCTCACGGCCAACAACCGGTCCCTGGGCCTCCCCCCTAGGTCGACTCAGCCTCGAATGAGTATCTGGTGCGATGTGTGAACATCGCTACTAGGGAGACAAAGGCGACTGGGCGTGGTTCTCGCCACCCACCCCCTCGTGCACAGTGCCGGCCTTTATAGGTGCTCGCTAACAGCACTGGCCCCAAAAGTCTGGAAAGTCTCTCTCTTCTTACAGCAGCTGGCATGACGAGAAGGCACGTACACACACACGCGCATGCGTGTGTGCTGAGCGTGCATGTAATGGTGTGCGTGCGTGTGTGTGATGCAGTGGTTAGCGCACTGCGCTATGAACCCTGCGACCTGAATTGGATTCACCGCTATAGCCAACATCGGTGGCGAATTACATCACAACTCCCCAAAGTCAACTCCGGCTTAAATAAGTACCTGATGTTGCATGTAAACATCAGTGGTGGGGAGACAAAGGTGGCCTGGCATGGTGCTTACTCCACCTCCTATACCATGCCGGCTTTAAATAGGTGTTCGCTAATAGCACTTGCCCCAACAGTCTGTGAAGGGATATATATGGGATCTTTGTCTTTGCATGGGTGTGCGGCGACACTGTGTATTCTGCATTGGTGTGTACAGTTGTGTATGCGTGTATCCTTCGTGTCGGGTTTGAGAGTGTGTGTGTGTGAGTGTAAGAATGAGCGTGTGTGAGTGTATGTATGTAATTAGATTAGTATATGCAAAGGGCTGGTAACCCCTCCACATTTTCCATGACATTGTCGAAAAACCACGGTGAAAACATCCAAAATATGCTTGTGCCAGAGATCCCAAGGGGACAGGCACATTAGGCTGCCAATCATCAAAGTCAGTCATTCCACAACACCTTGGTCTGTCCCGTGACCTCCTGCCAGCGAGTTTTCCTCAATTAACGAGACCTCAAGGTACACCTAGCCTGGCACAAGCGCCACGGTGACGTCATCACCACTTAGCGGCGAATGGCGGATGCTGTTTGCATGGAGAGCTCAGGTGCACGTGTGAACACGAGTGCGTTTGTTTGTGCACAGCAATCTGGGAAGAGGCTGAATGCATGAATGGGCATCCATGTGGGTGTTGTGTGTAGTGGTTAGCGCTACGCTGCGCTACGAACCCGGCAGCCCGAGTTTGATTTCCGCTCACGACCGACACCAGTGACGATTATCTGAACTGGCCCTGGGCCTCCCCTAGGTCGACTCAGTCTCAAATGAGTACATGGTGCGTGGCGTAAACATCATCACAGGGAGACAAAGGCAGACGGCCGTGGTGCTGGCCACCCATCCCCTTTGTGTGCCGTTTTGGCCTTCATTGGTGTTCGCTAACAGCACTTGCCCCAACAGTCTGCCAAGGCTATACAGGGGATCTTTGTATTTGTTTTGTGTGCTAAGGGCAGGGGTAAAATTCCACGTGATGGTTTGGCGCTTCTCCTAAACAACGCCATACGAACGGGCGCCCATTGCTACGGGACTACCATGAGCGATCAAGACGGAAAGTCCAGAAAAACCGCGGGAAGGCCAGGAGAAGACCTTGATTTCTCCCCGCGTTCTGTTCCGTTACTTTACACCGCATGCTTGCAGTCTTAATCCTGACGGGGCGTACGGGCCCTTCTAATGTTCCGCCCTCAAAACAGGTTTGCGCTTGATATTCATGGAAAACGAGAGCGCGGTTTCGTAGTGCGGTCGTTTATTAAGCAAAGTTTGCAGCCACGTGACCCATCAAGCCACAAGACGGCCTGTGACCTGCTTTGAAAGCCACTGTTGGTTGTACCACCCACAACAAACGTAGCGCAGTACGACGTCGCATATCCACCCTGACCAATAAGCCGCCCATCTCACCCAGCGGGCTGCAGTGTTTGTGCACCATAGGGGGTAAACAATCATTCTCTCGAAGACGTTCATTCGCGTCGTCCCTGGGCGACCTCTTCACGCACACACGGCACCGTGTTCTCAACCTCGCGAGCTTTCGCTCACTTCTGCAGCACAGCGCAAGCATTTCCCCCCTCCGTGTCACAAGCGGCTTGAGCTCTCCTTGCCCAGTCACCTGCGCATGCACGGCGGCGTACACAGTCAACCAGCGAGTCGGACATGCGACATTTGTAAAGGAAGGGCCTCATGCGACAAAACTATCAGCCATGCACCAGCGCGCGGGGAGTATGCCACGCGTGTGTGTGTGTAGCGTCCTGTGAAACCCGCAGGCTGACTGCGTGTGAGCATGTTGATGTGCCTGCATGTGTGTGTGGGCAGCAGTGGCGCAGTGGCTCAGCGGTTAGCACACCGCGCTACGACACCCTGCGACTGGAGTTTGATTCCCGCTCATGACCAATAAACATTGGTGAATATTTGAACCGGTCCTGGGCTCCCCTAGGTCTACTTTGCCTTCAAGGAGTACCTGGTGCGGTGTATAACACACCACCATGGGAAGAGACAAAGACGGCCGGGCATGGTGTTGGCCACCCACCCCCTCGCATGCCAGTGCCAGTCTTCATTGGTGCTTGCCAACAGCATTTGTCCCAAGAGTCTGTTAAAGGCTATATGGGGGGTGGTCTTTGAATTTTATTTGTGTTTGTATAGCCTTGTGGAGATGGGAACAGTAGTGTAGTGGTTAGTGCACTACACTGTGAACCCGGCGACCTGTACTCGATTCCCGGGCCGTGGCTAAACCAGAATGGTGCTTATCTGAATGTTCTGGTTCTCCCCTAGGTCAACTCAGTCTTAAATGAGTAGATGATGCCTTGTGTAAACATCAGCACTGGCCAGGTATGGTTCTGACCGCACCAACGCATGGTGTGCTGTGCCTGCCTCAATAGATGCTCGCAAAGATTGCTTGCCCCAACAGTATACATGAGCTTCATGGGTGATCTTTGTCTTTGTGCGTTGCAGTACTGTTACACTCGCAGACTGACCTTGTGTGACAGTGGTGTATGCGCATTTGTGTGCATGTGTGTGTGTTATGCATTTCAAGGGCAGGTTGTACGTGGCAGTGTTTGTGTGTGCATGTGTACGTGCGAGTGTGAGCGCAGGCTGTATGTAGCTGTGTTGTTTTGGAACTGCTTTGTGTGTTAAGTTTTTGTCCTTCCCCCGCACATCCGATTAGCACGGTTGGCTACGTACGGTACGAAAGAAGTTCAACATACATATGTGTGTCTGTCTGTAAGGCGTTTCTAGTTTTTTTTTAATTGCGTTGTTTGTCTTGGGGCCCTAAAAATAGATGACCATTGATCACCACCGCCTCCTCCTCCGGGGCAGTGGGTGGGCTTGTTATTTGCGATGTTGGCTTTAAGTGTATTAACTTTAACGGCACATTGTGAACTGGAAAATGCCATGTTTTTGTGTGTATGTTGTCTTGCTGCGAGTAATAAAGTGCACATGTGCTCGCGCGTGTATGTGTGGGTCGACTCGGCCTCAAATGAGCAGCTGGTGCAGTACGTACACATCACCGCTAGGGAGAGAAAGGCGGCTGGGAGTGGTGCTGGCCACCCACCCTCCTCGTGTGCCGTTATCGGCCTCCATAAGGCGCTCGCAAACAGCACTTGCCACAAAAGTCTGTTAAGGCTATACGGGGGATCTTTGTCTTTTGCACGTGTGTGTAGCCAGGAGCGGTGACGCGGTAGTTAGAACACTGCGCTACGAACCCGGCAACCCAAGTTCAATTCCCACTAATGGAAAACACCAGTGACAATTATCTGAACCGGCCCCAAGCCTTCCGTAGAACAGCGGTTGGCAACCTCCAGTTCCGGAGCCGCATGTGGCTCTTTAAGGACTGGTTCGTGATACGGTTGGCTACGTTACGTTGCGAAACAAGTTCAATGTACGTATTCTAGATTTGAAGCTTTCGTGACTGCAAGGATTCATATTCTTAGGTTTTTTCGGTAAAGTCACGTAAGAATATCAATGTACGTACACATATACATAAGTGAAGGAAAACCGTGGTGAGCGGGCACGCAGGTGTAAACTCACGGGCTGGCCGGCGGGCGCGCGGAACACGTGGCAGGAGGTGTGCGAGTCGGGGTTGTCGGGCTGCGTGCGCACCAGGTACGCGAAGCTACCCGGCTGCCGGCTGCAGTGCACGAAGCGGGAGATGTGCGCCGCACGCTGCTCGAAGATGAAGATGGAGCTGTTGCTCTGGCTGCCGGCGGGCACGCACCGCACCAGCGGCGGGCACACGTACAGCATTACCTGCGGGAAGGAAATGACGTCGGTGAGCTGTCAGTTTTCAACGCATCCCCCCTTACTCCCATAGTGCGTAAACGGTACGCCGGTGCAGAACTAGTATGACTATTTTTTGTAAACTATTTTTTTATTTTACCAGGGAAGGACCACTGAGCTATGTAGATATTTTTCATAAACGACCTGGCCACAAATGATTTCTCATCGAAGTGGATTATCGTGTGGAAATGTATAGCAGCCAAATACTCTGAACGCGTGATGTTCAGAGTATTTGGGAGAAAAATCCAAAAATTGGGAGAAAAATCCATGCCACGACAAGAACATACAAACTCCTAATATACAGGTGTCAGGGTCGGGATAAAACCCACAACCTCCTGTATACCAGGCGAGGGAGTTAACATCTCGCCAAACAGAGAAACGAACGGTAGCTGTGGGCGATTTATTATGTAGAGGTTGTCGTGGGTCTCGGTGTGAGTCTGTGGGTCTCTAAGAGAGTGAGCCTATGGGGGCGAGAGGGGAGAGGGTAAGAGAATGCTTGGAGGGGAGTAGAGTGAGATGAGAGTGGAGAGGTAGGAGAGAGTGTGGAGGGGAGTTTAGCGAGTTGAGAGGTAGGAAAGTGCGTGGAGGGGAGTAGAATGAATTGAGAGGGGAGAGGTAGGAGAGTGCGTGGAGGGGAGTAGAGTGAGATGAGAGGGGAGAGGTAGGAGAGTGTGTGAAGGGGAGTAGAGTGAGATGAGAGGGGAGAGGTAGGAGAGTGCATGGAGGGGAGTAGAGTGAGATGAGAGGGGAGAGGTAGGAGAGTGTGTGAAGGGGAGTAGAGTGAGATGAGAGTGGAGAGGTAGGAGAGTGCGTGGAGGGGAGTAGAGTGAGATGAGAGGGGAGAGGTAGGAGAGTGTGTGAAGGGGAGTAGAGTGAGATGAGAGGGGAGAGGTAGGAGAGTGCATGGAGGGGAGTAGAGTGAGATGAGAGTGGAGAGGACAGGAGAGTGCGTGGAGGGGAGTAGAGTGAGATGAGAGTGGAGAGGTAGGAGAGTGCATGGAGGGGAGTAGAATGAATTGAGAGGGGAGAGGTAGGAGAGTGTGTGAAGGGGAGTAGAGTGAGATGAGAGTGGAGAGGACAGGAGAGTGCGTGGAGGGGAGTAGAGTGAGATGAGAGGGGAGAGGTAGGAGAGTGCGTGGAGGGGAGTAGAGTGAGATGAGAGGGGAGAGGTAGGAGAGTGCGTGGAGGGGAGTAGAATGAATTGAGAGGGGAGAGGTAGGAGAGTGTGTGAAGGGGAGTAGAGTGAGATGAGAGTGGAGAGGTAGGAGAGTGTGTGAAGGGAAGTAGAATGAATTGAGAGGGGAGAGGTAGGAGAGTGTGTGAAGGGGAGTAGAGTGAGATGAGAGTGGAGAGGTAGGAGAGTGCATGGAGGGGAGTAGAGTGAGATGAGAGGGGAGAGGTACGAGAGTGTGTGAAGGGGAGTAGAGTGAGATGAGAGGGGAGAGGTAGGAGAGTGTGTGAAGGGGAGTAGAGTGAGATGAGAGGGGAGAGGTCGGCAGGTTGGCGGAGATGGAGGCGTGGGATCCTACAGACGTGAGACACGTGCGATGAGCTCAGGACCATTTTTAACCTCCACCACAGATCACCACACTTCCGCTCTACACTCCCAACGACAATGGCTCCCTGTCTACTTTCGCTGCGTGTTAAAATTTCTCACGCTCGTCTATAAATACCTCCATGGTCTTACCCCATCTTATCTTGCTTCTTTCATATCTTACGATGTCCCATTCTGTCCTCTACACTCCCAAACTCTACTGTCCCTCTCTGTGCCTCCAAGGTTTTGCACGCCCTTTGCCAGTGCAATGCCATCGTCCAGCCATCGCGCACACAAACTGGAGTCTTTGCTGAGAGTGAACTTTTTCCCTCTGTACGTATAAGGCTGGAGAAAGGCATGAGGGAGGGAGGTGGCAGGGAAAGAGAAGGCGGGGGTGGTGGGGTCATACAAATATTGATTCCCTTGCCCGTACTGTAACATGAACATGAATCCATGTTACCAGGTGGCCATGTAGTGTGGGCTCTGGTCTGTGTTGGCATTCGCAGTGTAGCGATGAGCCCGCGCTTGCAGAATGCCTGTGCACAGCAGTGGCGGTGTGTGTGATAACGCCCTATGGGTTTGCAGAGCCAAGACACACCGACTAAAATCCTTCTTCTTCCTCCTCCTCCTCGTACTTTGCCCACTAATGCAGAGTGTGCCTTCCTGTTCATCCTTCTCCACTAACTCCTGTCCTGGTCCACAACCTCCATGGCCCCCCGTCCTTCACATCCCGGTTCGCCTCTTCAATCCACCTCTACCTAGAACTGCCTCGCGGTCTGCAGCCTCGTGCTGCCACGTTCACCACCTTCGTTCATCAAAAGGCGGTTTTTCCGATCTGCCTCCCGCCTGAGTCGTCTTCTCTCAGCTTGTCTGAGATGGGCATCACTCTTGCCTTGTTCCATATCGAGATATTTATGGTCCAAAACAAAAACATTGTCTAAAATTCTAATTCGAATTACCAGAGTTGCCCAGGTTACCCAGCAGGTTGGATCGCTGAGCACTGCTGAGATCCTGGGATCGAATTCTGGTTTTGACCCATTCGTGATTAAAACCAGGTTCTCAAAGTGTCTTGAGTTGATTATCTCAGTCCGATCACGAATAACTGCAGAAAAAACATCTACCGTATTAAGTTGGGTTTTAAATACGGAAACATTTAATCACACTGAGAAAATCCTCTCCAGTTTAACTGCTATGTGATGATCATCTAAACATAGCTCAGTGCGTGCAAAAGTTGCCGGGCCAATCGTGTGGATTTAATGTCATTCCAGAACACGGGCTGTTCTGGAATGCACAAAGGGTGATGCACCACTCTGTTTGAGTTCCAAATGGACGTTTTTCATTTCACAACACGATGCAGATAGAAGTTAGAACATAATTTGGGGTGAAAAAAAAGAGACTAATTTTTTTTTAAAAACCAGATATCTAATGAACCGTAGCAATGGAATTCTACGTATGGCAGGCATGACTTTCATGAGACATAATACTGGTAGGAACCTCCTGGTTACACCAGCCCACAGGGGATTATTGTGTCCGTCCGTCCATCGTGCAGGGAGGGGCTGGGTGGGGAGGTAGGGGCTGGGTGGGGAGGGGAGGGTGGGGAGGGGCTGGGTGGGGAGGGGCTGGGTGGGGAGGGGTGGGAGGGGTGGGGCTGGGTGGAGAGGGGCTGGTCACCCCGTGGTGCCCTTATAAAACTCAACGTTTAACCTACTCACGCCGGCTTGTGCCCGCCCTGACAGTCGGGCATATTTGCGGAATACACCACGCCGCCGTTGACCCTGGCCATTGACCGAGCAACCCAACGTTCCTACCAGCTCCCTCCGCAGGAATGGCTGGTCAACCAAGAAGAAGAGGAATGTGTTTTATAACAACGCCCTTGTGCAATCCAGCGTGTGTGTGTATGCTAATGAACAGACCGAGTTGGACACTCGGTAAGTAATGGGTCCATTATGACAGCTGTGAATGAATCTACAACCTCCCACAGTGAACAGGAGGAACATTTGGGCAAATACAGGGAATGCTCATGTATCCATATGCGAGTTAATATATTTTCCCGTGAATTCCACTCCTTGATTCCTCCACCCATGTTGAGGACTCTACCAGATTGATTGTATCAGCTCATCAAGTGTGTTCAACCACCACTCACCCTCCCACTCTCCCACTCGCCCACTCACTGATTGATTCACTCACTCACCCTCCCACTCAACCGCCACGCTGCAGCTCACAGTACATCTCTTTCTGCTTCTTCCCGACCACCGCTCGACTGCAATTCCCTCCAAACGTCTCTTTTTGCACGTTTTTACAACCTTGCTCAATTCAATAAACGTATTCATTTGCATCAGCTACACCGTCAATAGTGCTGCCTGATGCTGACCTGAACTACCACACCGCAATCCAAGCCGACAACATCTGACAGTCCCAGGCATAGCTTCCCATTCAAACGCTGCACAAGTTTTTTTTTCAAGTTTCATTTATTAGGTATAGCCCTGTGAGCCATTCGGCTCTTGAACCGGGTGCAACCGCAACAACAAAAAAATGAACAAAAAAACATCTCAAAGTGAATATGTGACTGAGTGCAAACAGAAAATCCAAGTAAGCTGAGGTTCTACCCCCCCCGCTCACTGCACATGTTTTCGCCCTCGTGCTCACGCCTCTCCGCTGTGTTTTCTGACCGTGTGCGAGGCTGCCCTCACACGGATAATGTCTCATCAATGAAAGTGGTCCCCTCCTCTGACAATTAGGGAAGAGCACTGCTCTATTGCCTCAGCAGACCGTTTGGGGTCAAGTGCTGTTAGCGAGTGGCTACTTCTTCTTTCGTGTGACTGATGTAGATGCAGAACAACAACTACAATTTCACATTCAGGTGGTGAAGCCAGATAATCGTGTCAGGAGCAGTGCAGTGTATCGCTGTGATGTCTCCTTCGTATTTGTGGATTGGGCATTGCGCCACTGGATGCTGTACGGTCTGTTGTGGATGACGACAGTCGCAACAATGCAGAGTTTGTTATTTTTCCACTTGTGCATCAGGTATCCAAATCTGCCATGGTTTGTAAGGATGCTGTTTAGGGTGGACCATGAGCTTTGTGGAAGATCAAAACCAGGGATGTTCTGCGTTGGGTCTTTCACAAGCTGTTTGTTTGCGAGTTCCTTTGAACTCCAGCTCTCCAAGCGTCACTGGGGTTGAACTCGCATCCTTGCGTGCCGATTGGCATGGAGCAGCGATTGAATTAGGTTCGTAAAACGAAATCTCGCAGCACGTGTGGAGCAAAACCGAAATTGAGTTTGCCCAAGAAGCTCCGAGCACGGCGTCTGTCTTTTCGCTACACGTGCTGGGCACTTCTACAGGAGCTAAAACGTCGGACCTCGTGTCGGACAACAACACGGTACACAACCCGAGTTCACACGCGAGAGCTGTCCAGGCGCAAACCCGCTTAGCTTTCCGAGATCCGATTATATTGAGCGAGCTAGGGGTGTTTTCATCCCAGCTAGGCTTGCTGCGATATGTTTGCAATTATTATAAGACTCAGGCTTATGTTTAGTGAATCGCAGTTGACGATCTCTTAATAATTTGTATGGATAATGGTAGTACAGTAATGCACCAAAAGTAATACAATAATTCTAAACATAAAGCTACATGACACTGACATCCCGATGATCGTGGACATTCAAATTGAATGGCGAAAATCTATATTGTGGCAATCGAGGTCATAGGTCATGTGGTGGTTGGCAAAGCTCAGGCTCCCCAGGGGTGAAATGTGCGCCCATCAGAACAGCTGAGGGTCACGTGTTTTCAACGGCTGGCACTGACAGAGCAGGGTAACACAGACACACGCTCTGATACAGCGGTTGGAATTGGCAGTGGGATACTTTTTCGGACATTATCTCATTACTCAGGGACGTGGGTGGTGGGTGGCGTGGTTAGTGCCCTTTGCTATTCGAACCCAGCGAACTGGGTTCGATTTCTGACACGCTCTGATCTGGCGGTTAAAAGTTTGCGGTCGTATTTTTATTTTAACAAAATCCTGTACACGTGATTAAAAGCCTTTGACCAAATAATGCGAAATACACCCAATCCTGTCAAACCTCATGAGCAAGCTAAGCCGGGTAGGGGCCTGGATAGTGCTTGGCTTGGTGACCACCCTGCACAATAACATGGTGTTATGTTTATTTTTCCGCGAGTCTACGTTGTGGGCATTGCGGAAAAAATCCATTGTTGCAAGGCCCTGTACTTTTACGCTCCTACCGTCTGCGCCTCCCCGCCTTCACAGACCTGCAATGACCGACGTGGTAAATTACAAGTTGTCAAATAAACCTCGCTGCACGCACGACGTGGATTAGATAGGAGGCCCCTCATCCAGTAGCGGATCAATCAAGGGGGCTGTAGATGGACCACATGCAGTACGTAGAACTGGAGGTTCAGTGCAACCTCTTGTCCCATTGCTCAATGAGCTTTGACGTGAAGCCACGCATGCCTTAGTTTGTCTCTCCGGGCCAAATGCGGTTGCACCGAAATGCTGTGAAATTTTATACTTTTAAAAGTCCTGTCCTGGCAATGGAGGATGCTAAAAATCATGGGTGGGGAACCTTTCCTTTAAAGAGGACTCGAACCACCAGACTGACGGTTTCGTCTCACTCACCGTGAGTTCAACCACCATACGGCAGGTCGCAACAACACACACACTCACCCGCTCACTCACCACACTGCAGGTCACAACACGTTCACTCGCCCATCCGTTCACTCCACTTGCAGTTCAACTTTAGAATTCCCTCCCATCACCACCTCTTTTCCTAAAGTCCTCAAAATAACCAAGCTCAATTCAATTCTAGATTTGAAGCTTTCGTGACTGCAAGGCATCATATTCTTAGGTTTTTTCGGTAAAGTCACGTAGGTAAAACATCAAAATTAATGAAAATAAAATAAAATAAAAACAAAAATCATTTTATTTTATTTTCATTAATTTTGATGTTTTACCTACGTGACTTTACCGAAAAAACCTAAGAATAAGCTCAATTCAAGTTATGTACCGACTCTCAACTATTACATCTTCAACATCTGCTGTTTGTCGCCGGCTCTGTCGTTTTTTGGGCCTGTGCTCAGTGATTTTTTTTCAAACAGGACTTCCAAGTACTTTGTGCAGCGCAATACATAAACACACACACGTACACCTTAACAGTTGCGTCACCGCAAGAGACTCGTGGAGTGACACCACAGTTAGTGCCCGAGTGACGAAACCAGAAACACTGTGTCCTTTTCCACGTCCAAAATACCCCCCCCACCCCACCGTTCTGGCACCTGATTATAGTTCCACTAAGATGGTAGCAGTGATATACTGTATACACAACAACACAACCTCAAGGCATTCGTCAATAACGGCATGGCCGTAAAAAGAAAAAAATATATAACAGGCAACGATTCGGGCAATGTCCCTTCTGCACAGAGGTAGTGATGTATGTACGTATGTCGTTTGTGGGCGAGGCCGCTGGCTGTGTGAATTAAAGTCGCGGGTTGCATTTGGCCCTTGGGCTTAGCCTCCTCCTCACCATTGCTGCAAAGCAGACCGTCGCATATCCGACCGTCCAATATCCGCCCTGAGCAATTATCCACCCACACACCCAGCGTGCACGGCGGTTGTGTAACTGTCATTTCAAATATATATAGATATTCGCAATTATGCACTATACACACTAGTTAATGTTCTTAATCTCAGGTACATTCCCTTACTTCTGAAACAAAATAAAGCATTTTCATTTCTTTAAAGAAGTTTATGCTTTACTTTGGACGGGCATGTATTTGCTGTGATTTGTATAGCTGTCATGTTATACAGATGTTCACACATCGGACCTTTTCACATAACCCCACCTATAACCTAGCTCAACCGGCCAATCTCATTAGATGTTTTACTGTACTTTGTACATGAATTGAGCAGCAGCTAAAACAATCTTTGTCCAAGTCTTTAAATCCAGCCGCTGTATCCCACCCGCGCACTCGTTTACACGGACAATGATAAGACTGCACAGAGACCCATAGACCCACACAGAGACCCGTAGACTCACAGAGGACACATATGGACTCACACAGTGACGTAAAGACTCACACCGAGACCCATAGCCTTGCACAGACCTATAGAAACCCATAGGCTAACAGAGAACCAGACTCACACTGAAACTCTATGGCTCACAGAAAAATACAAAATCTCACTTCAGAGACACACATTCTCACGTAGAAACCTCACAGATTCACACACAAGAGACTCATATAGGCCACCGATGCTTTTCCACGTTTTCTTGCCGTGTGCCACATTCACATTTGGGGGCGTGATTGTTTTTTTCTTGTTGCTATTTGTGGAAAAGGTGACGAGCAACTTGCCTGTGGCCAGTTCGGCTCATGCGACGTTCAGGGGAAGAAGGAGGAGGAGGGCAGTGAGCTTGAAACTCGAAAAGGTCAATAGACGAAAACGTGTCTCTCGTTGGCGCAAACTGGTTCCAGTGACCATGGACTTGAGTTAAGTTTAGGGTCGCAGTGGAGCAATAAGGTCGGAGTGGGGGGGGGCACGGCTGGAATGTGTCGATTATGTTCGAGTTGCGGTGAAATTTCCGCTCAATAATAACACAGCCGAAGAGTGGTGGTTTCATGGGTCTCCATCTGGTTGACGGGTGAATGAGGTTTTTTTAAACTTCACGATGATGATACATTAATTGAGCAGCAGCTAAAAAAAATCTTTGTCCAAGTCTTTAAATCCAGCCGCTGTATCCCACCCGCGCACTCGTTTACACGGACAATGATAAGACTGCACAGAGACCCAAAGACCCCCTAAGAGACCCGTAGACTCAGAGGACACATGGACTCACACAGTGACGTAAAGACTCACACCGAGACCCATAGACCCCACCGTTTCAGTCGGAGATTTTACACGGGAGATCCGTGGCTTGCGTGATCACAGCAGCAATACAAAGGCAAAAGAAACCCACCTCCCCCATCAATATTGCAGAGCGACTTACAGGGGGGGGGGGGTCCCTTATGGAATATTGCCACAAATTCACGAATTATCACAGTCCTACAATACAGTAGAGCAAAAGTTGGATTTACATTTCCCCTTAAATGAGACCGCATCTCAAGGCGCTGTGCTGAAAACAGGAGGCATGTTTATTGTATTGAGGCTGTCACTGAAACGCAAACTTATATATATAATCCATGCACTGTATCTACTCCGAGACACAATGAGTGACCTAAAAAAAACACACACATTTAAAGACGTAAGGACGTTTAAAGTAATCCAACTCGCACAGAGACGTCTAAGAATCACACAGACAAACCTCCGTTACTTGCACTTTGATAATCGTATGCAGTAGAATGTGTTTAAGATAGTCTCGAGAATGCGACCACATCTCAAGACGCCGAACAGCGAGCAAGTGACAGGCAAGGCATGAATGGGCGCCGGAGTAAATACAGCAGACGTGGCTGGAGGAAAGGCAGGTTCAGACGAATGATGCTTGATGACTTGAGATTAAGTGCCTGCATTTGCTTAGCTGGTGGGGTGACCGATTCGTGTTCAGTGCTGTACCTTGCTGCTGCTACAAGACTCATGCCTCTTGCTCAAGATCCCACGTGGACTTCTCTCTCTGTCTGTGCGTCAAGTGCTGTGCCCGCCGTCGCATCAAACACAATCTCTCTCTCACTACACACCACACAAAGTTACCTCTCGCTCCATCTGCTCCTTCTCCGAGCGTCTCAGCAGCTCCGCCACGATCCAGGGCAGCATGGAGAGCGTGGCCCTCTGGTCCAGGGCAGTGCTGCCCAGGTAGGCGAGGCTGAAGGCACGCTCGGCCACGCAGCTGACCGCCTTGCTGCTCGTCGATGGGTGACTCTCTCCATCCACCACATCGGCCATACTTCCTCACCGCTGCCACACGTGTGCTGCCCGCACGAATCTCTCTCTCTCCACGTGTGCTGCCCCTTCCACCTCGGCCCCGCTGATGACAGCGGCTGTGGCTGCCCCGGTCACAGAGCTGCCATGCCTGGGTCCGGAGCGTGTCACGTCTCTCTCTCTCTGCCAGGCAAGGCAGGAGGAGGAGGAGGGAGACTTGCAGGCAGGCAATGGCAGTGAGGTATGGGGAGAGAGGTGCGGTGTGTAGTAAGTAGCCAGGCGGCGGTGCAGTCAGGCGGGCGAGACGTGCAGAGTAGAGTCGGGCCGGTGAGCGGCCAAAGCACGAGGGCAAAGAGGGGAGCAGGTAAGTAGATGGGCAGAGGGGGGACCGGACGGTCGGGTGAGTAAACAGGGGGGCAAGGTAGGTGGGTAGTTTGGGCAGTAGGTCATCGGGCTGTTAGACGGGGCAGGCAGGAGGGCAGAGCGCGTCCCGCCGGAGTCAGGAGCTGCCCGCGACCGGTCCCGCCTGTCCGCCTCGCTACCTCCTCTGGCTCTGACTGAGTCCCCTCCTTGCAGCCCCGAGTGACGACCTCCCCCCCACTGCTCCACTCCGCTCCGTGTTCCCAGGTCCTCACTGCTCCATTCCACCGATTCCACTCCGCCCCGTGAGGACAGATCCCCCAATGCTGCACTCCTCTCAGGTCTTTACTCCGCTCCGTATTTCCCAGGTCTCCCACTGCTCCACTCCGGGTCCCAGGTCCCCCACCGCTCCACTCCACTCCGTGTTCCCAGGTCTTCACTCCGCTCCGTGTCTCCCAGTTCCCCACTGTTTCACGCCGCTCCGTGTATCCAGGTCCCCCACCTCTCCACTCCGCTCCGTGTTTCCCAGGACCCCCACCGCTCTACTCCGCTCCGTGTTCCCAGGTCCCTACTGCTCAACCCCGCCCCGCGTTTCCCAGGTCCCCGACAGCTTCACGTTCCCAGGCTCCCACTGTTTCACTCCGCTCCGTGTTTCCCAGGTCCCTACTGCTAAATTCCGCTCCGCGTTTTCCAGGTCCCCCACCGGTTAACGTACCCAGGTCCCCACTGCTCCACTCCGTGTTTCCCAGGTCTCCACCGCTCCACTCCGCCCCGCGTGCTTTCCACGCGCCTCTGGCAAGCGGCGTGATGCGCACGGCGGCCATCTTACGTAGGGGGAGGCGTGCGTGACCTGAACGAGCGCCCCACTCCAGTGAATTGTATGGTGCAAAAAATAAACCACAAAATTAATACGTTCGTCAATGATTAGGGACATTTCCTTACCGTATAGAATGCTAATTAAAAAAAAATTGGTCATCGGGAAAATTTTAAAAATGTTTAACTCTCGTCCGACTCCACGGTGTAAACAAAATCCAGCCTCCGACTTATTCTCCACTTTATTTATTTTGGCCGGTCTATTTACGTCCCACGAATAAGGTCCATTGCCCGAAACGTCGTACGTTTTTGTTCATATCTCCTTTCAAGGCAGGGCCCGAGTGCTCGTGACTGAGCCCTCGAGTTATAAAGAGTTTCTAAACCCTCCTGTGACGTCAAACGCCGGGGGGGTGTGACCCCCCCCCCACCTAAGATGGCCGCGGCGCGCACAACCACACCGGGAGAGGCGCGTCCAGCTCGAACGCCATTGGCTCACGGTCACCCACGTGACCGCCGCCGAAGCCTCGTCTTGTACGCGCGAGGAAATATAAAATCCTCTGTGTGTCTATGTTGTGTGTCTCTCTCTGTGTGTCTGTATGTGTGTCATTCTGTGTGTCTCTGTGTGCCTGTGTTGTGTGTCTCTCTGTGTGCCTGTGTTGTGTCTCTCTCAGTGTGTCTGTGTTGTGTGTCTCTCTCTGTGTCTGTCTGTGTCTCTCTGTGTGTCTATGTTGTGTGTCTCTCTATCTCTCTGTGTCTGTGTTGTGTGTCTCTCTGTGTGTGTCTTTGTGTGTCTCTCTCTGTGTGTCTGTGTTGTGTGTCTCTGTCTGTATGTCTCTGTCTGTGTGTTTGTGTTGTGTGTCTCTCTGTGTTGTGTGTCTCTCTGTGTTGTGTGTCTCTGTGTGTGTCTACATTGTGTCTCTCCCTGTGTGTCTATGTTGTGTGTCTCTTTGTGTCTATGTTGTGTCTCTCTGTATGTGTCTGTGTTGTGTGTCTGTGTTGTGTCTCTCTGTGTGTGTCTGTTGTGTGTCTCTCTCTGTGTGTCTATGTTGTGTGTCTGTCTGTGTGTCTGTGTTGTGTGTCTCTCTGTGTTGTCTCTCTGTGTGTGTCTGTGTTGTGTGTCTCTCTGTGTGTCTATGTTGTGTCTCTCTGTGTGTGTCTATGGTGTGTCTCTCTCTGCTTGTGTATGTGTCTCCGTGTGTCTCCGTGTCTGTGTTTTGTCTCTCTCAAATTTAGTTCTACCTGACGACGGTTGCTTGTATTGCAATCGAAACGTCGTACTCTTATTATTTAATTTATTTTCTTTCTACGTTACTTTACCGAAAGAACCAAATAGTATTATTGGATCTTTCGGTAAAGTCACGTATAAGGGAAGTAATAAAATTAAAATAATAAAGCATATTAGGTTTTCTATTTTATTAATATTTTATTATTTCCCTTCTGCGTGACTTTACCGGAAGATCCAAGAATATGAATCCCTACAGTCACGAAAGCTTCAAATCAAGTTTAAATGCAAAAGAGTTTAAACACGCAACAGTGGGGCTTTAGCGGCCAAATGTTCTCTTTAATAGGGGTGGGTTTTTGTTCTTTGGTGGGGTATTAGATCGCGTAAATATAAATGTGTGGTGTTAAGCTCACCACCACGTTTACGTGACATCTTCTTACCGATTGGCCCGTGACGGGTTTAGCGACACGTTTATCACGATCTAACATCCGCCCCCCTGCCCCCCTCAAAAAAAGAAACTTCTCTATTATTGCAAATACAAAACATCCCCAAACCCTTATAATCAGTTTGCCTGTAGAGGCTGACTCCTTTGCCTGATGACGACCGCGCCTGTGTTGCGATCGAAACGTCGTGATTTGTTTGATTTCATTTTTCTACCTACGTGACTTTACCGAAAGAACCAAAGAGTATGGATTCCTGCAGTCACGAAAGCTTCAAATCAAGATAATACCAAGACAATTAACACATTCCTGCGGAGGGAGCTGGTAGGAACGTTGGGTTGCTCGGTCAATGGCCAGGGTCAACGGCGGCGTGGTGTATTCCGCAAGTATGCCCGACTGTGAGGGCGGGCACAAGCCGGCGTGAGTAGGTTAAACGTTGAGTTTTATAAGGGCACCACGGGGTGACCAGCCCCTCCCCACCCAGCCCCACCCCTCCCACCCCCACCCAGCCCCTCCCCACCCTCCCCACCCGGCCCAGCCCCACCCCTCCCACCCCCCACCCAGCCCCACCCGCCTCACCCAGCCTCTCCTCACCTTTCCCTCCCCACCCAGCCCCACCCTCCCCACCCAGCACCACCCCTCCCACTCCCACCCAGCCCCACCCTCCCCACCCTCCCCTCTCCACCCCTCTCATTTTTGGATGCGCCATGGACGGACGGACACAATAATCCCCTGTGGGCTGGTGTAACCAGGTGGTTCCTACCAGTATTAAACTTGATGGATGCGATGCTGAACTTTTTTCTCACGGTTCGTAGCCAACCGTGCCAATCGGAGTTTTCAGGGAAGGACAACAAACTCAACACAAAAAGCAGTCCTAAACAAATTCGTTTTCAGTCTAGATGCTTTAAAATGGTAAAGGTCGCGGTGGCAACCTAATATCGGAAGGAAGAACGTTCCAGACGGCCGCAGATGCGCATCTATACCAATTGAGCGTTGTCAAACTCGCGTTCTGAAAACTAAACACAATTCACCGGCAAAACCGGTAACACCGATCATAAACATGTAATCATGCAATTTACCCGCAGGATCGTTCATTTTAAGAGATAAGTACTACTCTAAGTGGCCGATAACGGGGAGTTTTCACTGCATTAGGCAGAGTTGTAACTCTTCGCCAACGTTGTAATTCACCTTCATCCAGCAGTGGACCGATCATGGCTGATGGACATAATTGGGCTATATTGTTGCAATACGGGCTTTGGTCGAACTTCGGATTCGAGGAGAATCAATGTTTATTTGTTTTTCCTATTTGGTGAATGTAGCATCCTCTAGTGGCAGCACGTGGTAATGGAAACCGTGAGTTCATGCACAATGGATGTAAGTGTACGTATTCTATATCAAAATACAATACTGTAGAGTAATCAATTCCTGTCCTCATTATTCGATAAATTACCGTGTATACGAACATTTTAAACGAGTATTAGTGAATATGAGACCCAAACTACTAATGTACTCGCACCCACAATGAAACTGGATTTGATATTTTAAAGAAAGTATATTCCACATTAGTATAATATCTTCGTTCAAAGCGAAACTTGAATTTAAACAATACACACGCAGCCATTGTCAGGACTTACACAAGAACACACGAAAACTGTGCACGCACATTTTTTGTGTTAAACAGGCTCCCGTGACTTTACCAAACGAATCAAAGAGTATGGATTCCTGTAGTCACGAAGGCTTCAAATCAGGATTAGGCTCCCGTTATTTAGATGGAGTGCTCTTGCCAATAGCATCTGGTAACCCAAGCAGTAATTATTTAACAAGCCTGACCCTGTCGATGACACGCAGAATGTTGATACCGTTGCAGGGTTTGCTAACTTCAACACACCTGCTGAACAATATTGCTATGGAAAGCCAGTGCAATATTAAGTTGACACAATGGTAACACTCGTGCGGACCTCACACCAATAAGTACCTGGGTTAGACTCCCGATTTGGACACCTATTTTTGTAGTTTGCACGTTTTGACCCTGTTCTTCACCGGTTTCCTTAGCGTTCTCTGGTGTCCGATCATATGTAAACAAAACAGAATGTCATTGGTGTGGTCCAAATAACTGAATGTAGCAGGACCCTCATGAAAATGAGTCTTCGGACTCAGTTTAGCTTGGCTGGGTAAATCTGGAATTGTATGTTGAGATAGAACGTAGTTATGTTCATATACTGGAGCGGCTTTGTTTTACAATTTCTAGAAATGTGTGTGTCGCCACCTGCTGATTAGTCTAGAGCATTTCAAGAGTTCAACAAATCCTCTCGGCGATTAGATGAACTATGGGCATCTTCCATAATTTCCCTTTTAACAAAGAAAATGTGTGGACGTAATTGAACCCATTAAATGGTTTTGTATAACTGCACACTGGTCAATTTGTTTTAAAATGGTTCTGACAAGCATTGTCTCGTTTTTAAGCAGTTGAACGAAAATGGACAGATAACCTTATGACATTGGTGTATGTAAATGTATTCAAAAATAACAAAAATACCCCCATTCTTCAATAACACTGTGGCCTTCAATGAAAAGATTAGGCAACGGTGTTCGGCAATTGCCAAAATTGGCCCAACGGTTCTAACCACATGCCACGCAAGGTGAGACAACATAATTTTGTTGTCCAATTTCACAATAGTCGCCACTCGCCACGAAGTGGTGGCGATGTGCACTTTACACACACTCTTTAAGTGAAACATCAACCCTGAAATGACACTCAGGGTTAGCTAACTACTTGAACTTGCTTGAGTTAAGTGTGGGATTAAATTGTGGAAAAACATACACTCTAGATTTGAAGCTTTCGTGACTGCAAGGATTCATACTCTTAGGTTTTTTTGTCGGTAAAGTCACGTAGGTAAAAATAAAAAAAATACAAATAAAAATAAAATAATAATAAATGAAAATAAATCAATTAGATCACGTCGTGAAAATACATCAATTAAATCACGTCGTGATTTAATTGATGTATTTTCATTTATTATTATTTTTTACCTACGTGACTTTACCGAAAAAACCTAAGAGTATGAAAAACATACACTTCACGTACAATTATCGTCAATCATTATCTATCCACTGCTGGATGAAAGCCTGTCCATGCCGTGGCCATCTCTCACCGTCTTGTAATCCATATATGTCACACAACCAACAATCTCTGCCACAGCTACTATGAATGCCATAACGAAGCTCCGTTATTTCTGAGGTTGTGTATATGGGCTAGGTACACGCGTCAGTGACTGGATTTGTTGACACTATTTGTTTATTTGTATGTAGGCATTATCTTTCGTGTAAATAATTCGTTGTTTTTGCTCAATGTCCAGTAAATTGCTGCCACTGTCGAGATAATCTTGGGTTGTGGTCGTCCACGTAAACGGAGCTGCTTAGCTCAGTGGAGCCCTTACCAGCTGCAATACAATCTTGAGTAAAATTCCATTGCTCCGTCTCCACAATGGAGGTGTTTTTGCGTGTGTTTATTCCTCTTTTGACTTTCACCCCATCCTTCGTCTCGACCACCGTCCATCATCCACCCATGCGTTCTCGCCATGACGTAACTTCTCAAATTCGTGGTTTTCATTTTGCTTTCTCTCGTAATTTCAAGCATCCACCTCCTCTTCACGTTCTAAAAACGACAAAAAATTTTTTTTTCCAGGTAAGGCCAACCGAGCTACGTAGCTCCTTTTCAGAAGCTCAATGAAATGGCTTATCACGTGGAAATCTATAACAGCAGCCAAATGCTCCAAATGCAAGTTTGATTCATTCAACTTTCCACTTTTCAAAATGGGACCTTTTTGCCAGTATCAAAGTATGAAAATAATAATTGCTATTTACCCTTTCTGGCAATAAAACAGGTGTTAAGATGTTCAGATACCAAAAAAAGTTTTCTATCTGGCGTTTGAACATATTAACACCTTTTTCATTGCCAGAAAGGGTAAAAACTATTCAATTTTTTTTTTCATATTTCCACTTTTCGTTTCACCTCCGTTCCTGTCGAGATTACTGTGCCATGTCACAGCAGGTAACCCAGCAAACAGGCGCCGTTGGTAATCTCCTCTAACCGATCTATTTGATGCAATTAATCGATGCAGCCGATTATTTCATCGATTTAATCGATTAATCGATTAACGCTGACACCCCCCACCTCCCAACCCTCCAACGTTGCAGGCAGGAGCCATCGATCGTCGATTCCGCGTCACCCCCCTTCCCCCTCTCCCCCCTCCCCTTGACCACCGGAGGAGGCAATGGCGGAGCAGACAGCCGAGCGCATCAACTCGGCACGGGAGACGCTGGACAGTAGGGGTCCCACGCACCCCCCTCCTCGGGCATCTTCCTTCCTCGTATCCCCTCGTCACCCGGGACCCCTAAAGAACCCCCTTTGCCCCCTACCCCCCTTCTCATCCCGCTGAGACCACCACCCCGTGATCTCTCGTTGTAGGCCTCAGACCATGGGCTCGCCTAACGCGCGGCCGGGTTGCGAGGCGCCTAGGGCGGCCTGGGGCTGGAAGCACGCGAGGCCGAGGCTTCGCGGCTCCACGACTCGCTTGCGGATGTTGTAATAATTGTACAAGTACAATCTAGATTTGAAGCTTTCGTGACTGCAATAAGCCATACTCTTTGGTTCTTTCGGTAAAGTCACGTTATGTATACAATAAAATCAATCACGACGTTTCGAAAGCAAACAAGCCGTCGTCCTCGGGCTTAAAAAAATATAATCCAGCAGTGAAACTGCTGAATTTTATACCTACGTGACTTTACCGAAATAACCAAAGAGTAATTGTACAAGTACATTGTGCAATTTGTATAGCGGTTTTGATCGTAGGTCAGAACGCTGCGTGGAAGTAATGGATGTGTTTATTTTAGAGACCACCGTTCTCTCCATGTGGAAGGCTGTATCATGAGTCTCTGTGTACCGTCGCTATGCTGAGAAACGGTGGGGGATGTTTGTTTTGTGGCGAGGCAGTCGTAGGCAGAGTGAAATAAAATAAGTTATTGAGTCTGGACTTAAACAGGGACCAGGGAGTTCATATCTGTCAGCCTCTTAGCAGTGCCCTAGCTTATTACAGCCCAATTCAGACCTTATTGGGTCACCCCGTGTCCTTATAAATCTCCAACGTTCCTCCTACAAAGTCCCGTCACAAAGGAGAAACACAAACAGATATTCATAATAAAGGCTTTTGGGTTAGATCGCGTAAGTATAAATGTGTCGTAACCCTCCACCACTCGACACAGCCAGGAATGTTTGTCACGCAAACAACGCCCCAATAAGTTACTGCTTCAGCCCACGGGTGTGTTGGAGAGTAAACGCACAACATCTATATTTATCCTTAAGCGACAACATCTACATTTATCCTTAAGCGATGTAACCCAAAAAACTATTAATATTGTTTCGCGAAAGCCTATGTGTTAAACTGACAAATAATATATTTTTGCCCGCATTGGCCTGACAACTCAATTTCCCTGTTCAAGAATACGGGTAAAGCGTATGGCTTGACACGGTATGGGGAGTTGACAGCACTGAGTGCAGGGAGGGGTCCAATGGAGTTCCACCAAAGCATGAGGCCAGCAGAGGAGAATGAGCGACCTCGCACTGAGCGACGGTGGACTGGTTCGACGGAAAGCCTCGGTTGCCGAAGCAAAGGCGGTGCGGAGTGAGAGGACAGGGGGGAGAGGTGGGACAGTGGGTGGTGAAGAGTAGAGTGTGATGGGAGAGGAGAGTGCGTTGAGGGGAGTGGAGTGAGATGAGAGGAGAGAGGTAGGGTAGTGTGGAGGAGTGAGAGGGGAGAGGTAGGATAGTGTGTGGAGGAGAGTGGGATGAGAGGGGAGAGGTAGGATAGTGTGTGGAGGAGAGTGAGATGAGAGGTAGGAGCGAGTGTGTTGAGAGTGGAATGAGAGGGGAGAGGTAGGATAGTGTGTGGAGGAGAGTGAGATGAGAGGTAGGAGCGAGTGTGTTGAGAGTGGAATGAGAGGGGAGAGGTAGGATAGTGCGTTGGAAGCGAGTAGAGTGAAATGAGAGAAGTAGGAGAGTGCGTGGAGGAGAGTGGGTTACGATGGGAGAGCTATCTGCTGTGGCAGAATAAAAAGTATCGCGAATGGGCACTTCTGTTTCTGCTGAGGATTTGCTGTAACTGTTGCTCATGTTTCTGAAGCGGACGGACGTTACTCTCTGTAGTCGGCTAGGTGGGAAAGTGCTCCTCCCATACTGTGGAATAGAGAGGTCACTTGAATGGGACTTCAGAAGTAATCCTACAATCTCTGCTTCTGTGGGTCGTCCTTTGACACTAAGAGTCACAGTGACCTGTGAGAGATGCAACTGCATACTTGGTGTCGTGGCATGATACCGATGGCAAAATCAGAAGAACGTTTTTGAAAATACAGTAATACTTTTTTTTATGAAGCCATTGGCATAACTCTTGTAAGGTCTTCGTGAAATGCATACGATGACATCTGCAGGCATAGACTCGTCACCGCTATAAAAACGTGGAATTTCAACCAGTGGCTCATGACCTCAAACCAGGGCGAGTCTATTCCCTTGGCAACCACGCTCGACTTAATATAAAGTGGTACAAATTTGATCAACCGTGAAAAGGCTTTTATGCAGGTTGACCTTCGAACGTGTGATTGAAATGCTCTCGCCACAGCTTCGCCTATAGATAGGCTTGTAACGATGCATTGATTTGTCAACTAAAGTCGATGCTTGCGTTCATGATCCAGCATTTGAGTCGTGCGTGTCAATCATTTGCGAGAAGGGGGGCACGAGAACACAGCGCAGATCATGACACATCCCCGGGTCTTTCTGAACAGGAGAGCTGTTGTATACCAGCACCGACAAGTGTAGGATTAGATTTGTTATATACCAGGCTAATGGTACAAACGTAACTGTTTAAATGAGACGGTAAAAGCGTGACAAACAAGTCAATATTTGAATCGAGTCACCATGCCAAATCGTGGCAATTTGCGGAATCACTGCAAGTGGGAGGAGGAAGGTAGGGGTGGGGTGTGAATCGATATGCGCTTAATGATCGATGTGGTCAGTGTACGGTTGATCGATTTGAGGTCAGCGTGTAGTTGACGTTTGGTCGGCTGTTTATAGGGCATGCAGCTGTTGTCCCTGCGTGCATTGTCTGCGTGCGTGTCTCTTGTGTGTACGTGCATGTCTGCGTATTTATTCGTGTCTGCGTGTGTCTAAACGTATGTGTGCGCATGGCTGTGCATATCTGAATCTGTGTATTCATGTCTCCCATGTGTGCATGTGTCCTGCATGTGTGCATGCATGCCTATGTGCATGCGTAATGTCTGCGTCTGCATATGTCCATTCATGTCTATGGGTATGCGTGTATCTGTGTGTGTACAAGTCTACATGTAAGCGTGTGTGTGCGTGCACGTCTGTGTGTATCTGCATGTGGGGAGCGGTGGTGTAGCGGTTAGCACGCTGCGCTACGAACCTGGGGACCCGTGTTAGATTCCCACTCACGACCAACATCATAGGCTTGCTAACAGTACTTATCCCAACAATCTGTTAATGCTATACAGGAGATCTTTGTCTTTTTTTTGTGCATCTTTGTGTTTCCCACACCTCCAATTAGCACGGTTGTCTACTTACGGTGCGAAAGAAGTTCAACATACATACATCTGCCTATGCGTGCGTGTGTGTACGTGCGTGCGTGTAAGTGCGTGCGTGTACGCACATGCGTCAATGTTCTCTCGCCCCCCTGCAGCGCTCATGGAGATGTCGCGGCTGCTCAACACGGGGCTGGACGCGGAGAGCCTGGCGGTGTGCGTGAGGCTGTGCGAGCAGGGAGTGAACCCCGAGGCGCTCGCCAGCGTCATCCGGGAATTGCGGCGCGAAGCTGAGGCACTGCGGGTCCGTGAGCAGCTCCACCGCATGGGGATGGTGGGGGGGGCGATGGTGTAGAGCAGTGGTTCTCAATCGGGGGTACGAGGAGTCCCTGGGGGTTACGTGGCAATGTCCCAGAGGGGGTACGTGAGGTGATTTATAAATGTGTGAAAGGATATCATACGAGTCATTGGTAAATAATCACGTATGAATCTGCCAATTTCAAATAACTACGGTAACATTAAAATCCATATTGTAACCGAGAACGCAATAAAGACCTTTCTAAACTCATCGATCGTAAAGAATGTGGTTTCCAGGAGTAACCAGCGAGCGCGAACAAATTACGTCGCGCATGCAGAGCATCCGTTGATTTAAAAAAAAAAAAATTATTCGCTTGCAGTTACGAGCTAGTTAGGATACCTCACAAAATGGACAATTTGTTAAAATATTGACGATCATTATTCATACATTTATTTATCAGAACCATGTTGGGTCATGCAAAGGGGGTATTCGGTTAAAACTAAATTCATCAAGGGGTACGGGAGCCAAAAAAAAGTTGAGCCGCTGGTGTAGATGCAACGGGGCAGGGCATGTGAACTGAACTTTTCACCTTAAAGCGGATGCTTAGGGGGGGGGGCGGTAGGGTGGTGCAGAGGTAACACTGGTGACTCCAAAGCAATTAGGGCCTGTGTTTGATTCCGACTCAGGTGCCTTTCTGCGTTGAGTTTGTATGTTCCTCCAGTGGTCTGCATTGAGTTTCCTCCGGGTTTTCCGGTTTCCTCCCGTAGCTAAAAAAAGACATACAATGTAACGAGTACATATATAGATTTCAGGTTTCCGCAGCCTTGCTTAAAATAAAATGTTCAACTTGATTCATATCCGAATAAAGTAAAAAAAAATGTTATTGCAACTGATGTTGGACAAACATCCTAACTCAATTGGGATTACACAAAGCAACATCATCCCCGACTACACAAAAACTTTGCAGGATCCTCCTGAAAAATAGTCTTGAAACTCTGACTAGGCTGTGAATATTTGATTATTGCCTTCGACCACATCATCCGGAATGGACACCCAACAAAGAACATTTAAAAGCTGAAAAGTGTGAAAATAGAGTATGGAGGGGGTGCACATTTGGAATCACATTGAGAGATGGAGGAACTCGCGCATTAGGAGGCACACGTAAGTTTGGATCATTGTATTGACCATTGTGGAGATGCAGCTATGAAATACACTGTTATGCAAGTGGTAGACGACTGATTGTTACTTTGCAAGAAATGGTGACGGATTGGGGAGGCCGTCGTCCAAATGTTGTTCCATTTTTCCCCCGCTTATTCTGTCAATGTATGTATTTCCAATCTCATTTCACTCCTAAGGGCCACTTATATTGATCATTGCAGACACCATCTGCCAATGTGCCTGTCCTGGAATCGAACTGGGTTTTCCTGAATTGTTAGGCAGCACATGGATAACTACAACACCCACCACTCCGCTTTACTATACGCTCTGCCGCCCTCACTCCATATGCCACCTCACCACAGTAAATGAACGATAAATCATTCTTGTAATCATCGGCCGTGGTCAATCCACTGCTGGACTAAGGTATTCCCAAGTTGTCGCCACCTCCCGTGATCTTTTGATGTACCAATCCAGCTTGCTCTGGCACACAGCCGTCTTGATTTCATCGCTCTATCTCCTCGGCGTCTTCTCAGATCAACGCTGCCCGATAATCCTCGGTGTGCGAACATGCATCAATTTAGATTGGAGCCCACTCCACCGCTTCTACGAATAATAACGATAAAAATAAAATAACCCCCACTCACCCTCTGTCTGCGTTAACCTCCAGGGGTCGCTTCCACTACAGCGAGAATGACCACTTCATTATAAATTATGACGCTTGTAATTGGTTTATCCGCGCATTGATTTCTACTGTACATGCAGTCCACGCAGCACTAAATTGCATCAATTGCTGATTACGGGGAAAAAATAAAAACTGCGGGGAGAGGGGAAAAAAAACAAGGACATTAGCATTCACTTGGTGCAGCTTGGCATTGGCCATTGCCCCTGGGGATGTCGGGTGGAGCTTTAGGCTTTGAGTAGCCTTCCTTCCCTTCATTTTATAAATTCTGTGTCCCCCCCCGATGTAATCCAGATTGTGCTATCACCTCGGCGTTGTCATGAGACGCAGAATTCATTGGGTTCTCTCGCAAAGCAGTGTGACCCTTCGTATTAGAGAATGGCCCACGCAAGTGGATATTGAAGAGCTCCCTCCGAGATTACTTCACGTGACCTCTGGGGCTCGCAGTAGAGGGCAACACTTTCTCACCCCCCCCCAGCCACCGATGTTTTTCACATGACAGTCAAACCTAGACTTTAAATTCTCGGAGCTAATGTAGTCATTGGTGAAACAGAGCTGATTCCATCAACTCACCACACTTCAGAATCTAGTTTAATCGGAAGCGGCCGAAACCCACATTCCAACCCAGGATCTCCTCGTTGCTGGCTCAGCATCCTACCTATGAACCCACTGGGCCACCTCATTTTCTTTACCTTCCTACGGGATTGTTCATCTTCTGTCTTCTGCTTGTCGCACGACTACCGCTTGTAATTGTATCACGTGCACGTTTGGTATTCGCGTAATTTCGCTTTAGCGCAAGGAAGGTGCTAATGTTTCACAGACGAGTATAGTTTCACTCGAGGGGGAGATGTTGCCACGTGGCAATTAGACAATTTGTGAGTACATCTTTCAAATTCGGACACCTGCTCACGTTACCTGCTCCTTGTAAAATAACGCCGCCGGATGTTTTAACGTCCACTGCGAGTCGTGTATTTTCCGGTTAACGCCCACCGCAGTATTAATCGGGGCAGCCGCCGGGCTCTTGGGCCCTATCGCCGCTTTGGTTTTTAAAGCCCCTTTGGTGTGGGTGTGACGTGACCCACAGGCCGCGGAGAACGCCGTGGGCGGGAGGCCCGGGTGAAAATCACCGCAGCGAGAAAACCCCAGGGGGAACTTGACGGTGCCTGCTCCATTTCACCCCCACCCGTCGATCGCGATGAATCCATGACCTCTACACACAAGACGCTGCGTGCACGTTGTGTTGCCGGTTGCTTCAAACTCCAGTCCCCTCGTGACCCACCACAGTTCCTTGTTCAGCGGTCTTCGCTGTTCAAACGCAACCCTAGGCCCTTACATGCTGCACGAGCCCGATAATTGCTAAACGGTAGTCACCACGTAACGTAGAGAGCGCTTCTTAATCGGCATGCCTCATTTTGATAGGCACGACCAAATATCTTCTCCATAGCCTGTAACAAACTGCTATTCGTGAGCACTTGTGAAGACTGGCACGGCACGCGAGGAGATGGGTGGCCAGTACCAAGGCCGACCACTTTTGCCTCCCCTGGGCTGATATCATCCTGCACTAGGTACTAATTTAAGGCCGAGTCAAACTAAAGGAGGCCCAGGATCTTTTGAGATATAATGTGGAACACATGTATACACACACACTTGAGATCTCACTCTTATTTTCAATAAGTTCTAAACAGAATGTGACGGACACGTACACACCTCTGATTTTGGATTGTCAGTCTCTACGTGACGTGTGACAACAAGAACGACAACAGTCGTCACTTGCCACGAAGCGACGGCTCGCTGGCAGGAAGTAACACGGGACAGACCCAGGTGTTATGGGTTATCCGACTGAGATGCCTAGCACCTTAGCTCCCCACGCCGTTCCCGACTTGTCGTGTGACGCACAGATCTTAATTTGAACGGGCTCTCTTGCGCGTCACACAATGCATTTTCTCAGTCATCGGGCTCCTTTGTGCAGCTCTTAACCGCTCGGAATTTTGTTGCAACGGTGCGACACCGGTACACTTGCAAAGAAGTGCCGTGGTGGGTCGCGGGAACTGGTAGTTTCGGGGGTGTGAGGGGGGGGGGGGGACGCTGGACTCTGTGATTTCCATAGTACACTTTGAGCACAGCTTGCATAAATCCTGCACGTTCACTCCCTTGCACACACGGCGGCGGCATCAGCAGCAGCAGCTGTTCCATGCCCGTGACAGCCTGGGAGGGAGTCGCCCACCTTTTGTCGTGCTGCTCTCGCTGGCAATTTACTCCCTAACAATGTCACCCGCGAGTACGTTCCGCGATGGGTTTTGATGTCGCGTGTTTGTAAATAAAAGCCCGTTTCTACTTACGCGGTCATTTGCAAATGTTTTTTATGTATAATTTTTCGCCGCAATTATATTTTAATTGCACCGCCGTGGTCGCGTGCCTAGGTGACAATCTTCGTTCGGAACTCTTCCCAGCGAGCAATGCACCCCCCCTCCCCTCCCCCCGGTGTGCACAGCCTTGGAAGATGGATGCCTCAGAGCGAACTGTCTCTGACTTCACTGAAATTGTCCTCTCGGTCCGCACCAGGAATCGTCATCAGCCATGATCACTCCACTGCTGCATGATGGCCTCACCCCCATGCCGTCCGCCGTCTCTGGCAGTTCTTGCGACGTAACAGTCCATCGAGCATCGGCACCACGAGCAGATCTGACCGAGAGATGGTGATGGGTTGGGGGACACCATGCAGCAGTGGATCGATCATGGCTGATGATGAGTGGAGGTGTAACGGCACGTCGATTCAACGGGTAATCGATGTTTTTACTCACGACGATTGTGGGCAACAATTGATTTTTTTATTTGGATGTTAGATATGGTTTCAGAAGACCCCACCCACCCAGCTGCTCGCGACCGCTATATTCATGTATTTTTTTTACATCGCTTATTGAATCGACCCTGAATCACAACAATGAATTGAATCCTCGCAGGAGTTTGTAATAAGTGTCTGTTGTTGAAACATTTGGATTTACCCTTATAGTCATATTGTAAAGGTACCCAATGGTCATCAGATTTCACAAGCTAAGCATGGCCGGGCCTACATAGTGCTTGGATGGGCGACTGCCATGCATTGCAGGTGGTTCGGCTCCTGTGCTACGTTGTAGGCAGCAGAGAGGACAGCATACAACTCCATTTAACGTATATGCCCCCCTCCCACGTCCCCCCCCCCCCACCTTTAACCCACACTGGCGTGGTGAAATAAGGTCAAACAACCCCACATGACCCGGCACATGGAGAGTGAGACAATTATTCTCTGACCTGCAGTGACCACCATGTGCCACTAGGAGGCGGACTCCACTAGTCTCGGAGCGGCCTCGGAGAACTGCAGCGAGGGATTTAGTTTCAATGGCCAGGCAACGGCACTCGTCTTCTTGGTTCTTTCGGTAAAGTCACGTAGAAGGGAAATAATAAAATAAAAAAAATTTAACATAATAATTCTCACGACGTTTCGGCCACAACGCAAGCAGCCGTCCTCAGGTGAAGACCAGGTCTGTCAGGGAGAGCGTCTGAATGACGCTGTCTCCCCGACAGACCTGGTCTTTACCTGAGGACGGCTGCTTGCGTTGTGGCCGAAACGTCTACCCGACAGACCTGGTCTTCACCTGAGAACGGCTGCTTGCTTTGTGGCCGAAACGTGAGAATTATGTTTTATTTTTATTATTGTATTATTTCCCTTCTACGTGACTTTATCGAAAGAACCAAGAAGATGCATCCCTGCAGTCACGAAAGCTTTAAATCGAAATTCAACGGCACTCGGTTTGGGGGCAGAGATGAATCAATGACTTGGCTGGAAAGTTTGCCAAGTCTCAAGCCTCGCTGAGCCTCAATTTTTTTTCTTCCGCTTTTGCATGGAGGGGCGATGTGGTCACGTATAATGGTCACTACAACGAATGCCATTTTTTTAATAAGTCGACTCAATCTTTATTTGATGTGCCAATACCGCCCTAAATAAAGTCAGCACCAGTGCACATTACAGCAGAACGGGAACGGTACAGGAACCTAGAGAAACAGGACAGCCGACTGTCCTGTAAATGACACTCGTCATAGGAATGTGGAATTTCCATCAACGGCTCATTGGTGTGTGAGAGCCCATTGAGACACCGGTGTATGTTTCTGTTTTAGCGGCATAAAAAGGGGACGTGTGGATTACATAATCACAAGTAAGGGGCCGTCCATAAATGACGTCACGCGATTTTGGACGATTTTTGACCCCCCCCCCCTCGTCACACGGCGTCACAAAAAGTCAGATCCCCCTCAAATATGACGTCACAAAGCTCTGCCCCCCCCCCCAAATAAAACATGCTTCAAATCGCTTTAAACTATTGTCATTGTAGTGCGTATTTAATGTGGCGCTGAACTCTGATGTTGTAGGAGAAAACATTTATTAAAACGTCTATTTAATTAAGTAGAACGTGTTGTCTATATGTATTTAAAGTTGCGCATTTTTATGTAACGTCACATTTCTCAAACCCCCTCGTCACACATCGTCACAAATGTCTGACCCCCCCCCCCCCCCAGGTGCGTGACGTCATTTATGGACGGCCCCTAAGTCAGAATCAGAATCTGTATTCATCCTGGAGGAATCCGATGAGCTATGATGCTCTTTTTCACAGATGTCCAGCGTCATCAGCCGCAGCATTGGCGTCATCATCATAATCATCATAATCACCATGTGTACGGATGCCTACTTTGTTGAAGGCGATATTGGCATAATAAAATAAAGATTGAATGATTGGCCATAACAATCATCAACAGTAGCATCATCATCACGACAATCATCATCAGCAGCAGGGGAGCATTTCAAGTGGGGAGCACATTGGCGTTAGAAGTGATCACGGCCCGCGGTTGAGACTAACAAAGGAGTGGCAGCCAAAGCATGGAGGTGGTCACACTGCTGTGCAGTGGGCTTGAGCAGGGACGAGAGGAATGACGGAGTGACGGCCAACAAAGGATGTGGACGTGCCCAGAGAGGACGTCCATCGCAGAGACGCAGTGGGATCTGAGGATGGAATTGCGCATTAGAAATTTAAATCGTTCATTATCTCGTACAAAGGTGCCGGATGGGCCGTTAGTCGCACCGTCGGACCGGGAGACAGTTGGCAACGTCTTGGCGGAGGCCTTCATTCAGCAGTGGATAGATCACGTCTGACGATGGCTACGATGGTGGCGTAAAGGATGCGCATGGAGGAGGAGACGTGTGGGTGAATGTGCCGTGTTCGCCAGATTACAAAGGACGCGCAGCAAACGTGCGCCCGGTGTCAATGCAGCTCTACAAATGTGACCACGCGCACACTTATCGGATTATAAGACGCACCGCCCCCCACCCCCCCCAACATTTTGTTCAAAATACCGGGAGGGGTTGAGGAGGAGGGGGGGTATGGAAGGGCTCTTTAATAATGGGGGGGGGATGGAATGTGGGCTGCTGATGAGGAGGAGGCGCTAGAGGGAGGGGACGAGATGGATGCGAGTCGGGGTGGTCTCGCATCTCATTGCTTCGCCTCTTATCGGCCACTTTGACAGCCGAGAGCCGTGATGTCAGTAGGGGTGGGGGTCGCGGTGGTGGGGGTGACGGTGGGGGGGGGTGCACCCCTGTAGCGTCAGGGGGATGAATGAGGATGACTCCCCCCCCCCCTTGTTTTTTGAAGGCTTGCCCCCCCCCTCCCCCCCCTTCTGAATTCTTATCGTAAAGTGAAAACTATTAGTAGATTTAAACTAAACAGTTTTTGTTTTACTTTCCCAGGTAAAGCCCACTGAGCTCTATAGAAGTTTTGTTTTCTTTCTTTCCAGAAGCGACCCAGCCACAAATGATCGCGCAACGAAGTGGCTTTCATCAAGTGGACATTCATAACAGCCACGATACTCTTCAACGCACGTGTCTAAATGTATCGGAGGGCAACATCGGAGAGCCCTGAATGAGCCACCCTCATAAAGAGGGAGGAGTCCGGTGCTCGCAGGGGGCGGGGCTGGTGGCGGAGTGGGCGTGGTTATTATTAAGTGGGCGGGGTTCAGGGAGCGAGGGGAGGGGCTGCCGGCTCAACCCACGTGTCGTCTATTTACGACTGAAACAGGATTTGTCCACAACTCTGGCTGTCGCCTGATGATGCTGGTTGTCATTACAGGCGAAACGTCACGGTACTCGAATTGTAAATGTCGTGGGGTTTACGTGACAAACCTTACTAATTGGCTGTCGGGTGGTGGCGGGTTTAACGACACACTTACGTTTACGCGATCTAACCCAAAACACCTATTATGGATATTGGTCGCGAATGCCCACGTGTTAGACTCACATGTCCTGAGTTGAGCCTCGCTGAAATGGTGCAGCAGGTACCCGCATCTGTGGTGCATCGGCCAGTCATCTCAGTCGACCCATGGCACCACCTGGGTCTGTCCCGTGACCTGCCAGTGGGCGTTCGACACTTCGCGTGGCCTTAACGGGCACATGGCCTGGCACAAACTTCGTGGTGGCGTCACCGCCACTTAGTGGCAAATGGCGGTTGTTGTTGTTGGTGGTTTGCGCATTGCACCACGAGCTCGAGTTTTAGTCCTAGGCCATGGCTAACATCAGCGGCGAGTGACATCCGAACCGGTCCTGGGCCTCTCCTATTTTCATCAACCCTCACTGACCAGCGTGGTGAAGTACGGTCAAACAAATCCACATTACCGACACAGCGTGGGGAGGACTTCGTCTGTGAATTATTATTTTAACCTCTCGGTCAAGCGGATGTGTGGTGATGCACACCTGTGATCTAACGCGTCAGAGGCAAGGGTTGGTGGATCACGTAGAGATGCCCATATAACAGTAAGGAGAGAACAAGCTGCTAAACCATCTGTGTAGCCCACATTTCAAAAGTCATGTCCTCTCTCCGTACGCATGGCGACTTTGCTGCGTGTACTCCAGTTCTTCTGCCACGTGGAGCCAAAATGCTAAACTAGAAATGTCTCAGCAGGTAAGGCCCACTGGGCTGTTAAGTTTATTTTTCAGAAACGATCTGGCCACAAATGATAACTCAATGGCTTATCACTTGGACATTTATTGAAGCCAAATACTCTTAACGCACCTTTCGAAACGTGGAGGGGAGAAAAAAAACTCGGAGGGACACGGAGAAGAATCCACACGGCCACGGGGAGATTCGCGCAAACTCCAAATGCAGAGCAGGCGTCAGGCTCGGGATCGAACCCATGAAACCTCCGGTATACAAGGCGAGGTTGTTAACCGCTCGCCACTCCGGCGCCCATCAATAAGGGGCCGTCCATATATGACGTCACGCGCTTTTCGACGATTTTTGACCCCCCCCCCCCCTCGTCACACGGCGTCACAAAAAGTCAGACCCCCCCTCAAATATGGACGTCACAAAGCTCTGCCCCCCCCCCCCCCCCAAACCATATTGTCCATTTTGAAAATAAAAACATGCTTCAAATCGCTTTAAACTATTGTCATTGTAGTGCGTATTTAATGTGGCGCTGTACATTTATTAAAAAGTATATTTAATTAATTAGAACGTGTTGTCTATATTTATTTAAAGTTGCGCATTTTGATGTGACGTCACATTTCTCAACCCCCCCCCCACTCGTCACACATCGTCACAAATGTCTGACCCTCCCCCCCAGGTGCGTGACGTCATTTATGGACGCCCCCTAACAAACAAAACAACGAATCGGTCAAACGTCCCAATGTGGCAGGACCCTCCTGAAAGCGAGTCTTGAGGACTCAGCTGCGCATACCAGCGTGAACATTGTCACAGCAATGGGTTTTCGCCACCTCCGCCGTCGATGCGGCCGACGTTTTAAAAAGGAATCTCCACTGTTCCCGAAGAAGCTCCCAGCACGTGGCGCGAAACGTCGGACGTCGTGCTAAACAGCAACATTCGGCAACGACTTGAATACGAGATTACATCTTCTTGGTTCTTTCGGTAAAGTCACGTAGAAGGGACGGCTGCTTGCGTTGATGCTGTCTCCCCGACAGACCTGGTCTTCACCTGAGGACGGCTGCTTGCGTTGTGGCCGAAACGTCGTGAGAATTGTATTTTATTATGTTTTATTTTTATTATTTTATTATTTCCCTTCTACGTGACTTTACCGAAAGAACCAAGAAGATGAATCCCTGCAGGTCACGAAAGCTTTAAATACGAGATAACACTCTTGTGTGATTACTCGTCGTACTGTAGTGGGAGTAGATGTGGACTCGAGTCATGTGACTTGGACTCGAGTCAGACCTCGAGTCATGAATTTGATGACTTGCGACTCGACTTGGACTTGCATAACAATGACTTTGTCCCACCTCTGGGGAGTAGTATTGTCGAACACGTGCTGAGGTTAAGCCGTCACTAACGCTGGCGTAATTGTGAAATGTGTCGACCTAAAACTTACACTTACGGAAGCATTATAACGTCAATTTGAAAAGTAATCATTATAGAACAGCTTCAGAAGAAAGTAGAAAATCTCTGGGCAGTGCACGGGCAAATTAACATTCATAGGAAACGTCACCGGTAGGTCTGTGAGTCAGACTCTCTCACTGCGGATTCATTAGGCCGGCGTGTGGCGAGATGTTAAGGGGCCGTCCATAAATGACGTCACGCACCTAAAGGGGGGGGGGGGGGTCAGACATTTGTGACGATGCGTGACGAGGGGGGGGGGGGTGAGAAATGTGACGTCACATAAAAATGCGCAACTTTAAATATAGATAACACGTTATATTTAGTTAAATAGACGTTTTAATAAATGTTTTCTCCTACAACATCAGAGTGCAGCGCCACATTAAATACGCACTATAATGACAATAGTTTAAAGCGAGTTGAAGCATGTTTTATTTTCAAAATGGAAATATGGTTTTGGGAGGGGGGGCAAAGCTTTGTGACGTCATATTTGAGGGGGGGTCTGACTTTTTGTGACGCCTTGTGACGAGGGGGGGGGGGGTCAAAAATCGTCCAAAATCGCGTGGCGTCATTTATGGACGTCCCCTAACTACCTCGCCTGGTATACAGGGGGTCGTGGGTTTGATCCCTACCTTGACGACGCCTGCTGCTGTATATTTGGAGTTTGTGGTGTCTCTCTCCCAATGATGGCGTGGATTTTTCTCCAGGTCCTCCGGGTTTTCCCTCCACATTTAGAAACATGTGTTTAGAGTATGCGGCTGCGAAACATTTATACACGATAAGCCACTTCGTTGAGCTATCATTTGTGGCCAGATCGCTTATGAAAAAAAGCTACAAAGTTCAATTTTGTCTTACCTGGTAAAATAAAAAATATAGTTGAAAGTTTGTTTCTATCTCCAAATTTCCAGAGTGCTGCTTAGACTCGCTGGCTTGCCGCAGGTTTTATCAGCGGCGTAAGGTAAAATACCACTAGACTTGCAAGTCACACCTATACATAACAATCCTCAATATTGAACCCTATGTTTTGATCGATACCACACTTTGGGGACGCAAAGTTGACAGTGGTTGGAGTTAAAGAACTCGTCCCTGCCATGGTAATGTGGAATTTACACCACTGGTTCTGCAGGGATGCAAACAGAAGATGAGCACCAATGCCTCGATGCTCATTTGAGAAGCAGGAACTCGCCTTGACTGTGTCCCTACGGTCCCATGAACCGGTGCATGCAAGGATATACACAGGCATTCCCCGTTTAACGCGGTAGATACGTTCCTGAAGTGAAAAACGCGTTAAGCGAAAACGATTTCCTCTAAATCGTGTAACGACGACGTTTGGCGAGATACGATACACAGTAGCCATGCACACACAGTAAGGCGGCGGGACACATAAGTGAGGGTACGCTGCCGCGTTACTGTATCATTCCGCGTGCTTGAGCCAAGCAGCTCAAGAAAGTAGTTCGTTGTCGACTACTCAGAAATCGCGTTATAGCGGTGCGCGTTCCGCGTAATAACGGTGCACCGCGTTATAACGGCGCGGGTTTCCGCGTTGTGCGAAATGTGTCCCCAAATGGAAGAGCCGCGTGATGGCGACAACGCGTTCTAGTGTGACCACCACATCCCCGAACCGACCCCGCTATGAAATCCCTGGAGCCACCAGCGGTTGTGATTCACGGGGGGAGGTGGAGGTGGTGGTGGTGGGGGGGTGAGAATGTCGAGGGGCTGTCTGGTGACTCGTCGGTCCGTGTTGTATGAAGCGAAACTTCTTCCCACACCACCACCACCGCCGCCAGACATCAACCCTCGCCAACTCCCCCGTGTGACCTCTCGCCCCTCCCCCCCTGCTCCCCACCCGCACCCCCCCCCCACCCACCAAGCTACGCCAGGACCCCACCGCCACCCACACGCGTTCACCTGTGATCAGCGGAGGGGAACACAGGCGGTCTCAGTGTTCCCGATTTCTCAGCCCCGACCCCCTCACCACAGCCACCACCACCGCTTGCATCGTGACCACCACCACCAACACCACCTACTACTATCAAAACAACCGCCACCACCGCCACCACCACCGCTTGCATCGTGACCACCACCACCAACATCACCTACTACTATCAAAACAACCGCCACCACCACCACCTACTACTATCAAAACAACCGCCACCACCGCCACCACCACCACTTGCATCGTGACCACCACCACCAACACCACCACCTACTACTATCAAAACAAACGCCACCACCGCCACCACCACCACTTGCATCGTGACCACCACCACCACCAACACCACCACCTACTACTATCAAAACAACCGCCACAACCACCACCACCACTGTCAGCATCACCACCACCACTAACTTCCATCACGACCGTCACCACCACCAATCACGCACCACGGCCACCGTGGAGAATGAGTCAGGGAGTGTGGTGGGTGGACACGTGCCCTGAGACAGATGGCACACGGAGACCGACGGAGCAGACAAACGCATCAAATAAAATCTGATTTAACAGACACAAACACGGATGGGGCAATACATTTGACAAAAAACAGCCAGCCAACCAGACAGGCAATACAGTCACATGGAGCAAAGCCAGACAGACACAGATCTAGACATACTGCCTGCTAGTGAGTCAGCCACGCAGACACGCACACGTACAGCTAGACAAAGACACACACATACAGCTAGACAGCTAGACGCACAGCTAGATATTCACCCAGATACACACACACAGCGAGATAGCCACCCAGACACACACACAGCGAGACAGTCATCCAGACACACACACATACAGCTAGACAGGCAGACAGCCACGGTCCAGCCATGCCCCCCCAACTCCCCTCCTCCAACTCCCACCGCCTCCCCACCGCCCACTCACCTCCCGGCCCCATCTCAAATTACCACACAACCAAATAATACAGCCCTTCAAACACAAGTTAATTAAAGAACAGATATACCCCTCCCTCCCTCCCCCCCATCTGCCCCCCACCAAACCCCCCCCCCCTCCCTGCCCCACAGTTCACTGAGCCAAAACGAGGAGGCAATCGTTGGCGATTATGGCCACTGCATGGGATATTTTGTTTTCTGCGAGCGAGTCAGGGGCAGGGGAGGGGGCTCAGAGGGTCTAGAGTTGGGGACAGCAGGAGGCGAGGGGTAGGAGGACGGTGGGGGGTGGGGGCTATGCCGCCGCCTTTATCTCCCCACGTCGTGGTGGCTTCACTCACCTCGGGACTCACTCACCTCGTTAAATTGGCGAGCCAGGTGCGCGGCGCGCGGCGTTTCGATGTCCTCCCCCCCCTCCCCCCCCGCGCTCTGTCCCACCCACCCACCAACCCACCCCGGGTAGCCTTTGGCTGGTGGGGGCCAAGTGCCGTTAGCGAGCAACTCACGGATGGATGAAGGCCGTCATTGAAGGGGGTGGGGTGCCCGGCCACCTTTGTCTCCCCCCATGGTAATCATGTTTTTATCAGCGCACCGGGTCCTTATTTGAGGCTGAGTCGACCTAGGGAAGAGGCACATGACGGGTTCAGATAATTGCCGGCTGCTGTTGGACGTGAGCGGGAATCGAACTCGGGTCGCCGGTGTGGGCACGTAGCGCAGCGCGCTCACCGCTGCACCACCACACACAACACACAAAGATCCCCCATAAAGCCTGTAACAGACTGGTGGGGCAAGTGCTGCTAGCGAGCACTTATGAAGGCCGGAACGACGTACGACGGGGTGGGTGGCAAACACCATGCCCGGCCGCCTTTGTCTCCCTAGTGGCGATGTTTACACACCGCACCAGGTACTCATTTGAGGCTGAGTCGACCTAGGGGCAGGGCCCACGATCGGTTTAGATAATCGTCACCGGCGTTGGCCGTGAGCGGGAATCGAACCCGGGTCGCCGGGTCCGTAGCTACCCAGCGTAGCGCTAATCGCTACACTGCCGCTCCCCACACACGGAGACACACGGAGAGACACAAACACACGGAGACACACGGAGACACACACACGGAGAGACACACGGAGAGACACACACGCACGGAGACACACGGAGAGACACGGAGAGACACACACACGGAGAGACACACGGAGAGACACACACGCACGGAGACACACGGAGAGACACACACGGAGAGACACACACACTAAGACACACGGAGACACACGGAGAGACACACGCACGGAGAGACACACGGAGCGACACACACGCACGAAGACACACGGAGATACACACACGCACGGACACACACGGAGAGACACACACGCACGGAGAGACACACGGAGACACACACGCACGGAGACACACGGAGAGACACACACACACGGAGAGACACACGGAGAGACACACTCACGGAGAGACACGGAGAGACACACACGCACGGAGATACACACGGAGAGACACACGGAGACACACACGCACGGACACACACGGAGAGACATACACGCACGAAGACACACGAAGACATACACGCACGGAGACACATGGAGACACACGGAGAGACACACACGCACGGAGAGACACACGGAGAGACACACGCACACACGGCAGCGCTGCTTGATAATGTATTGCATTCCATGCGGGTACACTCTCCATGTCTCATAGAGAGGGCAATTGTTCCACTTCTTCTGGAGGAGGAGGGAGTTGGAGTTGCGGTGGGGGTAAGGGCTGGAGGGGGGGGGGTATGAAGAGGGGGTATGGGGGGGGGATTAAGCGGGGGGTGGGGTTATGAAGGGGGGGGGGGGTTATGAAGGGGGGGGGTCATGAAAGGGGGGGGGGGTCATGAAGGGGGTGGGGTTCATGAAGGGGGGTAATTCTACCTGTTAACGCAGAGCGATTGAATTTGGGTGGATCGGAGTGCTGGAGGTAACTCGCTCAAGCGCGTACACGGAGACACAAAGGCGCGTGTGTGTGTGTCTTTGTGCGTGTGTGCGTGTGTCTTTGTGCGTGTGTGCGTGTGTCTTTGTGCGTGTGTGCAGTGGGGAGCGATAGTGTAGTGGTTAGCGCACCACATGGCCAACACCAAGAGGCGGTTATGTGAGCCAGTCCCTCCCTCCCGCCTTGCCTCCACCCCCACCTCCCGCACCCACACTAGGTCGACTCGGCCTCAAATGAGTACCTGGTGCGATGCGTGAACGTCACCACTCGGGAGACAAAGGCGGCCGGGAGTGGTGCTGTCCACCCACCGCCTCGTGCGTCGTGCCGCCCTTCATAGCTGCTCGCTAACAGCCCTTGCCCCAGCAGGCTATACGGGACATCTTTGTCTATGTGCAATAGGGAGTGGTGGTGTAGTGGTTAGCGCACTGCAATGTAAGCCACGAGTCTCCCCGTCGATCTCCGTTCTCAAACCTAGCAGCCTTCAACAACAGCAGCGGGGCGGGCGGCGGGGGGGGAGGGGGGTTCCGGACCGCCTTTGTATCCCCGTCAAACTGACGTTGACATGCGCCTGCTCACCGAAGGGTGGCTAATTAAAAACATCTCACGCCCAGCCATCTCTTCCCTGCCTCTCCCCTCCCTCTCTCCCCAACACCATCCCGACCACCTCACTCACCCTCTCCCCAGCTCACTCGACAACTTCATCCGATCTTCTCGGCAACTCCTAAGGGGAGGACGTCCACAGAGTGAAGGGAGCGATGAAATCAGCTCGTGCGTGGGAGCTGTGTTTGGTTTGAGAGGGGCCTTCATCTGTGATGATAACAAAATAACGATTCCAACTTTATTACCTCGAAGAGAGAGAGAGGGAGACAGAGACAGGGAACGGTTCAGAGGCGCGAGGGGCAACCCACGCACGAGTGGAGAGGCACCGACAGCAGCCACGCGACGAGCCGGCGCCAACAATTGCCCAAGCTCTGCGGTCCTCTACATGCCAGTGACGTGCGGTGAGGTCAATGGCTGGGGAGGCACTGGCTCGTGTCAGAGCCAGATTCACACACTGAGGGAGGCGTGGCCTCGTGGAGGGGGCGTGGTCTCGCTGAGGGGGGCGTGTCCTGACTGAGGGGGCGTGTTAGACACGTCCCCCTCAGTGAGGCAGATGTGATAGGTGCCTCCCCCTGGTGCTTTTTCATTGCAGTTTCATGACGAGACCAGCGAGCCTAAATATCTTTATACACATACGTGAAATAAGTTACTTCGAGTATGGAAGGCGAGGACATGAAATTAAGGGGTCTAGAAACATTACATTGGTGACATACTGAGATAGTAGCAGGCACGCGCTTATTGCCCGCGCTCCATCCAGTTACTGAGGGGTTGCGCAATCAGAGGGGAGGCTGAGCTCGTCGCTGCCTCACCTCTCGTCTCTTCCTGTATTTGCAGCGGAGCTCCGCAAAGTTGGCGATTTTGACTCTAAAATGATTGGAATCGTACAGAAATTGCCTTTATAACACAGATCAGTGTAAAAATCTTAATATTTATTTTATTTTATTATTCTTTTTTTTTACTTTTCTTAACAGCTCCCCTGACCGCACGTCCCTGCTACATACCAAGGTGCTGTCAGCTAATTAATGAGTGTGCGTTTACATTGGGAAAGACACCGGAGCACACGGAAACAAACAAAAAACCCCTCCGCACACGTGCGAGGGACAACACTCGATCCCATACAGACGGATTACAATGGAGCCCACATTTGCCACGCGGTATTTTCCCAGCGAGCCAGGGCACGGCTCCTTCTCGATGCCTACGGGAAGGGAGGTTCACAATTGTGCTCTGCGATCCACCAGCCCTTACTGCCTCCGCAGTGCTCGGTTAAAGGCGTGCGTAGCCACCACCACACATTTATCCCGCAGTGGATTGGTGATGGCTGACGATTTTAATCGTTATCAACGGTGGGAAACTTTTTCCTTACTGAACATTTTGCCTACTGCCGGCCAAACAGAACTTTCTAAATCTCGTTGAGTATGTGTGTGTTGAACGTCGCTCGCACCGTACGTAGCCAACCGTTGCTAATCGGAGGTATGGAAGGGTCCACACGTCCACGGATTCACACACACCCACCCACACCTCAGCAATATTCAAACCAAGGTGCGTGTCGACCGAGTGGTAAAGGGGCCCTGGCAGTGACGGAAGTGACCGAGCACATTGTAGCCAGGCTCAAAGTGTCCCACCCCCCGAGTACCTGATCAGTGCGGCCAAGACGCTCACAGTGTAGCATAAACACCGCTTTGGTGATCGTTTCCAAGTCGCAGGCCGCATATTGTGGCCGTAGGGGTTGGGTGAAATGAGGTCAAAGACCACGTGTGAAGTGAGGTCACGGTCCGCGTGTGAAGTGACGTCACGGGCCGCGTGTGAAGGGACGTCACGAGTCACGTGTGAAGTGACGTTACGGGTCACGTGTGAAGTGACGTCACGGGTCACGTGTGAAGTGAAGTCACAGGCCGTGTGAAGTGACGTCACGGGCCGCGTGTGAATGGAAGTCACGGGCCGTGTGAAGTGACGTCACGGGTCACGTGTGAAAGTGACGTCATGGGCCACGTGTGACGTGACGTCACGGGCCTTGTTTCGCTAACGGACCGTAAGTTTTCCACCCTTGTCGACAACTGTAAAATTAAATGTTTGCAAAATAAATTACGCACACACATCGCAGGCATGGGGTTAAGTTTACTCTTACGACGCACAAAAAAATCCGACTTTAAAAATTGTTTAATTTTAATAGGCTATTCTGAAAAAAAAAACTAATTTAATATTAAACCGAAGGTGATTCATTATAATTTGGCAGATAACAAAAGACAAACACGCTCACACGAACGCACGCACGCACGCACTCGTGTGTGTGTGTGCAGGCCAGGCTTTGGCTGCGCGTCTGTGTGCGCGCGTGTACGTGTGTTGAGGTGGGGGGGTAGGGAGAGACCCCAATGCTGACTTGTTGTACAAATACTAGCTTAACTCGCCAAAACCGCGAGATGGATATGCAGATGCGATAATGAATTCCAAGAGAGAAAATTAACTGTCAAAAATAATTAGATTTCCCGTGAAAATGTTGGCTTGCGTGTCCCGCCGCTCTGCGCATTCCTTTCCAAGCTGCGCGATGGCCACGTGACCTTCGACGGGGACGCAACGAACGGATGAGGGTTGCCGTAGGGGGGGGGGGTGGTGCTCTGCTTGCTTGTTTGTTTTGCGAGCGCCTATTAAGGCTTATCTCGAGCAGCTCCGGCAACGGCGGTGGAGGGGTGAGGTGCGGCTCACGATGGGAAAGAGGTTCTCGAATTCAAATCCAGGGTTGGAACTTGACTGGGTACCATCATCTATCCTGGGGGGGGGGGGGGGTCGATAAAATTGGGTACCGCTTTGTGAATGTACAATCGTTTACACCCCAAGGGGAGTACACTGGAGATGGGCACTAATTGGCACAATGCTCGTTTGAGCAGAAGATCCCTTCGGCTTACGAGGGCTTGGAGTTAGAGCGGCGTGGCCAACACCACGCCCGGCCACCTTTGTCTTTCCACTACGGATCTGCAGTGCGGTGCGCTGACACCCAGAGCACGCGGCCCATCGCTTCAGACCGCACGTGGCACGTGACTTCGCTTCACAAGCCTGAAACGTCGACTAATCGTTGTCTTGTTATGCGTGCTTAGGCATCGCTGCAAACGCAGAAGCATCGTGAAGAAGCAGCATTATATCTTTAGCAGGGGGTTGTTACAGAATCAAACTCGGGTCGCCGGCTTCGTAGCACAGTGCGCTAAGGGGCCGTCCATAAATGACGTCACGCACCTAGAGGGGTCAGACGTTTGTGACGATGTGTGACGAGGGGGGGGGGCTGAGAAATGTGACGTCATATCAATATGCGCAACTTTAAATAAATATAGAATTGTTATAACAACACTCTTACAACATCATAGTACAGCGCCACATTAAATACGCGCTACAATGACAATAGTTTAAAGCGATTTGAAGCATGTTTTACTTTTCAAAATGGAAATATGGTTTTGGGGGGGGGGGGGGGGCAGAGCTTTGTGACGTCATATTTGAGGGGGGGTCTGAGTCTGACTTTTTGTGACGCCGTGTGACGAGGGGTGGGGGTCAAAAATGGTCCAAAACCGCGTGACGTCATATATGAACGGCCCCTAACCACTACACAGCGTTCCTGGCATTAACACACACTTGTGTGTCTGTGGGGAGCGGTGGTGTAGCGGTTAGCGCGCTGCGCTGCGAACCTGGCGACCAGAGTTCGATTCCCGCTCACGGCCAACACCGGTGACGATTATCTGAACCGGTCCTGCGCCTCCCCTAGGTCGACTCAGCCTACTCAAATGAGTACCTGGTGCGGTGTGTAACATCGCCACTAGAGGGACAAAGGCGGCCGGGCGTGGTGTTGGTCACACACCCCCCTCGTGTGCCCGCTAACAGCACTTGCCCCAACAGTCTGTTAAGGCTATACTGTATTCACGTCACATTTTGCTGCGGATACGAACCCGGTGTCCCGAGTTTGATTCCCGCTCGCGGCCAACAGCAGTGACGATGCTGGGCTTCGCCTAGGTCAATTCAGCCTCTCAAAACGAGTACCTGGTGGGTGGGTAAAAACATCGCCACTGGGGAGACAAAGGCGGTCGGGCGTGGTGCTTGCCAGCCACCCACCCGCTCGTGTGCCGTGCCGGCCTTCAGAGGTGCTCCTCGCTCTCAGCACTTGCCCCGGACAGTCTGCCGAGGCTACACGGGGGATATTTGTCTTAGTTATAGCGCGTCACATTGATCAGCAGCAGCATTTGAGGCTGGCGGGGTGGGTGGGTGGGGGGGGGCGCCGGGCTAAAAGTGCCACTAATTGCGCCGGACATGGAACTCGTCCCCGCCGACGCCTCGTCTCGTGATGAACTGACCACTTTGCGAGACGCGTTGAGGTTGCCGCGCGATCCGTGCTGAGCACTCGGCGCGGCTCCGTTCCGCGCCCATTAACGACCGCTGGAGGCGGCGAGACTGTAATGGAACTCGCCGACGTGGTGGTGGTGGTGGTGGGGGGGGTGTTGGGTGAGATGATGAGTAGAGGATGAGGACGTGAACAAGAGGGGAGGAAGGGGAAGAGATGGGATGGGATGGGGGGGAGGAGGGGGTGTACTCACCCCCCCCCCTCCCCTCCAGGCAGAGATTAGTGACCTTGCTTTATTATCCATCTCTGTGATGCAACTGAAGACTGCGAGGAACGACTTCTGTGTGGAGGAGTGTTTGCCCGGACTGCACGCTGCAAGATGTGGGGAGCGGTGGCGGAGCGGTTAGCGCACTGCGAATCGGTCAGCCCTGGGTGTAGGTATGTCCACCTAACACAGGGTTTTTTGTGGCAGTGGTAGGCTTGCGCGACCAATATTATCCGCAATAAATGTTTATTTGGGTTCAATATAAATGCGTTGTTAAACCTGCCACCGCCAATTCATAGTAAGGGTTTGTCACGTTAAACAAAGCGTGTCAATTAGTGACTACTTTTTCACATCCGGTGTGCTGAAGCACTAACCAATTGGCACGTTTTGGCAAACCTTACCGACTGGTTATTGTCAGGTGGTGGCGGCTTTAACGACATTTATATTTACGCGATCTCACCCACTAAGAAGAAACTTCGATATGAGGGCTAATATTGTTCGCGAAACGCTGCTACTACTATACCACGTGTTAAACAGCACCCACCTTGGACCCTGGCAGTAGACGCATTATGTGTGTGTGTGGGTTGGGGGGGGGGACATCCTTTGCGGAGATGGAGCGATGAAAGATTTTGAAAATCAGTCTCATAGATTGCTCGACGGGGGAGCGTTTGCGCAGCACGTTGAGCGCTTCGAGCCCGGCGACCCGAGTTCCATTCGCGCTCACGGAGGGTTCAGGCGCACGTGTGAACACGAGTGCGTTTGTTTGTGCACAGCAATAAGCGAAGAGGCTGTGATGCGTGAATGGGCATCCATGTGGGTGTGTGCGTGTAGTGGTTAGCGCTGCGCTGCGCTACGAACCCGGCCACCCGAGTTTGATTGCCGCTCACGACCAACACCCAGTGACGATTATCTGAACCGGTCCAGCGTCTCCCCTGGGTCGACTCAGCCTCAAATGAGTTTCCGGTGCGGTGCGTAAAAACATCGCCACTGGGGATACAAAGGCGGTCGGGCGTGGTGCTGGCCGCCCACCCCCTCGTGTGCCGTGTCGGGCTTCATTAGTGCCCGCTAACAGCACTTGCCCCAAAAGTCTGTTGAGGCTATACGGGGGATCTAAATACCACACGTCACCATGAGCCATGATCAATCCACCGCTGGATGAAGGCCAAATACCACACGGCTCAGCCGCAAAGACCCTCGGGGACACACTGACCATGGCCTGGGTCGTGCCGCTCCAGAACACTCGACCACCTCGACTCCACCTGGGTGAAGACGTGGAGGAGGTGTGGGTGGGTGGGTGGGTGGAGGAGGAGTGGGTGGAGGGGTGTGTGGGTGGAGGGGTGTGTGGGTGGAGGAGGTGTGGGTAGAGGAGGAGGTGTGAGTGGAGGAGGTGTGGGTGGAGGTGTGGGTACACTAGGAGGAGTGGGTGGAGGAGGAGAGGGTGCAGGAGCAGGAGGTGTGGGTGGATGAAACGATGAATATCGATTCTTCCAGCTCACGATACAGAAATTGATTCCCGTACTATACGAATCGACACTTCGATTTGTGTAAGTTGTACATCATTAATAGATTTACGCCCCAACGATGAACGCTGGTTGAACGCCAAGTTGGTAGAAATGTATCAATGAATTGATTAATATCGATTCGGACGCTCTCGATACAAGCATTGATGTGCATGTACAAGAATAGATTACTCAGGATGTATGTAAATGATATGCAAATGTTATCTTTCAGCCAATGGAATGAAAGCGGGAGAACAAACGAGACGGAACAATACAAACGAGATGGAACAATACAAACGAGATGGAACAATACAAACGAGATGGAACAATACAAACGAGATGGAACAATACAAACGAGATGGAACAATACAAACGAGATGGAACAATACAAACGAGATGGAACAAAGGGATTGATCAAACAAAAGAGACAGAATAATACAAAAGAGACATAACGGACGATAATTAAGAAACAAATATAAACGAGACAGATCAAGTAAAACAATTACCAACAAGGCGGATATAATATTGCATCCAATCGTGATTCTGAACCGTGTTAAATTAGAACAATGTCGAGTTGGGAGGTGGTGGAGGTGATGGTGTAGGTGGTGTTGGAGGTGGTGGTGGTGCTGGTGGTGTCGGTGGTGGTGTAGGTGGTGATTGTAGGTGTGGCGGAGGTGGTGCATGTGGTGATTTAGGTGGTGTAGGGGTGGTGGTGAAGGTGGTGGTGTTGTTGTAGGTGGTGTTGGTGGTGGTGTAGGTGGTGGTGGTGTAGGTGGTGGAGGGGGTGTAAGTGGTGGTGGTGGTGTAGGTGGTGGTGTAGGTGGTGGTGTAGGTGGTGTAGGTGAGTTGTAGGTGGTGGTGGTGTAGGTGGTGGTGTAGGTGGTGTAGGTGAGTTGTAGGTGGTGGTGGTGCAGGTGAGTTGTAGGTGGTGGTGGTGTAGGTGGTGGTGTAGGTGGTGGTGTAGGTTAGTTGTAGGTGGTCTAGGTGGTGGTGTAGGTGTAGGTGGTGTAGGGGGTGGTGTAGGTGGTGGAGGTGGTGGTGGTGTAGGTGAGTTGTAGGTGGTGTAGGTGGTCTAGGTGGTGGTGTAGGTGTAGGTGGTGTAGGTGAGTTGTAGGTGGTGTTGGTGGTGTAGGTGAGTTGTAGGTGGTGGTGGTGTAGGTGGTAGAGGTGGTGGTGTAGGTGGTGGTGGTGTAGGTGGTAGAGGTGGTGGTGTAGGTGGTGGTGGTGTAGGTGGTAGAGGTGGTGGTGTAGGTGGTGGTGGTGTAGGTGAGTTGTAGGTGGTGTTGGTGGTGTAAGTGGTGGAGGGTTATTTTGTTAGAACGCCACGAGTCGCGCTCTCTCACTCGCTAAGGAGGCAATCACTGCCAATCATCTCCGGACTGCCGCAATGAGAGACACCGCTCAATCACGCGGTGTCAGCGGCATTAACCTGCTCACACGTCACGTTTCAGGGGGGTAAACGCGCTGATGAGAGGGGTGGAGGTGGTGAGAGGCGGGGGGGGGGGAGTTACCCACTGCTCCCCCCCCTCCTCCATCTTCCCTGACTTCCCCGCAAACCCCGCACTGCTCTCGACCCCCCCTCCCTCACTCCCCCACAACCCTCAGGCACCCCCCCGCTCCTCTCCCCCCCTCCTCTCCCCCCCCTCCTCTCCCCCCCTCCTCTCCCCCCTACCCCCCCATTCCTCCTCTCTCCTCTCAGGGATAATTGTCAGAAGAGGCGCGCTGCGTTTCACGCGCGTTGGACCCCCTGCGTGGAATTGTCGCTGTTACGATGGCCGGGGGGCCGCTTGAGGGAGGGGGGGATCATTGTTTTAGTGGTGGTGGGGGGGAGGTGGTGTGGGTGGTAGTGGGGGGGGGGTAGAGGGGAGGGGCTGTGCCCCCGGTCTCTCTCTCTCAAGAGTGGTCGCGTTAATCATTGTGACGCGTGGAGTGCTGGATAGCGCTGAAAGGCACCGAGAGGTCTTGCGACCTCGGAAGATCGGGTTCGATCCCTGACCCTCCCCCCACCCCTGCCCCTTCTGCACTAACATCTTAATGTATCGATAGAGAGATGGATTATACCGGACTGTATATATCTATACAGAGAGAGAGAGACAGAGCTATAGACAGATGGACGGATTTCAATTTAAAGCTTTCGTGACTGCAGGGATTCATCTTCTTGGTTCTTTCGGTAAAGTCACGTAGAATGGAAATAATAAAATAATAAAAATAAAAACATAATAAAATAATTCTCACGACGTTTCGGCCACAACGCAAGCAGCCGTCTTCAGGAGGAGAACAGGTCTGTCGAGAAGACAAAGTCTGAATGACAAGCCCCAGGCTTAAATAGTCGCTCCAAGCCTGGGGCTTGTCATTCAGACTTTGTCTTCTCGACAGACCTGTTCTCCACCTGAAGACGGCTGCTTGCGTTGTGGCCGAAACGTCGTGAGAATTATTTTTATTATGTTTTTATTTTTATTCTTTATTATTTCCATTCTACGTGACTTTACCGAAATAACCAAGAAGATGGACGGATGTCACGATAATCATCGTCGTCGTGAGCCGTGGTCAATCCACTGCTACATGCGCACTTCAAACGGATACACAGACGGAGCGCGTGTTTTTTTTCCCCACGCACAGTGTGCATCTTGCACACTGTGCGCAACTTACTCGTCGAGACAGACGGTTGGATGGACAGAGATATGGACGGATAGATGTGTAAGGGGTGATAATGGGCCGTGGTCGAGGCGAATGTCGGATTGGCAGCAAAAGGAGGGAGTGAGCTCAGGGCCGGATGAAGCAAGTGCGGGGCCTGGAGCGTGCGATGTTATAAAGGGGCCCTAAATAAAATAAAATAAACACGTAAATATTAAAACACGAATTTTTTACGAGCATACAGCCAGATAAATACGACAAATCGCTAACCTTAAACACCCAGTCGTTCATAAAAGTTTAAGGCAGTCTAGTACTACAGTAATAGAGCAAGTGCAGAATCACCGAACTGGAATTGATAGCTTGAAAGCATTTAGCGCGGGGCCCTTGAAAGTGCGGGCTACTACATATGTAGTAGCTGCAACATATACTTGTGTAGCTACTACATATGTAGTAGTATATGTGTAATGTAGTAACTCCACGGGAGACGACTTCACGGGTAACACACTCTTTATTTTATCAAACTTGGTTACAGGTGACTAACACCTACTTTGTATCTCGGGTGACAAACACCCACTTCGCTACTTGGCGACTAACGCCCACTGAGTTACTCGGATGACCCACATCCACTTAGTACTCGGGTGACAAACACCCACTTAGCTACTTGGCGACTAACGCCCACTGAGTTACTCGGATGACCAACATCCTCTTAGCTACTTGGCGACTAACGCCACTGAGCTACTCGGATGACCAACATCCACTTAGTACTCGGGTGACAAACACCCACTTAGCTACTTGGCGACTAACGCCCACTGAGCTACTCGGATGACCAACATCCACTTAGCTACTCGGCGACTAACGCCACTGAGCTACTCGGATGACCAACATCCACTTAGCTACTCGGCGACTAACGCCACTGAGCTACTCGGCTTCACTAGGTCTTCAGCTCCGTCTTCGGGTCTTCAACTGGGTAACTCTCCCCGAGTGCTCTCGCGCGTCCCCCTTTATACCCCACCTGCGGACGTCGCTGCGAGCACCCACTTATTCGACCAATCGCCGGGTGCTGGCTACGATCCTCTTTTCCCACATCTCATCGTGCCTCACCACTCACTCCGCGCCGCCTCGTCATCTGTCACTCCCGGCGCGCGCGTCCACACCACGCCCACAACGCGTGCCCAACCCCGCACCCCGCGCCGCCCCGTGATCCATCACTGTCACAGTCGGCGCACGTCAATACCACCACTACATCACCCCCTACCACATAGCTCGCAGCCGCCCCGGCTGCTACAAAAATATACAAACCCTCCCTGTGTGCCCCGCAACACAACACAACAACAAGAACAACAACTAAGCTAACAACACAACACGACGCGAACACCACCATCCGCAACCCTCAACCAATGCCACCGCGACAATAGAACAATATATACAAACCGGCGAGTGACAATAGCAATGTGTATACAAAAAAAATAATGGAAATTTTTTTTTTTTCTTTCGACTCGTGCAGTGTCCCCTTTTCTTCCGAGCGTCCCTACAACGGGACATTACCCCGGCAGAGGGGAACACCGGGCGAGCTCGGTGTAGAGCACAAAAAAACCGTCCTCATGAAAATTGTTGAGACCTAGCCCGAGTCCGCCTTGCCGGTCCGTCGTACGGCACCAGACGCGGTTGAACGTCCGGTGGTGCCGGCGGTTCAGGAAGACATCGGCCAGGCATCGAGGACTCGTGCGTGCCCCGGGGTTCAGGCTCTCGACGGTCAGCAGCCGTCAAGCCCGAGGCACCTGGGGGTGGGTCAGGTGGAGACACGTGAGGAGCAGCCTGCGACACCTCCCTCCCCGAGTCGACGGTCACATCACACGCCCGGTCGTCACGGCACAGAACGGGGTCACACGGTGCCGCATAGGGCTTCAGTCGGGAGGGGTGCACATACCAACGGCGTTTCCCCCATTTAATCTGTATACTCTGGGGTCGTGCAACCCGCACAATTTCCACCGGTCCCCTCCAAGGTCTCAACAACTTGGGGGACGTAGCCAACGGTGCATGTGGACAATGCAGCCAGGCCTTATCGCCTGGTTTCCAATCATGCGTATGCACCCTCCGCTCATGCAATTTCTCGTTTGCAATTTGCCGCGACCGCGAATTCAACCTTGCCGCCTCCCGCGCTTCAGTCAATTTGGCGATATTAAATTTGATGTGGTCTGCCAATTTAGATTTTGCACGTGGCTGGGAAATCCCCAGTTGGACGTCCATGGCCGGATCGGCCTCCCGCCCATACATAAGAAAAAATGGGGAAAACCCCGTCGCCGCATGAGGGGCCATTCGATAGGCCGCGAGTACCCCCGGCACCTGTAAGTCCCAATCAACCTGATCGTCGCAGACCTGTTGGCACAACATAGACGTGATCGTCCTGTTCAGACGCTCAACCATCCCGTCAGTCTGCGGGTGGTAGGGGGAAGTACGCACTTTCTTTGTACCCAACAGGTCGCACACCTCGCGCAACAAAACGCTCGAAAAATTCTTCCCTTGATCCGTCAGCAAGCGTTCGGGGGCGCCCTTGTCCAACACATAACCCTGGACAAAGGCGTCCGCCACCGCCGCAGCCGACTGGTTGGCGAGCGGCCATGCCATAGGCCATCGGGTGAAGTATTCCACGCCAACCAGCAGGAACCTATTTCCCCTTGGTGTAACCGGAAAGGGCCCAAAGATGTCCAACGCTACCAATTCGTTTATACGCGAAACCTGAATGGATTGCAGCGGTGGATTAGCTGCCAATGGTGGCGGTTTCCTTTTTGCGCACCCTACGCATCCCTAAAGAATATTCGCCACGTCGTTACCCATCCCCGGCCAATAATAGTCTCGCTGGATTAGGGCGAGCGTTTTGTGAAAACCCAGATGCATGAGCCGTTCATGAGCTGCCAGAACAACCCTACCCCGCATAGCAACAGGCACAACGAGCACGTGACGCCGGGACATGTTGTCCCACCTCATCAAAAGGCCCTGTCTGCACACCCAGGAACCGACCCGCGCCTCCCCTTCTTCGGGAGCGCCAACTTTCCGACGCAGCGTAAGTAGGGAGCTGTCGGACATCTGGAGGCGGCCCCACTCAATGAGGGGCAACGACAACAGCGAATCCCTCCCCGTGGGGGCGTCCTCTCCCGGGGTGTCAGTGGCGGCGAGCGCAACTCCCGGGGTGCCGGCGACCGGGGGTTTGCACCGCGCTGATCCCAACAAACATGTGCAGTCCGTGCACGGCGGCAACCGCGACAAGGCGTCCGCGTTTGAGTGCCGCAACCCCTTTCGGTAAATCGTCGTGAATTGGTAGTCTTGAAGGACCTCCAACCATCGGGAAAATTGGCCCGATGGCTGCGCCACGCGCATAGCGTATTGTAGAGCCGCATGGTCCGTCCGGACCGTAAAATGACGGCCGTAAAGATACGGCCTGAATTGCTGTGTAAAAAACACAATGGCTAACAATTCACGACGAGTTACGCAATAGCGTTGTTCTGCGGGGGAAAGAACCCTACTACCGTAGGCGACCACCCGTTCAACCCCCCCGACCAACTGTGAGAGCACCCCCCCGATACCCGTATTGCTGGCGTCCGTGTCAAGCAAAAACGGTTGTGTGAAATCGGGGTAACACAAGGGGGGAGCCTGCACCAAAGCGTCACGGAGGGAGCAGAACGCATCCTCCTCCTCTGCCCCCCAGTGAAACCTCACACCCTTAGCCGTCAAAGCGTGCAGGGGCTTGGCTATGGTGGCAAATTGCTTGACAAAACGACGGTAATAGGAGGCAAAACCAATGAAACTACGAACCTCCGTGACCGAGGTTGGCGTTGGCCATGAGCTGACGCAATGCGTCTTAGCAGGGTCCGTCGAGATCCCTGAACGACTCACGATATGGCCCAAATACCTGACCGATTCCCGAAGCAGAAAACATTTAGCCGGTTTAAATTTTAGCTTAGCGGAACGCATCCTGAGGAACACCGCTCTCAGTCGCTGGAGGTGCTCCTCGAAAGTCCGACTAAAGACGATAATATCGTCAAGATAAATCAAACAGGTATCCCATTGGAGGCCCGACAAAACCAATTCCATGAGTCTCTGGAACGTGGCGAGAGCGGAATGTAAGCCCATGGGCAAACGGTTGAATTCAAAAAGGCCCCCAGGTGTCCGGAAAGCAGTTTTAGGTTTAGACTCGTTATCGAGTGGCAATTGCCAAAATCCAGAAAGCAGATCGAGTGTGGAAAAAAACTGCGCTCCCGCCAAGGCATCCAGCGACTCATCCATCCTGGGGAGCGGATACGCATCCGCCATCGAGATTTTGTTTAAGCGGCGGAAATCGACACAAAACCGCAAGGACCCGTCCTGTTTCTTTACTAGGACAATAGGAGCACCCCACGGACTAGAAGAGGGCGAAATGATATCGGCCGCCAACATATCATTAACCGCCGATTGCACATGTTCCTTCTCGGCCGGGCTGAGCCGGAAGGGATTCTGACGAATAGGGGCCGCGTCCCCTGTAGCTATGTGGTGGCGCAACAGGTCAGTGCAGCCGATATCGTACTTATGTTTGCTGAACACGTCAGCAAACTCGATGAGCAAACCCCTCAATGCTCCCAATTGCACCCCGGACAAGTTATCAGAACCCGCACACAGCGAGTCCAACCACTCAGTCCCCTCATCACTTTGAGGATGCGACTCGACAGTAAAATCTGCTTGAGCCACGAGCCGTTCCTCAACGGGCAGCGGCGCGGCGTGAGCCAGCACCGTTCCCTGCGCAATTACGGCCGGCCGCGACCCCGTATTCAGGACCATTACGAACGGCTCACTGTCCCCTCTCACCACGGTTTGAGCAACCGCTAAGTCGAGGCCCTTACTGGCTCTGTTTGACGGCCCCAACAGCACCCCCTGTGCCTCCGCACCCACCTCGAGTGGCTTCCTGAACCGAAGGGGTACTAACATTTGCGATCCCGGGGGTACCCGTACAGTGTGAGTCGCCAGCGCCTGCACCGTCGCACAAACCGTGCGCACTTTGATAGGGCTCGACAAGAAGGCAACCCGCCGACCTGACGGAAGCTCTATGCAGGCCTGATCAATAAGAATTTTGATGGGCATTTTTGACAAAAAGTCCGTACCTAGCAAACAGGGAACGGCCAGCGATGATGATACAAAAATAGGGCCCGCTAATTTAATGTCCCCAATGCAAATAGTCGCCCGAATCTGGCCGATGATCCCCAGGGATCCCCCATTCGCCGCATAAAATGGCACGTCTACCGGCAGAAGGGGTCTACTTTGGACGGGAAGAATGTTATAAATAAGGTCCGAGATGATGGTGGCCGACGCACCCGTGTCAACAAGCACCCGGACCTCAACCCCGTCAATGAACCCCGTTACCACGGACGACCCGGCTGACGCAGCCACGATCCTGTGGGCCAATTCGGACCACTCGACTGCTTGCGGGCCGCGTACGGACCCCCCTCGCCGAATTGAACCCCCGGCACCCAGCCGCGAACCCCCCACCGCGAAGCGGCGACCCGAATGTGCCGTGTTTGTGGACCGAACGTGTGAGGTGCCGCGACTTGCCGGGTTTTGTTGGGATGACTTGTGGCCCTGGTCGTCGTCCCGACGTGGTCCTGCGGCGCGCGGACGCGGGGCCCGGCACCCGGCTGCGACGTGACCCCGAAGGCCGCAGTTGTAGCAGACGACGGAAGTCGTAGGTTTCGGTTGCTCCAGCTTGCGGGGCGAACGTGTGGGCGAACGACCTCCCGTTCTCCACTCCCCCGGACACGATGCAGCGTAGCCCCGCTCCTGCACCGCAGCTGGCTGAGGTTCGGCGATCGTGGCGGCCAGTGCCACATTCCCCGGCCATTTGCAGACGACCCCCGGCTTGCGTTTGAGGACCTCGTACGCGTGAATGCTCGTGGCGATCGCCAGGGAGCAGATCTCCATCTCGTCTGCCACGTTGATGGGGACCCCCAACTCGTGGGCCAACACCAGCAGCTGCTCCGTCACCATGGCGTCCTTCCCCTCCTTATCCATGCGGGGAAAAGCCGCGTCCGCCAAGGCGAGCAGTGCCGTGCGGTAGGCTAGCGTCGTTTCCCCAGCCACCTTCCGCCGATCGTAGAACTGGTGGCGGCACGTGGAGGGCGGCCCGAACACCTTCGCCATCAGGTGTAGTGCGGCCTGGAGCGTAGAGCGGGACGACCTTGCAGCAGATGTGAAGGCTGCAAGCGCGTCGTCGTCAAGCATCGCTGGCAACGCACGCAGGGCAGTGGTGTCGGACCACCCCGACATCTCCTGATGAGCGAGGAACCTTCGTTGGAAGGCTCCCCAGTCGCCCCCATCCGCCTTGAACGCCGACAGCGCGGGCAATCTTTGCTGGAGGACCCGATCGTCGTCGACGTCGGAGAGATTTTCCCGCGCTCCGCTGGAGTTGTGTAAAATGTCGGCTCGGTTGTCAGGCGCAAAATGGAGGGCTCCGGCGCGCGCTGATGACGTGGGCTGCGCTGCGCGGAGGTGTCCGGCCACGTGGCGTCCGTCTTTCCCGCCAATCAATGGCGGCCCCTCAAAAACGGCGGGAACTTCCAGGCTTTCGGCGCGAAGCGCCGTTTGGCGGGATCCCGCCAGCCTCGCTCCTTCCTCCAACCCCGCAGCCGTTTTCCCGCCCGCTGGAACGGAGATCTCGGCCAAGATTGCAGCGGCGGCGAGCAGCAACTCCGCCAACCGGGAGTGTGCGTCTTGGAGGCTGGTGTCGGAGGCAAGCAGAGCGTCGGCCATCACCGCGAGGTGCTGCATCGGCGGCCACTCCTCGTCCTCTCCTCCCGAGGTTGGTGTCCCCGGTACGCCGTCGTCATCCCGACCTCGCTCGTGGGTACGGGTAGTCTTCCTTGTGTCCATACTTCTTGAAGACAGGTTTACTTCTGACGCCAGTTGTAATGTAGTAACTCCACGGGAGACGACTTCACGGGTAACACACTCTTTATTTTATCAAACTTGGTTACAGGTGACTAACACCTACTTTGTATCTCGGGTGACAAACACCCACTTCGCTACTTGGCGACTAACGCCCACTGAGTTACTCGGATGACCCACATCCACTTAGTACTCGGGTGACAAACACCCACTTAGCTACTTGGCGACTAACGCCCACTGAGTTACTCGGATGACCAACATCCTCTTAGCTACTTGGCGACTAACGCCACTGAGCTACTCGGATGACCAACATCCACTTAGTACTCGGGTGACAAACACCCACTTAGCTACTTGGCGACTAACGCCCACTGAGCTACTCGGATGACCAACATCCACTTAGCTACTCGGCGACTAACGCCACTGAGCTACTCGGATGACCAACATCCACTTAGCTACTCGGCGACTAACGCCACTGAGCTACTCGGCTTCACTAGGTCTTCAGCTCCGTCTTCGGGTCTTCAACTGGGTAACTCTCCCCGAGTGCTCTCGCGCGTCCCCCTTTATACCCCACCTGCGGACGTCGCTGCGAGCACCCACTTATTCGACCAATCGCCGGGTGCTGGCTACGATCCTCTTTTCCCACATCTCATCGTGCCTCACCACTCACTCCGCGCCGCCTCGTCATCTGTCACTCCCGGCGCGCGCGTCCACACCACGCCCACAACGCGTGCCCAACCCCGCACCCCGCGCCGCCCCGTGATCCATCACTGTCACAGTCGGCGCACGTCAATACCACCACTACATATGTAGTAGCTACTACCATAATGTAGTAGTATAAGTCGTAGTAGCTACGACTTGTGTGCTACTGGGGCGACTACATATGTAGTAGCTACTACATATACTTGTGTAGCTACTACATATGTAGTAGTATATGTAGTAGCTACTACCATATATAGTAGTAGATGTAGTAGTAGCTACGACTTGTGCGCTACTGGGATAATCTGGCGGCTGCGAGAGCTCCTTGTGCTGACGGAAGTCACCCGGAGCTGAGCGCTTTTAAATCCAAGACGCACTTGATGTGGAACCGCTGCTTTTGTGTGTGTGTGTTTAGTTTGTGTGTGTGTGTGTGTTTAGTTTGTGTGTGTGTGTGTGTTTAGTTTGTGTGTGTTTAGTGTGTCTTTAGTTTGTGTGTGTGTTTAGTTTGTGTGTTTAGTTTGTGTGTTTAGTTGTGTATGTGTTTAGTTGGTGTGTGTTTAGTTTGTGTGTGTGTTTAGTTGTGTGTGTGTTTAGTTTGTGTGTGTTTAGTGTGTCTTTAGTTTGTGTGTGTTTAGTTGTGTGTGTGTTTAGTTTGTGTGTGTTTAGTGTGTCTTTAGTTTGTGTGTGTGTGTTTAGTTGTGTGTGTGTTTAGTTTGTGTGTCTTTAGTTTGTGTGTGTGTTTAGTTGTGTGTGTTTAGTTTGTGTGTGTCTTTAGTTTGTGTGTGTGTTTAGTTGTGTGTGTGTTTAGTTTGTGTGTGTCTTTAGTTTGTGTGTGTGTGTGTTTAGTTTGTGTGTGTGTTTAGTTGTGTGTGTGTTTAGTTTGTGTGTGTTTAGTGTGTCTTTAGTTTGTGTGTGTGTGTTTAGTTGTGTGTGTGTTTAGTTTGTGTGTCTTTAGTTTGTGTGTGTGTTTAGTTGTGTGTGTTTAGTTTGTGTGTGTCTTTAGTTTGTGTGTGTGTTTAGTTGTGTGTGTGTTTAGTTTGTGTGTGTCTTTAGTTTGTGTGTGTGTGTGTTTAGTTTGTGTGTGTGTTTAGTTGTGTATGTGTTTAGTTTGTGTGTGTTTAGTGTGTGTTTAGTTTGTGTGTGTGTGTTTAGTTGTGTGTGTTTAGTTTGTGTGTGTTTAGTGTGTGTTTAGTTTGTGTGTGTGTGTTTAGTTGTGTGTGTGTTTAGTTTGTGTGTGTTTAGTGTGTGTTTAGTTTGTGTGTGTGTGTTTAGTTGTGTGTGTGTGTTTAGTGTGTGTGTATTAAGTGTGTCTTTAGTTTGTGTGTGTGTGTTTAGTTGTGTGTGTGTTTAGTTTGTGTGTGTTTAGTTTGTGTGTGTTTAGTGTGTCTTTAGTTTGTGTGTGTGTTTAGTTGTGTGTGTGTTTAGTTTGTGTGTTTAGTTGTGTATGTGTTTAGTTGGTGTGTGTTTAGTTTGTGTATGTGTTTAGTTGTGTGTGTGTTTAGTTTGTGTGTGTTTAGTGTGTCTTTAGTTTGTGTGTGTGTTTAGTTGTGTGTGTGTTTAGTTTGTGTGTGTCTTTGGTTTGTGTGTGTGTTTAGTTGTGTGTGTGTTTAGTTTGTGTGTATCTTTAGTTTGTGTGTGTGTGTTTAGTTTGTGTGTGTGTTTAGTTGTGTATGTGTTTAGTTTGTGTGTGTTTAGTTTGTGTGTGTTTAGTGTGTGTTTAGTTTGTGTGTGTGTGTTTAGTTGTGTGTGTGTTTAGTTTGTGTGTGTTTAGTGTGTGTTTAGTTTGTGTGTGTGTGTTTAGTTGCGTGTGTGTTTAGTTTGTGTGTGTTTAGTTGTGTGTGTGTGTTTAGTTTGTGTGTGTTTAGTTTGTGTGTGTTTACTTTGTGTGTGTGTATTTAGTTTGTGTGTGTGTTTAGTTTGTGTGTGTGTGTGTTTAGTTTGTGTGTGTGTTTAGTTTGTGTGTGTGTGTTTAGTGTGTGTGTGTTTAGTTTGTGTGTGTGTTTAGTTTGTGTGTGTGTTTAGTTTGTGTGTGTGTTTAGTTTGTGTGTGTGTGTTTAGTTGTGTGTGTGTTTAGTTTGTGTGTGTGTGTTTAGTTGTGTGTGTGTCTAGTTTGTGTGTGTATTTAGTTTGTGTGTGTGTTTAGTTTGTGTGTGTGTGTTTAGTGTGTGTTTAGTTTGTGTGTTTAGTTGTGTATGTGTTTAGTTTGTGTGTGTGTGTTTAGTGTGTGTTTAGTTTGTGTGTGTTTAGTTGTGTATGTGTTTAGTTTGTGTGTGTGTGTTTAGTTTATGTGTGTTTAGTTGTGTATGTGTTTAGTTTGTGTGTGTTTAGTTTGTGTGTGTTTAGTTTGTGTGTGTTTATTTGCGTGTGTTTAGTGTGTGTGTCTTTGGTTTATGTGTGTGTGTGTTTAGTTTGTGTGTTTAGTTTAGTTTGTGTGTGTGTTTAGAGTGTGTCTTTAGTTTGTGTGTGTTTAGTTGTGTATGTGTTTAGTTTGTGTGTGTTTATTTGCGTGTGTTTAGTGTGTGTGTCTTTAGTTTATGTGTGTGTGTGTTTAGTTTGTGTGTTTAGTTTAGTTTGTGTGTGTTTAGTTTGTGTGTGTGTCTAGTTTGTGTGTGTGTTTAGTTTGTGTGTGTGTCTAGTTGTGTGTGTGTGTGTCTAGTTTGTGTGTGTTTAGTTTGTGTGTGTGTTTAGTTTGTGTGTGTTTAGTTTGTGTGTGTGTTTAGTTTGTGTGTGTGTTTAGTTTGTGTGTGTGTCTAGTTTGTGTGTGTGTTTAGTTTGTGTGTGTGTGTGTTTAGTTTGTGTGTGTGTTTAATTTGTGTGTGTTTAGTTTGTGTGTGTTTAGTTGTGTGTGTGTGTTTAGTTTGTGTGTGTGTGTTTAGTTTGTGTGTGTGTGTCTAGTTTGTGTGTGTTTAGTTTGTGTGTGTGTTAAGTTTGTGTGTGTTTAGTTTGTGTGTGTGTGTTTAGTTTGTGTGTGTGTTTAGTTTGTGTGTGTGTTTAGTTTGTGTGTGTGTTTAATTTGTGTGTTTAATTTGTGTGTGTGTTTAGTTTGTGTGTGTCTAGTTTGTGTGTGTGTTTAGTTTGTGTGCTTAGTTTGTGTGTGTCTAGTTTGTGTGTGTGTGTTTAGTTTCTGTGTGTGTCTAGTTTGTGTGTGTGTTTAGTTTGTGTTTAGTTTGTGTGTGTGTTTAGTTTGTGTGTGTGTTTAGTTTGTGTGTGTGTTTAGTTTGTGTGTGTGTGTTTAGTTTGTGTGTGTGTTTAGTTTGTGTGTGTGTTTAGTTTGTGTGTGTGTCTAGTTTGTGTGTGTGTTTAGTTTGTGTGTGTGTGTGTTTAGTTTGTGTGTGTTTAGTTGTGTGTGTGTGTTTAGTTTGTGTGTGTGTGTTCAGTTTGTGTGTGTGTGTGTCTAGTTTGTGTGTGTTTAGTTTGTGTGTGTGTTAAGTTTGTGTGTGTTTAGTTTGTGTGTGTGTGTGTTTAGTTTGTGTGTTTGTTTAGTTTGTGTGTGTGTTTAGTGGTGTGTGTGTTTAGTTTGTGTGTGTTTAGTTTGTGTGTGTGTGTTTAGTTTGTGTGTGTGTTTAGTTTGTGTGTGTTTAGTTTGTGTTTAGTTTGTGTGTGTGTGTGTTTAGTTTGTGTGTATGTTTAATTTGTGTGTGTGTGTTTAATTTGTGTGTGTGTGTTTAATTTGTGTGTGTGTGTTTAATTTGTGTGTGTGTGTTTAATTTGTGTGTGTGTTTAATTTGTGTGTGTGTGTGTTTAATTTGTGTGTGTGTGTTTAAATTGTGTGTGTGTGTTTAGTTTGCTGTCTTTCCCCACGCCCCTCCCCTAAGCCCCGCCACCACCGATGAGCGCAGTTGGCCATGTATGGCGAGTCGCGAAACAAGCCCGAAGTGCACGCACACTACGAAGTGCACGCACACTACGTAGTGCACGCACACTACGTAGTGCACGCACACTACGAAGTGCACGCACACTACGTAGTGCACGCACACTACGTAGTGCACGCACACTACGAAGTGCACGCACACTACGTAGTGCACGCACACTACGTAGTGCACGCACACTACGAAGTGCACGCACACTACGTAGTGCACGCACACTACGAAGTGCACGCACACTACGTAGTGCACGCACACTACGAAGTGCACGCACACTACGTAGTGCACGCACACTACGTAGTGCACGCACACTACGAAGTGCACGCACACTACGAAGTGCACGCACACTACGAAGTGCACGCACACTACGAAGTGCACGCACACTACGAAGTGCACGCACACTACGAAGTGCACGCACACTACGTAGTGCACACACACTACGAAGTGCACGCACACTACGAAGTGCACGCACACTACGAAGTGCACGCACACTACGAAGTGCACGCACACTACGAAGTGCACGCACACTACGAAGTGCACGCACACTACGAAGTGCACGCACACTACGAAGTGCACGCACACTACGAAGTGCACGCACACTACGAAGTGCACGCACACTACGAAGTGCACGCACACTACGTAGTGCACGCACACTACGAAGTGCACACACACTACGAAGTGCACGCACACTACGTAGTGCACGCACACTACGAAGTGCACGCACACTACGAAGTGCACGCACACTACGAAGTGCACGCACACTACGAAGTGCACGCACACTACGTAGTGCACGCACACTACGAAGTGCACGCACACTACGAAGTGCACGCACACTACGAAGTGCACGCACACTACGTAGTGCACGCACACTTCGTAGTGCACACACACTACGTAGTGCACACACACTACGAAGTGCACGCACACTACGAAGTGCACGCACACTACGTAGTGCACGCACACTACGTAGTGCACACACACTACGTAGTGCACGCACACTACGAAGTGCACGCACACTACGAAGTGCACGCACACTACGTAGTGCACGCACACTACGTAGTGCACGCACACTACGAAGTGCACGCACACTACGAAGTGCACGCACACTACGAAGTGCACGCACACTACGAAGTGCAGATTGCTGGTGGATCTCGGGCGAGATGGTGACGACGGCTGGGCGGGGAAGGGGGGGATGGGTGGGGGGGGTCATCCAGCAGTGGACAGATCGTGGCTGATGATGAATGTGTTTGTGTGTGAGCACGCCGAGCTCTTTGCGAGGATTAAAGTGCACGGGCGTTTCGCTCCATGTGCCGGTGCGAATATTGGGGGGGGGGGGAGGTGGGCAGATCCTCCCCCCCACCGATGCTCCCTCACCTCCACCGACGCCCACCCCCCGCCTCAGACCCCCCCCGGCCTCAGACCCCCCCACCTCACCCGCCCGATACCTCCTCCCAATTCCTCAATAGCCCCGCGTCTCCCACGACCTCCGGCCGCACCCCGCCCCCCTCCCCTCAATACCCCCACCTCTCCCCCCAAACGCAACCCCGAATACCCCTTACATCACACCCCGCCCCCCACCCCCCCCGACAAAAAATACAGAAAAAAAACACAATATAGGCGACGTTTCAGGCAAAGGCCCTTCTTCATAGCGCATAGATACCCCGCCCCTCCACTTCCCAGATGTCTCCCTCCACCCTCTTCAGACCGGGCCCCCCCTCCCCCCGCCGCACCCCCCCTCCCCCCGCCGCACCCCCCCCTCCCCCCGTCTCTCCCAGAGTAAACGAGTCTCTAAGTGTTACTTAGCGGGGGGTCGAAATCAGCCCCCCCCCTCTCTCTCTCCCATCCCAGACACCCTCACCACGAGCCCCCAAATGCGTCTGCAGATTAAAGCCTAATCAATTAATGAATTGTGATAAGCGGAAGAGCATCTCGAGCAGAGACTTTCACAGATCGGGGTAATTATCGTTGTTAGGAATGCTGCCGCTGCCGTCATTATTTGGGCGGGTTTAGTAACGACGGGGATTGGCTCCGCGCGCGCCGACTCGCGTGCCAGATAGGACCGGGTGTGATGTTAACTCCCTCGCCAGGTATTCAGGAGGTCGTAGGTTCGATCCCGACACTGACGCCTGCTGCGTATTTGGAGTTTGCGGTGTCTCTCACCCCGCGGTCGCGTGGATTTTTGTTCGGGTCCACCGGTTTTTCTTTCACTACATTTAGAATCAATGTGCGTTTAACGCCTTCGGCTGCCTATAGATTTGCACATCATAAGCCAACAAGAACAATATAGCTCAGTGGGCCTTACCTGGATAAATTAAAAATAGTTTAGTTTAGTTTCGCTTTGTCTGTCCATTACAGCGGCAGCTTCGTCAGCAATAGCATCTTCACGTGATCAATCATCATACACTACAAAATCAGCCGTGATCAATTAACTGCCGGATGAAAGACCTCTTAACATCACCACCACCACCACCGCATACACCTCACGATCCTTGCGATGTAACGATCCAGTCCACAAACCACACACAGCGAGCTGATTTCGCCGCTCCATCTCCTCCGCGGAGGAGCAGTCCTAGTCGGGACGCGTTCCAGTCCTTGGCTTCCACTCCGTTGTCATCCTCCACCCTCCTCCATCAATCGTCCCACTTCTGGCCGTGACGCGCCCTTCCTTGTCCGAGCCCGACTCGCTCCTCTCGACATCGTGGATGATGTCTCCCACACAGCGGCGGAGGGAACGACATCGTCAGCTGTGGTCAGCTGGGGCCCCCCAATATTTGATTTGTAAACGCGCGGTCGCACCTGGGCTATATATGTCGCCACGATATATATAGCCCAATTAAATTACAATAACACGTGGGACGTGAATGAAATGATTAAAAAAATGTAAACCACGTTTTAAAATAAGCTTGTGTAGCGGTTAGCGCTACGCTGCGCCACACACCTGGCGACCCGGGTTCGATTCCAGCTCACGGCCAACACCAATGACGATTATCTGAACCGGTCCTAGGCCTCCCCTAGGTCGACTCAACCTCAAATGAATACCTGGTGCGGTGTGTAAACATCGCCACTGGGGAGACAAAGGCGTTCGGGCGTGGTGCTGGCCACCCACCCCCTCTCATGTGCCGTGCCGGCCTTCATATGTGCTCGCTAACAGCACTTGCTCCAACAATCTGGGAAGGCTATACGGGGGATCTTTGTATTTGTTGTGGGGGGTGCGGGGGGGAGGGGGACACCACTGCATGTCGTGTTGCTCCAGTGGCGTCGTGACGACATCATCGGGTGCAGCAATCGGTCAGTGGGTGCCCTCGATATTTGATTTGTCTCACACGGTCGCGGCTCCGCTTGCCTAAGCACAATCGTCACGCTCACGGTCTCGAACATTTAACGCTGTAGGGGCGCTCCGTTTAAAATGAGCGTTGTTCTTTTACGCTGCTTGTTGACAACAAATCTCACGGTGGTTGTCAAGGTGGGCCCCAGCTCGTAGCTTTGGCCACCAGTGGGGGGGGGGGGGGAGTTGGGGGTTGGCAGGGGGGCTCTGTGTGCAAGCAAGGACACAGCCCCCCACCCCCCGCCACCCCCGCTAGTTAACGCAACTGCGTCGCTCTAAAGTCGACGCTCGGCGATAAACTCCCGACACAATCGCAGCGATCGCAGGCGACGCGGACGTGCGCCTCGCCCGCTCGCCCGCTCGCTCCCGCGCGCGCGCGCGCGAATTCAATCACCGCGCAAATTGGTCCCCCGCGCCTCTCGTCTCACCCACGCGCACCGCGTTCGCGGCGGAGATAAGGTGGAGATAATCTCTCCCCCCCCCCGCCCGCCCGCCCGCCCGCCAGACACCGGTACACTCGCAAGCGTAATTGGTGCTAATTAAGCAACGCGACGGCGGAAGGGCGACGCGGGGGGGGGGGGGACTGATAAGGAGCGGCGCGTGCGGACGAAATTTTAGGAAAAACTGGGGGGTGGGGGGCAGGGTGGGGGGCAAAGTGCACTTCAGTCGCGTCCGTCCAACCGGCACACCACATCCAGTATACGTCTCGCTCGGGCTGTGGTTACCGCAGCGAAGTGTCGCCTCCTCGAGTCGACCAGCGAACGGGGCGACTTTCATTGAGTAACGACGAAGTCCTGGCTGGATTCGATCGGACAAATATACAAAGTCCCCCCCCCCCCCCCCACCGTGTAGCCTTTTAACAGACTGTGGAGGCAAGTGCTGTTAGCGAACACGACACGCGAGGGATGTGGGTGGCCAGCACCACGCCCGGCCGCATTTGTCTCCCCAGTGGCGATGTTTTTGCGCACCGCACCAGGTATTCATTTGAGGCTGAGTCGACCTATGGGAGGCCCAGGACCGGTGCACATATTCGTCACCGATGTTGGCCGTGAGCGGGAATGGAACTCGGTTCGCCAGGTTCGTCGCGCAGCGTAGCGCGCACCGCTCCACCAGGCGTCGTCGGTCTTTAAGGAAGGGAGCCGGAAGTTACCGACGCCTGGAATACCCGAACCCGCCCTGTCCAGCTTTTGGGGGATCGAGGGGGGCTGGGGCGAGTGAATGAGTTCCACCTCCCCCTTCTCCCCATTCCCCTCCCCCCTTCTCCCCTCCCTCTCTTCCCTTTCCGCTGCCCTCTGTCACCGCCGCTCACCCCGGGGCAGTTGATGATAGACCCAGCGGAGCGAAATTCAGCACGCGAGTTGCGTCTCCGCGAATCCATTGCGCGAAACGCAGCCGCGAAAATAAATAAAAACAAATAGATAAACGAATGGATGACCAGCACGGTGGAAGTACGATCTAACACCTTACAGCGTAGGGGAGGGGGAGGGTGAGGTCCTTCATCCAGCAGTGGATTTGACAAAGTCCCCCGACACCCACAAGTATGCGGCCCGTTACCAATTTAGCCAAACCACGACAAGCAGAAATTCGTTGTTGTCCTTGTGGCCTCGCGCTGCTCTGGTTAGGAATTCCCTCCACCTCCCCCCCTTCGTCTCTCCCCTAACCCCTCCACCCAGCACCCCGACCACATTCGCTACGAAAACTTTGTCCGATACACCGCGAGAAACTTTCTCGGAGAAAGTTAGCAACTGCTCTTCAACGTATTTTTGTTTGTGGCTGGCCACACGCACACACACGCGCGCACCATAAAGACAAAGATCCCCCGTATAACCTGAACAGACTTTTGGGGCAAGTGCTGTTAGCGAGCACCTAAGAAGGCCGGCACGGCACACGAGGGGGTGGGTGGCCAGCACCACGCCCGGCCGCCTTTGTCTCCCCACTGGCGATGTACACACATCGCACCAGGTACTCATTTGAGGCTGAATCGACATAGGAGCGATCCAGGTACCGGGTCAAATATTCGTCACTGGCGTTGGCCGTGAACGGGAATCGAACTCGGGTCGCCAGGTTCGTAGCGCAGCGTAGCGCTACCGCTCCCCACTACACGAACACACACACACACGCGCACCACATCCACACACGCGGATGCAGCAGACGCAGAACAGTTGCCAACGACCAGATCGACCGATGGTGGACAGGCTGAACGATTAAACCACAATGCATGATGGAGATGAGAACAATACAATTAGCAGAGGGATTTTATACCAATCTCGGTCGCTAATTTTGTTAAATGTAAATATTATAATACATTTCGTAAACAACAACAACAACAATCGAGCTCGGTTGTAAGTTACAACTTTTTCTCAATTCAAGAGAGTGTTCACGCCTATATATTAACACCTTCAAGAGCGATGTTTCGTTGCTTTCACGGCCGATATAATTCATAATTAGTTTGCTGAGAGTGAAATCGACGAGGTTGGTATCGCGCCAGATTTTTTTTAACGATCACCCTCCAACATCAGACGGAGTCGTCGCGTGTGATTTAATACAATCATCAAAATGCTCCTCGCTTTTCAACGTAACCGGTTTCGCTCAACAGAACTACTGAAACTATCGGCACATTTGCCCACCACGTGACAAAGTAATTAAATTTGATCTGTCGGGTGGCGGAGGGTTATAGCCAACAGCATTCAACTAAAACTAGACTATGTTACTGGTAGGAACCTCCTGGTTACACCAGCCCACAGGGGATTATTGTGTCCGTGCGTCCGTCGTGCATCCAAAAATCTGAGGGGTGGGGCTGGGTGGAGAGGGTGGGGAGGGGCTGGGTGGGGAGGGTGGGGAGGGGCTGGGTGGGGAGGGGAGAGTGGGGAGGGGCTGAGTGGGGAGGGTGGGGCTGGGTGGGGGGTGGGAGGGGTGGGGCTGGGTGGGGAGGGGCTGGTCACCCCGTGGTGCCCTTATAAAACTCAACGTTTAACATACGCCGGCTTGTGCCCGCGCTCACAGTCTGCCATATTTGCGGAATACACCACGTCGCTGTTGACCCTGGCCATTGACCGAGCAACCCGACGTTCCTACCAGCTCCCTCCGCAGGAATGTGTTTTTATTGTACTTGATAAGGCCCACTGAGCCATGTATTGCTCTTTCTCGGAAACGACCTGGCTACCACAAACGATAGCTCAACGAAGTGGCTACTCACGTGGAAATATACAGCAGCCATATCCTCTAAACGCGTGACGTTGATTCTAAATGTAGAGAGAAAAACACGAACAAAAGTTCACACGACCACGGGGAGAAAGACACGCAAACTCAAAATATACAACGGGCGGGATCGAACCCACGACCTCCTTCATACCAGGCGATGTAATTAACATCTCGCCACCGTGGCGTGATGTTAATTAAATCGCCTGGTGTACATTACACGGCACACCTGCATCGCGTTCTGCCACCCGAACGGAACGAACCGTGAATCTCACGAACCTTGTTCAACTCGAGGAACGCGTTAGACTCGTATCCGCTGACGCCTACCAAGCAAGAGCGCCGTTTGTTGCTGGCCCCTTGGCGTTTCGGGGGCTTTGGCTCCGCGCTCAGCTAACGCCGTGAACGGAGCAAATAAACAAAACGACGAGTACACATCTCGGACACACGCCGCCTACTGGGAACACGTGGGTTGGTCTGGGGGGTCTCGTCGCTGTGGGAGCCGGGGTTAGGAGGTTAAGATTAGGGGGCGGGGTGGTGGGGGGGGTGTGGGGAGGGGGGTGGAGGGGGGTGGCGAGCCGAGGGGACTCGAGGGGTCATCGGTTTCCTAGGTGACCCCCTTCCTCCCTCTCCCCCTGCAGCCGACGGTCGCGGGTTATTGACCCCAAAGGGCGGTGAGGTGGGGGGTAGAGGGGGAGCTGATGGGGAGGGGAGGGGGTACAAGGGGATAGAAGGGGGTTGAGGGGGGTCGAGGGGGATAGCCAGAATAAGGTGGGGGGGGGGATATTTCCATGAAAGGATTTTTTTCCCTTCCGGAATCTGCAGCTCTGGAGGAGCTACCGCGGTGCAACGGGGGGGGGGGGGGGGTGCAGGACGCTGCACCGGCCATCCAGGGGTCACCGATTCGATCTCCCGGCGCGGTAGTTGCAAGCAACAGGTGCCCGTCGACTAAAGCCCCCGGTTGCGTGTTGCTGCTTGGTGGTGTTGTTCGTATTGTTAGTTTTTTCGGTAAAGTCACGTAGGTAAAAAATTAAAATTAATAAAAGTAAAATAAAAAAAATCACGATGTTTCGGAGGCAACACAAGCTTCCGTCTTCAGGTGGAACCGTCACAGCACGCTTTCTGTATCAACACGCTTGCTGTATCAAGTAAATTACTTGATGTGTTACTTGATACAGCGAGTGTGCTGTGACGGTTCCACCTGAAGACGGAAGCTTGTGTTGCTTCCGAAACGTCGTGATTTTTATTTTATTTTTTATTTTACTTTTATTAATTTTAATTTTTTGTCTACGTGACTTTACCGAAAAAACTAAGAATACGAATCCTTGCAGTCACGAAAGCTTCAAATCTAGGTGTTGTTCTTGTTGTTGCTGGGCGCTTCGCATTAACAGTCTGAATGATGCCCTTTGACCCGCGCCGTGTTCTCTAATCCACGTGCATCCACCTCGAACTCGCTCTCGATGTAACTCCAAGCATCGTGCGTCTCGCCCGCACGATTCTTGGACCCCGTGCCTTGTACCCCCCCCAGCCCCCCCCCCCCCCGTCTTCGCGAACGATCTTGACAATCACTCTCGAAGTGTGTGGACGAGTCTCAGGATTCATCGGTGCGGGTTGAGTTCACGGGTCTCGGTTCGGGAGGGTTCGTAGCGGTGGCGGCAGCGGGGGGCGGGGGAGTTGCTAAAGGGACGAATCCACAATCAGCTGAAGATTTCACTCGCCACTGATGTTCGCCGTGAGTGCACAGCGCAGCGCGCTAACCGCAGCGCCACCGCTCTCCCCCCCGTCACCTCCATAAAAAGGGATAAAGACGCATCCCTGCAATTTCTTGGACACGCGGCTGCTGGCTAAGACAGCGCCTCCTACGAGACGGAGCTTGAGAGAGAGAGCCCGCGCCCGCGAGGACCGTGGCTGTACCCCCCATCCACGCTGGGCCCGATGTCCTCGTGAGAGTTGGGAGAGTTGCCCACACGGTGCCCCACCACACGTGGTGCCACCACCACCACGCACTGAGCTGGTGGACAGAGACGGGGTGAGGGGGACGGGGGGAAATGGGAAGTTGGGATGGGGGGGATTTAAGAAACTTGCACCATTGTTCCAGCTGTCGGCCTCATAATTACTCGCAATTACGAATCTTCAAACACAAAGAGATTCTCAAACCGAGGGGAGGGGGGGCAGATTGGGGGCTGCGGTGGGGGTCGCTGTGAGTGGGGAGGGGGAGTTGACGTGGCCTGTGCCTCGGGGTGGGGGGGGGTGCAGGAGATGAATGCAAGGTCACACATTTTTTAATCACTATATTTATTACAGGAATGCGCTGCGTGCCTTCTCTCAAACAAGGAAGCTCTTTCACGGAAGGGAAAAGCAGACAAGAAGAAATAAAGTTTCCTGCGGTATAAATTCAAGGTCGATAAATTCCCCCTCCCCCTCCCAATCCCATCCTCCCCTCGAACCCCCCCTACCCCCCTCCCCGCCACCCCCTTCCACACTTTGTTGATTGCCAATCATCAGCGAGCCGCAGCCACTTCTGTCAAGGCGAGGGAGGTTGCCGTCACTTCTATGGAGCAAACTTGCTTCAAAAAGTCACTCCACGTACACCAAACTTCGTCATCAAACAGACATCATCATCGTCGTCGTCAACCACCCATATAGCAAAGACAAAGATCCCCCGTATAGCCTTAACAGACTGTTGGGGCAAGTGCTATTAGCGAGCATCTATGAAGGCCAGAACGGTACACGAGGGGGTGGGTGGCCAGCACTACGCCCGGCCGCCTTTGTCTGCCCAGTGGCGATATTTTTAAGCACCGCACCAGGTTATCGTTTGAGGCCGAGTCGACCTAGGGGAGGCCCAGGACCGGTTTAGATAATCGTCACCGGTGTTGGCCGTGAGCGGGAATCAAACTCGGCTCGCCAGGTTCGTAGCGCAGAGCAGCGCTAACCGCTACACCACCGCTCCCCACATATATAGCAACACACACCACACGCCCATACACACTGAACACACCGCACACAATCACCTCATACACCCGACACCACACACACCCCATACACCACTCATCCCCACACACTACACCACACACTACACTACACACTACACTACACACTCCATCACGCACTACACCACACACTACACTACACCCTACACCACACACTTCACTACACACTACACTACACACTACACTAAACTCTACACTACACACTACACCACACACTACACTACACCACACACTACACCACACACTACACTACACTACACACTACACTACACTACATACTACACTACATACTACACCACACACTACACTACATACGACACTACACACTACACTACACTATACACTACACCACACACTACACTATACACTACACACTACACTATACACTACACACTACACTATACACTACACACTACACTACACACTACACTACACCACACACTACACTACACACTACACCACACACTACACTACACACTACACCACACACTACACTACACACTACACCACACACTACACTACACACTACACCACACACTACACTACACATTACACCACACTACACTATACACTGCACTACACACTACACTACACACTACACCACACACTACACTACACCACACACTACACTACACACTACACTACACACTACACTACACACTACACTACACACTACACTACACCACACACTACACTATACACTACACTACACCACACACTACACACTACACTACACTATACACTACACTACACACTACACCACACACTACACTACACACTACACTACACTCGAGCGAGGCGCTGGAGGAGTCACAAATCGCGCATCGCTCGCGCGGTGTTCAGTGTCAAGAGGAGGAGGATGGAAGTTGAGAGGGGAGGGAGAGAGGGGGGGGGTAGGAGCAGACCCGAAAGCGATCGGCTGCTGTTTGTAGAGGCGAGGTGGTGGTGGTGGGGGGTGGTGGGGGTGGTGGTCGGGGGGGTGGTCGGGGGGGTGGGCGGGGGGAGGGGGTGGAGACTGGTGACAGGGAGCGAGGTGGGGGTCTGCGTGGTGATGGTAGCAGCGACGGCGACAGGGGTAGAGAGGGGGGGGTTAGAGGGATGGCGAAGGGTGTGGGGGTGGGTGCGGGGGAGGGAGGCAATCGGACATACAGGGGAACGCGATGTCCACGGTAGAAAGAAGCGGGTATGGAGACAAATAAAGCTCCACCCACAACAATCGCGCCCTCCCCTCCGCTCTGTCGCCACCACCACCACCACCAGCGCCGCCACCTCCAACCCACCACCAACACCATTTGTCGCGCGGTGCACGGCACGGCGCTTGCGCTACGTTCTAACGCCACTGACCCCCCCCCACCCAACCACCCACCCCACCCACCCCACCCAGACCGTCATTACTGCGCTCGCTCCATCGCGGACAGATTGCGTCACCAAAACACGGACGGAGCAGGGTTAGACAGGGAGGAAGAGAGAGAGGAGGAGGAAGAGAGAGGGGAGGGAGAGCGAGCGAGAGGGAGGGAGGGAGGGGAGAGGCGACGCCACTGTTAGTCAAAGAAGAAGGTGGGAGGTGTGGTGTGTGGTGGTGGGGGGGGACTTCCTCGGAGTAATTGCGACGAGGATCGAGCAGAAGCAGAGAGACACGAGGAGGAGAAAGAGGCCGCGTCTCTCTCGCTCGTTCTCTCTCTTTCTAAATCTCGCGCGCGCGCACGCGAAGAAAGCGTCGCGCAATCCAAGTTTTTTGCGCGCGCGGTTCATTTCGAGACTACATAGCCCCCCTCCATCCACCTCCTCCTCCTCCTTCTTTCCTTCCTTCCTTCCCTCCTTCCCTCCCCCTAAGCTCCCATGGCTGTCCCCGCTCCCCTCGTGCCTCCCTCGTCCGTCATGCACCCTGCGAGCGCTCCCGTGCCCGGCGGGGCCATGTACCGCCAGGAGAGCAAGAGCGAGCAGCCTTTCGGACCCCCATCCCCGGGAGACCACCCGCCGGCGAGCGGCGGCGGTGGCGGCGGCGGTGGAGGTCTCGGCTCTCAACGCAGGCCCGAACACAACAAGGGCTACCCGGTGTCTCCTCCCGTCGAGAACTTGGCCCTCAGAGATCTCTACTGGTCCGAGTCGAAGACCCCGTGCTCTACGCCGTCCCCCTCGGAGTCGGCGTCGCCCGGAGGAGTCGCGTTCCTGCCCGACACCAAACCGCCCGTCTTCTCCGGCTCACCCACCTCGGAGTGTCCGTCTCAAGGTGGTGTTGGTGGTGGTGGCGGTGGCGTTTACATGCCCGACAGCAAACCCGTCTACCTGATGACCGAAGGCGCATCCATGAGTGTGGGCACCGTGGGGGGCGCGCCGATCTTCCGCTCCGCGGGGGTTCCCGGCGGCTCGGAGCAAAAGTCGCCCTTCTCGTCGCACGGCTCCGGTTCCTCGGACGGCTCCCCCGCATCGCTGCTCAGCGGCCTTTATCTGGCACAAGAGCAGCACAAGTCCGCCTACGCGCCCAGCAGCCCGCCCGCGTCTCTACCGCAACAGCAGAGCCTGCAGCAGCAGCAGCAGCAACAGCAGCAGCAACCGCAGTCTCAACCGCAACAGCAGCAGCAGCAACCACCGCAACCGCAATCAGCGCCTCCTCCTCCTCCACCTCCCGATGGCTCAACGCCCATGCCGCCGCACCATCACCACCACCACCACGGCGGCGGCGTTGGCGGCGGTGGTGTTGGCATCGGGAGCGGTCCCTCGCCACTCTCGTCCCGGGGCGTGTACCGGGTCGAGCCGGGGACTAAATCCATGTTCCCCGCGTCACCCGCGGGCGACATTAAGCAGTGCTCGCTCGAAGCTCAGTTCGCAGCAGCAGCAGCAGCCGCTGCTGCTGCTGCAGCTGCCGGTGGCGGTGTTGGTGGTGGAGTCGCTTGCGTGAGCGGCGCGGGTGGCGACAAGAAGGTTGTGTACTGCACTCCGCCGCCGGTGGAGAACACGCCGGCTCACAACGAGTGCCGGCTCGTCGAACTCCACGGCGCCAAAGTGGCGTCGTTCACCGTGCACGGCCAAGAGCTCATCTGCCTGCCGCAGGCGTTCGACCTCTTCCTCAAGCCCCTCGTCGGCGGCCTCCACACGGTCTACACGAAGCTCAAGCGGCTGCACATCGTGCCTGTGGTGTGCAACGTGGAGCAGGTGCGAGTGCTGCGCGGCATGGGAGCCATTCAGCCCGGCGTGAACCGCTGCAAGCTCATCTCGCGGCACGACTTCGAGACGCTCTACACGGACTGCACGAACACGAGGTGAGGGTTGGGGGGGGCACGAGGTAGCGCGGCCTCCTTTCTATCCATCTCCTCCTCCTCCTACTCCTCCAGAGATGAACTACCTCTTCGTTTTTCCTCTTCGCCACCTCTTCCCTCTCCACCTCCTCTTCCCTCTCCTACTGCTCCTCGTCTTCCCCTCTCCTCCCGCCGCTCCCACCGCGTTATCCATCGCCTCGTCCGCAACTTCGTCTCACACAAAGAGCCCCCGTATAGCATCAATAGACTGTTGGGGCAAGCGCTGTTAGCGAGCACCTATGAAAGCCGGAACGGTACACGAGAGGGGGTGGGTGGCCAACACCACACTCGGCCGCCTTTGTCTCCCCAGTGGCGATGTTTGCACACCGCACCAGGTACTCATTTGAGGCTGAGTCGACCTAGGGGAGGCCCAGGACCGGTTCAGATAATCGTTACTGGTGTTGATCGTAAGCGGAAATCGAACTCGGGTCGCTGGGTTCGTAGCGCAGCGCGCTAACCGCTACACCGCCCCCCCCCCACGCATACATTCCTCATTATGCTCGTGTTGCAACTTCTCATCCAACCTCGTCGTTCACCTCGTGAATAGGATTTGTTTGTTTTGTAAGTCAGGGTTTACTGGAAACACAGCCCCCAGTGTCCCCACATCGCCAATCGGCAAGTGACAACATGACTACCGAAGTAGTACTTATTAAGAACTTATGAAGAACTTACTGTATAATGATCCGGGAAGACTTCACAGATTTCACATGAGAAACTACAGAGGACAGGATTCCTGGGGGCAACCGGGACGGGTGGCAACTGGCTGCACCTCCACCAACGCACCATCCCCCCCCCCCCCCCTGCTCTTCACAACACCTCTTTCTCCTGCACCTCTTCCTGCACCTCTTCCTACTTCGCTCCGACACGCCGGTGGTGCGGGTGGGGGTTCGAGGGGGATGTGGATGATGATGATGCCAAGACGGATGGGATCACAAAGTGCTTTGTGCCCGTCAGAGTAATCCTTTACATTCGCAGCATTAATGATGTCAATCACTCCCGCGTCTCGCGGCCGAGCTGCTGCTGCTGCTGCTGTACACGGCTCTCCGCGGTTGTACCGCGTGCTCTTCGGCGAACTGGTCCGACGTTTCGCATCCTCCTCCTCCTCCCTCCCTCCCTCCTACCTCCCTCCTACCTCCTTCAGTTGCTGCAAATGACTCTTCTTTGTTGCCGAAATGTCTCAGTGTCTTTCACGAAGAAGCTACCCACCCACCCAGCGCGGGCGTGCGTGTGTGTGTGCGCACGAAACGTCGGACCATCATGCCGAACAACACGCGTCGGATGGAGAGCGTAGCGAGGGTTGTCGTGTTTGGTTTATCCCAAGGGCGCAGCGTGACCTCTTGCCGTCACTTCTATCAAGATTTGCCCCCCTTGTTCAAACGAATTTTGTTCTGATAACGATGATGGAGAGATGATGGAGGAGGGAGTATAGGAGTTTCACCAATCTTTGCGTGATCCACCAATCCTTTCATTCCAAACGCCGCATCGCACGTGCGCCACGGAGTCCGGCGTAGACGAAGACGATGATGATGATTGGAAGATGGAACTGAATTAAGATATTGTGGGAGAGTCACGGGGGTGAAAGACAGATGGAGGAAACGGGGAGAGTGGAAGACGAGGTCGGGGTGTGGGGTGGGGAGTTGGTTGGGAGGCTGGGTAGAGGGAGTATATGTGTCATCACAACTATATTAGTTCCACACACACACAAAGCTCTCTACGTGATCCACCATCCCTCATCTCCAGCGATCGCTGAATCACGCGGACGCGCGGGCGGGCAGTCGCCACGGCCGCCGCTGCGCTCGCTCGGATGAGAGATCGCGAATTTTGTGAGTGGAGCGATCATCTGTGTCTCGAGATGAGATGATGAGTTGAAGAGGATTTAAAGTGTTCGATGATAGACGAGGAGGAGGTGAAGGAGGAGGAGGTTGAGGAGCGATGGAAGATAACAGCATAATGTAGCCGCGTGTTGTTGTACTCATATCTCTCATGAAGAAATGATAACACTATAATAATGATGACAATTATAATGGGAGATGTGGGGTGGAATCGCGACGCGGTGATTCTACCCCAAGCGGTCTCTCACTGCACGCCGTGAAAGTTTCAGTTTTCACGACAACCCCGGGAGCTCTCTGTCTCTCTCTCTCTCTCACGCGCTCTCTGGGAGAGTTGTACCGCGTGTCGCTCGGCATGAGGTCCGACGTTTCGCTCCCGCCGCGCGGCCGGCACTTACGGTACGAGAAACGAACGAAACGAAATCTATGACGTTTTCAGTTGGCCAAGTATCCTAAATTGAGTTCCTGAAAGAACTCACCTGCTGTAGAAAACTCGCACACCATGCGCTTGCTTGCGAAACGTCGGACAACCGCGTCGAACAACACGGGAATTCAATTGATGCCCGCGGGCGGAAGCTCGCCAGCGCGTGCTGATGCGAAACGTCGGACGATCGTGCTGGAGAGTTGGTTCCAGACCCCAAACCGCGGTTTCTTCTCAGTGGCCTGCAATGTTTCGGAGCCCTCTCTCTCTCTTTAGTCTCTCGGCTACACTCGGGCGGAAACGCGCGACTTTGACGCGTTATTTGAGCGTAAAGAAAGGCCGCACGCTCCCTGGGCGTTCGCGCGTGTCCCCGTTGGATGTTTGCGCGTCCATCGCCAAAGTCCGCAAGACGCATGACTCCCGTGTCGTCTCGTGCCTCCTCCATTTGTCGAACACGACAACTCGAAGACTCCCCCCTCCCACCCCCCCCGCCATCTCTATCTGTCCATCTGTCGCCTTTCACCGATTAAAGTTCGGTTGGCTACGTACGGCGCAAAGGAAGTTCAGCGGATATAACAATAGGGGTTTACCCTTTCTGGCAATAAAGCAGGCGTTCAGATTTACATACACCAAACAGAAACCAGTGTTTTGTTTCTCAAGGAATTATGTATGCATGAACCACACAAGGCGGTTGTGGTGAACAGCGAACAAACAAATAACAATCTCTGATAAATCGTCTTTGGGTCTTTCGGTAAAGCCACGTAGTGAGAAAAAAGAATAAATACGAATTATAATTTTTTATTATTTTTTCTATCTACGTGGCTTTACCAAAATACCCAAAGAATATGAATTCCTGCAGTCACGAAAGCTTTAAGTCATGTTCTGATGAATATATGGCGTTGTCTTCGAAACTGATTGGTCCACACCGGAGACAGCTTTCTCTTGAGCCTCGTCTCAAAGTGTTCGACCACAGAACGCCAAAAGGCGAGCGGCGAGCGGCGAGCGGCGTGCAAACAAAGTTGGACAGGCACCGGACTGTAAAACTACCTTAAGCCCCCGGTGTCTGCCCGTAATTATCGGCACCCACTGGAGACCCCCGTCCCGTTGAATAGCCGCGCGCGCGCGTGGCACGCCGAGGTGACGGGCGCGTTGCGTCGCGCGGCGCTTGAACGGCGTCTTAACGGGTCACGCGCGCGCGCGCACGCGTGAGTAACAGATACGCAAGATACGCGTAAGATGTATCTATATGTGTGCGTGTGTGATATATACATACAACGTCATCATCAGCCGTGATCGATCCGCTGCTGGATGAAGGCCTTCCCAAGCCGCCATCGTCTCAGAGTCACGGATCCGCGACCGAACAATCCATGCAGTGCTTGCCTTTGACGCAAAGCTGATTTAATCGCTCCATCTCCCAGGTGACGGCTTTTCTCGGACGCGTTCAGTAGCAAATTTGCTAATCAACAAGACAAAAGATCCTCCGTATAGCCTTAAACAACTTTTAGGGCAGGTGTTGTTCGCGAGCACTGATGAAGGCCGGCACGATACACGAGGGGGTGGGTGGCCAGCACCACGCCTGACCGCCTTTGTCTCCCCAGTGGCGATGTCTACACACCACACCAGGTACTCATCTGAGGCCGAGTCGACCTAGGGGAAGCCCGAGACCGGTTCAGATAATCGTCACTGGTGATGACCGTGAGCGGGAATTAAACTCGGGTCGCACGCACGGCACTCGCGCGCACTCACGCGCATGTATCGACAACATCGACAATCAATAAAACCGGAACTACTTCGACTCTTGGAAGTGTTCAAGTCCCGGTTCAAATCCTGCCCCTGTCCCCTCTGCTCGTGACTCTCTCCGTGTCCGTGAAGTGTCGTGGCCCGGACCTTCACCCTGCGCTGGAAACTACTAGTTCTCGACCGGTGTTTAAATAAAACAATCGGGGAAGAGATTTTTAAATGTAATTGTTCCGAGACCCACCCCACGGTGTGAAGTCCAGTCTCCAACTCTTAACGAAACCCACTCCATCTCTCTCTCTGACCTTTCTAATGTACGTGCTACGAAGTAGGGCCATTGCCCGAAACGTCGCCTGTTTTGCGTTGACGAGCGCGCTTGTGTTTAGTTGTCTCGCAAATCCAGTCGTTTCCCCACTTGCAACGATGCCGCTAGCAAATTGCTTCCTCTTGTCGGAGTCTCGACACGAGTGAAGCAATCACCCGCAATCATCATCATCATCATCGCCACTTACTGTGCTTCGTCAGTTCACGCGCCACGCCGCGCCAGTCCGGTTGGTGAATTGTTTGACCATACTTCGCCACTCTGGTCATTGCGAGTTGGTGACAGGCCGATGTTTCGAGTGGGGAAACCAGCGCGCGGCGGGGATTAGAAGGGGGGGGGAGTATTGCGGTTGAGCCGGGGGAGGAAGGGTTACCGGTTCAGATCTCACTCGCCACTGATGTTCGCCGTGCGTGGCCCCGGATTCGAACGCAGCTCTCCCACCTCTGCTCCCCACCCCCACCCCCCTTCCTCCCCGCCGGGTTCGTGGCGCAGCGTGCTCGCCGCTGCATCATCACCTCGACCTCTGTGCGCGTGTGTATCTCTCCTTGGGGAGCGGTGGTGTTGTGGTTAGCGCACTGCACACCACGAACCCCGGCCGAAACCAGAGTTCGACTCCCGCTCACGACTCTACAACGGCGGCGAACGTTTTTGTTCTCTACTTAGGTCGACTCAGCCTTGAGTGCGGGGTCTATTATAATTACACATCGGCAACTTGGGGAGACAACAGCGTGTTGCTCCCGCCGCCCCCACCACCCGACCCTTGTGTTCCGTTATCGGCCTCCACGATCGGCGCTAAATCAGCAGCACAGCACTTGCCCGCAGCAGTCAGCTCGAGGCTGCTGTACGGGGGATCTTACCCGTCCCTCCCGGAGTGTTTGTACAGAGGGCGCTGAGTTGGGGGATTCATTGCCCTGGATGTCCGCCCAATTGACTCGCGCTCGCGATGGAGTTTGTCTATGCACGTGCCACTTGCTGCTGCTGCTACACGCGAGGACATGAATGCAACATCACCCGCAAAACACACTGAACGATAACACACAATAGCGGTACAATAGTCCGTTCGTTTGCCGAGGGCGCGACCCCACGGAGTCTCGAGATTGGCACGTTCTGTTTTACGTGACAAAGCCTTTGCTACTAATTGGCTGTGTCGGGTGGTGGCGGCGGGTTTAACGACACGTTCATATTTTACGCGATCTAATCCAAAACACATTTATTATGGAGCGTTTTAACTTCGTGGGGTGGTGGCAGGATGGGGGGGGGGGGGTTATCTGACAAAGTGTCCGCACAGGATGGGTCCAGCAGACCCCGCGTTGCTTCCGTGTAGCCGTCGACCTACGTGCATTGATTAAAGTCGCGCAAATTCACGTGTAGGTAGGGACCGACTCCGAATGGGGGGGGGGGGGGGGAGGGGGGGGGTGACTCCGAATGGGCAATCACTTTACTCACGACGACGACCTTCTCAAGAAAGAAGACAAACGCAGAGCCACCTGCAATGTCCCCGACTCTCGCCTTTAATTTAAGAAGGCGATGGGACGTGGCTGTCCAAAGAAGGCGATGTAACGTGGTTGCGTGAAGCTTCAACGATTCGTAAGAACGATGAATCGTCAGCAGTCAACGATACGGGGGGGGGGGGGTGAGTCGGCTGAGGCGCGCGGTGGAGATTATTTAAAACGCAGGGATTTTTTTTGTTTGTAATCGCGAAATGACCACAGCTGCTGTTGGGGGAAGGGCCTTCATCCAGCGGTGGATTGAACATGGCTACCGCTGCTGCTGATGATGATGATAATGCTGCTGATGATTATAAAAGAATGTTCAAACAATGCGTAATTTTCAGAAGTTCCCTGGGCAATGAACACGATAATGATTGATGGAGAGACATTCTTAGTAAGGATTATTGTTATTACTTATATGGGACTATTTTATTTGAGATTATCTTTGGCATGTGAGTCTGACTTCTTGCCTTCCCCCATCATCTACCACCCCGGCTTGGAACTCACCGAATTGTCATGCACTATGAAGAAGGACCATGGCCCGAAACGTCACCGATTAACTACTCTAGCAGTTTGTTCTATTGCTGTAGTTGGCCCACCTGATGATGATTGCTTGTGTTGCGATCGAAACGTCGTGATCTATTATTTTTTTACCTCCGTGACTTTACCGAAAGAACCAATGAGTATGGATTCCTGCAGTCACGAAAGCTTCAAATCTATATATTTTTTATTTTTGTCTATGAACGCCACTCAACGGGGTCGTTGTTGACGAACGCGTGGAGTGTTGTTGTTGACTTTGCTTGTGTAACCACTGCCAACGCAGCAGCCGCAGCCGCAGCAGCAACGGACTTGGACATCGGCGGTGTCTGTTCACGGTATTTGTTAGCCGGGTTTATGTTGGCGGTGTTTTAAGTGGCGGGGTTTGTTTCTCCGCGTGTTCGCTGGGCGATATTTGCAGCGGGCGGCTGTTGCCAGCGCGCTGCCGCTTGCACCTGCGGTGTGTTCGATTGTCGCTTCTATAACTGACGGTGTGTTCGATTGGCGTGTCTATAACCGGCGGTGTGTTCCATTGATGCCTCGATAACTGGTGGTGTGATCGATTGGCGCTTCTTTAACCGGCGGTGTGTACCACTGATGCTTCTATAACCAGCGGAGTGTTCGATTGGCACCTCTATAACCGTGGCGGTGGCTCTCGCTGGCAATGGTCTCTTCACCGCGTTTCGTGTTTTTGTTGTTACTGTTGGCGGCGTTTGCGTTGCCCGCGGAACTTTGAGCGAGCTCCACGGAATCAGAATCTTTATTTAGCCCGGAGGAATCCGATGAGCTGTGAGGCTCTTCGTCGCAGATGTCCAGCTAGACGTCAGGGTACCGCCAGCTCATTGCGAGATACATCCAACATCCCCCCTAACTCCACCCCCTTCAATTCCCACCAACCCCCCCCCCCCCGCAAACTCTCCACCCTCTATGACCCCCACCACCCCCGATTGTGCCCCCGTACCCTTCCTCCTCTGCGCGCGACCGCCCCAGTCACCAGCGCCGAGTGACCCCGCCGTGTATTGACCCAGGGGGAGCATCGTTGAGCCTCAGGGCTGCTCTTGAAGTGGGTCCTGCTCCATTCATGATATTTGGCCCGATTCCATCACGAGCACGTGGCTTGACCTTCGGTGGTGGGAGGAATCCCGGGCGGAGAACCCGCGGGGGGGGGGGGAATAGCTCACCACGCCCACGTGCCAGGGGTTGTAACACCGCACGCCGGCTGGCACTCATCGGCTTAACGAACCCACTTGCTGTACTGCTCGGGCAGGGGTGGCCAACATGTCATAGACCAAGAGCCCAAACGTACCCCATGAGTTCTGCAAAGAATCAAGTGTGTGTATATATATATGTGTGTGTGTGCATATATATTGACAGTTATCGGCACAGCACGGGAGACATTAGTTATTCTTTGCTGCTACTTGTGATAGTAGCGCGTTCTGCGTTCTGCCCCTTCGATAGAGACGCACGTGGTGGATTAAAGAGTCGCATGCGGCTCGGGAGAGACGCCACAGTTGACCACCGCTGCGATGGGGTTTGGTTGTATCACAACATCTCTGCGTGATCCACCGACCCTTGCCGCCAAAGCGCTTGATCACACACATGTACCGCCACAACCAGCACCAACACACAGCCACTCAGGCCGGATCCGCAACCCGAGCGATCCGTTGCGGCTCCAAAACTCGCTCTCGAAATCGCATGCAGCCTGCTTTGTCCACATCTGAGCGAGTAGTTGTGCAACAGGGGAACCACGCGGCGCATTCAGGATTCTTGACGACCCATCACAGCGCGTGAGAGCACGGCACACGATGACGAAACGCGTCGCTACAAATTGCCGAGGTTGCACAAGCGCTCGCAACCGGTTGCACGAGACATCCACGTATCAAGTGTTGCACGCAACCAAGTTGCGCAACTGGGCCTGTAACAGTTGGTATTAGCCCACATTGATGACAGCAAATTGACTGTCAACCATACTTGCAACTCGTTGCACGCGGTCCATTGGGAGTTGTTTGACGATACCTCGCCACGCCGGTCGATGTGCCAGAATCGGGGAATTGAATCGCTGCATCACCGGTCCGCGTGTCGGGACAGTAAGCAGGCTTGGGGTCAACACATTGCCAGGGATGGTGATAATGATGATCATGGAGACGATTATGATGAGAATGAAGATGATTATGAAGATGATTATGATGATGATTATGATGATGATGAAGATGATGAAGATGATTTGATGATGAAGATGATTATGATGATGAAGATGATGAAGATGATTATGATGATGATTACGATGATGATTACGATGATGATAGCCGATGGACGAGATTGACGAGGGACTGGCAGCCGACGGGACAGGGACACGAGAGTTACGACCACCGTGGAGACGGAGCGATGAGATGAGGAGCGAGATGGATCGTGGCGGCATCGCTGGATCGTGGGGGATGGCAACGTCACTTGGGAGGCCTTCGTCCAGCAGTCGATAGCTCCTGGCAGACGATGACGACGACGATGACGACGATGATGATAATGCTGATGACACGGGGATCTCCTCCTCCACCTCCTGTGCTCCATCAACGCCATCCTCCGAATCTGCTTCATTATTCTCCATCCCATCCTCATCCTAATCACGGCCATCGTCATCATCATCAGCCTCATCCTCCGTATCACCACCACCACCACTATCATCATCATCAGTCTCATGCTCCCTATCAACACCACCATCATCATCAGTCTCATCCACCGTATCAACATCACCATCATCATCATCAGTCTCATCCACCGTATCAACATCACCATCATCATCATCAGTCTCATCCACCGTATCCCCTTCGTTGTCATCATCATCAGCCTCATCCTTTCTATCAACACCACCATCGTCAGCATCATTATCAGCCTCATTCTCCCTATCAACACCACCATCATTATCATCATCAGTCTCATCCTCCATACCAACACCACCACCACCACCATCATCATCAGCCTCATCCCCCGTACCAACACCACCATCATTATCATCATCAGTCTCATCCTCCAAATCAACACCACCACCACCATCATCATCAGCCTCATCCCCCGTACCAACACCACCACCATCATCATCAGTCTCATCCACCGTATCAACATCACCATCATCATCATCAGTCTCATCCAACGTATCACCATCATCATCATCATCAGCCTCATCGCCCCTACCAACACCACCATCATCATCAGTCTCATCCAACGTATCACCTTCATCATCATCATCATCAGCCTCATCCCCCCTACCAACACCACCATCGTCAGCATCATTTCCCCGCTTCTGCCCCTCCTCCACCCCGAGTCGGGCGTGAGAGGAGGGAGATCCGCTCCCCGGGCATCACGATCTGCGCCGTTCGCCTCTCTGTGAATACGCAACGCGAGCGCCTTCATTACCACTTAATTAGAATTTGTTCAAAGTCATCACAGTGCGCCGATGTGCGAGGGCGGGGGTGATGGGGACAGTGGGGGGGTGGGGGTCGTGAAGTGCTATGAGAGTGAGAGGAGTCGTGGCGCAGCGGTGAGCGTCACACTCCAACCACCCCCCCCCCCCCGCGGCGACCTGGGTTCAATTCCAACTAACGACCCAATAACAAGTGGCGAATGTCTAAATCAAAATAAAAAAAACAGGCCTGGGCCTCCCCTAGATTGACTCAGCCTTGAAATGAGTACCTGGCGTGCTCACTGGGTATTCCTCAGAGCTGGGGAGACAAAGGGGGCCGGGCGTGGTGCTGGCCACCCACCACCCACTCTTCCGCATGCCGCAACGGCCTTCATAGCTGCTCGCTGAACAAAAAGCACTTACCCAAAGAGCCTATGAATGCCTCTACGGGGGATCTTTGTCTTTGTGCAGTCGCATCCGCACCTCCGATCGTCAGCGATTGACCAGTGTGGTGAAGTATGGTCAAGCAAATCCCCGTCACCGATGGGGGTCGGGGAGGCCTTCATCCAGCGGCGGATTGACAACTGTCTCTGATATTTTTTACTGGCAAATGAGGTTCCAATGGTGTAAATGCTTTACCCCGAGCTCTCATACTCTGTTGGTGCATTGTCTTTGAGTTGTGCGCCTTTTGGCGTCATCTGGTCCAACACCATGTGAAACTAGGCTCTAAGGAAAGCTGTCTCGGGTGTGGACCAATCAATTTCAAGGACAGTGCATACATTATCAGAGTTGTGTTTTTTGTTTGCATTATGACTGCAGGTATTGTGGTCTATGCAAACATGACTCCTTGTAAAAAAGGTGTCAGTTTTGTTGCCAGATAGAAGGGTAAAAAACCAATTATCAACTGTCTCTGAGTTATTGCTCTTTAGCCTGCAAGCGCATCCGTGTTGCGCGTACCGTCTTGTAGCGGCTTCGGGAGTGTAACCATCAGCGCTGTAAAGACAAAGTTGGCCGGGAGTGGTGCTGACCACGCAACCCTAATCATAGGTGCTCGCTACCGCAGGTACTTGCGCCAACAGTCTATGGAGGCTACACGGGGGATCTTTGTCTTTTGCTTTATTTGAAGTTCTAAGGTGGGAGTGGGGGAGGGGGGACGGACAAAGTTACCTATGATTAGAAGACCACTATCACGATCACCGATATCTCGACTGGTATCAACTATCACCACCACCAGAATCATTATTACCACCACCATGATCGCTATCACTACCACCACCACAATCATCATCATCACCACCACAACCATAACAGCGATCACAGCCATCAACACCAACCTCCATCACTCCAGTCAAACGCGTTCCGCCTACAGATACAGAGTGGCACAGATAATTATATTTAACTATCGATAACTATTTTTTTTTAGCAGCTAAGGCCCACTGAGCTATTTCGCTCTTCTTTCATAAGCAACGTCACCACAAATGATAGCTCAACGAAGTGGCTTATCGCGTCTAATTTTTTTGACAGCCAAATACTCTAAACGCACGTTGATTCTATTCAAACTACAAATCTACAGCAGGTGTCAGGATCTGAATCCAACCCTCGACCTCCTGTACACCAGGCGAGGTAGTTAACATCTCCTAGCCACCGTGATGATGAGAGAGAGACACGCAAACTCCATATATACAGCAGGCGTCAGGGTCTGGATCGAACCCACGACCTCCTGTATACCAGGCGAGGTAGTTAACATCTCGCCACTGTGGCGGGTTCCCCACGTATTGCTGCCGCTGTGGTTGTTGTTGTGGTGGATTGTTGTTGTTGTTGTTGTGGCTGCTGCTGCTGCTGGTGTTGTTGTTGTTTAGCGCAGCGGCTGTTTTAACACCGCCTTAATTCGGTGTCACAACGTGCAACGCCCAATTGAAATGACAAACAAATTACACCTCACAGCTCGGGAGCGCCCGCAGTCAGAACATAAAGACAAAGACAAAGACCCCCCGTATAGCCTTAGCAGGCTTTAGGGGCAAGTGCTGTTAGCGAGCACCTATGAAGGCCGGCACGGCACACGAGGGGGTGGGTGAAAAACATGACGCTCGACCGCCTTTGTATCCCCAGCGGCGATGTTTACACATCGCACCAGGTACTCATTTGAGGCTGAGTCGACCTAGGGGAGGCCCAGGACAGGTTAAGATAATTGTCACCGGTGTTGGCCGTGAGCGGAAATCGAACCCGGGTCACCAGGTTCGTAGCGCAGCGCGCTAACCGCTACACCACCGCTCCCCACACACACGCACACACACGCACACACACGCACACACACGCACACACACACGCACACACACGCACACACACGCACACGGACGCACACACACGCACATACACACGCACACACATACGCACACACACGCACACGGACGCACACACACACACACACGCACACACGCACACACATACGCACACACACGCACACACATACGCACACACACGCACACGGACGCACACATATTAACGCAAACACACACGCACAGGCACGTACACACAAACGCAAAGATCCCCCGTATAGCCTTAACAGGCTGTTGGGGCAAGTGCTGTTAGCGAGTAGCACCTATGAAAGCCGACACTGTGGCACACGAAGGGGTTGGGTGGCCACACACACACATACACGCGCACACTCAACTAGAAGCGGAGAATGCAAACGAATTTGGGAGCGAAAGAGACAGGGAAAAAAAAAATAATCCGTGCTGAAAAAATAATTAGGATTTAATTCGATTGGGAATTATTAGAGAGAAATGTCAGACGCGTCGAATATTGCTCTCAAAACGCAGAGAAGGGAGCGAGAGAGAGAGTGTGAGAGATAAGAGGGAGATAAGAGAGAGAGGGGAGAGAGAGAGTTTTTTTTTGCAGGTGACATGTGCTGCTTATTGCTGATGGGCCGAGAGCGCAATTAACAACTCTTGAAAGGTGATGCCGCCGGTCTGACTGCGTCACGTTTCTCTATGACAACAACAGGGAGGAGGAGAAGGAGGAGGAGGTTTGCGTGATCCAACTTATTTCTTTATTTTACTCGCGCGCCCCGGGTTCGACGAGCCGATGACGCTCGGCGAGGCGACGGCGCGAAACGTCGGAATTTTTTAAATTTATTTTGGGCAGAGTAATGTTGATTGCGCGTCGGCGCGCCGTGGATTGCGTTCACGAGTCGGCTAAACGCACCAAATGAGCAAACTGACGGGCGTGCCTGAGAACAACGCTCACGGTGGGCTACGCACGGGTGCGAACCAAGTAACGACGGACACACGCGCGCGCGCATATACGTAGAGGTAGTGCAGATCTTGGGCAGTTCTTGGGTGGCGCCGGCTAACCGTCCGGCTGCTGCTGCCGCTGCTGCTGATGTAGCTGCGGTAGCTTTGCGATGTTCCACGGGTGACTTCTACGTCTAACCGTTAAACAATGTTGGTGCAGGTGGTATGATGAGTCGAGGTTGTTGTTCCCGTGTGTGTGTGTGTGCGAAAGACGACCGGGCGTGGTGCCGCCCACACTCCCCCCCCCCCGACTCGTGTTCCGTGCCAGCCTTCGTAGGTGCTCGCTAACAGCACTTGACCCTACAGTCTGTTACAGGCTATACGGGGGGTCTTTGTCTTTGTGGATCTCGGGCAGGTCACCAATTGGAACGTTGCGAGTTCAAAATCCTAGTTTGCGGGGCGGAGGGGAGAGGGATTGAGGGGGGTTGACTCAGCCTATCATCTCTCCCCCGGGGTCTATAAAACGAATTTCCCCCTCGTGGGTTAGTCAACAGTTCTTGCCCTATGAATAGGCGCCCACACTCGCCATAGGAACGTGGAATTCCCACCAACGGCGTAGGGCTGAAAACAGGGAATGAACACCGCCTCTATGCTCGCCTGAGCAATACATCAATTCGACTTCTGTTCTTTGTTGGTGGTGATCGTCAGCGCGGATTAGTCGGGGCGATGTTTGTGCGTGTGTCACGTGCATATGCCATGCTGTGGGGAGCGGTGGGGGAGCGGTCAGCGCACTGCGCTACGAAAACCGATCACGGTCTCCTGGGCCTCCCCTAGGTCGACTCAGCCTCAAACGAGTACCGGCTGCGGTAGGTAAACATCGCCACAAGGGAGACAAAGGCGGTTGGGCGTGGTGCTGGCCACCCACCCACCCCCTCGTGTGCTGTTCCGTCCTTCATAGGTGCTTGGGAACAGCACTTGCCCCAACAGTCTGTTCAAGGCGACACGTCTTTGTTGCATGTCATGTATATGTCAAACTCTTTGGTTCTCTTGGTAAAGTCACGTAGGTATAAAAGAAAATAAATCACGACGTTTCGGGCGCAACACAAGCTGGGTCAGCGTGGTCTGCTGCTGATGCAGACTGTTTCAAAAGGTTTTTCAGCAGACCACGCTTTCCCACCTGATGACGGACGCTTGTGTTGCGCCCGAAACGTCGTGGTTTATTTTCCTTTAAACCTATGCAGTCACGAAAGCTTCAAATCATGTGACATGTCCGTCCCGTGACCTCCCGCCAGCAGCGAGCCGTCGATGCTTCATTCACGCGATGGCCTCGAAAGTGCACCTAGCCTGGCACAGGCGCTGTGCCACGATGTCACGGCTAAATGGGGGTTCTCGACATCTGAACCAGGTTTTGGGTTTCGCCAAGGTTTACTCGGCAGCCTCGATGTTGTCGCTCGCCTTCAACACTTTCCCCCAAATAGTCAATGTCGGCTATACGGGGAATCTTTGTGTCTGTGCGCGACTTAGATTCGCATTGGCATCGACACGCGTTAGCGCACGTGCGAGTGGATACGATCAGAGCAACGAGCGCCATGGCGCTTGTGCCAGGCTAGGTGCGCTTTGATTCCTTAAGCAATGCACGCTACCGCGAGCACGTGTTCAAACAGAAACCGACGTGCGCGCAAAATTAAACGCGTGCTCTCAAACGCATTGCTGGTGCCGAAACAATGGAAACTGTCGTGGTTGCACACGTGACAGCTTCATGCATTCGGCTGTGTCGGGTGGAGAAGGGGTATACGGCACACATTGGCATTGTTCTCACGCGATCTCACAACAACAATTATGAATCGTACGACTCACGTACACGCGATCGCGCACTTACACAAAGATAAAGACGCCCCGTATAGCCTGCACAGACTGTTGAGGCAAGTGATTTTATTCGAGCACCTATGAAGGCCGGCACGGCGCACGAGGGGGTGGGTGGTCAGCACCACGCCCGGTCGCCTTTGTGTCCCTAGTAGCGATGTTTACACATCGCATCAGGTACTCATTTGAGGCTGAGTCGACCTAGGGGAGGCCCATGACCGGTTCAGATAATCCTCACCGCTATTGGCCGAGGGCGGAAATCCAACTCGGGTCGCCGGGTTGGTAGCGCAGCGCGCTAACCGCTACACCACCGCTCCCCCACATACACACACACATCGAGACACACACACACACATATACACACACACACTCCTATAAACAAACATACACGCACAGACAGACGCATATAGACAAAGATCCCCCTGAAAGGATTAATTTACTTTCGGGGCAAGTGCTGTTGGCGAACACCAACGGAGTCCCGCACGGCGCGCGAGCCGGTTGGGTGGTCAGACCGCGTCTGTCTCCCCAGTGGCGATGTTCACTACACACCGCACCAGCTACTCATTTGAGGCGAGAATCGATCTCGAGGAGGCCCAGGACCGGTTCAGAGATAATCGTCATCGGTGTCGGCCGTGAGCGGGAATCGAACTCGGGTGGCCAGGTTCCATAGCGCTAACCGCTGCACTACCGCTCCACATGAGATACCACACACAGAGACAGCACACACAGAGCGCACACATACCGACAGCACACACACAGCACACACACAGCACACACAGCACACACAGCACACACAGAGCGCACACACAGCACATGAATGCGCACGCGCACAGACGCTCACACACGCGCGCGAGCACCATTAGCTCGCCCGTGCCCGGGTTGGAACTCGTGCTGATGGGTACCAAGGCGTCGTCACGGGCTCCAGGCACCGCGCGCAAGACGAGGAGGAGGAGGAGGCGATGACGGTGACGCGGAATGCGACTCCTGCATCGCGCGCTTCCCCATCACGCCGGGGGGTCCGCAGTGCCCGGCGTTAGTCTACGCGTGTGTGTGTGTGCGTGTGTGCGTGTGTGTGCGTGTGTGCGTGTACGTGTGTGTGCGTGTGTGTGCGTGTGTGCGTGTGTGTGTGCGTGTGTGTGCGTGAGTGTGCGTGTGTGTGCATGCGTGAGTGTGTGTGCGTGAGCGTGTGTGTGCGTGTGCATGTGTGTGAGTGTGCGTGTGTGCGTGCATGTGTGTGCGTGCATGTGTGTGCGTGCGTGTGTGCGAGTGTGTGTGCGAGTGTGTGCGTGCGTGAGTGTGCGTGCGTGTGCGTGCGTGTGCCGTGTCGATCTCCACAGGTGCTCGCTGATAGCACTTGCCCTAAACGTCTGTTAAGGCTACATGGGGGACCCCTTTGGCGGCCGGGCGTGGTGCTTGCCACCCCCCTCCTCCCCCCTTGTGTGCGGTTCCGGCCTTCATAGGTGCCACTCGATAACAGCGCTTGCCCCAACAGTCTGATGAAGGCTATAGGGCGGGGTGGGGGGTAACTGTATTTGTGTGCGTGCGTGCGTGCGTGAGCGAGTGTGAGTCTGGGGAGCGGTAAGTCAACCGCGACGAAACCCGGCGCCCCAAAGTTAAATTCTCGCTCATGACCAATACAGAGCGGGGCAAATTTGAACCCGTCCCAGGAGCGGTGTGTGAAGTGGTGTGTTACGTGGGTGACTGTGCCTGTGGCTGTGTGTGTGTGTTGTTTTTGGGGGTATGCTGCGTATTGTGTGTGTGTGTGTGAGTGCGGCGTGTGTGGGACTGGGGTATCATCTCACGCTGAAGAGCGCGCGTGTGTTTGTCGGGCAAACCTGGCGAACAACCAACGCCCGGCCGTCTTTGTCTCTAAATTTCCGATTTAAACTCCCAACACCGCCTGCTCATTTAAGGCGGAGCAGACCTAGGCGCAGCGCCTCGCGCTGGTTCAGAAACCACTCAGCCGGGTGTGCCCGGGTCCTGCGACACGGAATATTTATTTGCGCCCGGCACACCGCATCCAGTATACACGGAGCCACAGGTGTGGCTACTAGTTGCGTGTCTCTGCTCGAGTCTCTCTAAAAAGCAATCCCGTTAAAAAAAACCCATTCAATATAATATTGAGTGAGAAATTAAATGAAGATTGTTGTTGCATCGTCGCGGGCACCTTGAGCGATAGCGACGGTAGCGGATTCATCCACCAGTGGATTGATCTGCTGCTGCTGATGATGATGTTGGGGAATTATCCGAGGTTATGTCAACAATAGTAACCTCACCTCCTCCACCGTGTCGTCTCCCGCCACTCCGCGTTCGCTCCTGAGCAACTCTCCTTACCCAAACGCACACTCAACCCCGCTCCCCCCCTCGCTCTCGCCCCCTCGCTCTCCCCCCTCTCGATCTCCCCCCCTCGCTCCCCCCCCCCCCTGTCGCTCTCCCCCCCCCCTCACTCGTGTTTGAAGAGAGCGAGGTCGGAGCGCGCTCCCTGTCGCCTCGAGCGCTCGTTTGGTTTCCCCGAAGGCGTCATCCTCTCTGTGTTCAACTACTCTCTTTCTCTCTCTGTGTGTACGTTTTGCCCACGCGCAACACGCACACACACACACATGCACGAACACATACGTACACACACACACACATATACACGAACACATACGTACATACACACACACGCGCACGCACGGACATCCAGATGAAGTCACCCGCTATTCACACACACACACGCGCTCACGCACGCATCAAAGAGGAAAGGAAAAGGTCTCCCTTAGGGCACTACCAGACTGGATGGGGCAAGTGCTGTTCGTGAGCATGAATTGCCGACAAGGGACACGAGGGGGTGGGTGGCCAGCAACCACGTCCGGCCGCCTTTGTCTCGCGAGTGGTGATGTTTACTACACACCGCACCGGCTACACTTTTGAGGCTGAGTTGACCTTGGGGAGGCCCAGTACCGGGTCACTTGGTGTTGACCGTGAGCGGAAATCGAACTTGGGTCTCCGGGATCGTTAGCGCAGGGCGCTAACCGTTGCGTCACCGCTCTCCGCGCATACAAACAACCCACAGCCGTACGCAAAATGCAACAACCTTCACGCGCTCGCATTCTTTAGAACCCTTGTCCGCGTGTTCACTGCTTTTTACACTCACTCGCTCGCTCGCTCACTCACTCGCTCGCTCACTCACTCACTCGCTCACTCACTCACTCGCTCACTCGCTCACTCACTCACTCGCTCACTCACTCACGGGCGTGCGCGCGCGCCCGACCGCCAACACACGCGCACGCGCACACACACGGGAACACATGCGCGCACGTATACGCGCACTCGCACACACACGCACACACACACACGGACATACACGCGGGAACACACACGCGCACTCGCGCGCACACACACACACGGAAACACACGCGCGCACGTACACGCGCGCACACACACGCGCACACACAAATACTAAAAACAAACGCGCGCGCCCGTGCGCCTACGTTCAATTACCCGCGCGCGCACAGACGCTCAAAGACAAAGGTGCCCAGCAGTTTGCGAGCACCTATGAATGACCACCGGGCAGGCGAAGGGGGCGGGTGGCCAACACCACGCCCGGACGCCTTTGTCTCCCGAGTGGCGATGTTCACACATTGCATCGTAACAGAAATACACACGCACACCCAAGGAAAAGATCCCCCGTATAGCCTGACCAGACTGTTGGGGCAAGTGCTTCTAGCTATTAGCACCTATGAAGGCCGGAACAGCACACGAGGGGGTGGGTGACCAACATCACGCCCGTCCGCCTTTGTCTCTCCAGTGGCGATGTTTTACACACCGCACCAGGTACTCGTTTGAGGCCGAGTCGACCTAGGGGAAGCCCAGGACCGGTTCAGACAATCTTCACTGGTGGTGGCCGTGAGCGGGAATCGAACCCTGATCGCCAGCTTCGTAGCGCAGCGCGCTAACCTCCACACGACTGCTGCACACACGCACGCACGCACTCTCTCACACTCACAAACACTCTCAAACACTCACGATGAGGCTCTTGTCTTTGAGACGTGAACCCGTTTCGAGTGCTTACTTTTTCCGGTCAGTGGCACGCGCGTGGGGGCAGTGCGTGAATGAGTGTGTGTGCGTGTGTGTGCGTCCGTGTGTGTGTGTCTACGTGGGGAGCGGTAGTGTCGCGGTTAGCACGCTGCGCTATGAACCTGGCGACCCGGGTTCGATTCACATTCACGGCCAACACCGGTGACGATTATCTGAACCGGTGCTGTGCCTCCCCTAGGTTGACTTGGCCTCAAATGAGTACCTGTTGCGATTTGTTAAACATCGCGACTAGGGAGACAAAGGCGGCCGGGCGTGGTGTTGGCCACCCACCCCCTTGTGTTTCGTGCCGACCTTCATAGGTGCTCGTTAACAGCACTGTGTAGGCAACACGGGATATCTGTATATATTCGTGTGTGTGTGTACGTGTGTGTGTGTGTGTACGTGTGTGTGTGTGTATGACGATTGTAAGTTCCAGTGAGGTGTGCATGTGCGTGGACGCTGGCGGCTGTCGAGGTGGGGAGCAGTGTGTGTCGGGGTGTTGAAGGAGAGTTGAAGTGGAGGAGGAGGAGGGGGGGGGGGTCAGTGAAGGGGGTGGTGGGGAGGGAATTGAAGAAGAGGAGTAGGGGGAATTAGCATCTTCATACAAACACGACTCTCCAACTGGTTTGTCACTCCACTGGCATGGGTGAGAACAGAGCGATAGGCGATGAAGGAGACGCGGAGGGAAGGGGAGGGAAGCTGTAGAACTGTGTGGTGCATTCAAAGGAATTTGTGTCTGCAGTATGTGAGCGTGGGGGGGGGGCAGTGGGCGAGAGAGGAGATGCTTGGGTGTGGGAGGGTAGAGGAGGGATGTAGTGGCGGCGGCGGCGGGGGGGGTAGAGAATCTGGGCGGATCCCCGGTACTTGCTGACGCGCCTAATGCAAGATAACGATTATCTGGATGGTCAGAAACATTTGGTGAAATTTACGCGTTCGTATCGATTGCGCGGGCGCGTTGCATTAGGCGGGCGGTGTGTTTTGACTTAGCGACTAATCCTATTATTACTCGTGCCGCCGAGGCCAAACACAATTAGTATTCCGACTCGCATGCAGTTGATGTAAAGTGTCATTGGCAATACTTTCCACTAATTAAATTATGCAAATGAATCAAAGAGAGAGGGAGGGGGAGGGGATCGAGGCGGGAGGCGTCGGAGATGGAGGAGGAGGAGGAGGAGGGGGGAGGGGGTGGGGGATGGGGGCGGGGCGGCGGGGGGGGATAGGAGGGCAGTGCGTGACCGTGGCGAAGTGGCTGATGAGAAGAGAGTGGTGGCCGAGTGGCACGGAGATCACACACACACAAGCATAACGACAAAGACGACCCGTATAGCGCACACGGCAAAGTGCTGTGAAGCGAGCGCCGATGATTGTCGGCAGACCGCACGGCGCACGAAAGGCCGCCCCTTCAAAGGGTACTCGTCGTGACTGAACACCACGCCCGGCCGTCTTTGTCTTCCCCGGCGTTGATGTTTACGCAGCGCACAAAGGTGACCATTTTAGGGCTGAGTTGACCTAGAGGATGCTCACGACCGGTATCAGATGTTGCGTCTCGGGTCACCGGGCTCGTAGCGCACGCGGTTCAGGACAAAAAACAAAGATCCCCCATGTAGCCATAGCATACTTTTAGGGCAAGTGCTGTTAGCAAGCATCTCCATTCCACACACAATACAAAGATAAAGATCCCCCGTATAGCCTCAGCAGATTGTTGGGGTAAGTGCTATTAGCGAGTACCTATGAAGGCCGGCACGGCACACGAGGGGGTGGGTGGCTAGCACCACGCCCAGACACACAAAGACAAAGATACACACACACACTAAGACACACAAATGTAAACACACACACACAGGACCGACCTTAATTTGTGCTAAAAGAAACATCAATTAAATTACTCGTGTGTCCTGCTCTAAAGAGGGCTATTGTTCGCAACATCACTTCATTAAGATACTGCGTACATTATTCACATATGAGACAGTTTGCTAATTGGGAAGCTGATAAACCCAAAACAAAATGATCATTACATTTTAAACATGTGCACGCATATATGTACATAACACACGACGCGTTTAACAAAGACAAAGACCGCCCCCCGATATAGCCTCAACTGACTTTTGGGGCAAGTGCTGTTTGCGAGTAGCAGCACCTATGAAGGCCGGAACGGTACACGAGGGGGTGGGTGGCCAGCACCACTCTCGTCCGCCTTTGTCTCCCTAGTGGCGATGTTTACACACCGCACCAGGTACTCGTTTGAGGCCGAGTCGACCGAGGGGAGGCCCAGGACCGGTTCAGATATTCGTCACCGGTGTTGTTCGTGAGCGGAAATCGAACTCGGGTCGCCGTGTTTGAGGCGCAGCGTAGCGCTAACCACTGCGCCACCGCTCCCCACTACGAACACACACACGCACACACACGCACGCACACGCACGCACACGCACCGTTAATGCGTTACCCCTCTCAGCGCAGTCGCCACTGATGTCAATACCTCAGTTCGATTATACGATTAGGGCTTAAACGCTGCACTCTTCCATATAAGGTCTCACTTCATAAATAACAACAAGATGCTGTTTATTTCCACGAGATGGAGAGCGAGAGCGGTGGCGCAGCGGTTAGCGCGCCGACCTACGGGGAACCAGCAAACCTGGGCTCGATCCGCAGGTGCACGAGGAGATGGCGCTCGACACGAGCACTACAACAACACAAACAGTGGGGACGTTCACGAAACCCTACTTGCTGTACTGCCTGCCACGCGTCGGCCACCTCGCTTGCAACCCAGCGAGGGGTTTGGGAGTCTACGTGATCCACCAACCCATACCCCCCCCCCCCTCCTCGTCCCCCCGTTCCACCCTTCGCCTCCCCCACTGCGTTAGATCGCTCGCTCTTATGGGAGGTAAAGGCGCAGGCCCTGCAATGTCTTTGCTCATCCCGAAGGAGCCTCCATTGCAGGGGGGAGGAGGAGTAGGAGGAGTGGTTTACATAGTGTGGCCTTCTTTGCCACGTCGGGCAGACGTCTTGGGGAGAACAGGGGGTGTGAGTGCCCACGCTTCACCCCACCACCGCATGTGCCTTGCCGATTCGACTTACTGGCGTGTGAGTGCTCCCGTTCGTACTAACGAGTGGCCATAGGCTGGGAGGGAGGGGGGCGGGGTGATGTAGGAAGTGAGTTGCCCCGTGCTTGAGATGCCGCGCAGGGAGATCGAACTAAGGCAGAGACGCGGCGGCAGCAGCAGCAGCAGCGCAACAAAAAGAGTGTAGCACGGCACAGACAACAACAAAACCCAACCCCCATATCTAAACGTTTTAAACGGGCATTTGATATTATTATAATTATATTTTTCCCTTTCTCTCTCTCTCTCTCCCGCGCGCGCGCGCTCTCTCTCCGTCAAACGGTTTCATACAGAGGATTTAACGCAGCGTTTTAAAATTATTAGGCGCGTTAACCACTTAATATAGCGCAGAGGCTGCGCTTTAAATTAAAATGACCTGCCTGGCGCCCTTCATACGTCGCATCAATGACTCCCCGATTACTAGCGGCGCGCCGCGGAGACGAGGAACCACCAGCACCACCAGCACCACCGCTTCCCACGCGGCCCCCTCCCCTTGTCCCCCCCCTCCCCTTGTCCCCCCCTCCCCTCGACCACCTCTCCCCTTGTCCCCTCGTCCCCCCCTCCCCTCGTCCCCCCCCCCTCCCCTCGTCCCCCCTCCCCTCGCCCCCCCCTCCCCACGTCCCCCATTCCCCCTCCCCCCCCGTCCCCCCGTCCCCCCTCCCCCCCACCCAACTAACAACTAGCACTCGCTGTACGGTGTTTAGACTGTTGGGGGTGAGGGGGGGCACAGAAAGTCTGCAGCAACCGCGCCGTCTCATCCTCACCGAATACATCACCAGCACTGCTTCCCCACGCTACGCACCACCGTTATCCATCACCAAATTACATGGGGTGGGGGGGGGGTGAATAGACTGTTGGGGAGTGAGAGACCTTCAGGCTCACAGAGTTCTCTCATCACCACACCCCACGACCACGTGCCCTCCAGGGCGACTACGGGGTGCCCAGTCTCTCAGCATCACCCTCTCAGTTCCCGTGCGGTCAACCACCACCACGTCCAATGCAGGGCGATTAGAGTGTTGGGGTCAGTTAGCGGTGCACGGAGGAGACGCGTTCACATTTGTTGACGTGAGGACAAAGTGTGTCAACTGTGAGCCGAGCTATTTACATTTTAGAATTAATTGCCCGGTAGGCAGGCAGTGCCGGGGGGCGGGGAGGGGGGGGGGTACCTTCGCGTTTTTTGTGAGATGGCCTCGTGGCGGTGAGAGAGCCGGGTAGGTGCACGCTGTGTGTGCTGTGTGTGTGTGCTGTGTGTGTGCTGTGTGTGTGATGTGTGTGTGTGCTGTGTGTGTGCGTGCTGTGTGTGTGCTGTGTGTGTGCTGTGTGTGTGCTGTGTGTGTGCTGTGTGTGTGTACTGTGTGTGTGCTGTGTGTGTGCTGTGTGTGTGTGCTGTGTGTGTGTGCTGTGTGTGTGTGCTGTGTGTGCGTGCTGTGTGTGTGTTGTGTGTGTGCTGTGTGCTGTGTGTGTGTGTATGTGTGCTGTGTGTGTGCTGTGTGTGTGTACTGTGTGTGTGCTGTGTGTGCTGTGTGTGTGCTGTGTGTGTGTGCTGTGTGTGCTGTGTGTGTGTGTGTGCTGTGTGTGTGTTGTGTGTGTGCTGTGTGTGTGATGTGTGCTGTGTGTGTGTTGTGTGTGTGCTTGCTGTGTGTGTGTGTGTGCTGTGTGTGTGTTGTGTGTGTGATGTGTGCTGTGTGTGTGTGTTGTGTGTGTGTGCTGTGTGTGTGCTGTGTGTGTGCTGTGTGTGCTGTGTGTGTGCTGTGTGTGTTGTGTGCTGTGTGTGTGCTGTGTGTGTGCTGTGTGTGTGTGTGGTGCTGTGTGTGTGCTGTGTGTGTGTGTGCTGTGTGTGTGCTGTGTGTGTGTGCTGTGTGTGTGTGTTGTGTGTGTGCTGTCTGTGTGTGCTGTGTGTGTGATGTGTGCTGTGTGTGTGCTGTGTGTGTGCTTTGTGTGTGCTGTGTGTGTGCTGTGTGTGCTGTGTGTGTGCTGTGTGCTGTGTGTGTGTGCTGTGTGTGTGCTGTCTCTGTGTGTGGTACCTCATGTGGAGCGGTGGTGTAGTGGTTAGCGCGCTGCGCTACGAACCCGGCGACCAGAGTTCGATTCCTGCTCACGGCCAATACCAAGTGACGATTATCTGAAACTGTCCTGGGCCTCCCTTAGGTAGACTCAACCTCAAATTAGTACCTGGTGCGATGTGCAAACATCGTCACTAAGGAGACAAAGGCGGTCGGGCTGGGCGCTGGCCACCCACCCTCTCGTGTAACATTCCGCCCTTCATAGGTGTTCGCGAACAGCACTTGCCCCAACAGTCTGTTAAGGCTACACGGGGGATCTTTGTCTCTATTTACGTGACCGTGTCGTCTACACGCTGTCTGTTGATTATGTTAACGGCAGGCTTTGATTCCTAAAGCAATTAAAGACATTGTGCCGTGTTTACTTAATGTGGAGGTATCTTTTTTTTTTAATAAACGAGACGACGCGTTGTCTCGTACAATTAAGGATTTCAACCCGAGTTTAATTGCGAGCCGGAGTTTTGGGGGACAGAGCTCCGGAAAATATCTCCTGCCTGGTTATCCAGGCGAAAAGTGAAGGGGGGGGGGATTCCATGTTCCATTAGAAGTTAAACCAAAGGACTAACCGATAATCGATTATTATCGTTTATTAAGCGAATGATAATTAAAGTACAAACGTGCAGATTATAATCGATGCTTTTCGATTCGACATTCGTGTTGTATGGATGAGGATTATCTAGCAGCCATGACAGGTCCTCTGTATGTGCAGCGATGTTAAAATCATCGATTTTTTAAACACTCTCATCGATAATCAGAATCACTAACAGGGGTCATTGCCCGAAACGTCGTCGTCTCGTATATTGTTTTCATCTTCATGGCAGGGTTGTCGATTTTTTTTTTCGTTTTGAAAGGAGGGGGAGGGGGGTGGTGTCATCATTGTCAAGGATGGCAGTGGCGGGGGGAGGGGGCGGGGGGATGGGGGGGGGGCAGTGGGTGTCTGCGAGCACCTATTAAGGCCGGAGCATCGCACTCCGCGGAGGAACGCGAGTCAGTGTCGTGGCACGTGTATAATTGCACGATTGTGTGACGCACGCATGCACGCACTCACCGTGGTAGAATACTCATTTTTGGCCGAGTGGACCTAGGGGACGCCCACGTCAGGGCGGCCGGAATGTCGAACGCGTGCGCGTCTCTGGGATGGTGGCACTCAGGACCGCCACGTGCGGTCGTGTGCGAGGCTGTTTGTGTACCCGTCTGTGTGTTGTGACGGGGAGCGGTGGTGTAGCGGTTAGCGCGCTGCGCTACGAACCCGGCGACCCGGGTTCGATTCCCTCTCACGGAAAAACACCGGTGACGATTATCTGAAACGGTCCTGGGCCTCCCCTAGGTCGACTCAGACTCAAATGAGTACCTGGTGCGATGTGTAAACATCACCTCTGGGGAGACAAAGGTGGCTGGGCGTGATGTTGGCCACTCGCCCCCCTCGTGTGCCGTGCCGGCCTTCATAGGTGCTCGCTAACAGCACTTGCCCCTACAGCCTGACAGGCTACACGGGGGATATTTGTGTAGGTACGTGTGTGTGTACGTGTGTGTGTGTCTTTTGGTGGGAACGGTGGCGCAGTGGTTAGCGCACTGTGCCATGAACCCCACCTGGCGCGGTGGTGGCCTTCGGAGCTCCTCGCGAGCAGCACTTGCCCCAAAAGTCAGTTAAGCCTTTACGGGGCCTCTTTGTATGCCCGTGCACCTGCGTTTACGCATGTGCACTCGTACGTTCGCATGTGCGTACTTCCATGATCACGCAGGTACGTTCGCACGTACGTGTGTACGTATGCGCGGACACACATATATGCGTGTATGTACTTGTGTATGTGCCACGTACGTGTGCGTCTATACATATGCTTATGTACACGTACGCGCATTTATGTGCATATCAGAACGCAGGTTTGCGTGCGTATGTACCTGTGTGTGTAGTTTATAGAGACGAGCCAGCCTCAAACGAGAAACCTGGTGCGGTGTGTCAACATCGGTCAGCAGCTCGCAGGCTTAACAGCAACTTGCCCCTACAGCCTGTCGAAGGCTACACGGGGGAACTTTGCCTCTGTGTCCCTATGAGTGAGTGTGTGTGGGGTGACGTCGAACTCGGAACTGTGGAATGTGGCGAGGTGGCTGGTGGGGGGTGGTGGTGGCTGGTGGGATTCTGGGGGGGTGGGTGGGGGGAGGGGGGCTGCCCCCTCAGCTGCCCCCCCCCCCGACTCCCCCCCCCCGCCCCCACGGCCGCGAGCGGGTGATTATAGAGGACAGCGGCGCGAGGAGGAACCGCAGCCCGAATTTAATAAAAGCATCAAACGCTCCGCTGGCTCCTCTAATTGTAATCCATCAATTCTGATAATCAGCGGCAGGCGGAGGGGACGCGGGATGAAGTGTAGCCCGCGCCCGTTATCCCTCATTCCCGGAGCGCCCGCCCGCACGCACACACACACACACAGGCACACACACAGACACACACACACACGGGCACACACACACAGACACATACACACAGGCACACACACACACGGGCACACACACACAGGCACACACGCACACACACAGGCACACACACAGACACACACACGCACAGGCACACACACACACACGGGCACACACACACACGGGCACACACAGGCACACACACACAGGCACACACACACACACACACGGGCACGGGCAAACACACACGGGCACACACAGGTACATACACACGGGCACACACACACACGCACACACACACACGGGCACACACACAGGCACACACACACACGGGCACACACACACGGGCACACACACACGGGCACACACACAGGCACACACACGGGCACACACACACAGGCACACACACACGGGCACACACACACGGGTACACACAGGTACATACACACGGGCACACAAACACACACGGGCACACACACACGGGCACACACACGGGCACACAAACACACACGGGCACACACACACGGGCACACACACACACGGGCACACACACACAGGCACACACACGGGCACACACACACAGGCACACACACACACACACACGGGCACACACACACGGGCACACACACACACACGGGCACACACACACACAGGCACACACACGGGCACACACACAGGCACACACACACACACGGGCACACACACAGGCACACACACACACACGGGCACACACACACAGGCACACACACACAGGCACACACACACGGGCACACACACACAGGCACACACACGGGCACGGGCATGCACACACGGGCACACACACCCAGGCACACACACGCACGGGCACACACAGCCACACACACAGATACATACACACAGGCACACACACACGGGCACACACACGGGCACACACACGCGGGCACACGCGGGTACACACACACGCACATAGAGATAGACACACGTGTACAAGTATGTCTACAACTACACCCACGCACTCACCCCCGCACACACAAAGACACACACGCGCGTGCAGATACGTATGCAACTACGCACGCGCACGCACTCGTGCACGCACACACACGCACGCACTCGTGCACGCACACACACACAGACACACATATACACACGGAGGTGACGTGGGATGGAGTGTCACCCACGCCAGTTATCCGGAGCGCACACAAAGTACAAAGATCCCCCGTGTAGCCTTAACAGACTGTTGGGGGCAAGTGCTGTTAGCGAGTAGCACCTGTGAAGGAGCCGGGCATCGCACACGAGGAGATGGATCGCGAGCACGGCCGCCTTTGTCTCCCCAGTGGCGATATCCTCCTAGGGGAGGCCCAGGTTCAGTGCACGAATCGAACTCGTGTCGCCGGGTTCGTAGCACAGAGCACTAACCACCCCACTACCGCTTCGACGCAAACAACAACAGCCACCATTCGCAACTAAGTGTTGGTCACGTTACCACAGCACTTGTGCCAGGCTAGGTGCACTTTGAGGCTACGCGAAGTCATAAACTTCCGATTAGCACGGTTGGCTGCGTGCGGTGCGAAATAAGTTCAGCAACACACACGCACACACGTCTCGAAAGTCTCCGAGGATTTCGATGTAAAGCTTTCGTGACTGCAGGGATTCATCTTTTTGGTTCTTTCGGTAAAGTCACGTAGAAGGGAAATAATAAAATAATAAAAATAAAACATGATAAAATTAGTCTGAGCATTCAGACGCTGTCTCCCGGACAGACCTGGTCTTAGCATTCAGACGCTGTCTCCCCGACAGACCTGGTCTTCACCTGAGGACGTCTGCTTGCGTTGTGGCCGAAACGTCGTGAGAATTATTTGATTATGTTTTATTTTTATTATTTTATTATTTCCCTTCTACGTGACTTTACCAAAAGAACCAAGAGGAAGTCTCCGAGGAGTTACGCGATAATTGACTGAGATGACTTCCACGCGCACCACCTGTGCTCGACACCGTGCCAACGTACTGACCCGCCCCCACTGGACATCTGTGAAAAAGAGCTTCACGGCTCATCGGATTCCTCTTCTTGGTTCTTTCGGTAAAGTCACGTAGAATGGAAATAATAAAAATAAAACATAATAAAATAATTCTCACGACGTTTCGGCCACAACGCAAGCAGCCGTCCTCAGGTGGAGAGCAGGTCTGTCGACTCTGTCTACTCGACAGACCTGCTCTCCACCTGTCTACTCGACAGACCTGCTCTCCACCTGTCTACTCGACAGACCTGCTCTCCACCTGAGGACGGCTGCTTGGGTTGTGGCCGAAACGTCGTGATAATTATTTTATAATGTTTTATTTTTTTATTATTGTATTATTTCCATTCTACGTGACTTTACCGAAAGAACCAAGAAGATTAATCCTTGCAGTCACGAAAGCTTTAAATCGAAAGCTCATCGGATTCCTCCTGCAGTTTAAATAAATATTCTGATTCTGATCGTGTTGCGTTTTAGTCGCCCGGCAAATCCGTTTCGTTGTTGTCGTCGTTGTTGGAGAGCGACTGCCTCCAACTGCCCAGGAGCGTCCTTCACGAGCCTCCTCCACAGAGTCCAATCAGCTTCACATCCTCCCGTATCACATCAACGTTTCTCTTCTCTAGCTCAATTTGTTCTCTGGCCAAACAGAAGCCGCTTGCTTGGGCATGTCGTGGCTGGGCATGATCCAGCCAACGCAGCCTCCTCGCCTGACGGAGGAGCTCACCGATGGAACTGTATCCAGATCGTTCAAAGATCTGTGAGCTCCGCACGCTATTCTGCACGTGTAGAGCCGCAAGTTACTTTTTTGGTAGAATTCACGAGTGATTTGTGATCACGAGCTAATGAGGCAGTTTCCATCTCCACAGTAACCCGCGACCTCCACTCATCCTTGCAGTGCGGCACGGCTCTCCGAAGCTCCAACCGAAGGCTGTGGTAAGCCTCTTCATTCTCAGATTCGGGATGTTGTGGATGGTGGAAGTGGGCCTGTCACTTTATCTCAGCGAGCAGGAACACCTCCGCCATAAGCCGGGGTCTCATGAAAGGTTTGTACCTGACTCTTCAGTCTTGCCTGCATCTCTCCACTGATGTTCATCCTTTACCGGGGCACTTGCCACCACCATTCCTCACCTGTCTGTCGGTGCCTGATGCGCACTGCTTCCCACACCTCACCACCACGATCCTCGCCACGAGTGGAGGACTGCCCACCCCTCACTCTGGGCTGGAGCCAGAACCTGTCAAACCAGACCTCCTTTCTTCCACAGAGGACCATGCGTGTTCCAGTCTAGCTTCCGACAACGACATGGCAGCCTCTCCTCCGCAGGGAGCGTTTGAACGCTCCACGTGGCCAGCCACGAGGGAGCTTGGTTGGGGTGGATGGGGTGGGGGGGGGGTCAGTCTCCTGGCTGACGAGTCCCCCATTCGCCACTGTGGTGGCTGCGACGACGCTACGCGAGTAACGGCTGATTAGTGTGAGTCGTCCCCCAATGACATTGTTCGCGACCACCACAGTCTTACCGACTGGCAACCATCATGGAGGTGGCGGTTGTTTTGCAAATAAAACAAACACAAAGACAAAAATCCCTCTCCCCTTATAGTTAAGACTTAGCACGGTGCGAAAAAAGTTCAACGTACAGTACATGAACAGACTGTTGAGGCAAGTGCTGTGACCGAGCACCTACGTAGGCCGGAATGCCCCTGCCGCCTTTGTCTCCTTAGCGTCGATGTTTACACACCGCACCAGGTACTCGTTGCTTAGGGGGCTGAGTCGACCAAGGGGATGCCCAGGACCGGTTCAGATAATCGATAACGTTGGCGGGTCGCCGGGTTTCGTAGCGCAGCGCGCTAACCCCCTTCCGCTCCACCACCGCTCCGCACGCGAACACACGGACGCACAAACACGCGCTTGTAAGCACAGGCGCGCACACGTATAGACACGCACGCGCGCTTACGCAAACACACGAGGAAAGACGCGTTCACACCCATGCACACTAACACGCAGGCATACACAAGTCGTGTATACACAGGCACAGATGTGCATGCACCCCGTGGGTAAAGCACACGCGGTTAAACTCGCGTACACAGAGGCACGAATACGCAGATTCACACCCGAATATGTACACACCCATACGAATGAAGACAAAGATCCCCCGTATAGCCTTAACAGACTTTTGGGGCAAGTGCGGTTAGCGAGGACATATGAAGGCCGGACCGGCATACGAGAGGTGGCGGTGGGTATCGACCATGCCCGGCCGCCTTTGTCTCCCTAGTGACGATGTTTACACACCCTACCATGCTACTCAATTGAGGCTAAGTCGACCTAGGCGAAGCCTGTGCCTCCGCTTCTTCCCACACACGCCCGCGCACACGAACAACAAAGCAAACACGCACGTAGACACACACACACACGCACACACGCACACGCGCATACACGCGCGCATGTACACACACACACAGAGGCACACACACACAGAGGCACACACGCGCGCACACACAGAGGCACACGCGCACACACAGAGGCACACACGCGCATACACGCGCGCATGTACACACACACACAGAGGCACACACACGCACACGCTCACACACAGAGTCACACACACGCACGCACACACGTACACACATACAGAGGCACACACACACATTCACGCACACACACACACAGAGGCACACACACGCACACACACACATACACGGAGCGAGCTCGCGGCTATTAATTGTGAGCGCGCGTGTCCGTGCGCTACCTCCGCCCGATCTCAAGGGCACCCGCCCCAAGTCGCAACTTCTCCCGCCTCCTCTCCCTCCCTCCTCTCACTCTCCTCCCTCCCTCTCCTCCCTCCCTCCTCTCACTCTCCTCCCTCCCTCCCTCTCTCCTCTCACTCTCTCGTCTCTCTCTGCTTCTCTCTTTCATTCCTCCTACCCCTCTCCCATCCCTCCCTGCCGCTCTCCCTCCCTGCTTCTCTTCCCCTCCACCGCCCCTCTCACCCTCCCACCACTCTCTCTTTTTTTTACGATCAGTTGAAACAAGAAGATGCTCGGTGTAGTCGGCACTTTGCTTCGTTCATCATTTCGTAATTTTTTTTTAAACTTTGCTTTATGTAAACCTTCACTCTCTCGCCCACTCTCTCGCTCACTCTCTCGGTCACTCTCTCGCTCACTCTCTCGCTCACTCTCTCGCCCACTCTCTCGCTCACTCTCTCGCTCACTCTCTCGCTCACTCTCTCGCCCACTCTCTCGCCCACTCTCTCGCTCACTCTCTCGCTCACTCTCTCGGTCACTCTCTCGCTCACTCTCTCGCTCACTCTCTCGCCCACTCTCTCGCCCACTCTCTCGCTCACTCTCTCGCTCACTCTCTCGCTCACTCTCTCGCCCACTCTCTCGCCCACTCTCTCGCTCACTCTCTCGCTCACTCTCTCGCCCACTCTCTCGCTCACTCTCTCGCCCACTCTCTCGCTCACTCTCTCGCTCACTCTCTCGCCCACTCTCTCGCCCACTCTCTCGCTCACTCTCTCGCTCACTCTCTCGCTCACTCTTTCGGTCACTCTCTCGCTCACTCTCTCGCTCACTCTCTCGCCCACTCTCTCGCTCTCTCTCTCGCTCACTCTCTCGCTCACTCTTTCGGTCACTCTCTCGCTCACTCTCTCGCTCACTCTCTCGCCCACTCTCTCGCTCTCTCTCTCGCCCACTCTCTCGCTCACTCTTTCGGTCACTCTCTCGCTCACTCTCTCGCTCACTCTCTCGCTCACTCTCTCGCTCACTCTCTCGCCCACTCTCTCGCTCTCTCTCTCGCCCACTCTCTCGCCCACTCTCTCGGTCACTCTCTCGCTCTCTCTCTCGCACCACTTTTCTCTACTCCTCCTCACCCTCTTTCCTCTCTTCTCCCACCTCTCATTCTGCTTTTTCTTGCAATCCACCGTTTCTCTCGCACTATGCGGTTTCGCTTCGTGCGATTTCGCGGCGTATAGGCGGCGGCTCACCTATTTCTAATTCTAGATTTGAAGCTTTCGTGACTGCAAGGATTCATACTCTTAGGTTTTTTCGGTTAAAGTCACGTAGGTAAAAAAATAACATTTAAATTAATAAAAGTCATAATAGAAATAAAATAAAATAATAAATCACGACGTTTCGGAGGCAACACAAGCTTCCGTCTTCAGGTGGAACCGTCACAGCACGATTGCTGTATCAAGTAAAGAGAAATCCCAAGAGATCCGACCTTGTATATATACTACCTATTTCAACCGAAACTTCGCGATGGTATCCGATTCGAATTCAATCTACATCTGTGCCAGGGGGGGGGGGGTCAAGCAAAATAATAACATCAAGAGCCATTTTATTGTTCGATTTCGCCAAAAGAACAACTCAATATTTTAAAAGCCGCAAATCAACGTGAACACGCTCGTACATGACATGGCCGTAAGTCACGTAGCAGTTCGCCAAGAGCCCCACGCGGACCCGCAGGTTGTCGACCCCTTGGGCTATGCGTTCGAACGTGGGACAACACGGTGTGTGTGTACTGTCTGTGTGTACTGTGTGTGTACTGTGTGTACTGTGTGTGTGTACTGTGTGTGTGTACTGTGTGTGTACTGTGTGTGTACTGTGTGTACTGTGTGTGTGTACTGTGTGTGTGTTTACTGTGTGTGTGTACTGTGTGTGTACTGTGTGTGTGTACTGTGTGTGTGTACTGTGTGTGTGTGTACTGTGTGTGTACTGTGTGTGTGTGTACTGTGTGTACTGTGTGTGTGTACTGTGTGTGTGTACTGTGTGTACTGTGTGTGTACTGTGTACTGTGTGTGTACTGTGTGTACTGTGTGTGTGTACTGTGTGTGTCTACTGTGTGTGTACTGTGTGTGTGTGTACTGTGTGTGTGTGTACTGTATGTGCACTGTGTGTGTACTGTGCGTGTGTGTACTGTGTGTGTACTGTGCGTACTGTGTGTACTGTGTGTGTATTGTGTATACTGTGTGTGTATTGTGTGTGTGTGTATTGTGTGTGTACTGTGTGTGTACTGTGTGTGTGTTTACTATGTGTACTGTGTGTGTGTGTGTACTGTGTGTGTGTGTACTGTGTGTGTGTACTGTGTGTGTACTGTGTGTGTGTAGTGTGTGTACTGTGTGTGTGTACTGTGTGTGTCTACTGTGTGTGTACTGTGTGTGTGTGTACTGTGTGTGTGTACTGTATGTGCACTGTGTGTGTACTGTGCGTGTGCGTACTGTGTGTACTGTGTGTGTACTGTGTATACTGTGTGTGTGTATTGTGTGTGTACTGTGTGTGTGTGTTTACTGTGTGTACTGTGTGTGTGTTTACTGTGTGTACTGTGTGTGTGTGTGTGTACTGTGTGTGTACTGTGTGTGTGTACTGTGTGTACTGTGTGTGTACTGTGTGTGTACTGTGTGTGTGTGTGTACTGTATGTGCACTGTGTGTGTACTGTGCGTGTGTGTACTGTGTGTGTACTGTGCGTACTGTGTGTACTGTGTGTGCACTGTGTATACTGTGTGTGTGTATTGTGTGTGTGTACTGTGTGTGTACTGTGTGTGTGTTTACTGTGTGTACTGTGTGTGTGTTCTGTGTGTACTGTGTGTGTGTGTGTACTGTGTGTGTACTGTGTGTACTGTGTGTGTACTGAATGCGCTACTCGACAGGCTACTGTCTCCTCGTGCGGTTTCGCTTTGTGAGCCCCCTCCTGTTTTTGGAACGCATCTACTACAACAACTACTACGACTACTACTGCTGCTGCTGCTACCGCATAGAGCGAGTGACGCCTGCAATGTTGGGTGGACAGAGGCTGCGCGCGGGTGGGTGGTTTGGGTGGATCGGGGAAGTCATCATCTCGAAACTTCGCGTTCAGAGTTCGATCACAACGTGCCGAGAGCAATCACAGGCCGCGCCGCGTTCGAGCCAGATCGCAGTGGCCACTGGCAATCGCGGTCGAATTAATTAGATCGGATGATGGGCCACTCGCCGCCACTGCTCGTCAGAGCGGATCCGCTGTGCCATTATTAATTGGCTAAACGTTCAAGCGTACGCACCGCGGCTACGTTGACGAGCGACACAATCACAACAAACAACAACATCAACATCATCGACCGATACGAGCCGTCGGGATTTCGACTCCTTTCTGTTTGGAAGTTTTGCGCGTTCTTCACCGGTTCTGCGTAGGGGGTTCCACCGGGTTTGCCCCCCCTCCGCCCCCCCCCCTATAGCTAAAACGAAACAGAATTCAATGCAATGTCTCTATTGTGGTGTTGGCGCAACCAATGCAATGCAGGAGCCTCCTGAAAAGAAGCGGTAATGACGGTGCCAGGGTTGCTTTATTATTGGGCCAGCGCTAAGGGATAGGGTGGTGAGCAGTGGCACGCCTGTGTGTGGTGGTGTGCACACGTGCGGCACTTGCCCCAACAGTCTGTTGTAGGCTACCAGGGGGCTCTTTGTCTTTGTACGTGTGTGCGCCTCTCGACTCAGCCTCAAGTGAGGTCGACTCAAGAGTGCCCGGTGCGATGTGTGAGCATCGCCACTCGGGAGACAAAGGCGGCCGGGCGTGGTGCTGGCTATCCACACCCCACCACGTGCCGTTCTGGCCTTCATAAGTGCTCGCTAACAGCACTTGTCCCAACAGACTGGTACAGGCTAGACGGGGGATCTTTGTCTTTGGATTTGTATGTCCGTGCGTGTTTATGTTTTCGCTTGCGTGTATGGACAACACAATTTACAACACAATTTGAATTTATATGGCTTCTCTGGAGCCGTGCGTGTGTGTGCATGTGTGTATGTATGTGTGTGTAAGTGTGTATGTATGTGTGTGTGTATGTATGTGTGTGTCTATATGCGTGGGGAGCGGTAGTGTAGGAGGTAGCGCGCTGCGCTATGAACCTGACGACCGGGGTTCGATTCCCGCTCACCGCCAACACCAGTAACGATTATCTGAACCGGTCCCGGTTCTCTTTGTACATTTCAACGTGTGCATGTTTTTTGTGTACGAATAATGTGTAGTGGGGTGGAAAGGGGGTGGGGGGAGGCGAGGCATGCGTGGTTGAGATGGAACCATATAATGTTGAGTGACGTTTAAAGGGACCGCGTCGGCCCCCGCTGCCTGCTCGCTCGCGAGGTATTTTACATTTATAACGAGGGGGAATTTGTAATTCCTTGCAGCAGAGATCTCAGCGGGCAAATTAATTACACGCGGCTGCCCCCGTCACACCGAGCCACGTGTACACAGCCGTGTACGCTACCTACACGACGTGCAATGCACATTGGGGGGGGGGGGGGGTGGTGGCGGGGGGGGCTGCCAGCTGATGGGTGAATTGCAACAGCCGCGAGATTGTGAAGAGATGGCGACGGCGTATAATGTTAATAGTCATATATGTATCTCTCTATCTCTCCCTGTATATATGTTTTAAATAACTAATTACTTATGTGCGTGTGTTTATCTCTCCAGGAAAGGCGCACCGTGTCTTAGGAACTGTGTTTGTGTTTTTTCTTTCTCCTGTCGCTACATTGAGTTGTGTTTATTATTTGTTTGTTGTAATAATCACCATCATACACGTTGGGAAGAAACTGAAGCGCCTGGAGAAAAAAAAACGCACGCGCGCAAGGGAGCAACGCTCAATCCCCGTACAGGTGGAATAGACAGATGGCGATTAGTCCACTCGCTGTACCGCCTTCTCCTGGCATAGCCAGGGTATGGCAACTCGTCGACGCCCACGGGAAGAAGGGAGTTTCACAGCCCATCTGTGCGCTGATCCACCAACCCTGGCTGCTGCCTCCTCACGGCGCTGGATTGCAGGCAGCCACGTGCAACGTAGCCACCACCGCCTGGATTGGAGGGAGAGATGCCTTCATCGAGCAGTGGGTAGATCATGCCTGTCGATGGAGGTGATGATGATGATGATGCTGGACACACAGACAGACAGGGTTCCACGTTGTCTACTGTTCTTCGGCCAGAGCAGCGAAACGTCGTTTTTTTATTGGGGGGGGGAGGGAAACTCCTGCGACCATCCGAGACGAGACAGCCACGCGCGGTGGCGGCCCGCGAGCGTCGTCGGATTTCACATTCGCAATTTACGACGGCGGATTTTTACCGCGCCTCTCAACGCGACCGCGTCGCCGGCGCGGCTTGCGCGGAGACAGCGGGGAGCGAATTTATATGATGGAAGCAACAAGCCGGCAGTCCCTCAGTCAGGGGCAGAGGTGGGTAGGGGAGAGAGAGAGAGAGAGGGTGTGGGAGGATTTGGAGAAAATAAAATAAAAAGCCATAAGTCTGCCACCGCGTGTATGTTGAACTTTGTTCGTGCTGCACGTGGTTCGTACGATGTGGCTCCACGGGCCGGAGCAGAAATTGGTACCGCCGATTTAATTACACGGCCGATGCGAGTGTATTGCAGTCCAGTGACATCCCGATTTACTCCATCATGAATACCGCTGCCTCGCCGCGTCGCCGGGACCCCCACACTGAACGGCGCTGAACGGCGTTGTCCGTCCCTTGTCGTAAAACCGTCGCCGTCTCGGCCTTCGTCTCCGCCACCTCGCCCCGCAAATCGCTTCGTCGTTTCGACATTCGTCGCCGCACCGTTCACGAACGCATCCTCGACGTAAACCGGGGTTTGTATTTGCGGTGCCCTCGATAACCCCGACTCACTTCGCACGGGTTATCACATCACTCGCTGCCATTGGCCACATCAACATATTGGAACCGCTCGAAGTTAAGCCACCAAAGTGAGATCTCTGCTCTGGGCTCGCGGAAATCGTGGGGCAGGAAGTCGACAGCACGGACGGCTGGGGCAGAATGGAGTTCCCTCCCGGCAATGGGACGAGCGGATGCGATTGATGACCGCGAGTAAGGGACGGGCTTTAGCCGCGGTGTTTAATTGTTACCGGGAACAATCCGTAACCTCGTGCCTGGTACGATTTTGTTGGCACGCAGCATCCCACATCTCGTCCATAATGTCGGGATGTTATGGCTTGGCGGTTCACTTTGTACTCGAGTGGCATAGTGTCTCACGGCCGACACCACCTTTCTGCAAGCTCGTTTCCCGCACCTCTGCGTGCCATCACTCCGCACCTCCCACGAGCACGGTTGGTTTTGCGTACGGTGCGAAAGAAGTTCAGCATGCGTACATACCACAGTCTGGCGGCGGTTTGGAACATTTCTGAGACGTAAATGATGCCCCTGGCTGGAAGCAGTGAGCGGGACACTGCTGTAGGTGGGGGGATGGTCAGTGCGCGCAGGACTTGCAAATCCAGAGGTCGACGGTTCAATTCCCCGGCGCGGCAATTGGGACAATTGGGACGCTCTCGTAAAGTTTTCCCCGTCTCTGTCCAACCCCGCGGTATAAATGGGCAACTGCACGGCTGGGGGTAAAGTGTGGGTACCTCCAACACGTTTGGAAAGCGTACAAGGGGAGGTCAAACTGGCAAATACACCCTCGAGAACAGAAGAGATTTATAGAGCTCTCTCTCTCTTTCTCTCGAGTGGAGGGACTTGCAATAGCAGTGGCGTGAGCAAGCAACTGCAGGGCCGCGCCTTTACCGTTGACGACACGTGGTGTAGCACGTGGCCTGCTACCTGTAGTCCAGCTCTGTGGAGGCAGCAGCAAGGGTTGGTGGATCACCGCACAGATGGGCTGTGGAACTCCCTTCTTCCCGTGGGCGTACAGGAGGTGCCGTACCCTGGCTCCCGAGGTGACGGCAGTACAGCAAGCGTGGACGAACCGCCCACTGTTGATTCCCTCCGAGTGAGAGTTACCGCCTTGCGCAAGGCGTGGGGTTTCTCCCGTAGCACCAGTTCCCTCCCCACGTGTATAATGATAACAACAACAACAAAACCACTCGCCATTAATTGGCTAAAGGCGTCTTAAAATAACAACTAAAATGAGCCATGCCACTCAGTGTGACTCTCCTGGACACATACATTATAAGCAAGTTATTATAATAAGTCCTAATAACGGAGGCTGCTCCCTCCACAACATCCATGCTCCCTGCAGAAGCCTCGCAGCCGCCTCTCCCAATTAACCCCGATGTCACGAACTCGCTCAGCCAGAGGCACCTGCAGACTGTGTGTGCAGACTGCGTGTGCAGAGTGCTGGGAGTGTGAGTGCAGACTGTGTGTGCAGACTGTGTGTGCAGCGCTGGGATTGTGTGTGCAGTGCTGAGTGTGTGTGCAGTGCTGGGAGTGTGAGTGCAGTACTGAGTGTGTGTGTGCAGTGCTGGGAGTGTGAGTGCAGTGCTGAGTGTGTGTGTGCGTAGTTCTGAGAGTGTGTGTGCAGTGCTGAGTGTGTGTGTGCAGTGCTGCGAGTGTGAGTGCAGTACTGAGTGTATGTGTGCAGTGCTGGGAGTGTGTGTGCAGTACTGAGTGTGTGTGTGCAGTGCTGGGAGTGTGAGTGCAGTACTGAGTGTGTGTGTGCGTAGTTCTGGGAGTGTGAGTGCAGTACTGAGTGTGTGTGTGCAGTGCTGGGATTGTGAGTGCAGTACTGAGTGTGTGTGCGCAGTGCTGGGAGTGTGTCTGTGCAGTACTGAATGTGTGTGTGCAGTGCTGGGAGTGTGTGTGCAGTACTGATTGTGTGTGTGTAGTGCTGTGTGTGTGTGTGCAGTACTGTGTGTGTGTGCAGTGCTGGGAGTGTGTGTTGCGAGTTAGCACTGATTGTCCTCGCCAGCAGTCCACTTGTTCACAGCACTGCCCGTGCGAGTGGCAGGCCGCGTGTGGAGTGGCAGAGTGTGTCTGCCGTGGCAAAGGAGTCTCCATGGGTAGACGGCGTGTCAAGGCGCAGCCCCGCAATTGCCGGCTCACGCCACGGCCGGTGGAACGGCTTCCTTTGGGGGAGGGGTGCAGCTCCAGAGAGCCTCTTATTGAAGAGGTGGAAGATGCACCGGGGATGAGGAGGAGAGAGGTTTAGGGGGGTGAGGAGGATGAGGAGCAGGAGGAGAGATGTAAGGGAAAGAGGAGAGAGATGAAAGAAGGGGTGGAGAGTGAGATGCAAGGGGGGGGGGGGGGGGGTGGAGGAGTCGGGGGGGGGGATTAAGGAAGGAGAGACATCATCTAAGGAAGAGGTGGAGGAGGATGAGGTGGAGGGGGGGGGATATGCACGGGAGGTGGAGGAGTATGTGGGGGGGGGGGGTAGGAATTACATGTCAGAGGAGTCGGAGAGAGATGTAATAATGGGACAGAGATGTTGTGTCCAGGGGGTTGGGGGGGGCGTGGGGGGGGGCTAGGTAGGGGGGTCTGGTTGCTGAAGGGGTTTTACGCTTTGGAGGAAACGACGGAAGCCTGCGGCGCGCGGCGCAATCGATGCGGAGTCGTTAACGCGCCCAGTGCGCGGGGCCCCGCGTCGGGATTGATCCGAGCGCACGAGGCCCTTTGCGTCTACCATACCCCGACACCACAACCACCACAACCACCACAACCACCACCAACTAACACCACCACCGCCGCCACGACCGCCACCAGAGTAACCACAAAGCTACCCGCCGCCACCGCCGCCGATAACGACCCAAACGACCACGGGGGGGGGGGGGGGGGTTCATCTCAGCCGCGCAGATTCGCAAACGCACAAAAGACAAAGATCTCCCCGTAGAGCCTTAATCGACGGTTGGGGCAAGTGCTGTTATCGAGCACCTGTTATGGCCGTCCTTTGTCTGCTGATGTTTACACATTGCGTCCGGTACTATTTTAAGGCTGAGTCGACCTAGGGGAGGCCCACGGGCAGCTCAGACAATCGTCGTTGGTGTTGGCCGTAAGCGGGGAATCCAAGTCAGGTTGCCGGGTTCGCAGTGCAGCGCGCTAATCACTGCGCCACCGCTCCCCACAAAGTGCATCAAACAATCACCCATATATACAATGTATATAAAACACGATTTTTTATAGTTATTTTTACCAAGTAAGGTCCACTGAGGTGTATGGCTCTTTTTCTCGTTTTATAGCCCCACGAAGTGGCTTATCACGTGGAAATTTAGAGCAGCCCAACAACTCTAAACGCGTAATGTTGATTCTAAATGTGTGGGAGGGAAAAACAGGAGGACCCCGAGAAAAATCCACGCGACCACGGGAAGAGAGAGAGAGACAGACATGAAAACTCCAAATATACAACAGGCGTCAGGGTCGGGATCGAACCCACAACCTCCTGTATACCCGGCGAGGTAGTTAACATCTCGCCACCGCGGCACCTGCTGTTGGCTTCATCGGTATAACTGCTCCACATGAATTATAGATGGCAGTGACGCATCTTTGAAGTCACGAGTGCTGACGACAAAACCTGCTGCTGCTATTATTGCCGCTGATGCTGCCACGTGTCTCTGAGGATCCGTTCAGCTCAGACAAACTCTGGAAGTCGGGTCGTCGTGATTGAATGGAAACATTGGAATAAAGAATAATCTGCGACGTTCAGAGTGGGGGGATTTACCATGTATAAGCACCACGCGTGAGATCATCACAACACGTCCCATCAGATCCTTTACAATCCCATTAAATATCAATTATATGCCATCACATATCATCACGTTCTGTCCAATCACAGCCTATACATTCCCATTAAATATCAATTAGATCGCATCACATACTATCACGTCCTATCCCCAGCACATCCTCTACAATCCCATTAAATAATATCATATCGCATCACACACCTTAAAGTCCCGTCTCCAGCACAGCCGACACAATCCCATGAAATAATATCATATCGCAATCACTTTCTGTTCAGTGCTGTTCGATACAAATCTCACGCAATCGCTCTCCATCACCAACAACAGAACGCGTCCCAGAGGTCACGTCCAACGAGGAGATGGAACGACGAAAGCAGTTCACGTGCAGGCGGGAGTCCTTCCGTAGAGCGAGCGGCTCGGAGTAGGAAGGACGTGAGTTCGATTGCTGGTTGGGGGGCTGACTCCGACCTCCGTGTGTCAATAAAGCGGGTCACCCACTTTGTTGCGAACGTCAACATCGGTCGACCACTTGGAAGACTCATCCCCGCCATGGGAATGTCAAGCTCAAGTTCCGAGGAGATGTCGTGTGTGTTAGTCTGCTGCCAGGAGGTGGGCAGTGACGTCGGCACCCTACCGCCCGACTCTTGCGAATGACGTCAGGGGATCTTTAACGTCCACGGTGGAGCAGCACGGCGCTTCGTAGCTACTTTTGTCATCGCACGGCGCCCGCAATAATCAGGGCTGCCGCTCGATTCGAACCGCGACAAGTGGCGAACGCGCCACCTCTCGGCCGAGTCACAACCACCCTTCAATTTTGGCCCGTACATTATTAGTCTTAATAATCATTGCCATCATGTAACAGATGTTGAATTAAACCACCGCGGAAGCGCCGGTTGTTTACTCCAGGTAGCGTCCGTCGGGGGGCGCTTCCTCAGATCTCTCTTGAATCTTGGGGGGCGCTTCCTCAGATCTCTCTTGAATCTTGGGGGACGCTTCCGCAGATCTCTTTTGAATCTTCGGGGGGGGGGGGCGCTTCCTCAGATCTCTCTTGAATGTTGGGGGGGGGCGCTTCCGCAGATCTCTTTTGAATGTTAGGGGGGGACGCTTCCTCAGATCTCTCTTGAATGTTGGGGGGGGGGCGCTTCCGCAGATCTCTTTTGAATGTTGGGGGGGCGCTTCCGCAGATCTCGCTTGAACGTCAGACACTCCTGCCTCCGCCACACCTCCCTCTCTCCCCTCATGCCCACGTCTCACTTTAGCTCATCGATCTGAGTCGCGGGCGTTTTCCTCATTGACAGAGTCACGCAGCCCCCCTTCGTTTTAGTCTTCTTTATTTAGCCCTCGTTATTAATGCTTTGCTATCGGAGGAGCGGTGGCGCAGCGATTCGCGAGCACTGCGCATCTCGCTACGAACCTCCCGGCCACGTGAGTTCTATCCCCGGCCACTGTTAACAACATCGGCGGCGAGTGAGGTGCGTGCGTGGATCGGTCATATCTGCGACCCATTAGGCATCGTCACCGACACGCACTGAGCAGCGTGGTGAATTAAACAAACCCCACGGCCCCATCACGATGATGGTGATGATGGTAACGACGACGGCTCGTGATGATAATGATGATGCGTGTTGGTCTCTATCCAGCAGTGGATCGGTCACGTCAGAAGAGTCACAGTGATTCCCTGCTCAAACGAGCAGGCCTGAGGCAGTGGTGGGCCATTCCACATTGCTATGGCGGGGATGAGCATGCCGAAAGGACAACCGCTGTTGAGTTGCACGCGAATTTGTACCGATTGTATCCTCTCTGGTGGGATGATGGGCCGAGCAACCCCCGCGTTGACGCAACGTTGGGGGCCAACGTTGCAGCAATGCTGGAGCAAACGTTGGCCCAACGTAAACCAAAGTTGGGGAGCGGTTATGCAGTGGTTAGCGCGCTGCGCTACGAACCCGGCGAGCCGAGGTCGATTTCTGCTCGCGTCCAACATCAGTGACGATTATCTGCACCGGTCCCGGGCCTCAGCTAGGTCGACCCAGCCTCAAATGAGTACCTGATACGGTGGGCAAACATCGCCACTGGGGAGACAAAGGCGGCCGGGCGTGGCGTTGGTCACTCACCCTGCTCTCATCGGTGCTTGCGAACGGCACTCGCCACAACATTCTGTTCGAGGATCTACGTTATTCATTGAGTGCGCGCGTAGGTAAGCGGGCGAGTGAGTGAGTAGGTGAGTGAGTAGCTGAGTGAGTAGGTGAGTGAGCGGGAGGGTGAGCGAGTGGCTGAGTGCGTGAGCGAGTGGAGGCATCAGTGCAGTGAAGTTCACGGGAAGAGGTGACACGTGCATTCCACCCGCCACCCCACACACGCAGCTCCCATCCCTTAACCTCATTCACCATTCCCCTCCTCCTCCCCCAACCATAACAACAACAATCGCCAGGCGCTTGTGCCAGGCTAGGTGCACGTTGAGGCCACGTGAAGTGTCGAACGCCCGCTGGCAGGAGGTCACGTGGCACACCCAGGTGGTGCTGCGGATCGACTGACTGAGATCACTGGGCCGATGCACCACCTGTGCCCCCTACTGTGCCAACTCCCTGTGTTTTATCCACCACGGCGCTCAGCTCGTTGTTGTGAGCGGCGCTCCTCCGCCCTCCGTTGTTGTTGGAGGGCGACTGCCTCCAATTGCCCAGTAGCAGCAGCGTTCTTCACGAGCCTCCTCCACAGAGGCCGATCTCAACACCCCCCCCCCCCAACCACGTACAACAACAACAACATCAGCACCACCACCACCACCACCACCTTCCTTCTCACGGCCAGAATGAGTGCCGTGGGGTCGCCACAGCCCAAGTCTCCGTCTGTTGCTGCGGGCGAGAAGTCGATGCAGCGGTAACAACGGCCAGAGCGAGCCACGGTTTTACGGCCGTGGCGTGGCTCGGTGGCAGGAGTTGTGATGAGTGGGGGGGGGGTGCGGAAGAGAGAGTCGGTGGTGGTGGGGGGGGGGTGTGAGATGGCTGGGGAGATAAAGGCGGCCGGGCGTGGTGCTGGCTATACCATCCTCATCTTGCGCCGTGGCGGCCTTCATAGGTGCTCGCTGGCAAGGCTTGCCTCCAACAGCCTTGCGCAGGCAACGAGGGGCGGGTGGGGTCTCTTCGCTTTTCACTTTGAAACGCGTGTGCCGTACACCTGCCTGCGAGTGTGCGCGTCGGGGAAGCGGTGTTGCACGCGCTCGCTGGTAGCACTTGTTCCTGCAGTCTGTTGTTCAGGCGGAACGGGAGGGGGGGGGATTTTTGTCTGTGTCGTGGCTAGCACGCTTTGCTATGAACCCGACGACTCGAGTTCGATTCCCGGCTCACAGCCGACATCGGCGACGACTACCTGAAACTTTTGCGGGGCCTCCCCTAGGTCTACCCAGCCTTAAATTAGTCCCTTGTGTTGAGTGTGTAAACGTCAGCGCTGGGGTAATGTAAAGGCAGGCGGGCGTGCGGGCGTGTGCCGGTGGCTGACCTTCGTAGGTGCTAGCTAACCGCACTTGCCCTACCAGTCTGTTAACGGTTGTACGGGTGGTCTTTGTCTTTGGCTTTACCTTTCTGTGTGCGCGCGCGCGCGCGGCATGAGCCGTCGGTTCGCATTGCAATGTCGCTGTTACTCATATCGAGTTCAATGAGAACAGCACAACCATCTGTCTGTCGCGGGATAATTTCACTCGCTGATGTTATTTTCCAATACATTACCGAAGCAGTCGAGACACACGCGAATTTAAACGACTATCCTTAAAACATCAACAGCAACAACTGCTACGACTACAACACGATTTGTATTTATACTGCGTCGATGGGACTCTTGAAATTGCTTTAGTTGCCGTGAAACAAGGCTTACTTGGAGATGATGGTATTATTTTGATTGTTGGACCACTGCTACGCGCCTCACCACCACTACCACTAACTACGACCACTACAATCGCAATCATCATCATCACCACCATCACGACAAGGTGATCGAAGAGCAAGTACTCATTTGAGGCTGAGTCGATCTAGAGGAGGCCCAGGACCGATTCAGATAACGGTCACTGGTGTTGGCAACGCGCTAACCACGACACTACCGGCTCCCCACACGTACACACGCAGATACCAACACAAATTTGAAACAATTCACAAAACTGCGGATATTGCCTCACCTGCTATAGGAAATATAAATTTAAAAAAAATCATCAAATTCACCCCAAATCTTCATAAGTTAATGACGATCAAAATAAACGAAATTAGAAATGCATGGGATACAAAAACACATTTGAACGCAGGATGAATTAATTCGTCAAATTAAATCAACGGCAGCTTCGAACAGAACCCGGTTAGGGGCCATCCATTTAGTCCGTACGCGAAAATCTGTCAAAACTTGACCCCTCCCCCCCTCCCTGTCCGCACGCGGACTTTTTACCCCCCCCCCTCCCACCTGCGTACGTTCGCTTGACCCCCCCCCACCCCCGAATCCTATAGAACGGCCGATATTTAATCCACGCAGAAACTATCAAGGATTAATAATATTAACGTGTTTAAGCAAACAGACAGTCCACCGCCGGACTATCTAACTCATTTGAAGGCCAATGTAGACAAATTATTATCGAGGCTTCACACCCCCCCCGTTCCCTATGCGGACGCACATTGTCAGTAGACCCCCCCATACGCAAGCGTACGCGTTTGGGTTAACCGCCCCGTCCCCCCTCCATACGTACGCACTCAATGGATGGCCCCTGGGGACGCAACTCAAGGACAGCCGGACGGACGACGCGAATTTATACAAATTGCCTCTGGATTACACTCAATTCTGTAAATGTCGAGAAACTCCCTTCACCCCACCCCCCACACACTCCCTATCACCGCCCGCCACGCCTCCACTATGACAGAATAATGGTGGGCGTCGATGAGGAACCACAGCCCCTGTCTCGCCAGGAGAAGGCGGTACAGCAAAGTGTGGACTCCACGTGTTCCCTCTGTAGGGGATAGAGTGTGGTCCCCTCGCTCCCCTAGCACGCGTGGGTATTCTCTGTGTGCGTCGGTTTCGTTAAAGATCCACTGACGCTATTCGCACCGGATTGCTAGACCACGTGTGCCAGCAGTCACGGGTGAAAATGTTTGCCAGAGAGAGATATGTGTAAACAAACAACAAAAATACTGTTAATTGTTTTAATTGGGTACAAACCCCAGAAAGCAACCCTCGCATGTGAGACGTAGCTGGCGGCCTCCTGGGTGATATCTGTGCTTTCATGAGAATGGCGTGAATATAAAAATCCACAAACCCCGAATTGCGCACTTCCGAAAACGATTTTATTTGACCAGGTAAGGCCCACTGAGCTATTTTTCAGAAGCGACCTGGCTACACGTTAAAGCTCAATGGCGTGGCTCATCGCGTGGAAATGTATAGCAGCCAAACACTCTAAACGCGTGATGTTGATTCTAAATGTGGAGGGAAACACCGGGGGACCCGGAGAAAATTCCATGCGACTACGGTGAGATAGAAACACGCAAACTCCAAATATACAGCAGCAGGCGTCAGGGTCGGGATGGAATCCTAGGACTTCCTGCATACCAGGCGAGGTAGTTAACATCTCGTAGCCACCGTGGTGTCCTTCCATTGGTCACTGTCACATTGCCCTGTCCTCTGGCGGATGGAGTGGGTTGGGGTGAGTGGTGGGTGGGTGGGGGGGCTGTAGGGTGGGGGCGGGAGGGGTGGGGCGACACGTAGACGCAACGACAAAGCGAGAGAGAGACACACACACACCGGCGAGATCAATAAAAATAAAACAAGTTTTATTGAAAGTTGGGTGGGGGAAAAAAAAGGCGGAGAGAGCGACCATCTGCCGCGTAACGTTCCTGAATCCTATCTTGCGTCCCATATTTTCGTTTCGCGGGACCTCCTGGTGAGACATCGTCTATAGAGGAAATTTTAAACCGGCCCAGTTTTTTTTATCGGCTTTTTAATTAGGCTGACAGATGGCGAGAGAGGCCCGCAGTTAAGTTGCCCTTAATTGCTTTTTTTCATGCGAGTGAAATGTTATCTGCTATGCTTTGTTTACAGGAATTGAAACATACACTGTGGCTGACAGTGGGGGACGGAGCGACGGGATGGAGAGACGGAGTCTGGGGGTAGGGTGGTGGTGGTGGGGGGGGGGGGCTGCACGGGGGTTGGTGGGGGGGGGAGCGGTGGGGGGGAGATGCTGGGGAGGTTTTGGTGGGAGATTTGGAGCAGGGAGGGGTGATCGTATACGGGAGAGATAACAGAGATGCACGCACGCACACTTGTGCCTGCATACGCGCGCGTGTGTGTTTATATACGTGTGTGTGTGTAGATATACGCACATCAGCATTGGGGAGACAAAGGCGGCCGGGCGTGGTGTTGGCCACCCACCCCCTTTCGCGTGCCGTGCCGGGCCTTCATAGGTGCCACCCGCTTACGGCACTTGCCACAAAAGTCTGTTGAGGCTTATACGGGGGAGCTTTGTCTCTAGCCTGGCACAAGCTTTCCAGGGACATCGCCTGTCACTTGGTGGCGAATGGCTGCTGTTAGTGTTTCACGTGTGTGGCTGTACATGGGAAATTACGCACGTGTTTGCCCCTGTGAGTGGAGTGTAGCGGTTAGCGCGCTGCGCTATGAACCTGGGGACCCGGGTTCGATTCCCGCTCACGGCTAACACCAGTGACGATTATCTGAACCGGTCCTGGGCCTCCCCTAGGTCGACTCAGCCTCAAATGAGTACCTGGTGCGGTGTGTAAACATCGCCACTGGGGAGACAAAGGCGGTCCGGCGTGGTGCTGGCCACCCACCCCCTCGTGTACCGTTTCGGCCTTCATAGGTGCTCGCTAACAGCACTTGCCCCTACAGTCTGTTAAGGCTATATGGGGGATCTTTGTCTTTTATCTTTGTGGCTGTGTGTCAGTGTGTGTTCGCGCTGAGACCTCAGAGTGACTCGGCGTGCAAGCGCTGCGCACCAGTGCACAGCTGTTGTGGTTGAGGGTTTTTTTTTTAATATCTAGTCGATGAAAGTGCCAGAATTTCTCTGTGTGATCCATGAGCTCTCTTCCCTGGCCCCACCCCTCTCACCCCCTTTGTTGCAACCGCTCCATCTCCACTTTGTTCCTGTGTCGATCCATAATCCTCAGCCATTATCTATCCACTGCTGCAAGGGTGGATGCCTCATGGTCACGGCTTAACCAACACCAGTGGTTTACCAACGCCAGTGAAATCTGCACCGGTCCTGAATTCCACCCTCACTCCATGCCACCACCCCTTATTCTATTAACAACCTGCACCTAACCGGCGTGGTGAAGTATGGTCATGTAACCCCACGTGACCGCCAGGGCGTGGGAAGGCCTTCATGGAGCATTTATATTTATTTGCGAGCTTTTGTAAATTGTTACGATTATAATTATCACCAATTAGTTCGACGTGTCCCTTGGAAAAGCTACATTGAGTCTAATTGGATACTTACCTGATTATACATTGAAGTGTTTTTTTATATTTCATTACTGATCGATAACAACACGAAACTGCGCATGCGCAGTTGAGTTGTGACCTCGGTGCAATCAAAATTCTCGTTAACTAATTTCCTAATTAACTATAGGCAAGAGTTTTAACAAAATGTGTTCTTGGACAGACACGGAGACACACGCAGAGACACACAGGCACAATAACAACAACCGCCATTCGCCACAAAATGGCGATGACGTCACCACGGCGCTTGTGCCAGGCCATGTGCACCTTCAGGCCACGTGAAGTGTCGAACGCCCGCTGGCAGGAGGTCACGAGGCAGACCCAGCAGGTGCCACGGGTCGACTGACTGAGATGAGTGGCCGATGCACCACCTGTGCCCCCTACTGAGACAACTTGCTGTGCTTTAACCGCCCGGCGCTCCACTCGTTGTTGTGAGCGTCGCTCCGCTGCCCTTGTTTTTTGCTGGACGGCGACTGCCTCCAACTGCCCAGTAGCAGCGTCCTTCACGAGCCTCCTCCACAGAGGCCGAATCACAAAGACACAGAGACACACACACACAGACACACATACACACACGCATACGCACATAGACACAGACACAGCCATACACACGGGCACACACAGACACGGCTACTATGCATCGTAAACTTCACTTCTTTGGACCATTTAAACTTTAAATAGACGATTTGGAATCCCGTAACCATCCTGGAACTTGGATATTCACCGCTGCGCCTCCTGCCCCAGGCCCTCTCCCATTGACCCTCTCTTCCCCTACATCCATCCCTCCTCTGCACCCCCATCATAATGAACCTTATGGCGAAAAAAAAATCGTAATTCATTAATTTGTTTTTGGCGACTCCGTCCCAACGCGCACACAAACGCCGCGACCCACCCAGAAATCAATCCTCTCGTTCTTCGCAAAGCACTCGGGTGGTTGCCAAAATTGCCGTAGTCGCAAACAAAACTTTGAAACTTTGATCAGCGCATCGTGTGGCGCTCGTCGATAGGAACAGCTCGCCGTGACGTTCGCCTTCAACAGGCACGAAATGACGTCGCAACGCAGTTCCTGTGAGAGACGGGGGCTCACGGGACCCCGGGGTCGTTCAGGTGAGAAAGAAAATGGGTGGATTGGCGGGGTAGGCGCTCGAGGGGGGGGGGAGTGTTTTGGGGAGAAGTCGTTGTGGGGGAGGGGGGGGTCAGAACACAAAGTGAGCGTCGTGACCACGGCAGGGGAGGAGGAGGGGGGGGTGAAGAGGAGGAGGTAGGGGGATTAGCTGCGGAACGCGAGACGCAAAACGCTTCTAATGACCTCTTAAACCCAGCATCATGAATCACTCGCGCGGTAGGGGGTGGGGGGGGGGAAGGGCGGGGTGGTGGTGATGGGGGGCTACAGGGTATGGATAATGAAGGGGGTGCAGAGCGAGACGGTGGCTGGGACGAGGTCGCGTTGGCCCCGCCGATGTCCGTCGCGACCCGACGCGAGGAGGACGTCGATGATCGATGAGACTGGTGGTGCCAGGCGTCTCGTTGGTGGTGCCAGGTGCCTGGCTGCCAGATTGTTCAGTCTCTAGAACTCTTCGCGCTCGCTCCATCCGCGCCCACCACCAGCAGCCCCACCGGCAGGCGCCACCCACGCACCGCGCGGTCTCATCCCGGCACCGCACGGAGGCCGCCGCACCCTCTCCCCGGTCATCGAGGGTTCGCAACTGCCTCGGGGCAGCGATAAACCCACCCTGCTCAATGCTTCATCAGACTCACCCTATAAATAATCGCCTTCTCCCACCTCGTCTCCACACCACCCCACCCTAGCACCCTTCACCCCAATCACCCCTCCCCGACCCCCTAGCCCCTCCCCTCCTGCCCTTGGCTACCCGTCTGTTGGTCAAAGCAAGTTCTTTGAAGGAAGACTTTAACCGATGTCGGGAAATGGGAGGGGGGCGATGGAGGAGCCCCCCCTCCCACCCTCCCCTTACCCCCTCCCACCCACCGGCCTTAACCCTTGACCCCCAGTGACCATATGCGCGGAATGATTAAGAGCGGAGTCTTGGAATCTCGCTGCCGTCGTGACGTTAAGGGAACGTGCGTTGCGCCCGAACCTCTGAGGCAAGGGTTGGTGGAGCACGCAGAGATCTTCCAAGCTGCTCAAGTGGCGGCACGGCAACGGGGTTCTTCGCGAGAACGTGGGCGACACACGTGCGCGGAGCGTTTGGTAAGATACGTCGTCGATCAGGTGATACACGTGGCGACAATGGTGGGCGATACGCGTGGTTAAAGCACGTGGTGCTGCGATACGCGTGGTGAGAACAATGGGCGATGCACGTGGTTAACCACGTCATCATGATATACGCGTGCTGCGAACAATGGGCGGTGCACGTGCTTGACCACGTGATGGCAGGATACGCGTGGTGAGAACAATGGGCGATCCACGTGGTTCACCACGTGATCATGGGATGCGCGTGCTGCGAACAATGGGCGGTGCACGTGCTTGACCACGTGATGGCAGGTTACACGTGGTGAGAACAATGGGCGATGCACGTGGTTAACCACGTGATCATGGGATACGCGTGCTGCGAACAATGGGCGGTGCACGTGCTTGACCACGTGATGGCAGGATACGCGTGGTGAGAACAATGGGCGACGCAATGGGCAGCAGCATCGACTTCAAAGTGAGGAGGGAGGGAAGAGAGGGAGCAGAATGGAGAGAGAGAAGAGAGCTAAAGAGCGGGGTGAGAAAGAAAGAGATGGAATGGCAGAGAGGTGGTGGAGAAATAATGGAGAGAATGATACGATGATTTAGAGAGACTGGTAGACTTTTTGACTTTTTAACAACTTTTATTGCCGCCAGCAGCAAAAGCACTGGAGGCGATTTCGATACGAAATACACAAAGTCACCAGCAAACAATTGAAAATAAGCGCTACAAATCCACGCGCTGTGGCGCGAAAAGCACCGCGCACAACACGAAATAAAAGTCACGTGGTTGTGGTGTCATCGCGCACGCCACGGTGACGAGCGAGCGCTTCAGAAGGTGAACACGAGGGTGCCGTCCACGCTGGTGCAGAGAGGGGCTTGTCCGGCTCCCCAGCGTTCGAAGAAGACGTGCACATCACCGACATGTGTGTGGTACGCGTGCTCCAGCCGGAGCCGCGCCTTAAGCAGGCCTCTGAACACTGGAAGCACAGAGCAGCTGTCAGTGTCACCCTCCAGCATCTTTTTTCTCGTTCTGTACACCGCCATCTTCGCTTGCGCGGAGGCGAAGTTGGCGAGGTCATGGCGCTTGTTAGCCAGGTAAGGCACCACCCCATATACGAAGCTGCTGCTGTTGTAGAAGGGCACCCCCAGTTTCCTGAAGATGTCCCCCAAAAGGCGGAACATTGGTTTGAGCCGCTGGCAGTGTAAGTATTGGTGGGGCAGATCCTCCCTGGCACCGCAGGAAATGCACAAGTCTGTTACCCCTTGGCGAGATTAGGCTGAGCCACACGGACGATGGCAACGTGCAGTGTGACAACCTCCACTGGAGGTCACCGCAGTGTTTGTACATTGGTTTCCACTGAGGGGCGGTCGCAATGAGGGGAGAGAAATGGTCTCTCCGTTTTGTGTCCGGTAGGTCGGCTAGGTCCCGGGAATACCGCGCCTTTAGAGAGAGAGAGATGGCGAGACGGAGAGAACTTGTGAATAGAGGTGGGAGACGTAGAGAGTAGGTGCGAGGCGAGGAGAGACGGGGGAAGCAGTGGAGAGATAGAAGAGAAGTCGGGGAGAGAGAGAGACGTTAGAGAACCTGGAGGGAGCAGGAGGGATGGAATAGAATGAGGCCAGAGTGGGTAGAGAGGTCCGCTAAATTTGCGTTTCAAACGCGTTTCTGAGGTAAATGTCGCCTCGCTCTACGCATTGGTGTGTTTTTTTTTAAAGAATAAAACGAAACATTTAAAAAAAAGAGAGAGACGAGAGAGACAGAGGGAGGGATCGAGAGAGTGAGATGGAAGGTTGGAGAGAGGAGAGAAGATGAGGAAGGGAAGGGAGAGAGAGAGTGAGACGAGGAGGGAGTGGGCAAGAGAGGGAGGGAGAGACGGGGAAAGAGAGAGGGAGGGAGGGAGGGAGAAATGTCGGTCGGCACTTTGTCGCGGATTTATTGTTGGCGAGGAACACGCGCTGCCTTCGGGGCGTCTCCGCTCTCGCTTAAATCTCCACTCGGGCCGATAAAGCAGCGAGAGTTCATCAACATTGGCGGAGCGCGCGGTATGGGGGGGGGTATAGCGGAAAGAACTCAAGACATTCTCCATTTCCCCCCCCCCCAGACTCGACACATCACCCCGCCACCCCCCTCCCCACAGCGGCCCCTCCCCAACGCCCCAGCATCTCCGCTCTGTCCCACCTTGCGTTTCACTTTAGATCATCGCACGCTACGGACCATTTCATTCCTGACTGTCATAACAACCATCTCGCCCGCGTCGTCCTCAGCGCCCGTCATCCTCGGCTCGATTCCCTCGCCTCCCTCCACTCCCTCCTCCTCCCTCCACTCCCTCCTCTCCCTCCTTCCTCCACTCCCTCCTCCTCCCTCCACTCCCTCTACTCCCTTCACTCCCTCATCCTCCCTCCACTCCCTCCTCCTTCCTCCACTCCCTCAACTCCCTCTTTCCTCCACTCCCTCCACTCCCTCCTCCTCCCTCTCCTCCCCCCACTCCCTCCACTCTCTCCACTCCCTCCTCCTCCCTCCACTCCCTTCACTCCCTCCTCCTCCCTCCACTCCCTCCACTGCCTCCACTCACTCCTCCTCCCTCCACTCCCTTCACTCCCTCCTCCTCCCTCCACTCCCTCCTCCTCCCTCCACTCCCTTCACTCCCTCCTCCTCCCTCCACTCCCTCCTCCTTCCTCCACTCCCCTCCTCCTCCCTCCACTCCCTCAACTCCCTCCTTCCTCCACTCCCTCCACTCCCTCCTCCTCCCTCTCCTCCCCCCACTCCCTCCACTCTCTCCACTCCCTCCTCCTCCCTCCACTCCCTCCACCTCCCTCTCCTCCCTCCACTCCCTCCTCCTCCCTCGCCTCCCTCCTCCTCCCTCCACTCCCTCCACTCCCTCCACTCCCTCCTCCTCCCTCGCATCCATCCTCCTCCCTCCACTCCCCTCCTCCTTCCTCCACTCCCTCCACTGCCTCCACTCCCTCCTCCTCCCTCCACTCCCTTCACTCCCTCCTCCTCCCTCCACTCCCTCCTCTGCCTCCACTCCCTCCTCCTCCCTCCACTCCCTTCACTCCCTCCTCCTACCCTCCACTCCCTCCACTGCCTCCACTCCCCTCCTCCTCCCTCCACTCCCTTCACTCCCTCTTCCTCCCTCCACTCCCTCCTCCTCCCTCCACTCCCTTCACTCCCTCCTCCTCCCTCCACTCCCTCCTCCTCCCTCCACTCCCTCCACTGCCTCCACTCCCTCCTCCTACCTCCACTCCCTCCTCCTTCCTCCACTCCCTCCTCTCCCTCCTCCCTCCACTCCCTTCACTTCCTCCTCCTCCCTCCACTCCCTTCACTCCCTCCTCCTCCCTCCACTCCCTCCTCCTACCCTCCACTCCCTCCTCCTTCCTCCACTCCCTCCTCTCCCTCCTCCTCCCTCCACTCCCTCAACTCCCTCCTTCCTCCACTCCCTCCTCCTTCCTCCACTCCCTCCACTCCCTCCTCCTCCCTCCACTCCCTCCTCTCTTCCCTCTCCTCCCTCCACTCCCTCCTCCTCCCTCCACTCCCTCCACCTGCTGATGCTGCTGCTGCACTTTAAACAGCAGCCGCGTTCATCCCACACCGACTTTGAAGTGACACTTAAGAGGCCTCCCCTCTTTCTCGAAGGATCCACCTCTTTCTCGAAGGACCCACCTCTTTCTTGAAGGCCCCACCTCTTTCTCGAAGGATCCACCTCTTTCTCGAAGGATCCACCTCTTTCTTGAATGCCCCATCTTATTCTCGAAGGACCCACCTCTTTCTCGAAGGCCTCTTTCTCGAAGGCCCCACCTTTTTCTCAAAGTCCCCACCTCTTTCTCGAAGGCCCCACCTCTTTCTCGAAGGACCCACCTCTTTCTCAAAGTCCCCACCTCTTTCTCGAAGACCCCACCTCTTTCTCGAAGGCCCCACCTCTTTCTCAAAGTCCCCACCTCTTTCTTGAAGACCCCACCTCTTTCTCGAAGGCCCCACCTCTTTCTTGAAGACCCCACCTCTTTCTCGAAGGCCCCACCTCTTTCTCGAAGGAGCCACCTCTTTCTCGAATGATCCACCTTTTTCTCGAAGGCCCCACCTCTTTCTCAAAGGATCCACCTCTTTCTCAAAGTCCCCACCTCTTTCTTGAAGGCCCCACCTCTTTATCGAAGGCCCCACCTCTTTCTTGAAGAAGGCCGCCACCTCTGTCGCGTGGCTTTCGAGCGACACTGCGCTTGGCTCCGAGCCGCGGAGTCACGGCCATTCACTTCCGTGAAATATCGTGTGCGTTACAAATGGCATTATTATTATAGCTCAGACCATTCTCACTCTGTCATACTGCAGCCTCGCAGGGACTTAATGTAAGAAGGATTGCATCGAGTAGGATGGTATGAGAGGCGAATTGAATCGGTGAAGGATTGTATCGGGGAATAGATTATTGGATGGATAGGGATTGGAAGGATTGGGAATGGATAATGAAAGGAGTTCAAAGGGTGAGAGATTGAATAGGAGAGGAATAGTAATCGGAAGGTATTGAACGGAAGGGGGGGTTGGACGGGATAGGGAATGCATGGAGTGAGTGTAATTAATAGCCTTTTGATAGATTGACATTTTATAAACGAATGATATTGAATGGGGTGTGGGAGAGGGATTGTATAGAGAGGGATTGAATGAAGAAGGGCGTTTAATTATAAAGAGAGTGAATAGCAGCTTGAGTGAATAGGCATGCAAGGCAATGACTTTGAGATTCAATTGGATGGAGGAATGTTCATGTGTCCTCTCTTTCGCAGTGCACGGTACGTGTGAGGATTGGAGTGCATGATACATATGACGATTGGAGGTGCGCGGTACGTGTGACGATTGGAGTGCATGATACGTGTGACGATTGCAGTGCGCGGTACGTGCGACGATTGGAGTGCATGATACGTGCGACGATTGGAGTGAATGATACGTGTGGCGATTGCAGTGCGCGGTACGTTTGACGATTGGAGTGCATGATACGTGCGACGATTGCAGTGCACGGTACGTGCGACGATTGGAGTGAATGATACGTGTGACGATTGGAGTGCGCGGTACGTGCGACGATTGCAGTGCGCGGTACGTGTGACGATTGGAGTGAATGATACGTGCGACGATTGGAGTGCACGGTACGTGCGACTATCGGAGTGGAGGTGACATCAGGACGGTTGTGATGGTGGGGGCCGGCTGGCTGTGAGTGGCGTGAGGCGAGCACCCCTTGTGGGGGGGTGGGGGGGCTGGGAGTTTGTGGCCCATAGAAGGACGGGGAGGGGGTGGGGGTTGGGGGGGGGTGCATGGAAGTTCATATAACAGAAGAGGAGGGAGACGATGGAGGGGGGGATGGGGGGGTCGGCTACCGCACCGAGAAAGAGAGAGAGAGGGCGAGACGTTGATCTTTGTTTAAGTCAGTTTCGTTTGAAATGCCCCGCGATGGGCAGAGAGCGTTTAGCGTCTCTCGATCTCTCCCCCCACCCCATCCGCCCTAGTCCCCCCCGTGTCTCTCTCTCTCGGCGTCAGCACTCGCCATCACTCTTTATCAGCGATGAGCGGCGCGGCCAATTTAAGGAGCAGCGCTCCAGATGGCGGGACGACGCGGGGTTCCCGCGCAACAGAGAAGTCGGGGGAGACAGGCAGAGAGAGAGAAAGAGAGACACGGGGAGACAGGCAGAGAGAGAGAGGGGGGGAGAGATGAGAGGCACGGGGAGACAGGCAGAGAGAGAGATGAGAGGCACGGGGGGGCGAGAGAGGCACGGGGAGAGAGACACGGGGAGCGAGAGACACACACGGGGAGACGGAGAGAGAGACACGGGGAGAGAGACACGGGGAGCGAGAGACACACACGGGGAGACGGAGAGAGAGACACGGGGAGAGAGACACGGGGAGAGAGACACGGGGAGCGAGAGACACACGCGGGGAGACGGGGGAGAGAGACACGGGGAGTGAGAGAGGGGGGGGGATGCAACTGTTGTGGGGAGAGAGAGATTCCAGGAGGGAAGGGGGCGGCGATGGGGGCTTTAGCGGTAGATGGGGGGGGCTGTTTGAGATATATTTTTTTTGGGGGGGGGGGGGTTGGATGTACGGGATGGGGGGAGGGGGAGACGAGGCGAGAATGATATCGAGAGAACTCGAGACATCGCGTATTTCTTTGGTCCCGTTAAGTAGATGGGTTCAGTGGCGTATCCTCGGAATAAATGCAGGAATGGGTCCCGTTTATTGTGTAATAAATTTCGGTGACGGGTTTTAAAACAGGACTGGAGGCAGTAATAGGGACTGGGCCGAGCAATATTTCCATGCGCGTTCTAGCCGACAAACAAGACGTCATAAAATCAAAATTGATGAGTTTGTTTATGCCATCAAAAAGTCCTGTAAATTTGTGTGTGTGTGTGCGCGCGCGGGCGTGTGTGTGTGTATGTGTGTGTGTGTCCCGTGTATGTGAATGGTTGTTCGCCCGCAGGGTGACTGTACATCAACCAGAACTATTATTTCCAAAGCCGGTTCGGGATAGGTCTCTTCTGTTAAGGAGGTGTAAGCGCGTTCGCTGTCTCCGCTAGCCCCCTGTTGCATGCACAATGCGTGGAGGGTGACCCACACTCACTCACTCACTCCCTCTCTCGGAGCGATCTCTCCCAGTTGGTTTATGGGCAGCGCCCTCTTCGGCAATCCACTCCTGGAACTCATCTCATATTTTATATTTACAGAGAGCCCATTAGCCCAAGGCGCTTTATAACAAAGTTTAAAAGCGGTGGCCAAACAAAAAAGCGAGTCATTCATATCGGCGAGGGACTGCGAGGGCCGATGAATGAGTGACCGTAACAGAGGGCAAGTTGGGGTCACCAAAGGGCTGTAGGGGAGGGACGGGACGGAGTGGAGGGGCGAGGGGACGGAAGGGAATGAGCAGTAGGGGAGAAAAGGCGACGCTTCGTGAGAGGAGGTAATAGAAGGAGGTTAAGGAGGGGGCTGCTTAATGTACAGGGGTAGTATTGAGTCGATGGTCAGTGTTGGATCTATGGTGCAGTGTTGAGTCCGTGGGCAGTGTTGAGTATATGGGTAGTATTGAGTCTTTGGTGCAGTGCTGAGTCTATGGGCAGTGTTGAGTCTATGGTGCAGTGTTGAGTCCGTGGGCAGTGTTGAGTATATGGGTAGTATTGAGTCGATGCTCAGTGTTGGATCTATTGTGCAGTGTTGAGTCTATGGGTAGTGTTGATCTATGGTGCAGTGTTCAGTCTATGGGCAGTGTTGAGTCCATGGGCAGTGTTGAGTATATGGGCAGTGCTGATACTATGGTGCAGTGCTGAGTCTATGGTGTCGTGTTGAGTCTATGGTGCAGTGCTGAGTTTATGGGCAGTGTTGAGTTTATGGGCAGTGTTGAGTCTATGGTGCAGTGCCGAGTCTCTGGTGCAGTGTTGAATCTATGAGTAGTATTGAGTCTGTGGGCAGTGTTGAGTCTCTGGTGCAGTGTTGAATCTATGAGTAGTATTGAGTCTGTGGGCAGTGTTGAGTCTATGGTGTCGTGTTGAGCCTATTGTGCAGTGCTGAGTTTATGGGCAGTGTTGAGTCTCTGGTGCAGTGTTGAATCTATGAGTAGTATTGAGTCTGTGGGCAGTGCTGCTCAATGTACGGGGAAAGTTGATTCCAGTGGAGGGCTGCGAGGATGGAGAACGATCGAAAACGTGATTGGGCACAGGGAGAAGGAGGGACAGCGAGAGAGAGAGAGAGAATATTGTGAACGAAGAGGACGGCAGGGGACATAGAAAGAGATGAGAGAGAGAGAGGCGGAGATTTAGGTAGGGAACGGTGATGGATGACAATCCCTCCCTGGCTCACCACCATCCTCAGTGTCCTGCCGGTCGTGTGTGGTCACGGGCAGGGGCCGATGTTCAGGACCAGGTTAAGTGGTCACTCGCCCGCTGCTGATGTTTCAGCCGTGGTCGGGAATCATCTGTGCGTGTGTGTTGAACTTCTTTCGCACCGTACGTAGCCAGCCGTGCTAATCGGAGGTGCGGAAGGACACGAAGATAAGTGCAAAAAAGGAGTTCTTAAGACCGAGAGGTGCGCTAACCACGAGGCCACCGTCCCACCCCCGACAACGTACGGTCATACATTTGCTACCTTGTGTGTGTGTACATCATTTATATATATGTTTCCCCAGTGCTGATGTTCACAAATCGCGCCACTTACTCATTTAAGGCTTCCAGTCGAGGTTACCGGGTTCACGGTGCAGCGCGCTGACCCCAGCGCCACCGCTCCACATATATGACCGTAACAAAGGTCCCCCGTATAGCCTTAACAGACTGTAGGGGCAAGTGCTGTTAGCGAGCGCCTATGAAGGCTGGAACGGTACACGAGGGGGGGGGGGGTGGCCAGCGCCACGCCCGGCCGTAACACACACGTGTATACGTTTACAAAACACCTACTCCGACCACTGATACTGATGATAAGTGCCATGATGAAAATGATGATGATGATCGGGATTTTGAAAGGAAGTATGCGGTGAACAGTTTGGAGGTTCGGAAGTCGAAGTGGCGGGCGAGGCGTTGTAGATTGTGCCCGACGCGTGCAAAGTTTCGTTGCGACCGAGTTCAAATCAATTCGTGAACGGATTCTTCGTCTTATTCTTTTCGTAAATAATTAATTCTGCACACATTACGATCCTAGCCACGCGCCGGCTAACCTAACGCGTTGAAAGATCAACACCGAGCCGACACGGTTGAAAGCCTCGGTTCAACTCCGAGTATCAGCCGTACTGACATTGAAACAGCGTTCTCAAGTCATGCATGGCTCTACCCGGTGGCTACATCACGGGAAGGGAAGTCGCGCCTAGGAGGTATGATGTGCGGGGAAAACTTTTTTTTAACACGCGGGCCCTTCGCGACCAATATTGTGATTAAGAATTGCGGTGACTGGCTCATGATGATGGTGGTGGTGGTGGTGACGATGACGCTGGCTGTAACTACCAGCGACGCGTCTGCGTCCAGGTCGTGAGACGTTGACACTTTGCTCTCCAACACGCGGTCATTAAATTGCACTTTTATTCAAACGACAGCCCTTTGAAGTGGCCGTGTCGGGTGGAGGAGGGTTTTACGACACGCACACATGTTTTTTTACCTACGCGATCGGAACCGGAAATTAATGATATATATATATTTGGGGAAAAAGGGACGAAGGAATGTGAGAGAGAAGAGAGAAGAGACAGAATGGGAAATAAGGGGGAAATGTTTTTTGGGAAAATGAGCGGAGAAACGGGAGCATCGCGTCAGGAGAGACGACGAGTGGGGAAGAGGCTGCATGGAGACCTCGCCGGTGTTGCTGCTGCACGGAGGAGCAGCGTCTGTTGTCACAGCGGATGGTGGCGGAGAGGGGGGATGGGTTCAGAGTGGAAGGGGGGGGGGCTCATAGAAGTCACGTGATTTACGTGAGGCTCGAGCCGATGTAGATATTATACGAGTGGGTTTTACATATCGCTGATGGGGTTTAAATCAGAACTTGGAGGCAGCGATGGAGAGCGGGCCAAGCACTATTTCCACGTGCGTTCTTGCCGACAAACAAGACGTCATAAAAGCCAAATATATGAGTCTGACTAGAGTTTATTCAGCGTGGTCACCAGTGATTGTACAAAAAAAAACATCGCGTAAAATTTGGTTGCACGTTAAATTTGGCTAAATCAGAGAAATCCAATCAAAACATGTCGGATTTATTTTTTGTCGCGCATCGAACATTGCTCTGAGAGGCAGGGCGCATGGGATAGTGCTGCTCCCTGCTGCGTGGATCAGAGGTCACGTGAGAGGTCACCACTCTGACATCCACCGGAAAGGGATCTCAGATGTAGTTCTGTGATGTTCGCTTCCGCGGGCCCTTCCTCGACACGAAGTGGGGGGGGGGGGGAGGGGGGGGGGGTCGCACGTGGCGCGGAGAGAGAATTCAAAAAGGATACATCGGCTCGTGTGACAATCGGAATAGATATTTCGTGAGCGAGACAAAGAAGAAGAATACAATAAAACTCGAACATTTTTTGGCGGAATTTCTTTAATCACCTTAGCGGCATTCGAGCAAGTGGCGTCGTCCGCTCATTCGCTATGCGTCGTTCATTCACTCGCTCAGTAGATCCGTTCGTTCATTCGCTCGCTCAGTAGATCCGTCCGTTCATTCGCTCGCTCATTCACTCGGCGCAGCCTCGGGAAAGTCACCTCGTGAAGAGCGGCAATCTGTTCATCAGCGCTTACACGCGCAATGAGTTTCAATTAAACACCTGAAACTGATATAGCGATGCGCAGCCCGGGCGATATGAGGATTAATACGCCACGCTTCGGCGAGCTGCCTGTATCCATCACGGCGTTCGCCTGACAATGTGAGGTGGTGGCTGGCTGGGACCCCCCCTACCCCCAGCCGCCACGACATGATGTGGGGGCCGAGCCCCGCCCTCAGACATCCCCTCCCCCATCCCTCCCACCCCTCCCCCCGCAGTGTCTTCCTCCCTCCCTTCGCGTGTCTCATGCAAAGCGTGATGCTGTTTCGGAGAGCGCGCGCGAGTCTTGGCATGAGCGCAGAAGTGGAGTGGAGGAGCGTTACGCTCTGAGTGAGAGGGGGGGGTGAGAGTGGGGCTGGAGGGGGGGGGGCGGGAGGGGAGGGGAGTTAGGGTACCGGCCGGCCTTCAAATATGCAACTCGCTGAGAGCACTTGCCCCAAACGTCTGCTGAGGCTATACGGGACACCTTTGTCTTTGTCTATGTATGCGTGGAGCAGTTGTCAAGCGGCTAGCGCGCTGCGATAAGAATCCGGCGACCCGAGTTTGTCTCGAAAGTTGCTCGTCTCAGTCTCGACGCCAGGTTCATGCAATGACATAGACGACTGGTGAGTGTGTAAAGGAGTGAGTGGGTGGGTGGGTGAGCGAGTGAGCGTGTCGCTGTGATCTGCAGTGCGGTGCTTGAACACGGCGTGGTGGTTGAACACAGTCTGGACAAGCTCTCAGCAATGGGCGGAGGAATGGGCGAGCGAAGCTCACGGTGATCTTCACGAGCGCTCGTAACCGCGTCGAATGGAACAGCCACATTCCGACCTGTTCAACTTCGGGAAGTTGATCCCTGCACCGCCTCCAACCCTCCGCCTCCACCCGACTCAGACAATGTCTTGTCAAGTCATCCACATCTCTGGCCCGTGTAGTCACGGCGAAGAAGGGCCATTGCCCGAAACATCGCGCCATCGGTGCGTGATGCCAACCACGGAGTCGTAAGTGAGGATAACCGAGGAGGAAGAAGAAGCGTGCGTACGCATGGCTTCTGCGTCCTTTTTTTAGCAACGCGCCCTTCGCCGAGCAAGTAATTCACTCGTGATGCGTCCTAACGTCACGTTTCAAGCCACGTGATGAGAACTCTGTGACGTCATAGCCCCCCCCCCTTCCCCACCCCTTACCCCCTCTCGCTTTAACTTTATATTCAAAGGGAATGCGTTCACGATCTCAGCCTTAATTTGAAAGCGTGAATAGCACTGGCAGTGGAGAGGTGCGGGAGGGAGGGGCTCTGGTGAAAGACAGAGAGGAGGAGGAGGCTGAGTTGGTAGTTGTGGTTGCGGTGGTGGGCTCGGTCTGGCTGCAGAGGTTAGTTAAACGCCAGACTTCTGAGCGAAGCCACGTGCGAGGCACATGGCCACATTGCACACAGGAACCCAAGTACAACATAGAGAAACATTCCACCGTATAGCCTTGGCTGACGTTTGGGCCAAGTGCCGTTAGCGAGCACCCATGAAGGCCGGAACGGCACACGAGGGGGTCGGTGGTCAGCACGACGCCCGGCCGCCTTTGTCTCCCCAGTGGCGATGTTTGCATACCGCGCCAGGTACTCATTTGAGGTTGAGTCGACTTAGGGAAGGCCCAGGACCAGTGCAGATACATTTAATTGACACTGGTATCACCGCTCACGGTATAAACACCACATACGCACATACATACACCCCTGCCACATGCCTATATACCCAAATACACACATACCCATACCACATACACGTACACACTCAGACCATATGCATAGACACGTACCCATGGCGCATATACACTTACACACAAATATATACACATGCATCTAAACCACGTAACCATATACACACATACACACACCGACACCACATTCATTTACATCCACATACTCACGTCACATATCCACATACACACACTTATACCACATACACACTCATACCATATGCAATACATACACACATACCCATGGCACATATGTATGTTGAACTTCGTTCGCACCGTACCTAGTCAATCGTGCTAATCGAAGGCGCCCTATGAATTCCCCCACATACACGCATACCACATACGCACATACCCACAAACACATACCTACATACCCACATACCCATCCACACACACGTACCCATGCACATGCCCGGATAGACACATCCCCATGCCAAAACACGTGCCCAAATAATCATACCACATGCCCACATACATACACACATACACACACGCATACACACACACATACATGGCCACACACACGCATACACACACACATACATGGCCACATACACACATGAATAAAACATTACATACCCAGTGTACAAAGACAAATACAAAGATCCCTCGTATAATCTTAACAGCCTGTTGGGGCAAGTGCTGTTAGCGAGCACCTATGAAGGCCAGAACGGAACACGAAGGAGTGGGTTCCCAGCACCACGCCCGGCCGCCTTTGCCTCCCTAGTGGCAATATTTTTTCGCACCGCAACAGGTACTTCATTTTAGGCTGAGTCGACCTAGGGGAGGCCCAGGACCAGTTCAGATAATCGTCACCGATGTTGGCCGTGAGCGGGAATCGAAATGGGGTCGCCAGGTCCGTGGCGCAGCGTAGCGCTAACGGCTACACTACCGCTCCCCACTACCCATGTACAAAACAAAGATCCCCCGTTTAGCCTTAACAGACTGTAGGGGCAAGTGCTGTTAGCGAGCACCTATGAAGGCCGGAACGGTACATGAGGGGGTTAGTGACCAGCACCACGCCCGACCGCCTTTGTCTCCCCAGTGGCGATGATTACACACCGCACTGGGTACTCATTTCAGGCTGAGTCGACCTAGGAGAGGCCCAGAACCGGTTCAGATAATCGTCACCGGTGTTGGCCGTGAGCGGGAATCGAACCCGGGTCGCCAGGTTCATAGCGCAGCGAGCTAACCGCTACACTACCGCTCCACACGCACACGCACACACACACGTGCACACACACACGTTCACAACTCCGCACAGACAGATTCAAGAATCCACCTGGCCAGGGCAAAACAAAGTGTCAAGGGCACAACGGAGAAAGAGAAGGGCGCATGTCGCAGAGGGATTAATTTTTCAAACGACAGAACACAAGGAAGCTAGAGGCATCATCATCATCACCACGTATGATGCTACTTCTGCTGCGTTGGCAGTGGTGCACAGCAGAGTAGACAAACTGAACAGGTGGGTCAATAATACCATTGTGTGTGTGTGGGGGGGGGGGGCTTATATTATATAATAAGCGACGTTTCTGGCAATGGACCTTCTTCATAGCAAAACAGAGGCCAGATAGATAACGTAGATAACGATGATAGAAACAACGATCATTCTGTAATGACCATTCGCTCGATCTCTCAAGCCCATCTTTTTACGCGCTGCTATGAGTAAGGGTCGTTGCCCGAAACGTCACGTAGAACACATGTATATTATTTCCTTTGTTTCTCCGTTTAAGGCCACGGTGCTGTGGACGAGCTTGTTGATGTTTCTTTGCAGACGCATCCAACCGCGTGGTTGTACACCCTCGAGGTGGAATAAACTTGAGCGGTTAGTTAGAGTTCGATGTAAAGCTTTCGTGACTGCAGGGATTCATCTTCTTGGTTCTTTCGGTAAAGTCGTCACGTAGAAGGGAAATAATAAAATAATAAAAATAAAACATAATAAAATTATTCTCACCGCGTTTCGGCCACAACGCAAGCAGCCGTCCTCAGGTGGAGAACAGGTCTGTCGAGAAGGCAGACTGTCTTCTCGAAAGAACCAAGAAGATGGTTAGTTAGAATTTATCCGAACGCGGCCCAATAACAGTGAGTTACGCGGCAGCGGCCGTATGCGTGGGGGATTATCATCGGGTCGGTTTCTCTCATTGGCCGTGTACAAGACGTCATGATCGCTCATGGAGTTGCGTTCGCTTGCTCGGGTTGGTACCGATTGATACTCCGGCCAATGGACTATTGGAAGCGGGAGGCCTTCATCCAGCAGTGGATAATTTGTGCTTGCTGCTGCTGCTGATGATGATTACAACGACGATGATTTCACACGAATTGCCAAAAGTTTCATGAGCTGTCGAGTCAACTCAACTCGACAGCTCTCGCTCGCTCTCTCGCTCGCTCTCTCGCTCGCTCTCCTCTGTTGTTCTCTTTCCCTCTCGCTCCGTCTCTCCGTGTGTGTGTGTGATGAGACGAAGTTTGGAGATGGAGATTTCCCGAGATTGGGCCCCTGGGAATTTTAAACGACGCCGCCCTTTTCACATTTGTCGCTGTTCACCCCCTCCCCCCCACCGACTGCCCGGTGACTCTTTGGGAGTCTCCTAGACAACGGCTGACATTGGAACGCGCCGCCACCACCATCAGCACCACCACTACCAGCAGCAATAGCACCACCAACAGCACCACCAACACCGCCATCAGCACCACCACCAGCACCACCAACAGCACCACCAACACCACCACCACCACCAGCACCACTATCACCAACATCAGCACCACCACTACCAGCAGCAACAGCACCACCACACCACCAACACCACCATCAGCACCACCACCAGCACCACCACTAGCACCACCATCCCCAACACCATCAGCACCATCACCAGCACCACCACCACCACCACCACTACCAGCACCAACAGCACCACCAACACCACCACCACCACCAGCACCACCATCACCAACACCACCATCAGCACCACCATCGCCAACACCACCATCACCACCACCACCACCACCACTACCAGCACCAACAGCACCACCAACACCACCACCACCAGCACCACCATCACCACCACCATCAGCACCACCACCACTACCAGCACCAACAGCACCACCAACACCACCACCACCAGCACCACCATCGCCAACACCACCATCAGCACCACCACCACTACCAGCACCAACAGCACCACCAACACCACCACCACCAGCACCACCAGCACCACCAGCACAAACAGCACCACCACCAGCACCACCATCGCCAACACCACCATCAACACCACCACCACTACCAGCACCACCACCACTACCAGAACCAACAGCACCACCACCACCAGTATTCCATCACCAGCACCAACAGCACCAACAGCACCACCACCTTGGGCAATGCGATCCCACTCTATTTTGTTGTGGCTGTTTGCTGATGTTTTCCTTGCTGCTGTTGCTGTTGACGTAGTCACCTCGATTTCCCCGGCTCTCCCAACGTGCTCTCCGTCGGGGTGTACACCCAGAGCTGTTCGCCTGTATATCCGACGTTTCGCTCCACGTGCTGAGAGCTTCTGCAGGAACTATTCAGTGCGCTTGGTGGACAGAACACGTTGCCGGAAGGTGATGATGATAGCGGTAGTGGCAGTGATGGTGGTGATGGTGGTGGTGGTGATGGTGGTGGTGGTGATGGTGGTGGTCGTGATGGTGGTGGTGGTGATGGCGGTGGTGATGGTGGTGGTGGTAATGTTGGTGGTGATGATGGTGATGATCGTGATGGTGGTGATGGTAGTTATGGTGGTGGTGGTGGTAATGTTGGTAGTGATGGTGGTGATGGTGATGATTGTGCTGGTGGTGATGGTGGGTGGTGGTGATGGTGGTGGTGATGGTGGTGGTGATTGTGATGATTGTGATGGTTGTGATGGTGGTGATGGTAATGATTGTGATGGTGGTGATGGTGGATGGTGGTGATGGTGGGTGGTGGTGGTAATGTTGATGGTGGTGATGGTGATGGTGGTGATGATGGTGGTGGTGGCCGGACCCGGGTCTGGTCGAGACTTATCCACGAAGTGGCTGCCAAGGAGGAGACGTAGCAACGAGAAGCATTGCGGGGTGGCAGGGTGCTCGTGGCAGGGTGCTCGTGGCAGCGCAGCGGTGGCACTCACGGCACGAAGCGCCTGGGTTCGATTACCGCCTCGGGCGCTTCGCTGTGCGGAGTTTGTACGATCCTCTCCCGTGCCGCCCAGCGCTGCTCTGCAGTGTGCGTACGAGTGGGAGGGAAACAAACAAAGAACAACAACACGAGGCTCGCATGCACACAAAGACAAAGACCCCACCCCCCCCCCGTATAGCCTTAACAGACTTTTGGGGCAAGTGCCGTTAGCGAGCACCTATGAAGGCCGGCACGGCACACGAAGGGGTGGGTGACCAGCACCACGCCCGACCGCCTTTATCTCCCCAGTGGCGATGTTCACACACCGCACCAGGTACTCATTTGAGGCTGAGTCGACCCTGGGGGAGGCCCCAGGACACACATCACACACACATCATACAACATCTCTGCGCGCGCGCGCACGACACAAACGAACGCGCACGTGACCTGCCTCGCATGCGCGTCTCTGCGCGCACGTGGCAAGCGGCGGCCTTCGCTTGGGAGCGCGTCGACATTGGTCAGCGTTGGGCAGCGCTGATTCGAGGCGAGCAAAAAAAGAAGTCTCCCTTGGGCTGATCGGATCGGTGCCCGCGACGCCGTCGCTCTTGCGGACGAAGGCGGCGATGGCATTCCGCCTGTATCCGTGCGCGCTGCGGGGGTCGCGTCCTCGGATGATGGCACGGTTGGCTACGTAGGATGCGGAAGAAATTCAACATGTAGTGTACAGACAGGGTTACCTCGCTTTGCGAGATCGAATTGTTTGTGGTGCTGCTGAGTTGGCAGCGATGCACCACCACCAGCACCAACATCAACAACAAAGTCAACACACTCGTCAACAACACCGTGACCTTGATAGAGTATTCGTATATAATCGGCGACGTTTCGGACAATGACTCTTATTCATAGCACATCGTGACATCGGCGATATGAATCGACGTGCCAACGCATTCGACCCCCACGCCTCTGTCCACTCAGCAGTAGGAATGGCTAGACCACGGTTTCCCTTGTCCTTTGTATGCGCTATGAAGAAGGGTCATCGCCCGAAACGTCGCCGATTTTTTGTTTTCTTTTGAAGGCCGCAGTGTCGTGTGTGTGCCATTTGTTCTGTGTTGTGTGTGTGTGTCTGTGTCATTTGCTCTATGTGTGCTGTGTGTGTGCCATTTGTTCTGTGTGTGTTGTGTGTGTGTGTCATTGTTCTGTGTGTGTTGTGTGTGTGTGTCATTGTTCTGTGTGTGTTGTGTGTGTGTGTCATTTATTCTCTGTGTGTTATGTGTGTCATTTGTTCTGTGTGTGTTGTGTGTGTGTCATTTATTATCTCTGTGTGTGTGTGTCATTTGCTTTGTGTGTTGTGTGTGTTGTGTGTGTGTGTCATTTGTTCTGTGTGTGTTGTGTGTGTGTGTGTCATTGTTCTGTGTGTGTTGTGTGTGTGTGTGTCATTGTTCTGTGTGTGTTGTGTGTGTGTGTCATTTATTCTCTGTGTGTTATGTGTGTCATTTGTTCTGTGTGTGTTGTGTGTGTGTCATTTATTCTCTCTGTATGTGTGTGTGTCATTTGCTTTGTGTGTTGTGTGTGTTGTGTGTGTGTGTGTCATTTGTTCTGTGTGTGTTGTGTGTGTGTGTCATTTGTTCTGTGGGGCCGTGTCCTCTATGGGGATTATTTGGACAGAGAGGCGCGCATCGATTCCCCACCTGTTAGAGTTTGCGAGGAAAAGCTGTTTAGAGGGTTTTCATTTTATCGGATTGTTACTCCCCCCCCATTTCCACCCCTCCCTCTCTCCCCACCTTCCCACTCCTTGTTCTTTACTGTTAAATGGATTGTATCCGATCGATAAAGCTTTTTGAGGATCGGGTATGCTTGCGTGTCAGCGTGTGTGTGTATGAGTTAGGGTGCGTGTGTGTGTGTGTGCATGTTTGTGTGTATGTATGTTCGTGTGAGTGTGTGAGCGGTGGTGCAGTGGTTAGCGCGTTGCGCTACGAACCTGGCGACCCGCGTTCGATTCCCCGCGGCCATCACCAGTGGCTAATATCTGAACCGGTCCTAGTGCGATGTGTGATTATCGACAAAAGGGAGATAAAGGCGGCCGGGCCTGGTACTGGCTACCCATCCCCTCGTGTACCATGCCGGCGTTAATAGGTGCTCGCTTACAGCACTTGCCCCAACAAGCTATGAAGGCTATACGGGGGATCTTTGTCTTTTGTAGTCGTGGGGGTGGTAGTTAGTGGTGGCAGTGGTGGTAAGTGGTAGTGGTGGTAGTGGTGGTAAGTGGTGGTGTTGGCAGTGGTGGTATTGGTGGTTATAGTGGTGGTGCTGTTAGTGGTGGTATTGGTGGTTATAGTGGTGGTGTTGTCGTGTGGCAGAGCTAAGCCACACCAACATATGTTCTTACACACACAGCGATGTCTGGGTTCTTAGCGGCTTTACTTATTGTACTTATTTATCAAGCTAAAAGCCACGCACTGAGAGCCACGAACTCTTATTTTCAGGAGGGTCCAACTGCTTCTACATTCTAAAAAATGTAACTTAAGATATTTTAAAATATAATTAACGATGAGTGTGAATTATTCACACTGTACGTGTGGGAGGAAAGCGGAGCACCCGGAGAAAATGCCACGCATACGAGAAGGGGCAACACTCGATCCCCGTACAGATGGAAACAGATGACAATTAGTCTACTTGCTGTACTGCCTTCTCCTGGCGAGCTAGGGTTTTGCACCAGGGTAATCACGATGATGGATCTTACCTCATCTCATGTAGATTTATTAAATCACCTTATTCAATGGCGCTTTACAGCAATTATGAAATTGTACATGAGATAATAGTGGTTGAGATAAAGAGGGGGTTATTAAAAGTGGTGGTGTAGTTATGGTGACAGGTCGGAGAACGGGTGGGAGCGGTTAAGGAGGGGTTGGGGTAGGCATGGTGATAGGGGTAGTGATAACAGTTGGGGTTGGGGTAGTGATAGGGGTTGGGGTAGTGATAGGGGTTGGGGTAGTGATAGGGGTTGGGGTAGTGATAGGGGTTAGGGTAGTGATAGGGGTTGGGGTAGTGATAGGGGTTGGGGTAGTGATAGGGGTTGGGGTAGTGATAGGGGTTGGGGTAGTGATAGGGGTTAGGGTAGTGATAGGGGTTGGGGTAGTGATAGGGGTTGCAGTAGTGATAGGGGTTGGGGTAGTGACAGGGGTTGGGGTAATGATCGGGGTCTGGGTAGTGATAGGGGTTGGGATAGTGATTGGGGTAGGATAGGGGTTGGGGTAGTGATTGGCGTTGGGGTAGTGATAGGGGTTGGGGTAGTGATAGGGGTTGGGGTAGTGATAGGGGTTGGGGTAGTGATAGGGGTTGGGGTAGTGATAGGGGTTGGGGTAGTGATAGGGGTTGGGGTAGTGATAGGGGTTGGGGTAGTGATCGGGGTAGTGATAGGGGTTGGGGTAGTGATAGGGGTTGGGGTAGTGATCGGGGTAGTGATAGGGGTTGGGGTAGTGATAGGGGTTGTAGTAGTGATAGGGGTTGGGGTAGGCATGGTGATAGGGGTAGTGATAGCAGTTGGGGTAGTGATAGGCGTTGGGGTAGTGACAGGGGTTGGAGTAGTGATAAGAGTAGTGATAAGGGTTGGGGTAGTGACAGGGGTTGGGGTAGTGATCGGGGTAGTGATAGGGGTAGTGATGGGGGGGGGGCAGAGAGTGGCAGTAGCAGGATGATGTGCTCGGTGAGAAGAGATGGGGATGGCTTTGAGGGATGAACGGAAGCAGGCAGTGTGTGACGATGACCTGGTGCAGTGGGAGTTGCTGCCAGTGAACGGGAGCAGGTAGCGAGAAGGAACGAGAGAGCGAGACTGGGCGCAGCAGGGCGAGGGGGTGTCACGGAGAGTGATGGCCCAGGGCGAACTTCGAGAGGAGCAAGCGGAGTTGGAGGGCAATACCAGGGGGAGAGATGCACCCCCCTTGGTGATGGCTATGGGGCAGTAGCGGCAGCAGCAGCAGCGGCAGCAGCTCACTCCGTGCTCAACACGGACAGACCCGGTAGAGCACGGATGTCAGAACTTCCGCAGATGAGCGAGCGCATTGGCCGCGTCTCGGGGTGTCTGGGGTCTCGGGCAGAGGTCGCAACCGGGTACCCGATGATACCCGTACCCTACCCGATACCCGGCTAACCGTACCCGGCCAGGTACGGGTACCCGTTTGCGACCCTGGTGCGGCCGGGTACGGGTAAGGAATCAAAACCCGTTTGCGACCTCTGGTCTCGGGGTCTCTGGGGGTCCCTGGGTCTGGCCCTTGTTTCCTAGCGGACGGGGCAGAAACGATCGTCGCCGCGAAGCTGCTGAACCACGAGTGGAAGTTAATGCGCGCGAGGACCCTTGAGGTGCCTCATTCATGCGGCGTTGCCACGGCGACCCCGAACATCACAAACCCTCGCCGCTCACTCGTCGGCGAGAAGTGTTTGCGCAAGCGTTAGAGTTGACATCCCTGTCACCTCCAGCCCCCCCTCCCACCCACTCTCAGCTACCTCGTCTCTGTCTCAGGTACTCCGCTCTCAGCTAACATTCCCTCTCAACCCTCCCCCGTCCCCTCTCAGCTCCTTTCCCTGTCAGCCCCCCCCCCACTCCCTCTCAGCCCGTTCCCCTATCATCTCCCTCCCCTCCCAGCCCCCTCCCCTCTCAGCCAACCCCCCCCCCCCCGCCCTCTCTCATCCCCCTCCGCCCTCACAGTCCGCTCCGCGCTAAGCTCCATTCCACCCTCTCAGCCTTCCCCCCCACTCCCTCTCAGCCCCCCCCCACTCCCTCTCAGCCCCCACCGCCCTCTCTCAGCCCCCTCCCCTCTCAGTCCGCTCCGCGCTAAGCCCCATTCCCCCTCTCAGCCTTCCCCCCCACTCCCTCTCAGCCCCCCCCACTCCCTCTCAGCCCCCCCCACTCCCTCTCAGCCCCCCCCCCCCCACTCAGCCGCTCCCTCTCAGCCCCCTCACCTCTCGCTGGACTTGTCTCGCATACTCCACAGTTGCATGGTGAAGCAAAGCGACCAGGGCAGTCACGCCCCCCCCCTCACCACCTCCCCCTCCCCTCCACCACCACCCCCCCCAACCCCCACCCCCTCCCAACACATGTGGTTTTTCTTTGAGGTCCCCCAAGTACCACCCCTCCCCTTGCCACCCACCCCCCTACCCCCTCCCCCTACCTCGCATCTCCCCACTCCGACAACACAAACTCCAAATCACGTGGAGTACCCTCGCAATACAACGTGGATTTATGGAGCATCTCAACACGACCGCATTTCATCTCGAGATACTGGACAAATATGGGAAACGAGCCCAACTAGAAAGAGGAGGGGGGAGGGGGGTTGGGGGGGAGGAGGCCCCGGGGGAGAGGGTGGGTTGGAGAATTGAGTTGTATTTTTTAAAATCATGGTTTGTGTTGTTTTTGTTGTTGTTACGCTTCTCAACTAAGAGGCGGAACGCGTTGGATGTGTCCCTCTCGGGGGGTCGGCAACCCGCGGCTCGGCAATCGCATGCGGCTCTTTAAGAGCCGCTTCGAGCCTCCCGACGGAGTCATCGCAAACTAAATATACACACAAGCACATAAAAAAAACACAAACACCCTCCTAAATTATTTTCTATAAGAGGTGAACGCCAACGAAGCCAGCAATGATTTACAAATCATCGCCGTTCTTAAAAACGGAGGTTATAAAGTGTTTCAGTGTAACACGTCGGCTTTCGCGAGCAATATCATCCATAATAGAGGTTTTTCTTTGGGTTAGATCGCGTAAATATATAAACGCGTCGTTAAACCCGCCACCACCAGACACAGCCAACTAGTAAGGTTTGTCACGTAAACAGAACGTGCCAATTCGTTACTTAGTACAGCAACACCGGTGTGCTGGAGAGTAAATCCACAACATTTACAATCTGAGTTCGACGTTTCGCCCGTAATTACAACCGGCATCATCAGGCGGGCAGCAGCCAGATTTGTGTAAACGTTTCGGTTGGGCGTTGTTCATTAAGTGCCCGTTCTTGTATTCACACCCATTTGCGACTCTCGAAATATTAATCTTTTGTATTTGTTTTACTAACCTCGTAAAAAGCAAGCACAAAAGAACCAAACGACTCCTCTCGTTACTTTTAGTCAGCCGACCCCCTGGTGCAGTCTGGACGACGGCTTGGCGGGTGACGATGACTCCCGAAGACGAAGGATGGTTCCCTGGGCTCGCACGTACACACACACACATCTCTCGCGTCCTATCCACTGCTGCTCTACACGGGCGGATTTGGTTGTGCGGGTAGCCGCCGCCACCGCCGCGTGTTAAATACAGGCAAGGAATATGAATATCAAAGTTAAGAACTCTCTAAGATATTGTAGGTGGTGGTCGCTATCCTCTGTCCCACCTGTCCATCACCACTCTCCCATCACTCATCCAAAGCGCACTCTCCCAGCTTGTACAGCTCAAGGCGCAGCCCTCGGTTTAACACCTCTCAGTAGTAGCAGTGGTAGGCTGTCGCGACCAATATTGTCCATAATAGAGCGGTTTGTTGGGGTAGGATCGCATAAATATAAGTGTGTCGTTAAATTCTAGATTTGAAGCTTGCGTGACTGCAAGGATTCATACTCTTAGTTCTTTCGGTAAAGTCACGTAGGTAAAAAATGAAATTAAAATAAAATGAAAAATAAAATCATAATAAAAATATTTTATTATTTTATTTTTTATTAATTTTAATTTAATTTTTTACCTACTAGACTTTACCGAAAGAACTACGAGTATGTGTCGTTAAACCCGCCACCACCCGACACAGCAAAAGTAACAAGGTTTGTCACGTTAACAAAAACATGCCAATTAGTCTACTCGTTCAGCACTAACCGGTGTTGTTTGAGAGTAAACCCACAACACTTGCAGTTGGAGTACGGCGTTTCACAGGCAATTGAAACCAGCATCATCAGGCGACAGCCAGCATTGTGGAGAAATCCTCCTGCAATGCCCACCCTCAAGCCACTGCTGGTGGAAGGACCTCCACACTCGAGGAGGCGTCCCCAGAGTTCCACCCCAACCTCTCGAGCGGTCCCTTGGCCCTACTTGTCCACTCTGTCTTAGAAGCAGAGGTCGCAAACGGGTTTTGATTCCTTACCCGTACCCGTACCCCGCCGCACTAGGGTCGCAAACAGGTACCCGTACCCGGCCGGGTATGGGTACCCGCACGCTACCCATACCCGTACCCTACCCGAAATGAGTGACAAACGGTTACTCACCGGTGACTCACGGCATACCCGTATCCGGCCGCACCAGGGTCGCAAACGGGTACCCGTACCCGTACCCGGCCGGGTACGGGTAGACGGGTATCGGGTAGGGTACGGGTATCGGGTACCCGGTTGCGACCTCTGCTTAGAAGAGGTGGAAGTAGCCACGCGTTACCAATTCTAGATTTGAAGCTTTCGTGACTGCAAGGATTCATATTCTTAGGTTTTTTCGGTAAAGTTACATAGGTAAAATTTTTTTATTAATAAAAGTAAAATAAAAATAAAATAAAAATCACGACATTTCGGAGGCAACACAAGCTTCCGTCTTCAGGTGGGACCGTCACAGCACGATAGCTGTACTTGTGCTCGCCTATACCATCAGAGATATGACGTTTCGTTTCTCCAATGTAGCAATCACCACAACTGCAACTCAGTTTGTAGACTCCAGGGTATTGTAAATCAGGAATGATATCTTTCACAGATGGAATTAGATCACCGATTTGATGTACTGTACTGAATCGGACTTGAATCTTGTGTTTTTTTTTACCTACGTGACTTTACCGAAACAAACCTAAGAATATGTAGTACCACACCCATTCCTTACTGGACTGTTACCGGTGTGGCGGCGGGACAGATTTAAGAAACTTTCCACGCCGGGAACTGGGATCGAACCGGTTTTGCTCTAGATCGCAGGTTCCAATGGGACTGACGATTTGTACACAACACTGCGGGTGGGGGGGGGCTTGCTTGTGTTAGCGCTCTATTAAGTCTATCATTGCCCGAACGCGCAGTGTGAATTGATACCATAAACCAGTGTCTGGGTGATAATAACAGCGGCAGCAGCGGCAATAATCGTGATGATGACGACGACGACGACGTCTCTGTACTCGCTCGAACATAGAGCGGTGGGCACAGCGGTTTCCGCGTTACGGACTCTGGCGACCCCGAGACTCGAAATCCCCACGGACAACATCAAGTGGCGAGTGACGTCCGAACGTGGGGATTTGTTTGACGAATGCTTCGCCAAGCTGCGTCAGGGCGAGTGTGGTAGAGAGCCCCGGAGAGTGCGGGGTGGGTGATGAGTCCACCTCTGGCAGGATGAGTGTGTGTTTGTGCCGTGCTTCATGATGGACTACTGCAAGTGATGGGAAGCCTCTCCCGTACCGGGGATTATGATGGGACTTTCAGATGCACAGAGCTCAGCGTTGTATGATTATAATATGATGATGATAATAACATCGCGGAGGACGATGCGATTATATAGAGGCCCTGGTAGTGACAAAGGTGACTGAGATAGCGAAGATTAGACACGTGGCGCTGTTGACAGGTTGACAAAATGTTCCCCCTCTAGCACCCGATCAGTGCGGCTTAGGATGCTCGCGGTGACGGATAAACACCGATCACGCGCCTGCTTGTAAGTGGAAGGCCGAAATGTATTTGGCCCACGGGCCGTATCATCTTTGTGTATTGCGTGTGTCTGTCCGTCTGTCTGTCTGTGTGTCTGCCCATCTGTGTGTCTGTGTGTCTGTGCGTCACCGTAGATGTGGCGGCAGTGTAGCGGTTAGCGCGCTGCGCACTACGAACTCTGCGTCGACCCGAGTTCGATTCCCGCTCAGGGCCAACACCAGCGACGACTATCTAAACCGGTCCCGGGCGTCCATTCGGTCGATTCAGCCTCAAAAGAGTGCGTGTGTAAAAACATCGCCACTGGGGATACAAAGGCGGTCGGGCGTGGTGCTGGCCACCCACCACCTCGTGTGCCGTGCCGGCCTTCATAGGGTGCTCGCTTTCAGCACTTGTCCCTACAGTCTGTGCAGGCTACACGGGGAATCTTTGTCTTTGGTGTGGGTCCGTACGTTGACAAGCACCCACGCCATCGAGGAATGGAGGGGAGGGGCAGTGCGGGGGGAGGGGTGGGGGGGGGCGCTCCATTCACGATAGAGCCCACTCAGCCCCGCCCCTCCAATCCACCCACTGCCCCTCCCCTCACCCCCACAGCCGTAGAGAAGCACTCAGCGAGACTTGAGTGCGCGTGTTGTTTATTCTTCACTTAACCTACACACAGCAACAACAATCTACACACAACAACAACAACCTACACAACAACAACCTACACACAGCAGCAACCTACACACAACAACAACAACCTACACACAACAACCTACACACAACAACAACCTACACAACAACAACCTACACACCACAACAACAACCTACACACAACAACAACAACCTACACACAACAACAACAATCTACACACAACAACAACCGACACAACAACAACCTACACACAACAACAACCGACACAACAACAACAACCTACACACAACAACAACAACCTACACACAACAACAACCTACACACAACAACAACCTACACACAACAACAACCTACACACAACAACAACAACCTACACACAACAACAACAATCTACACACAACAACAACCGACACAACAACAACCTACACACAACAACAACCGACACAACAACAACCTACACACAACAACAACAACCTACACACAACAACAACCTACACACAACAACAATCTACACACAACAACAGCAATCTACACACTGCAACAACCGACACAACAACAACCTACACACAACAATAAAACACCTACACACAACAACTTACACACAACAACAACCGACACAACAACAAGAAAAACAACAACAACCTACACAACAACAACAACAACAACCTACACATACCTAACCAACAACAGCAACAACAGCCGCCACTGGCCACGAAAGTTGCCGCGACGTCCCCACAGTGCCTGTGCCAGGCTAGGTGCACCTTGAGGTCACGTTAGCTGTCCAAAAGGGCGGCCGCTTGCAAGATTGGGGGGGGGGGCACAGTCTCGGGGCGCCCTGCGGGTTCATTCATTGACGCTGCAAAGCCGCGTGCGTTGGCAGTGGCGAGCCCAAGACACGAGAGGGTCCCACCTATGGCTGGAAAAAAACCCCGATTTTTCCAGCGGCAGGCATCGGGTTTTCTTCTTTAATACAATTAAACCCGATTTCGGGGGAATTAAAACCTGGTTTAATGAATACGAAACCCTGATCCAAGGCTTAGGCTGCTTCCTCGTCGGTGCTGCTATCGTACTCGGGGCCGTCGGGCACGGGGTAGTCGTAGAATGCGGCGGGCAGGTTGGTCTTGATGAACACGAGCTTCTCCACAATCGTGGGCGCCAGTGAGTTCCTTAGCTTGGAATGGATGAAGCCCATCGTTGAGAAGTTGGCGAAGTGCGGTTCTGCAATTAGAACCAATTAAACCGGATTTCTCCCAATCTCAGGTGATCGGGTTTAATATAAAAAGACAATTAAACCCGATTGTAAAAAAACCCGACTGTGCCACCCTTGGAGTCCACACGAGCAGACACCATCGTACACCGTGTGTTTGTGTGGCCCGCGAAAGGGTAAACGTACGTTCATTGGCGACGTTTCGGGCAACGGCCCGTGCTCGCACTCGCGGGGAAGGGCCAGGTGTTACGCATGGGTTGGCTTCTTGGCCGACGCTCATAAAGCGGTGCGCTAATCACTGCGCCACCGCTCCCCACATTGTAAATAAATTATTAGTTTTTTTTCTAGACACGGTGTCTCTATTCCCCTCGTTTCTACTCCTTTTATCCCCTTCCACCCCATCCCCCTCTACACCCCCACGCCCCCTCCTACCCCCCACCTCCCCCTTCCAACTCCCTCTCTCCAGCACCTGTGATCATAACCCGCACTCTGGATTAACCGCATTATAAACACATTAGGCCTACTGCAGATCCCAGGACGCTTAAGTCTCGGTCATCTTCATTAAATTAGGATCCAATAAGAGCCCCCCTCCCTCCCCCCCACTCCTTCCTCCTCCCATCCTCCTTCTCCTCCTTTTCCATCATCATCGTCATCCCATAGCGAACCGGCACACTCAAGGGTCGCCGGTTGCTCCGGTGATGGGAGGGATGAATGGTTGTGCTGGTTGTGGTCTTGGGAAGGCGAACGAACGAAGCTCACCCCCCCTCCTCCATCTCCCCGCCCCCCAACGCATCTGGACTATCGATCACCTGTATCGCGTACGTGTTCATCACTGGTCATGATCAATCCACTTCTGGATGAAGGCACCTAACCCCTCCCCCCCCACGCTGTATCGTTGTCCATCGCGCCCCACCACAATCCATGTAGCTCACGTGCCACTCGCAACGGTGTTGCCGCAGGAGCGTCGGCTTTGTTGATATTTTAAACGCAATGTCTCTGCATTTCACGCGTGGTGTTCTCAGTGTTGGGCACTCACGCATCGCTTTATTTTAGTGCCCTTTGTTGACGTTAAGTGCGGCTCCCTCTCTCGAAATGTCTAAACGCTCGATACTGCAGTGTGTAGCCTTGAAAAGGAAACTCATACGAGCGACGTTTCGGGCAATGACCCCGTTTTCATAGCGCTTCGTTTTGCCCGCGTTCGTCGCGCGATCAGCAGGAAACTCGGCAATTTCTCCGCGTTTCCTTTGAACACCACGCGGCTTTATTGACGCAGAAACGAGCGTGGAGTTGTGTAGTTGCTGTTATTGGCTGCGCTTGCGTCACGGTGTCAACTACCTCGCCTGGTATACAAGACGTCGTGGGTTTCGACATTGACGTCTGTTGTATATTTGGAGTTTGCGTCGCTCTCCCTGTGGTCGCGTCGATTTTTCCCTGGGTACTCCGGTGTTTCCCTCCACATTTCGAAACATTCGCTCGGAGTATTTGGCTGCTATACACTTCTACACGATGAGCCACTTTGTTGAACTATCATCTGTGGTAAGGTCGCTTCTGATAAAAGAGCTCAGTGGGCCGTATCTGGTGAAATATGTTTTGTTTTTAATATAAACAGTTTGTGAACCACTGCCAACGCAGAAACATCGGCGAGTAAATATAGCATTTTTATTTTTATTCTATCTACGTGACTTTACCGAAATAACCAAGAATATGAATTCCTGCGGTTACGCAAGTTTTAAGTACAAATTTAAGTCAAAATTTGATTATTGATTGATTGGTTCGTTGAAGAGTTGATTCCATCGTTCCATCTCTCGCGGTGGGCATCCTCACGGGCGTGATGCCTCCTGTGGCTCCCATTCTGTCACTCCCCTAATGCGGTCACTGTGATTTCGCTGTGTGGGTGTCTCTTTTTGTGTGTGTGGGGAGCGGTGGTGTAGCGGTTAGCGCACTGCGCTGCGAACCCGGCGACTCGAGTTCGATCCCGCTCACGGCCAACACCCAGTGACGTTTAACTGCACCAGTCCTAGGTCTCCGCTAGGTCGACTCAGCCTCAAATAAGTACCTGGTGCGGTGTGTAAACATCGCCACGAGGGAGACAAAGGCGACCGGGCGTGGTGCTGGCCACCCACCCCCTCGTGTACCCTTCCTGCCTTCATAGGTGCTCGCTAACAGCACTTGCCCCAACCGTCTGTTAAGGCTATGCAGGGGATCTTTGTCTTTGTACGGGTTCGTGTGTCTGTGTGTAAGGGGAGCGGTAGTGTAGCGGTTAGCGCGCTGCACTACGAACCCTGCGACCCGAGTTCGAATACTGCTCATGACCAATAACACTTGCAAATATTTTAACCGGTCCTGTGTCTCCCCTAGGTCGACTCAGCCCTCAAACCACCACCTGGTGTGATGTCTAAACATCGCCACGAGGGAGACAAAGGCGGCCGGGCGTGGTGCTGGCCACCCACCCCTCCCTCGTGTGCCGTGCCGGCCTTCATAGGTGCTCGCTAACGGCACTTGGCCCAGCAGCCTGTTAAGGCTATACTGGGTGGGGTGGGGGGTGGGCGTCTTTGTCTTTGTGTGCCTCCTGCCCGAGACTGACGCATTTCAACAAATGTCGATAAATATGAAATGTTAATTGCGGCAGAAAGCTGACACCGGGTGGGGGGAGGGGGGCGCGGCATGGAGAGAGGGGCCCTTCCTCGACTCCGTGACTCCATGGAGACCTTTGCCTCTTGGGGGCGCGGGGTCGGGGAGACGGTGAGGGCGGTGGGGGTCTCGGTTTTATGGGGGGGAGGAAGCAATCGGAGCAGTAACACGTGCGTCCCTCTCCCTAAGTGTGGTGGCTGGTTGTGAGGCTCCCAATGAGTGCTATCATACCGCACGTCTGTCTATGTGTTTGCCTCTGTCTGTGGTCTCTCTGCACCCCTCTCTCCGTCTTTCCCCCTTGTCTCTGTCTCTCGGTGTCTCTTGTCTCTCCGCATTTCTCTCTCGACCCCCCCCTCCACCCTCTTCTCCGCGCCTCTCTCCGTCGCTCTCCTTGATATCGTGAACCTGTGCTTTGGTCTGGCACGGGTTTGGCACGGGTCCGGCACGAGTTTGGCACGGGTCTCGCAGCGGATTACCACGACCCATGCCTGTTGCCGTCAACAGAGATCGGCAAGGTGTGAGTTCACCTGTTTGTGCGTGGGGAGTGGTGGCGCAGTGGTCAGCGCGCCGCGCTTCGAACACAGTGACTCAAAGATCGATTTTTCGCACACGGCCAACACCAGTGACGTTTCACTAGATCGACACAGACCCCGCCTGGTTATCACGCCAGCGAGGGGAGTGCACGCGTCTGTGACAACGGATTTACTTGCCGAGCTTTAGCACAAGTATCGCGTGCGTTGTGTGTGAGTGTATGTGGTGAGCGGTGGCGCAGCGGTTAGCGCACTGTGCTACGAAACCCGGCGGCCCAATAATCAGTGCCGAATCACGCGAACCCGGTACCGGGCCTCTCCTAGGTCGACCCAGCCTCAAATGAGTCCCTAGTGCGGTGTGTGAACATCGATGCGTAGACATTAAAGGCGGCCGGGCGTGGTGTTGGCCACCCACCCACACGAACAGCACTTTCCCCCGAACTCTGTTGAGGCTATACGGGAGATCTCTGCATGTGCGTGTAGGTGGTGCGGCGAGTTGGTTTCGCTGCAGTTTTCATCACAAGGTGCTGTCGGCTGTTCAGTCTGATACTCGTTGGTGGTGCCGTCTGGTCGTGATGTATCGCTCTGGGTGGTGGGGTAGTCGGTAGTGCAGGTTGGTGCTGGGCTGGGAGTGATCTCGTAGCGCAGCTTGGCGCCAGCTTTGCTCGTGGTTGCTGCTCAGTAGCTGGAGTAGGGGGGGGGCAGGAGTAGGGGGGTGGGGCAGGTGGGGCAGTTTGGCGTTGATGTGCCAAGGATGAGGAGGAGGAGGAGGCAAGGGTCGGTGATAGTTGGTGATGGTCGGGGTCGTAGTGAGTGTCCCGTGGTGGTGGCGGTGATGATGATGATGATGGGGTTACGGGACGCGTTCCCGCGCGCGCTGATGCGCGGTCTGAACCCGGCCGCCCCGAGTCACAACGATTCCGCACCCAAAAATAAAATAGCTTTGATGTTGTTTTTTCTGCCCCCTCCACCTTTGTTTTTTTTAAACTCTGACGGATTCATCCGTCAGGAGCTTGCGTCCCTCACGCCCCGCCCCAAATCCCCTCCGACTCTCTCACTCCGTTTATCTCTCTCTCCGTTACTCCCCCCATACTCCCCCTCCCTCCTCCCCCTCCCTCCTCCTGCCCCCTCCCCCCTTCTCTCCCCCCCACACCGCGCCCAAGCCACCGCTCCTTCACAGCCACCAACTCCACCCTGCCACCCACCGCACCCCAAATCCACCCATCTCGCTGACTCTCGTCCCTCCTTTGCTCCCACCTCCCTCCCCTCTTAACTTCCCTCTTTCCCCCCTCACCCCTTGCTCCAGCCGCCCCCCCCACTCCCACCCTCCTCTCCTCCACCCCCTCCCCCTAAAAGTCCTCCTCTCCTTTGTGTGCGCGCGTCGGCCGCAGGGCCGCGACCTCGTTTAAAACACACTGTCAGCCCGTGACAAATCGCGCATAAAGAGAGAGGCCCCCCCCCCTGCATCCTCCCTCCCTCCTCCTCCCTTCCTCCCCGAGCGTGGCAGCCCCGGCGCACAAAGACAGCCGCTGTACCCCCCCCCATCCTCTCTCTCTCTCTTCTACTCTCTTCTACCGCTACTACCACGAGTACTCCAGCAGTAGCAGCAGGAGTAACAGTAGTGGCAGCAGGAGACTTATAACCGGCAGCGGTGATAGGAGTGGCAGCGCGAGACGAAGCGCACGGACAGAGACGCGCTTCTCCTCCCCTCGTTCTCGGGCCCTCTTATTCTCTAGCAGCAGCAGCAGTTGCAGCAGTAGTGGCAGCAGTAGTAGCAGCAGTAGTAGCAGCACAAGAATGACCAGTAGCAGCAGAAGCGGTGATAGGAGTGGCAGCGCGAGACGCAGCACAGCGCACGGACAGAGATGGGCTCGCTCATTCTATGGCAGCAGCAGTGGCGCTGGTGGTTGCCGCGACCGCCGCTAGCAGATGTAGCGGCGCTCGCGGTAGCCGTAGCAGCAGCAGCATGTGTAGTTGCAATGAGCAACATAAGTAGCAGCAGCAACAGTAGTCGCAGCTATATCATCAGATACCGTCGGAGTGACTCTATCAGCAACTGCAGTATCAGCAGTATTCTTGTAGCAAGCAACTGCAGTACCAGCAGCAGTCCTGTTGCAAGCAACTGCAGTACCAGCAGTAGTCCTGTTGCAAGCAACTGCAGTACCAGCAGTAGTCCTGTTGCAAGCAACTGCAGTACCAGCAGCAGTCCTGTTGCAAGCAACTGCAGTACCAGCAGTAGTCCTGTTGCAAGCAACTGCAGTACCAGCAGCAGTCTTGTTGCAAGAAACTGCAGTACCAGCAGTATTCCTGTTGCAAGCAACTACAGTACCGGCCGTATTCCTGTTGCAAGCAACTGCAGTACCAGCAGTAGTCCTGTTGCAAGCAACTGCAGTACCAACAGTAGTCCCGTTGCAAGCCACTGCAGTACCAGCTATATTCCTGTTGCAAGCAACTGCTGTACCAGCAATATTCTTGTTGAAAGCAACTTCAGTACCAGCAGTAGTCATGTTGCAAGCAACAGTGTGGCAACTCTCGCTGCCTTACAACAACAACCACCACCTTCTTCATAATGCCCTCCCCTCCTATCTCGGCTCCCTTCTCTTTATCTCTCCAAACTCGCTCCGTCTTCATCCAGCAGATCTAGAGCAACGTTGCGTCCGAGACTAAACGCGCAAAACAAACCACGGCAGTGGCGGCGGCGGTGGTGGTGGTGGCCCAGTGTTGTTGGTTCACAGGCAATGTGGTGCAACGTCTGACAGTCATTTAGGTCGATTGACCCGTAACACCTGGGTCCGTGCCGTGACCTCCTGCCAGGAAGTCTTGGAAGTGGTGTGGCCGCGGGGACGAATGAATGAACCAGAATCAGAATGTGTATTTACGCAGGAGGAATCCGATGAGCTATGAAGCTCTTTTAAATTTTTTTACAGATATCCAGTAGGGAAGGGTAAGAACGTTACGACAACGACAAACAATACAAAAACACGATAGAAGTGCAATGTGTATTAAACGTAAACAAACCACAAAAAAGATACAAATAAAATGAAACACATTTTTTTGTATCTTACCAGGTAAAGCCCATTGATGTATTAACTTATTTTTCAGAAGCGATCTGGCCACAAATGATAGCTCGGCGAAAGTGGCTTATCGTGTGGACATTCATAGCAGCTAAATAATCAAATGTTTGGCACGTGGGTCTTAAGTTTCCCCGCACACTCCTGATCCCCGTCTCTCTCTCTATTAGCGGGGTCTCTAAGCGAGTCTCTAACTCTTTCTCTCTGAACAGAGGGAGACCAGGGGATGGGTGGTGGGTGGAGGTTTGAACTCGGCAGGGGGGCGAGGCGTGTACCGGGTTGCGAGGGGTCGAGGGAGGTTGGAGCGGGTGTGGAGGGGAGGGGGAGAGGGGATTGGAATAGCTGCGAAGTGGGGAAAAGTCCGGTCCGGGGTTTTGTAAATTCTGCTTCTCCCCCCCCACTTCCTCCCAATAAAGGGGCAATAATTCTCTACGATTTTTATTTGCTATTTTGTTTTTATCACGGAAGCCACCACTGAGCTATACATAACTCGTCTTCAGAAGCGACCTGGCCACAAATGATAGCTCAACAACAAAGTGGTTTATCACGCGGAAATGTCTAGCAGCCAAATACTCTAAAAGATATATATGATGGATAAGCGCAAGATGTTGATTTTCAACTTGGAGGGACAAACTGGAGTACACGGGGGAAAATCCACGCGACCACGGAGAGAAAATGAGGCACGGAAACTCCAAATATACAGCAGCAGGCGTCAGGGTCGGGATCGAGCCCAATTCGTCTCTTACCTGTGGCGTATCCACACTGCGTGGGGGGTAGCAAAACACGGAGCGGATCGCTCTGAGCGCACGCAGCCGCTACCCAGCAAGGCTATTTATTATGTGTAGTTACATATTTACTTATACTGGTAGGAACCTCCGGCTTGTGCCCGCCCTGACAGTCGGGCATATTTGCGGAATACACCACGCCGCCGTTGACCCTGGCCATTTACCGAGCAACCCAACGTTCCTACCAGCTCCCTCCGCAGGAATGTGTTAGCGTTGTTGAGAAACGTGTAAGAGGGTTTTGTGGTACGTGTGCCTATGCACCACCATCAACGCAGCATCACGCGATATCAAAGACGGTCGTCACCGCATCGCGCGCTTTCCGATGCGCTTCTGCGGCCGTCTGGAACCCTCTTCCTTCTAATGTTAGCAAGCCACTGGAGCTAAGCGGTTTTAAATCATCATCATCTCCATATTCAAAACTCATTTCTTTAGAACTTCTTTTTTTGTTTAGTTGTTTGTCCTTCCCCCGCACCTCCGGTTAGCATGGTTGGCTACGTACGGTGCGAAAGAAGTTCAACATACATGTATTATTGTTATATTATGAACACAATTTGTATCATGAGATTACATTGCATATCATACGGTGTTTTAATGAGTGGGAGGAGCGGTGGCGCAGCAGTTAGCGCACCTCTCTCCTACGCGAGTGGTCCTATCCATCATTGTCTTATGGCGCGTGTGAATTGAAACCGTGAAGGAATGCCGGGGTGGTGGTAGTCATAAAATAATCCTCACGGTGGCCAGTCTCTACTCGAGCAGAGAGCGGTGGCGCAGTGGTTAGCGCACTCCGATGGTAACCCGGCCACGGCTAACATCACTTCCGAGTGATATCTAAACCCGTCCTGACCCCCCCCCACCCTTCCCACCATCAGCCACTCGTACTGGCCAGCCTGCCGAGGTATGGTCACGCAAACCCCCATTGAACAAAATAAAAATAATATATATTTATTAAATAGATAACCAGCCGAGTAACGGGACGACTCTTACAGGAGGTCCACGTGGGAGATGGAACGCTGATGGAATAAGTTCACGTGCGGGTGCTGGGTGGATGAATACATCGCAGGATCGTGGGATATGGCAACGGTTGGCAGAGGCTTTAATCCAGCAGTGGATTGACCATGGCTGATGAAAGTGATGGATTGGGGAGGCCTTCATCGAGCAGTGGATTGACCATGGCAGGATGATGATAACAAACACGTCAACACATACTCAGGGCATGGCGTTCGTCTACTCTAATGGGTCACAACGCTGCTGATGAAACTCACAAGGGTTGAAACTCAACAACACCACCACCACATCAATAACAACAATCATGCCTCTTAAAGAGGAAGCAGGATAAACGGTGACGTTTTGGGCAATGCCCCTATTCGTCATGCTTCTTCGAAGTGAAATGTGGCCACCTTTGCTTTCGCTTGCTTGAAAAACAAAAACAAGCTGTTGCTGGACCACATTAGGCCAGAAGGCGCCTCGTTTTATGGACTTAAATGTTATTTATTTTATCTTGGCAGATGAAACAGACCCTCGTGTATTTATTTATACATTAGGGATTAGAGATTTTTTTTGAATTTCAGATGTGTTCTACTTCTTTTGTGTTGGTCAGCATCCCCCATCGGGTTCACGGCGTGTCCCCCTCCCCCACGTCCCGCTTGCTCGAGTCTATGGGTCTCTGCGTGAGTCTTTGGGATGGGTGTGAGTCTGTGGGCCTGTGTGAGTCTGTGGGTCTCTGAGTTAATCTATGGGTCCCTGCGTGAGTCTTTGAGACTGTGAGTCTGTGGGTGTCAGTGTGAGTCCGTGGATCTCTGTGTGAGTCTGTGGGTCCCTGTGTGAGTCTGTGGGTCTGTGTGAGTCTGTTGGTCTCTGTTTGAGTCTGTGGTTTTCTGCGCGAGTTATTAGGACGGGTGCGAGTCTGTGGGTCTCTGAGTTATTCTCTGGGTCCCTGCGTGAGTCTTTGAGACTGTGTTAGTCTGTGAGTCCCTGTGTGAGCCTGTGGGTCTCTGAGTGAGTCTATGAGTGAGTCTAAAAGCAAACTGGGATACTGTCAGAGAAGATCTGGTGGAGGGGTGGTGGTGGTGTTATCATCAACGGCTCTGGTCATGATGACATCTTGACCTTCACCTGCTCTCTTGAGATGTTTGGCCAGTGTCGTCAATAGGTGTTTGGCTTCGTTAGGAACAGGACATTGGAGTAACCAGATAAAAAAACAAAACAACACTCACCACGCACACGAGGTTGAAACACTCAGCACTTGCATCTCCTAATCACACCTCGATACCAACCCCACACCAACAACACCTGCCCAGCAACCCCCCCTCCTCCTCCTCCCGTTACAACCCGCGAAAACACATTGCGGAGCCGTACCTACAGCAACAAGCGCGAAACGCTACTCAGTTGTCACAACGAGCACCCGAACTTCGCGAACCAGGTCCGCCTCCTGGCAAAGTGGTCGTGGGAACGCAGCAGTAAGGGCAGTAGAGGGGAGACGTTACACCCCTCCCCTTCACCCCCCCGTTACCCCCCTCCCCCTCACCCCCCCCCCACACCCCTCCTTAGCCCCCCACCTCACTCTTCACGCCGACCCCCCGTCTCCCTTACCCCAGATAGGCTTCGTCTATTATTATTATTTTTTATCTGCAGCGCTTTGGATATCCCCAGCGGAGCGTTCGTAGTGATCTGTAAAGCAACCACAGCCGACATCTGCCCCAGCAGCTCGCTAGCTGCCCACCCCTCCCTCCCTCCCTCCTCTCCCCCTTTCACATATTCACAATGGGGGCCCCCGTTTAGTCCTATAGACTGTCGTGGCGTTTGCTCATTCGCTGTCCGGCGGCGATAGCTTTCCCATTTAGAAACCGCCTCGGTGCTGTGGCTAACAACCCACCCGCACTCAAAGACAAAGATCCCCCGTGTAGACCGAAGAGGCTGTTGGGGCAAGTGCTGTTCGGGGAGCGCCGAACACCACAGCCAGCTTTAGATTTAAAGCTTTCGTGACTGCAGGGATTCATCTTCTTGGTTATTTCGGTAAAGTCACGTAGAAGGGAAGTAATAAAATAAGAAAAATAATTATGTTTTATTTTTATTATAATTATGTTTTATTTTTATTATTTTATTACTTCCCTTCTACGTGACTTTACCGAAAGAACCAAGAAGATGAACCATAGCCAGCGTCACGCGTGGTAGCCTTTGTCTCCGCAGGTGCTGGGGTGTTTTTTTTTGCTTTCGTTCGTGGCACTTGCAAGTGGATTAAGACTCCGTCAGCTGATGCTAACCCGTTGTTGGGAATTGGAACTTAAGGTGGCCGAGTTTGTAGTGCAGTGTGTTAACTACCATGTCACCGCTCGCTCACTCACGGATGTATGTATACGTACACACACCCGCACATTTACACACAGCTCGTGGTGAATGATACACTTTAATTCTGAAGTATATCGTGTACACGAATGGCGGTAACTTCTTTAATTCGACATGAACATTTGCCGTCGTTGTTGAGAATTTAAATGACAAAATAGGCAAGCCAAACGCCACCATCATAAAAATTCGTACTTCTTGACTCATCCCATCAGCCGCGCGATCGTCTGGGGGAGCGCATCAATTTAAGCGGCATTGATTCAACACAAGCCAACGACTACTGGGACCAGTTCCGACACATAGCGTCTCATCAGCAGAGTCAGGTCTTGCTCGAAACAACGCCGATGAACCACCGAATAGGTGCCATCGGCAAAGACCACCTGTTTACGATTCTACGAACTTCCATCGGTGATTAAACGCGTACACGTGATTGTAGATCATTCATTTGCGCCTCACTGAGTCTCAACACTCCCACTCGGGAGCCTCCTGCTACGCCCGGAGACGTATGGCTCCGAGTCACATGAATTCTTCGTGAGAGGTCAACTTCGTGCCGGAGGCAATCGTAGAACCGTACGATAGGTTGACACGATCAAAAGCTCCGCACAGATAGATTCAGGAATCACATTGCCGCACTGTCGTCCATCTAAGCGAGTATGGCCTTTGGTGCGACCCGTGACGTGCGGCGCCCGGCCTTACGCAAATAGTGAGAACACCCCCATCATCATCATCATCGTGCTGCTGTTAAACCCCCAATGGTTTCAAACGGTGTGGGTGGCACACATCACTGATGATGTCTTATCGGCGAAAGTGCCCCCCTCCCCAGCCTACAGGAATCCCAAGACCTACAACCCCACGGTAGGTTAGGACCATTGGCAAGCCTCGCCATAAGTCACGTGTGGCGCGCATTGATATCGGGGGCGGTGGTGGGGGGTGGACAGCGGCTCAGATTTGCTCGGATCTTGTAGTCGGCACCACGTGGCTCGGAGCAAGCGAGACGAGTGACTGGTCGAGACAAAGACGACGGGGAGGATGGAGTAGGATGAGGAGGAGGATAGAGAGAATGAAGAGGAGGAAGGAACGAACGAATAATGATGAAGAGGAGGAGGCGGTGGTGGTGGTGGAGGGGGTAACCACGGCAGAGATGTTGAAAAGGAGGATGAAGATGTATAGGAGGATATAGACGACAAGAGATGACGATGAATATGAGCAACAGAGAGAGAGATGAGGAGGAGATAGAGGAGGAAAGCTAACGGGGAGAGATTAGGAGCGAGAGAGAGACACGAGCCGAGTTATAGGAGGAGGATGGAACAGATGAGATCGGAGTAGAGAGATGAGGTGGGACAGAGAGGAGGACGAGGAATAGGTGTGTGAGGCGGTGTACAAGGAGGTGGAGTGGTTGCACGCATTCGCCCTGGTGGATCATTAAAATCGATAGCGCGGGCATCGTCATCACCGGCTGAGCCTTCGGCTTGCCCGTTGGGGTCCATCAGAGGGGGGTGGGGGGGGGTGCTGAGGCGCCGTTGAGAGACGCGGAGGGGAAGTGGAAGGGACGCGATCGCGGGCCCGGCAGGGGTTCGGCAGCTCGCGATGGTAATGAGCGATTAGAAAAATGTCCCGTTTGACCTAGGCGAGTTTGTTAGAGACTGTCAAGAGCCAATCCCCACTCTTTTTTTTTAGCCTCCACTTTTTTTTAAATCTCCCCCCCCCCCGCCGCCCGCCGCCCCATTCTCCTCCACCACGAATCGCTCCTTCGCCTTCTTCTCTCGTTGCTCTCCCTCTCTCGGCCATCGTTTCTCCGACGACAGTCGACACCGACTCCCCCACCAAACACACCCACCCTCTCAGCCTCCTCCTCCCCTCCTCCTCCTCCCCTCCTCCTCCCTCCTCCTCCTCCCCTCCTCCCTCCTCCTCCTCCCTCCTCCTCCCCTCCTCCTCCTCCCCTCCTCCTCCCTCCTCCTCCTCCCCTCCTCCCTCCTCCTCCTCCTCCCTCCTCCTCCCCTCCTCCTCCTCCCTCCTCCTCCTCCCCTCCTCCCTCCTCCCTCCTCCTCCCTCCTCCTCCTCCCCTCCTCCTCCCTCCTCCTCCTCCCTCCTCCTCCTCCCTCCCTCCTCCCGTCGCTGCCGTGTCGGGCCGTCAAGAGCTGCGCTCTGACTCCCGACACGCGGCGCTCTCGCCGTCGGAAATTGATGAATCGTATATAAAATGCAAATGAGTAGGCATAAATCTTAACCGTCTGACAGTTTAATTTATGAGCGGCTTAATGAATGCAGATTAGTTTTAATTAACTATTCTCAATGACATGCGAACTGTCCGTCCTTCAACAAGGAGCGCAGCCACAGAGCTCGCTCCCTCGCTCGCTCGCTCTCTCTCTTCCTCACGTCTCTCCTCGCTCTCTCTTTCTCTTCCTCGTCTGTTGCCCTCCTCCTCCTCTTTCTCCGACTCATTGCTATTATACTCATCCTCCTCGTCCTCCTCGATTCGCTCTCACCGTCTTCTCTCGCGCTCTCCCGTTCTCGTCCTCCTGTCTCTACTCGCTCTCTCCTCCTACTGCTCCTCTTTCTCCGAATCCTTTCATCATCATCATCTTTCCTCGTCTCTCTTCACCCGCCCCCCTCCCCACACACATCCTCTTCATGTCTATTCGCTCCTCAACAGCTATACCCACATCAGCAAGCAATCATCCCTCCTACTCCTTTATCCCCTCTCTTCCTCTTCATTGCTATTACCTCCTCCCACTATGCTCATTATTATCATCTCATCATCATCCTCCCCCTGCTCATCCTCCTTCCTCGTCTCTCTCTCCCTCCACACTTTCTTTCTGTCCTCTATCTTCTCTTTTCCTCTTCATATCTGATCATCATCATCATCTCTAATCATCATCATGATGATATTGCGGCCAATCCCCCTCACTCATCTCTCTCCCCATTCTCTCTCTCATCTCTCTCCTCCTCCTCTTCCTCCTCCTCTTCCTCCTCCTCTTCCTCCTCCTCTTCCTCCTCCTCCCTCCACCTCCTCCCTCCTCCTCCTCCTCCTACTCCCTCCTCCTCCCTCCACCTCCTCCCTCCTCCCTCCTCCTCCTCCTCCCTCCTCCTCCCTCCACCTCCTCCCTCCTCCTCCTACTCCCTCCTCCCTCCTCCTCCCTCCACCTCCTCCTCCCTCCTCTACCTCCTCCTCTTCCTCCTCCTCCTCCCTCCTCCTCCCTCCACCTCCTCCCTCCTCCTCCTCCCTCCTCCTCCTCCTCCTCCCTCCTCTTGCCGCTCTCTCTCGCTCGCTCTCACCGGGCCCGAGCAGGCGGCACGCGGCACGCGCGACAGCTCCGTCGCCTCGTGTTTTCACAGCTGCCCTCTCCAGCAATGAGAACGCCAGACGTCACGATCAAGAAACTCGCAGCTTCCCTTTGAAACCGTGAACGGCGAGAGTGGGCGACCCTCATTACTCTGGGATAACATCATGCGCCGCGGCACTAAAGAGTTTTTCAATTCTTCCCCCCCCCCCCCCGCCTTACCCCCCTTCCCCCCACCGCCACCCCCCTCCCCCCGCAAGAGATCTTACAACAACAATAACAACAACGCACGCACGCAGAGAGAAAACAAAATAATCCAAAACTTCTAAAGTTATTTGTCAAACACGAAAAAAAAATCTAATTTCGCGTAAAAAGAGGATTGAAGTTGTTTTCCCTAAAAACATTGACGTAATTAATACGTGGAAATGTATGAAATTAAACATATAAATAAACATGTGAATACATGTCAGATGTAAGAATGGTTGCTATATTTGTCAGCGAGGATACGAATCACGAGTTCGCTGTGGAAACGATTCCTCTGCCCCCTGGTGAGAGGTGGCGAATAGGGGAGACCTGCAATCTAACGTCAGGAGCGAGCAATTGTTGAGATGATGCCATCCTGAACGATGATTATTATGAATACGCCTTTTGTTGGTCGGGTAACTTGCCGTACAAAGGCAACGATCTCCCGCGTGCGTAGCTTTGAACAGAACTTCGGGGTAAGTGCTGTTCGCGAGTAGCACCTATGAAGGCCTCCACGTCACACAGAGGAGGGTGGGTGGCCAGCACCACACCCGGCCGTCTTTGTCTTAACAGTTTACGATGTTTACACACGGCAACAGGTACTCATTTGAGGCTGAGTCGACCTAGGGGCGGCCCAGATAATACACACGCAAAAGACAAAGATCCCCGTAGTGTAGCGGTTAGCGCTACGCTGCGCTATGAACCCGGCGACCCGGGTTCGATTCCCGCTCACGGTCAACACCGGTGATGATTATCTGAACCGGTCATGGGCCTCCTCTAGTTCGACTCAGCCTCAAATAAGTACCTGGTGTACCGTTACAGCCTTAATAGGTGCTCGCTAACAGCACTTGCCCCTACAGCCATGCACACAAAGATCCCCCATATAGCCTTAACAGACTGTAGAAGCAAGTGCTGTTAGCGATCACCTATAAAGGCCGGCACGGCACACGAGGGGTGGGTGGTCAACACCACGCTCGGCCGCCTTTGTCTCCCTAGTGACGATGTTTACACACCGCACCAGGTACTCATTTGAGGCTGAGTAGACCTAGGCATGCACACACACACACGTATACACATACATGCAAAACAAAGTCAAAGATCCTCCGTATGGTTACACACCGCACCAGGTACTCATTTGAGGCCGAGTCAACGTAGGGGGAGGCCCCGGACCCGTTCAAAATGTTCGTCACTGTTATTTGGTCGTGAGTGGGAATCGAACTCGGGTGGCCGTGCGCGTGAGCGCGGTGCCCTAACCACTGTCACTAAGTGGCGTTGACGTCACCACGGCGCTTGTACCAGGCTACGTGCACTGAGAGACCAGGTGAAGCTTCGAAGTTTGCTGACGGGAGGTCACGGGTTCAGACCCAGGTGTCATGAGTTGCCTGAAAGGACTGGCAGATGCACCACCTGCGCTCCCTACTATGCCAACTCGATCTATTTTATCCACCCGGCGCTCTGCTCGTTGTTATGAGCGTCGCTCCTCCGCCCTCCGTCGTTGCTGGAGGGCGACTGCCTCCAACTGCCCAATAGCAGCATCCTTCACGAGCCTCCTACACAGAGTCCGATGTTGACACCGCTGGTACCGGTCACCGGCAAGTCCCCAATCATCAGCTCCACGTCCTCCTGTACCACATCAGCCCACGTCTTCTCTAGCCCGTGCCGCGCCCGTTTATCCCCCTCTAACCGGCTTGGCCATGCGGTGGCTGGACATGCGGGCTACGTGACCCAGCCAACGTAGCCTCGCCTGCTGGAGGGAGTTCCACAGTTGGGGAGGGGGGGGATGTAACCACAGTAAACGCCCGAGCAGGCAGGTAGTCGACGCAGCTGGATTGAACATAGCGCGCGCGTGTCAATATCCCTCCGAACGCGTGCCCCTTTCTGTTTCCTCCTCCTCTTCTTCTTCCTGGTTGTTGCCGTGCGCTCAGACAACGGCGTCCGACGTTTGGCTTCACGTGACCGAGTGTCCAACACACGTGGGGCGAAACGTCGGACATCGTGGCCAACGACACGCGGTGGTACGACCGGAGAATCGCGCAGCAGCAGAACCAACCCTGCCGTGTCTGGGAGCAAACAAACCGCAGTGATGCTGATGACACTGGGGGGGGGGGGGGCGAGGGGGGTGGTGGGGGGGGGGGGTCGGCTGACTGTGGGTTTGAGGGCGCTGCCAATAACAGAGTTAACATTCAGCTCGGTCGAAGTTCCGATGGTGGAGGGGGCGGGTGAGGGGGAGGTAAAGGGGGGGGGGGGGGGGCAGGAGGCGAAGGCCCGATGATGGGGGTCGCGGTTGGGGGGGGGGGCTGTTGTAGAGAGGTGGGGGAGGGGGGGGAGATTAGGAGAGGGAGGGGGGCAGCAGCTAAAATTCACTCGCTCCTAGCGGGGGAGTTGAGCAGTCATTGGAGGGGGGGTTGTCGCCACCGCCCGCTAATCGGGGGGTGGTGGTGGGGAGGGGGCTGGGCTGGGTGGGGGGGGAACGGGGGGGGGGGGGCTTTGGTGGGGGAGACAGAGGGGGGGGGGCTGGGTGGGTGGGGGAGACGAGGGGGGGCCTCGGTGGGGAGACGGGGGGGGGGGGCTTAATGGGGAGACGGGGTGTGGGCTGGGTGCGGAGATGGGGGAGGCTGGGTGGTGAGACGGGAGGGGGGCTGGGTGGGGGAGACGGGGGGGGGGGGCTGAGTGGTGAGACGGGAGGGGGCTGGGTGGGGAGACGAGGGGGGGGCCTGGGTGGGGAGACGTGGGTGGGGGGGGCTTCCCCCTCCCCCGTTCCCAGCTCGTCCGTTTATAGTTGTGACTTCTGACACAACAGCGCGCTCGTATTCTCCGCGTTGTCATGTGTTTTCTCTTTCTGACTCTCTTTTGTCTTTGAAGTAAAAGTCACCCCCACCCCCACCCCATCGTGCCCTCCTCATTCTTCTACAAGAGACGAAAACGCAGCGCACATTTGAAATATGGAGCGTGTCTGGAACCACTCTTACCGCGTTTAAATTCCTGCGCACAACAGAATTCCTTTGCTGTCATCCAGAAAGCATTTAGATGAACGCCTCGCGATGTGCGTGGTGCTTGGGATGTTGGTGGTGGGGGGGAGGTGAGGAGGATAGGGGGAGGGGGGGGGGTATCTCCTGGGCAGCCCCGTGGAGGTTTCTATTCCTCACGATGAGAATCGGGTCTCTAATCTCCTCCTCTGTTAAGGGTTCCTCCTCTCGATTCGTGCAGTGGGGGGATTGAGTGGAGTTCCCTCGCTATACCTGTGAGCACTCAAGGTTGACGATCAAAACACCAGATAGACACACCTCTTCCAAAGCATCAAGTCGGCATTCGCCACGCGTGCTTGCGGTGAGACGTGTGTGCGTTGTCCCTGCAACTGATTGGCCTACGCCAGAGACAGCCACTTACATGGCTCTGTCTTGGCTGTGTGTACGTATGTTGAACTGCACCGCACGTTACCAAACGCGCCGATCGGAGGTGCCGGGGAGCGACGACAAAACTCGACGTAAAAAATAAATTCTAAACAAATGCTGTAGGGCCAAAGGCTGCCAAAAGGCGAACAGGACCAGGACGATGCAAACGCCGAAGCATTTACGAGCTCGGGTTAAGCAGTTCTATCTCCGTGACCCCTTTTAGCCAGCAATGCGACGTTTAAACCAACTTAACACCTTTTTTTTCTCTTCTTAATCATCCAAGTTCAACCAGGGTATGTGCGGGTCATAGCTCTCTCTCTCTCGCTCTCTGTGTGATGTGGTTCGTGCGCTGCTCCGCCGCTGTTAGTAACTGCGAGCAGTGTCACGCTGCCCGGCTCACGACGCACACAGCCTCGCCGGTCCGAGTCCATCTCCCGCGCCCGCAGATGAAACGGCGGTGGCGAGTTGCAGCGACTAACACGCACGGTCCTCGCTTTGTTGTTCGGCGGTGATGGGCTTTATCGTGATCTGCACGTTTACATTGATGGACACGTTTCGTAAACGTCCCCTACATCTGTCCGCCTCTCTTGGTTGTGGTGGTTGTGGTGGTTGTGGCGGTGGTTGTGTTCACGTTTTACGCACACGTGGAGGTAGTGATTGTGGTGTTGGTGGCGGTGGTTGTGTTCGCGTTTCACGCACACGTGGAGGTGATGGTTGTGTTTGCGCGTCATCCACACGTGGCGTTGGTGGTTACGTTGGTGGTTGTGGTGGCTGTGTCCGCGTGTCACCCACCTGCACGCTTCCCTTGCCCTTGTCGTCAGCTCCAGGCCGGGCCGGCCCCCGAAACGAGCACACGGACTGCTGTCACCCGACAGCATGCTGCCCCACCACGGCCTCCTCTCGCCCGGCGTGCTCTCTCTCCAGGTAACTGGGGAGGCGGGGAGGACACTCCGCACTCACCTGGGCATCAGCATCATCAGCATCATCATCATCACCACACACACACAAGGGTGACATTGATTGATCGAATCGTTCATCCGTTCATTGATTCACTAAACCATGATGCCGCCGCACAGGCTCATGTCATGGGGGGGAATTGATTAATTCAATCATCTTCTTGGTTCTTTCGGTAAAGTCACGTAGAATGGAAATAATAAAATAATACAAATTCAACATAATAAAATAATTATCACGACGTTTCGGCCACAACGCAAGCAGGTCTGTCGAGAAGACAGAGTCTGAGTGACTCTGTCTTCTCGACAGACCTGTTCTACACCTGAGGACGGCTGCTTGCGTTGTGGCCGAAACGTCGTGAGAATTATTTTATTATGTTTTATTTTTATTATTTCCATTCTACGTGACTTTACCGAAAGAACCAAGAAGATGAATCCCTGCAGTCACGAAAGCTTTCAATCGAAATTTAATTCAATCATGATGCTCATCAGGGGGTTCTGCCTCCACCAGGTAACGGGGGGCTGGTGGGGGGGGGGGGCAGGTCAGGGCTAGGGAGGGGGGCACTGCGACTGCGGTGGTGGGCGAGGGAGGGGCGGAGGTGGGGGGGGTTATTCATTGATTCATTCGGTGATTCGTGCACTGTAGTTCGTGATTCATTCAATTTCCTTTCGTTCCGTGGCTCCACGCGTTCCCTTTCTCTGAACACCCCCCTCCTCCACGGCGTTATTTCGGACCTCTACGATCCACGCGGTTGGCTACGTACGGCGCGAAAGAAGTTTCAAACCATGCGTACAGCAATGTGCGCATGCACCGTTACGTTTTCGTTTTTTAATATCGTCGCACAAAGTTTGATTCCCGCTCGTGCGATGAAATTCCTTTGACCCGTTAATTCTCGGGGGGTGGTTCCGCAACGGAACGCGATGTCTCTCTCTTTGTTTCTCTTTGGATGGTGCCACTGCTTCGTAACTTATTCATGCGCACAGCAGTTCGTGAAGGTTGCTCGCGGATGATCTGTGTTGCACATTGCGCGCTATAAATAACCATAACGACCGCGGTGATTACGATTACCATCAATACCTGTCGCATCCGTGCAAAAAGAGCTTCGCAGATAATCGGCTTCCTCCTCCGGTCTAAATAAAGATTTTGATTGTGAGCGATGACTTTGTGTTTCGTCACGGCGCACCGCCGATCGGCACGGTTGGCTACGTACGGTGCGAAAGAAGTTCAACATACATGATCATCATCATCATCATCATCACGATCCATGGGCAGATATCCCGTAGGTGTGAACTGCACATGACGTAATAAATATATAGCTAGTTAACATATTATATATATTATTATACATATAATATTATATATTACGGGAGAGGGGGGCAGTGTATTGTGGGTGGGGTGGGGGTAGCTTCATCCAGCAGTGGATTGACCATGGCCGATGATGATCATATGCGATTTTGCGGTGGGGGGCAGTGAGTGGTTATTAGCAAACTGCGCTGTGAACCGGGCGGACCTGAGTTCAATTCCCGACCACATCTAACATCAGTGGCGAGTGACAAATCGTGGTGAAGTGTGATTAACAATCCTCACTGCCGATAACAGCGTGAGGGAAGGCCTTCTTTCAGCCGTGGATTGACAAAGGGTAGAACGTTATATGTGTTCATCTATGAGCGCGGGGTGGTTATACCATACATCAACACCGCTACTCGCCTTCAACAATTGAGCGTTCAGCCCCGACGAAGCTTGGTGGAGCTAAATGGAGTTCAAAAGAACCCACAAACACTTTGTTGTGAAAGACCCAACGCGTTCGAGCCCTGGGTTTGAACTTCCACGAAGCTCACGGTCCACCCTGAACCGCATCCATTGCAAAAACCACGGCAGCAGACGCGGATACCCCGATGACGCACACATGGAAACTTTAAAACAAAAACTCGCCAGTGTGCGACTGTGGTCATCGAGAACAGACCGTACAACAACATCAACAACAACAAGATTTCACGACTCAATGCCCGATCTTCACAGACATCATCACAGCGAAACGCGACTCTCCTGACGCGGTTATTATAATCTGGCTTGACCACCTGCATGTGGAATTGTGGTTTGTCGCTCTGCATCTACATCATCTACATCATGATCTACATCATCTACATCATCTACATCATCATCTACATCATCATCTACATCATCATCATCTACATCATCATCTACATCATCTACATCATCATCCACATCATCTACATCATCATCATCTACATCATCATCATCTACATCATCATCATCTACATCATCATCTACATCATCATCTACATCATCATCTACATCATCATCATCTACATCATCTACATCATTATCTACATCATCTACATCATCATCTACATCATCGGCCACACATAAGACGAACCACCACAATGTTTCGTGAAGTGGGGGGGGGGCGAGACGGGTTCGGACATCACTCGCCACTGATGTGAGTCGTGAGCAGGGCTCTAACCACCGAAAGCACCCGCCGCCGATGACGTAAGCGCTTCCTTAATAGGTGCTCGCTAACAGCGCCCATCAAATCTACAAACACGAACGACTGCACGGGTGGGGGGGGGGACAAGTCGGCTTCCTTTGTAAACGTCTGTGAACTCGTTTGTACGAGTGTAGGGCTGGTGGGGGGTGGGGGGCGTCGTGGAGGGAGGCGACCAAGATAAACAGGGGAGTAAAGAGTCAACGTTGGAGCTGACAAGCTTTCAAGGAGCGGGTTGAGGGCTGGTGGTGGGAGGGGGGAGGGAGGTTTGAACCCTAATTTCACGACAACGCGTCTCGCTCCGCAAAAAACAGCGCTGCATTATCAATCAATCTCCCTCAAGCGCCTTTCACGGACACGGACATACACAAAAAAAAGCAACAGTCTCCTTTTGAAAGCGCAATTATATTTTACGCTATGGATATTACACAAAGCAGATTCCTTTAGGCGGAGGGGTGGGGGTCGTTTGTGTTGGGGGGGGGGGGGTGAGGGGGGCTCGGTGGGGTAGGGGCCTGCGCGGGCTGGGGTTGGAGGCGGGGTGAGTGAACTCGAAATCGGTGTGGGAATCCAACTGGTACAGGGGAATGGTCAAAGGAGTTAGGGCTGCGCATTGCTGTTGTTTGTACACACACACATGTGTGCAACATCTCCGATGATTAATAATCTTCAATCGACGATTCGTGTAAGTCTTCTTGGTTCTTTCGGTAATGTCACGTAGAAGGGAAGTAATAAAATAATAATAATAAAATAATTCTCACGACGTTTCGGCCACAACGCAAGCAGCCATCCTCAGGTGAAGGACGGCTGCTTGCGTTGTGGCCGAAACGTCGTGAGAATTATTTTATTATGTTTTATTTTTATTATTATTTTATTACTTCCCTTCTACGTGACTTTACCGAAAGAACCAAGAAGATGAATCCCTGCAGTCACGAAATCTTTAAATCGAAAAGATTAATGTAAGTATATAGAAAAAGATCCCCCCCTCCTGTAAACCCTGGAACAGACTGCTGGGGCAAGTGCTGTTAGCGAGTAGCACTTATGAAGACCGGCACGGTGTACAATGGGGCTGAGTGGACCAAGATGAGGCCCAGGACCGGTTCAGATAATCGTCACTGGTTGTTGGCCGTGAGCGGGAGTCGAACTAGGTTCGCCGGGTTCGTTGCACAGCGCGCTAACCGATACACCACCGCTCCCCACATGCACACATGCACGCACACGTATATACACACACATACAGGCACACACACGCACGCACGAATATCTCCTGGGTTAAAGGGGCTGGTCTATTATAGCAACCACTGCAGTACTTTTTACTGCAGTGCAGAACGTTGTGAAGTACATGTACAGCTTTTTATTGCAATGGATGTACTTGCCCCCGTTATGCGAACGTGGAATTGCCACCACCGTATTAAAAAACCCCGCAAATGTTATCCCCGCGACGATTCGATTGACCGTCACACGATTCGGAGGTGGGGGGTTGCCGATCTCATTACGTGATTAAATTCGATTAAATTCGATTATTACTTTAACATTGCTGGGAATAGTACAGCAACAACAAAAAAACCCCTCAACGCATTAATCAATAACACTGGGAAATTGCCCGACGTTTCGGGCAATGGCCCTTCTTCTTGGCACAGATTACTACATCGTGTGCTTGACAAGGCCACAGTGTTAAATCGTTGACGCATGCGCCCAGTTTGTTGTGTTGACTGCTTTGACAGCCGCGGCAGCGGCATCACCAAATAATTTGTTTGATTTTGAGAATGATAGCGCCTCTGGTAGCTGTAGGCGCGAGGAGAACCCATCGCTGTACCTTACAAGGTATACGATACGCAAGTACGGCAAGTTTGCACCATTGGAACCTCATTTGCCAGTAAAGAACATAATAATAGTTTTTTTACCCTTTTATCTGGCAACAAAACTGACACCTTTTTTTTTTACAAGGAGTCATGTTTGCATAGACCACAATACCTGCAGTCATAATGCGTGCGCCTTTTCGTTGGCGTCATCTGGTCCAACACCATGTGAGACTAGGCTCTAAGGAAAGCTGTCTCGGGTGTGGACCAATCAACTTCAAGGACAGTGCATACATTATCAGAGTTATGCTTTTTGTTTGCATTATGACTGCAGGTATTGTGGTCTATGCAAACATGACTCCTTGTAAAAAAAAGGTGTCAGTTTTGTTGCCAGATAAAAGGGTTAAAAAACAATTATTACGGCAAGTTTAACAACCTCTGCTAACAACAATGAATCGATACGATGTTACATCCACGGAAACCCGGTGGAAACGATCGTCGCAAGTGTCGCTTCGATCGATTTTGTGGGCCAGGGTCAAGGTCAAGAGGTCATCGCAGCCAATGTTGTGGGTGCCACCGTACCTCGCCGTCGCTTCCTTCCTTCTGCCAGATATATCCTAAGTCGGGTGCTCTTGCAGTCTTACACACACACGCACACTGCCATTAGGTCTACCCGTTTGTTTCACAGTATACACTTCCTGCAAGGGTCGCTCTTACAAACTCACCACCACTACCACCAACTTTAGGTCTTCTCTTCTCCTTGGTGGCTGACCTCTGGGTGCCCCTCCACTGCTCGTCTCGGCGACCTGCCTTCCCCCCCCGACTCTGCGCACGCGTCCCACCCATCACATACAACACACAGTTGCACCATTGGTACCTCATTTGCCAGTAAAAAATATGTGTTTTTTAACCCTTTTATCTGGCAACAAAACTGATACCTTTTTTTACGAGGAGTCATGTTTGCATACACCACAATACCTGCAGTCATAATGCAAACAAAAAACATAACTCTGATAATGTATGCACTGTCCTTGAAGTTGATTGGTCCACACCCGAGACAGTTTTCCTTAGAGCCTAGTCTCACATGGTGTTGGACCAGATGACGCCAAAAGGCGCACTCCTTGTAAAAGGTTTTTAGTTTTGTTGCCAGAAAAAAGGGTAAAAAACCAATTATCAACACACAGTTGCTTTTGTTCCTATTTATATTTGCTTCGTTGCTGGAACTTTATTTTGTTATCTCTTTATTCGTGTTATCTCGCGATGGCCAGATGCAGTCTCCGTCGCGTGGTATGAAGGAGGTCGTGGGTTCGATCCCGACCCCTGACGCCTGCTCTATATTTGGAGTTTGCGTGTTCTCTCTCTCCCCGTGGGGTTTTCACTCCCACATTTAGAAACGTGCGTTGAGAGTATTGTCTGCTATGAATGTCCATGCGATGTAAGCTACTTTGTTGAGCTGTCATTTGCGGCCAGGTCGCTTCTGAAAAAAGAGAGCGAATAGCCCGGTGGGCTGTATCTGCTAAAATAAAATAAAATCGTTTTTGTTGTTGCTTTTGCTCGTGTGATTTTGGTGACCCAGGTCACACTTGTAAATGTGACTCATGGCCAAGTCCCCTTGAGTTCTCACCTGCTGGACAAACAGCGTCGACTTGAAAGCTGGCACCTAAACAAACCGAGAATCTCTTCCCGATTGCATCGACAGCGCTTTCCTGCCCCGCGTTTGTTGTCTCTCCAAACTTACACGGTCGGAAGTTCACCCGATCCCGCCACCGCGTTGTTAGCATCTTTCACGTGCAACCTACAGCTCAGACGCTTCTTCCCCAGTGGCTTTGCGGGTCAGAGCCGCGGCTCGCTGGGCCCGATGAACGTTAGCGAGCGCCTATCGAGGCTGGTAGTACACAATTGGCAGGGCGGAGGGGTAGGGGTGTTGGTGTGGCCAGCACCACGTACACCAGGCCGACGTTTTCTCCACAGCGGTGCTGTTTGCTGTTCGGACAACTGCACCATATATATACACAAGTATTCTTTTTTTTAAGGCTGAGCCGACTTAGGAGGAACTCAAGCCAGCTTCAGATACCCCTGTACCACCGATGCGCTGGCATGGCTGGTTGATTGAACCCAGAAGTTTGGCCTCGTAGCTTAGTCCGCTGCTCGCGGTACCACCTCTCGATACCAAAACAGACTCTGTCCGTGAGCACCTATTAAGGTCCGCGACATGAGCACCTGGGTGCGGTGTGGACAAGACCCCACGCCCGGCCACATTTCCTCCCGGCCTGCTGATTTTGACGACCGCACCAGCTGCTCAAGGCAAGGCTGAGTCGGCCTACAGTTAAGGGGAGACTCGCGATCCTGTCCGATATCACTCGCTGTCGGTGTTCGCAATTCCGTGACCGGGAATTGTACTCGGGTGGGCGGGTGCGTAGTGTCGTGCCTAACTACACTACTGCCCCCCCCCCCTTCCCGACGACGAGTACAATCCTTGTAAACGTGGAACGTTGGACCGACAGTGGGTCAACGTTGGTCCAACTGTTCCAACCACCATGCCAACGTTGGCCGGACGTTGAAATGTTTACTGGGATATCATTTTGCAATCAAAGGTGCGACACGAAGTTGTATTGACGATTGAGTGGTGGCCGCGCGTAGGGCAATCCGCTCCGTGTTTTACCACCACCACCAGCAGCTTGTCTAGGGGACGACGACGAGGCAGGCAATGGGTCGTGCTGACCAACTGCGCCACCGCTCCCCATTGACACACATCCTCCCGCTCGGGTCAGCGTGACACTTTCAAAATAAATTCCGTCTCCATCCCTGCACCTCCCTCCCTCCCTCTCCTTGCCCTCCTCCCCCGTGTCTCCCTGCACCCCCCCACCACCACCACATCGCGCCCAGGCCTGGGTCCCACGGGGGGCGTGAGCTCTGGCGCCGCCTTCCCGGAGAGTCTGAAGATGAAAAAGCTGAAGCTGGAGGCGGTGAATGGCGTCCATGGCAATGGTAACCCGGGCAACAAGGAGGGCGACGCCACCGAGATGTGCTCCGCATCGGCCGGTGAGACGGGGGGGCGGGGGTCGGGGGGCGGGGCGGGGGGAGGGGGTGAGGGGGGCGGGGCGGGGATTGGGGGTGTCTGTGTTTTGAGTGCGTGTTTATTGGTGAGCGTGGTGTGTGTGTGTGTTGGCACAGTGGGGACCACAGGGGGGAGGGTGCATCTGCCAGGCATCTCAAGTCAGTCAAACCGTGGCACCTGGGTCTGTCCCGTAAACCTCCTGCTGAGCAGAAAAAACATTTCACGTGATGGCCTCAAGGTGCACCTGGCCTGGCACAAGCGATGTGGTGGCGTCACTGCCACTTCGTTGGGAACGGCGGTTGTTGATGATGGTGTGTGTGAGTGGATGAGTGAGTGGACGAGTGAGTGGGTGAGTGGGTGAATGTGTGGGTGAGTGAGTAAGGGGAGCGATAGTGTTGCAGTTAACACGCTGCGCTATGATCCTGGCGACCCGAGTTCGATTCCTGCTCACGGCCAACACTTGTGACGATTATCTGAACCGGTCCTAGGCCTCCCCTAGGTGGGCTCAACCTCAAATTAGTATCTGGTGTGGTGTGTAGAAACATCGCCACTGGGGAGACAAAGGCAGTCGGGCGTGGTGTTGGCCACCCACCCCCTCGTGTACCGTGCCGGCCTTCATAGGTGCTCGCTAACAGCACTTGCCCCAACAGTCTGTTAAGTCTATACAATGGATCTTTGTCTCTGGGTGAGTTGGTGAGTGTTGTTGTGACCTGCAGTGCGGTGATGTTTGAACACCGATTAATGACAATCAGTAGGTGTCTGGTAGAGCGAACCCTCAATATTAGTGAGTGAAACGTTCACAGGAACAGAAACCACGAAAGTAGCGATATTAGAGTGACAGGGAGGCAACTGACCGCTGATGAGTGAGCGTGCACTGGATCATTAATCACTGTGACTGCTGCTTCATGTTGATTTATATCAAGGGCACTAAGGTGGGAACTGGGTGCTCCACCCCCGATATGTTTCAGTTGGAGTCTGGGCCAGGGTTGTGAAAGTGACTTGTTTCGTGGTGGCATTGACGCGAGACCCTGGCCACAACGGGGAAAAAGCTTCAACTCTCGTCCACTCTCTGTCTCCCACTCCTCGCTCGCTCGCTCTCTCCCATTCGCTCTCTCGCCTTGTTTTCTCGGCGGTGTTTAACGCCCGAGACAGTCCCCGTCCACCCCCGTGGCCCGTGCTCCTGCCCCTCGTTAATTGCCTGTCACCCGGGGTAGCCGGCGGCTCGGCTCACGGAGCCCTTCGTGCTAAAGTGACTGCCAGAAATCTCAGCATACAAACACTCCCCCCCCCCCACACACACACATGCAAACACCCCCCCCCACACACACACACACGCAAACACTCCTGCATCCCCAACACACCACCCCCCACCCCCGACGCATCCTCCCGTCCAACCTTGATGTCCACGCTGCGCGCGCGCGCACGCGCGACCCGAACGGTTACCGCTGCACCCCGCGGACACGCGGACTGGGCTGCCTTTGCAGGCAATGACACCCACAACCGCCACAACCAACACCAACCACGGCCACCGCCAAAGTGACCACCGGTACCGAAGAGCAAACATCTCCCGGCATAGCCTCATCAGCTGTGTTGGCATACCCCTTGTTGGTGAGCGCCGGTGAATTTGCCGGTGCCGGACGCGCTACGAAGCCGTCGACCCGAGTTCGATTCCCGCTCCAAGGACGATTATCTGAACCGATCCTGGGCCTCGCCTAGGTCGACTTGGCCTCAAATGAGCAACTGGTGCGGTGTGTGAACATCGCCACTGGGGAGACAAAGGCGGCCGGGCGTGGTGCTGGCCACCGACCCCCTCGTGCTCGCTAACAGCACTTGCTCCTACAGTCTGTTAAGGCCATACGGGGGATCTTTGTATTGTTTGGTGTGCAGTGTGGTGGTGGTGGTGGCTCACACACCCCGCCTGGCTATCACGCCAGCGAGGGGAGTGCACGCGTCTGTGACAACCGATTTACTTGCCGAGCTTCAGCACAAGTATCGCGTGCGTTGTGTGCGAGTGTATGTGGTGAGCGGTGGCGCAGCGGTTAGCGCACTGTGCTACGAAACCCGGCGGCCCAATAATCAGTGACGAATCACGTGCACCCGATCCTGGGCCTCTCCTAGGTCGACCCAGCCTCAAATGAGTCCCTGGTGCGGTTGTGTAAACATCGCCACTTAGGAGACAAACGCGGCCAGGCGTGGCACTGACCACTCTCAACCTTCTTCGCGTGGCGTGCCGGCTTTCATAGGTGCTCGCCAACAACAACAACAATACCAACAACAACAACTTGCACCTAAAAGTTCGTGAAGGCTGCACGGGTGGAGGAGGATCTTTGTCTTTGTGTGGGAGTGTGTGAGTCGACGGGTGGTTGGGGCGCTTGACAGCGGGTTTGTCAGTTGGTGGATAACAGCCCTTTAGAGAGGGGGGTTTGGGGGGGTTGGCAACCGTAAGAGAAGAAATTAATTAAAAATGAATGCTTCATGCGTTGCGAGACGTACGTACGTTAAAGCGCATGTAGGTTTGCAAAGTGCACTGCTCTCTCTCAAACACCCACGTGTCCCCATACCCACGGTACCCACTCTACTTTCAGAAGTTTAACGCACACGATTGCTTTACCCCATGCACGGCAGACATTTGGATGGAAAGACGTGCATAAATAATGTAGCCACTCACTCGTTTACCTCATTCAGCAACACACACACACACCTAAGTAGCTACCCACTCACCAATCCACACCGTCACGCAGCCATACACTCACCTACTCACTTACCCACTCGCTCACACTCCCATATACTCACCTACGCACCCATCCACTCGCTCACACACTCATACACTCACCTACTCACTTACCCACTCGCTCACACTCCCATACACTCACCTACTCACCCACCCACTCGCTCACACACCCATACACTCACCTACTCACCCACCCACCCACTCGCTCACACACTCATGAACTCACCTACTCACTTACGCACTCAATGCCCACACACCTATACAAAAACAAAGACCCCCGTATAGCCTTAACAGACCGTTGGGGCAAGTGCTGTGAGCGAGTAGCAACTATAAAGGCAGGTACGGCACACGAGGGGTTGGGTAGCCAGCACCACGCCCGACCGCCTTTGTCTCCCCAGTGGCGATGCGTACACATCGTACCAGCTACTCATTTGAGTCGACCTCATGCACTCACTTACTCACCCACCCATTCACTCGCTCAGGCACTCATACACTCAACTACTCACTCACCAACACCCACCCAATGCACCCGCTCAAACATCCATACACTCTCATGGCCAAACACTCATCCACTCGCTCACCAACATTTTCACCAAAGTAAACTCTCACATGCACACATACTCTTGTAACCGATCGCACACACTCACTCTCACAAATATCCCCCGTGTAGCCTTAACAGACTGTAGGGGCAAGTGCTGTTAGCGAGCACCTAGAAAGGCCGGCACGGCACACGAGGGGGTGAGTGGCCAACACCACGCCCGGCCGCCTTTGTATCCCTAGTGGCGACGGTTACAAATCGCACCAGGTACTCATTTGAGGCTGAGTCGACCTAGGGGAGGCCCAGGACCGGTTCAGATAATCGTCACTGGTGTTTGCCGTGGGCGGGAGTCGCAAGGTTCGTAGCGCAGCGTAGCGCTAACCGCAACACTACCGCTCCCCACTCTCACACACATCTACTCACTCACCAATCCATTCCCTCACCCACGCACACGTTCACGCACCAACCAAGTCACTCACTCGTTCACACACTCACCTAGTCATTCAAACAATTACTCACCTCTACAAACACTCATCCATGCGTTTACTCAGTCACCCGGGTATTCACGCAAAAACACGTCCACTCATCCATGTGATCACAGGAACACGCGCCAAACACCAACGTGTGCTTAATATTACCCACCCACTCACTCACCCATAAACTCACCTACACCCCCACCCGCCGATCCATAAGTTAACGTACCCACCCGTACCCTCACACTCACCTATACACACGCACCTACTTATATGGTCACACACCGTCTCTTCCACCCATGCATTAACCTATTCACCCACCCGCCCGCTCGCACACTCACCGACTCATTCACATACCCAAACATTCACATACTTATTCACTCAAACACTCATACAGTCACCCACCCACTCAATCACACACCCATACGCTAACCTGCTCATTCACCCAGCCACTCACTCACCAACACTCCATATATACATTATCCTACTCACATGCTCACCCGCTCAAGCCCACTCACTCACCCACCCATATTCTCAGATACACAGACGCCCGCCCATTTATACACACCAATCCAATACAACCGCCATTCGCCACTAAGTGACGGTGACGTCACCACGGCGCCTGTGCCAGGCCAGGTGCACTTTGAGGGCACGTGAAGTGTCGAAGGCTCGCTGACAGGAGGTCTCGGGACAGACCCAGATGCCATGGGTTGGCTGACTGAAATGACTGGCAGATGCATCAGCTGTTGTGAGCATCGCTCCTCTGCCCTCCGTTGTTGCTGGGGGGCGACTGCCTCCAACTGCCCAGTAGCGTCCTTCACACACACACACTCATTCACCCTCCTGCCCATACATTAACCTATTCACCCACCCACTGGCTCACGCACCCATATTTAACCCACTCGTGAACCCAACCTCTCACACACCCATATGCTCATATACTCACCCACTCATTCGCCCACCCTCACACCCATAAATTACCCCGGTCACCTACAAACTCATCCGCTAGCTCGGACACTTTCACTCATTCATCCCACCCGTCCTCACTCAAAGACAAAGATCCCCCGTGTAGCCTCAACAGATTGTTGGGGCAAGTGCTGTTAGCGAGTACCTATGAAGGCCGGCACGGCACACGAGGGAGTGGGTAGCCAGCACCACGCACGGCCGCCTTTGTCTCCCCAGTGGCGATGTTTACAGACCTCACCAGGTACTTCAGATAATTGTCACCGGTGTTGGCCGTGAGCAGGAATCTAACTCGGGCCGCCGGGTTCGTAGCGCATCGCGCTAACCCCTACGTCACCCACCCTCACTCACCGGCACACTCACCCACTCCACCTACTCACTCACCCACCCACCCACCTATAAATTAACTTACTCGTTCACCCACCCACCCACTCACCCATCATCCAACCCGTCTATTAACCTTACGCTCACCTACCCACCCACTCATCCGCCCGTGCGCGCACGCGCTGGGCGGCTCCACGACTTGGCTCAGATCTCGCGCTCGCGACGACAGTCTGGGGCAGCGTGAACGCGATAGCCGCGGCATACGCCTGCCTAGGGGGGGCGGGGCGGGGGGGGGGTCGGGTGGGGTGGGGGGATTGTTGGGGGCGCTCTCAGTTTTGTTCTTTTAATAATCAATCAATAGGCCAACCAGCTCGCCATCTGTCTGGGAACACCCCTCCATCCCTCCCCATCTCCTGCAACCCCCCCTCCCCATACAGCCCCAACTCGCACCCCCATTGCACCCCCATCACGCACGCACAGCCCCCACCGCCCCCCCCCCCCACCTCTTCTCAGTCACCCCTCCGCCCGCCTCGCCTCCTGTGGCATCTTTGTGCTCATGTCAGGTCCTATTGTGGAGCATTCCGCCAACCACTCACCCGGCATCCCTCCGATCCCGGGCCGCCCTGCCGACATCCCATTGTCTGTCCCTTATCAGCCCTCGGCTCGCATCATCCCCTCTTTCTCTCTCGCATCCCCTCTCTCTTGCATCCCCTCTCTAGCCTGCTCACCCTCTCCGCCGCCTGCGATCGAGACCGCCACACTTCTGCGAGGCTCAGCCGGAGCTCCCGCGCGCTGTAATCGGGGGCAGCCCCCCCCCCATCGTTCCGTCAGTCCCCATCGTTCCGTCAGCCTCGCTCACGTTTCCCAAGAGCCGCGCCCAAACGACAAAGTCGCTCCGCCAACGCAATCGATTTTTTTCTCTTTCTTTCTTTTTTCTGGACCCCATGTCTAACGGAGAGCGGCACCTTGCCCGTGAACATCTGGGCAAGTTCACTCGTCGTCGGTTCCAATCAAGGCTGCATCCCCTGCTGATGAGACGCTCTTTCGTCAAAGCCGGTCCAGAGTTTGCTTGTACTGAACCAATGCTGCTGCAATGATGCGCCGCTGTGAAAGTGAATGACGGCAAGCGTGAACAACGCGTCTGTTTTGTTTGTGCAGGGACAGATGTATGAAGGAGACATAATTTCTAGATTTGAAGTTTTCGTGACTGCAAGGATTCATATTCTTAGGTTTTTTCGGTAAAGTCACGTAGGTGAAAATTTTAAATTAATAAAAGTAAAATAAATATAAAAAAATCACGACGTTTCGGAGGCAACACAAGCTTCCGTCTTCAGGTGGAACCGTCACAGCACGATAGTTGTATTTTACTTTTATTAATTTAAAATTTTCACCTACGTGACTTTACCGAAAAAACCTAAGAATATGAGACATCATTTCTTATTTTGCCATTTCTGGCATTGCCACCCCTGCAGATTGATCATAGGCCCTGCCCACTACCCAGGTAGCTCCGCCCACTGCTCAGATAGCTCCGCCCACTACCCAGGTAGCCTCGCCTACTGTTCAAGTAGCCCCGCACACTGCTCAGGTAACTTCGCCCACTGCTCAAGTAGCTCCGCCCACTGCTCAGGTATCCCCGCCCACTGCTCAGGTAGCTCCGCCCACTCCTCAGGCAACCCCGCCCACTCCTCAGGTAGCCCCGCCCACTGCTCAAGTAGCCCCACCCACTGCTCAGGTAGCCCCACCCACTCCCCAGGTAGCCCCGCCCGAGTCATCTTGAGTTGAGCACGAGACCAAGAAATATAAAAATAGGACAAGATCCCGATTTTCACAAAAGATTCGAGGGGAGACACCGGGACAGACTTCATGAAACCACTGGGACTGTCCCGACCTAACCAGGTCAATTGTTAGCTCTACTGAAGATCATTACGGTGAAGTCTTTGTGCAAGAACTTAAAAATGTTTTACATACCGATGGCTATGTTGTACTGATGATTCCTACCAACGGTGAAACCGGTACACAGTTGTTTGGCATTCAACTGCTGCTGTCTAAAAATAACGACGAAAATTTTGACTCCTTTGAGTTGGTGGTCTGAAACAAGGCGGTGCGACGTCAGGTTCAAGTTTAAGTTTAGTCGAAGTCTATTTTGTTACACCAGGTGAGAACTCAAGAGACCAGGGTAGAGTATCATGTGCTCCGTATAATCCAAATGTAGTCATTTGCGGTGTAATCCTTAGAATTCGGTAATTTTGGACCCTGACGCGCAATGCATGATGGGAGGAGCGATCCCATCGTCACAATCTTACTTATTGCCCTGTAGAAACCACATGTTCCACGTGTTACTCTTTTAACTGTAATACTTACAATTGTACCACGCAATGACAGTTCCCAAATGTGCTCCTGCACACGACGAAACGCGTCGCTGCAAATCGGCGAGCTGATCGATGCCGTGAGCAATCGATCGTGCAACTGTTCGCAACTGGTCGCACGTAAGCGATTCAGTAGCTCGGATCCAACGTAGGCTGGAGACAGACAGATGACACCGAGAGAGAGAAAGTATCGCACGTGCAATGTGGTGGTCACATGACACGCATGCAAGGCATGATGGGTAGGAGACGCGCCCTCCTGGTATTTGTGAGCAGCACACCTCTGGGTGGTGTTGAGTCCAATCCGCCCTGGCACTTGCACCCGAACTGATTATTTTTCAAAAGAGACCTGGCCATAAACGATATATGAACGGAGTGGCTTATCACGTGGAAATGTATAACAAACCAAATACTCTAAACGCCTATTGATTGTAAACGTGGAGGGAAAAACCGGAGGACACGGAAAAAAAAACCACGCAACCACATGGAGAGAGAGAGGGAACACACGTGGACTGCAAATGTACACGCGTCATGGTCAGGATCGAACCCACGTCCTCCTGTATACCAGGCGAGGTAGTTAACGTCTCACCACCGCGGCGCCCCATCCCCTTAGGTGGATGCCCTCCCGGAACCACCAATGCTTGTCGCTACATCCACCAGGTGTCCAAATACGGACCCGGGCTTAACCCCCCCCCGCCCTGCTTTCTCCTCCCCCCGCCCCCCCCCCCTCGTGTTTCCGGCAGGTGGAGGTGAGGGTCTGTGGGACAGGGGGAAGCACCACTCCCCCAAGACCCCCCTGACCCCCCCGGGGATGAGCGCCCAGCCCCTGTCGGCGACGCACGGCCCCCCCACCTCACACCCCCTCACCCAGCTCCAGCAGAGCTCCCTCTTCTCCAACGGTGAGGCGCGAGACGCAGTCAGTTCTCGTGGGCGGGTGGGTGGGTGGGGGGTAATTCATTGTAGTGGTGATGATGATGGTGCAGAAGACCCTACCAGTACATTGCCTCTATGGGTCTCTATGCGAGTCTTTGGGACTCTCTACGAGTACACGGGGCTCTCAACGAGTGAATGGGACTCTATACACGAGTCTATAGGGTTCTCTATATGGGTATAGAGCTATGTGGGTTTCTATTTGAGTGTTTCTGAGTCTATTCGTCAATATATTGGTAAATGCGTGAATCTGTGAGCGTTTATGTAAGTGGGTTTCTGTCTGAGTTTATGGGTCTCTATATGAGTCGATGGGTCTATATATGAGTCTATGGGCTCTCTATATAAGTAGATGGGTATATATACGAGTATATGCGTGATAACGCTGCAAATGATGATGCCACTGCCAGCACATTTCAGTTTTCTCAATGAATCCACGTGCCCACAAAATCACTAGAGTCTGGAAGTCCCTGAGTGGAGTTTGTGGCTTCCTCAACCCAGAGCCAAGGGGGTAGAAACTCGCCGCCCATAGAATCCACCTCCTATACAGCGACGCTCAGCGAAACTTCGAATTTTGTAGAAATCGAAAGTACACGTAGACAAAAATAATCTGAAAAATGCCCAGAGAATAACGTATTCAGAGTGATTTTCCGCTCAAATTATCATTGAGGTATTGGTGCTCGCATCCTGTTTACAGCCCTCAGCCAGTGGTGAGAATTCCACATTCCGATGTTGGGGGCGAGTCTATCCATAGGACAACCAGAGTTGAATTCCCCATAAAGTAGTACTTAATCTATCGATCCCGGAGTGGTGATGGGTTGAGTCAACCCGCCAACCAGGAATTAAACTCGCGTTCCTTCCCGATTGCGTGCCGCTCGTTCTATGCCTGAGCCACTTGGCCAGTTAGGGGAGGAAAAGAGAGAGAGAGAGTGATGCGCTTGGGATTACTCTGCAGAGACGGAGAGATGAGCACGTGGGATTAAAGAGCCGCACGCAGGTTAGGGACCGTCATTCAAACCGTGAGGAAAAGGTGAGCGGTGCTTGCTGGGCAGGATGCGTCACACGGCTTCGAAGGGACGACGGCGAACGGTCAAGGATAATGATGGAGCGGCAGGCAAGGAATGCAACCGTGCGGATGGGACGTGGAAAGCAAAGCCTTGATGCGGATCGAAGAGATGGCGTCATTAATTAAATGAAAGGCGTCAAAGCGTCTCGACGTTGTTTTCCCTTCTTTTTTTAAAATGAACTCTGGGCACGAAAGAGCGATGCAGATATTCAGAAGCGATGTTTATTATCGAAAAAAATAACGAATCATCGGAAGTAAAATAGAAAACATCTCATAGTCTGAGGAGAAGGTTGTGGTTGTTGTTGTTGTGTTTCACGGTCAACACAGAACAACACAGACGTGCGTCACTTTACCGGGATGTATCGTTACAAAACAAAACAAAATCAAAATCTTTACTTAAGACTGGAGGAATCAACAACAATTATTTAATAACTTTATGCACACAACACAGTGGCACGAGGCTCCTGCCGAAGCAGAAACGCTCAATCGCGATCTTAAGTCTCCTTTACAAATCACGTCGAAAGATCGAGTGCTTTGCAATATCGGAGGGTATTGGACCAAAGGCTCATGGCTATTGATGCATGGTCAACACCCAACCAGCAGCAGCTAACTTAGTCTACTTTCCAGAACATGGACATTACACGTATCTACAGCCTACACGATACCCCCGTCAGTGACGCTTGGAGAGGGACCAAGTTTTTATTTATGAATCGAAGTGTTTTAAAATTAAGGACGGCCGACGGACGGGCATGCGGGATGGTATATTTTCGCCGATATTTTTGGGCCTTTCGTCCCGAGTGAAAAACGCAACCTCCAGAGGAAAAGATCGATTTGCCGATCCCCGTCGCAGCGATCAATGCCATAGATGTCAAAACCATCGGCATCTCTCGCACGCGGTGAGCTAGATGGCGTCGGCCCGGTCTCCAACGACTCACGCAGAGGCCCATAGAGTCCACATCGATGTCAAAATAAAATGTATCAAGTTTTTTTTGTTTATGCCCATCGCTAAATAGAGAGAGCGTCTGACGAGCACGACCACCCAGGAAAGAGAGAGAGAGAAGGTGATGACATTGGGTCACGCGCAGGCGCTGCACAGATGGTTACGTTGCAGAACCATTGACGGTGTGGTGACCGCTTGGGGTAGGCCTTCAGCCAGCAGTGGATTGATCCTGGCTGATGATGGTGGTGATCATGATGTGTGAACGTATTCATCTGCGGGTGGCACAAACGGCCATGAATATTCAAATCACCGTTTGAGTAAATATTGCTTGTTATTTATTTATGTGTGTGTGTGTATTACCTAAAGTGCTATTCCGACTGCCTCCTGTGTTCGTGGATATTTAATCACTGCATTATAAAAAAAAATGTTTTTAACAGATCTTGTAAACCTTCCATCGCCAATGTGACCCATGTCATACAACGCACTCAATGACCCAACGACTGGAATGGAATGGAACGTTCTGTTACAACAATTGTGTGTTGTGTGCGCGTGCCTCGCTTGCGTACGTGGTTCGAGACGTGGCAAAACACGCGAGCACCTGCTCTAATCGTGCAATTTGGTTTTTAAAAATGTTTTCGAGGCGGGCCGAGTGGCTCAGAGGTCAGAGGCGATGAGTCATCATTGCAGAGGTCCCAGGTTCCGACGACGCAGGATTCAACCACCAATTAAAACCGGGCTCTCGTGTGGATGAGGGGGGGGGGTATAGTGATCTGATGGTTTTGGCACGGTCACCACTGACTCACTCACACCGAGACCCATACGAGAGTCGCATAGAGACTCATAGATTCACATGGAGACCCACGGGGACTAGATTGCGATTAAGACCGGCTTCTCAAGTAGTAGTTGGTTGATGGTTTCAGACCAGTCACGAATGACTGCACACAATTTCAGGTTTGAGAATCATAATATCGGTTTTTACTGTCATGCAGCGAACATTACTCTCAAGGGGTAGAGTGGGTGGGCAAGTGCTGCCCTCTACTACTGTGTGCACCATAGGGCACGTGAAGGGACCTCAGGGGTAGTTCTGTGACATGCGCTTCCACGGGCCACTCTCCAGCATGAAAGATCGCGAGATTTACGAATTGATTATTCACCAATTTGCACAATAGGGATAAAAATTGAGTGGGGAAATTTACAAAGAAGTTTGTAAAATATGTGCACCGCTCTGCGGAAATAATTCATGAAGTCATTCGCAAACTCAACGCATTCGTCAATAACATTGTGGCCTTGAAAGATATAAAACATATAGTAACAGGTGACGTTTCGGGAAAAGGGCCTTCATAGCACATGAAAGATGTGTAAACAAATTATACCATTTATGCACTGTGAAGATGTGTACACAAATACCAACAATGCACTAAGATTACCAACAATATGAAACGTCGCCTGTTATACACCTTTTCTTTCAAGGCCACAGTGTTATTGTCGAGCGTGTTGAATTGTTAACTGTGTTTGTGCACCACTGCCAATGCAGCATTACCAGCAGCAGGAGCATCAACAGCAATGTTTTTTGTCTGATCAAATATTTGCGTCAGTACGAAATAAAAATAACGTTTCTTTGGCCGACGTCCGGCAAAGGGACAGCAAGATGCTGTCTTGTTTTCGCCAAGTCCCCGTTTGTTGCTGGTCGGTCTACAGGACGAAACGTGTTGATGGCTCTCACCATTGGTGATGGGGCAAATCGAGCATAATTCTATAAATACTTCTGCCACGTCGCCCATCCTCCAGCGATTGATTTCTCCCGGAGCTGTGTGGCCGGTTTGACCCTGACGCGCACGCAATCACATTAGCAGCGAGTGTGCCCCCCCCACCCCCCTTACACACAGACGACAAAGATCCCCCGTATAGCCTTCGCACACTGTTAGGGCAAGTGCCGTTTTTAAAGTCAGAGTCAAAGTGATATTCCTGCTCAAGTGATCATTCGGCCACCGGTGCTCGTTTAGTTTGCAGGCCTGAAGCAGTGGTGGAGACATTCCACGTTGCTATGGCGGGGGCGTGTCTATGCATAGGACAACCACTGTTGACTTAACCACAAGTTGTTATCTATTGTATCGACCTCGGAGAGATGATGGGCTGAGTCAACCGCCAAATCAGGAGGTGAACTCGCGATTGCGAGCTGCTCGCTCTACGGCTGAATGCTGTTGGCGAGCGTCTATGAATGTCGGCATGGCACATAAGGGGCTGTGTGGCCAGTACCACGCCCGGCCGCCTTTGTCTCCTGAGTGGCAATGTTTGCACACCACATCAGGCTGAGTCGACCTAGGGGAAGCCCAGAATTGGTTCAGATAGTCGTCACTGGTGTTGGCCATGAGTAGGAATCGAGCTTGGGTCGCTGGGTTTGTGGTACAGGACGCTAACCGCTACACCACCGCTCCCCACATGGCATACGTAAATACACCAACATTGCACTTGAAACTGATGTTAGCCGTCACCGGAATTCAAACTTGAATCACTGGGGATTGGGACCCCGTAGGGGGGAGGGCGGTGGGTGGGTGGGGGGGGTTATCCCCAAAAATATCAACCTTTGCTGTCTGTTTAACACGAGGGCTTTCGTGACCAATATCATCTGTAATAAAGTTTTTTTTTGGGTTAGATCGCATAAATATAAATGCGTCGTTAAACCCGCCACCACCCGACACGGCCAATCAGTAATGTTCGTCAAGTAAAAAAAAGTGCCTATTAGTTACTATTGCAGCATACCGTTGTGTTGGAGAATAAACCCACAACATTTACACGTTGAGTACGACGTTTCGCTGGTGATTACAACAACCAGCTTCATCAGGCGATTAACCAGATAAAAACTCAGGGTCTGTTTTTTGATCGCGGGTTCGCTCATCATTAATTGCGGCGGTTCATTTTCAAATATTCTGCGCCGTGAGATATCCCGATTGTGATGCCCCATTTGTCTCTTAACCAGGGGCTCAGCTACCACTGTGGGTGTCGTGGCTATCCGGACACTCCCAAAATGTTCTAGGTATGGCTCAGAGACACCCACAGAATGTTGGACGACAAACAAAAAAAAAATCTGATATTTTTGTGCTCACGACTCCGCATTCGACAATTCGAGTGAACGTGGATCCTTGGGCCAACGTTGCGCGAACGTTGGTCCAACCGCATGCCAATGTCCCGACGTTGGCGTGTTTCCCGGGAAGGTGACATCAATGCTGATTGTGCCGCTGATGGAATATTTAATACCGTGTAACAGTGGCGCATGAGCAGCAGCAGGCTCAGTACTGAAGATATTAGCCAGTAGGAGTTGTGTAGATGTAATACAATCACAGTGCAGTAGAACTCTTAACCGTGATGAAGGGGTGGAGGGGGGGTGAAAGTAGGAAGGGCCTATCTGTAATCTACCCAGAAACCTCCTGGAACTGTTTTGCTAGTGCGATACCCCGAAACTCCCACAGTCTGGCTGAAACCCCATGCGCTTAACTGCAATGCATCGCTGCGAGGGAGATGTGCTCCTGATTGCTCATCAGAAAAATACCGAAAATCTGGCCTGGATATGAAATTTCGGACGATTCAGAACCCCCCCCCCCCCCCAGCAACTTAAAATGTAGTTTTAAAAAAAGGGAAGTGACGTCACAAACACCACTTCACTTCTGCTTTCCCGCCAAAAACAGGCGGCACGTGGCGTCCAGTGACGTCACAGTCGTGGGCACATAACTCGGTGCAGCTGATCTGAAATTTGGAAAAAAAAGTTACCCTAAAACTTCCTTTAAAAAAAATCCCAAACCATCCCCATTATTGTACTTTAGTTTTTTTACTGAAAATAGTCACTGACAAATATTTACTGTCGATGGCGCGTGGGGGCGCGGGGGCGGTGGGTGGGTTGGTGAAAAGTCCCGAGTCAGAATCAGACTTCGTGTATTTATTTATACTGGAAGAATCTGACGAGCTATAAATCTCTTTTTTACAGATGTCCAGTAGGGGCGGGTAAGAACGTTTACAACAAACAAAACAATAACACGATAGGAGTGCAAAGTATAGGAAAGGTAAACAAAACACTTTAAACAAATATACAAATAAAAACTAAACTATTTTATCTTACCCTGCAAAGCCCACTGAGTTATCTAGCTTCTTTTTCAGAAGCGACCTGGCCACAAATGGTAGCTCAACGAAGTGGCTTATCACGCGGACATTTATAGCAGCAAAATAATCTAAATAACACGGTGCGACTGATCCGAAATTGCGAAAAAAAGTTTACCATAAAATTTCCTTAAAAATCCAAAACCATCCCCTATCTGAACATAATCACTGACAAATATTTAAAGCCGAGGGCGTGGAGGGGGGGTGAACAGTTAATTATTTTAGTCCAGGGGATCGGCAATCAAAATAACAATAAGGGGCATTTTTCGATTAAAAGCTTTCGTGACTGCAGGGATTCATCTTTTTGGTTCTTTCGGTAAAGTCACGTAGAAGGGAAATAATAAAAGTAAAACATAATAAAATAATTCTCACGTTTCGGCCGCAACGCAAGCTTCAGACGCTGTCTTTCCGACAGACTTGTTCTTCACCTGAGGACGGCTGCTTGCGTTGTGGCCGAAACGTCGTGAGAATTATTTTATAATGTTTTATGTTTATTATTTTATTATTTCCCTTCTACGTGACTTTACCGAAATAACCAAGAAAAAGGGGCATTTTGTTTCGAATTCGGTACACAAACCCCCCCGTCGACATGTGACGTGGCGCATTGCACCGCGTCGTGGCGAATACGAGACGGCGGGTCCTTAAAGAGCCGCATGCAGCTCCCGAGCTGCAAGTTTGCCGACCCCTGTTTTAGTCAGCCTCGTCATCCTCATCATCATCATCTCTCTCTCTTTCTCGTCTGCCCCCTGCCCCCCCCCCCTCCACGAAACCCTCCCCCCTCCCAAAACCACCCTGCCCCCCCCCCAAAACCACCCTCGCCCCCCCCCCAAAACCACCCTCGCCCCCCCTCCCAAAACCACCTCCCCCCCCCCAAAACCACCCTGCCCCCAAACCACCCTCGCCCCCCCCTCCCAAAACCACCTCCCCCCCCCAAAAAACCACTCTGCCCCCCCCCTCCCAAAACCACCCTCGCCGCCCCCCCCCAAAACCACCCTCGCCCCCCCCCTCCCAAAACCACCTCCCCCCCCCAAAAACAACTCTGCCCCCCCCTCCCAAAATCACCTCACCCCCCCAAAAAAACACTCTGCCCCCCCCCCTCCCAAAACCACCCTCGCCCCCCCCCCCCAAAACCACCCTCGCCCCCCCCCCCAAAAACCACTCTGCCCCCCCCTCCCAAAATCACCTCACCCCCCCCAAAAAAACACTCTGCCCCCCCCCTCCCAAAACCACCCTCGCCCCCCCCCCAAAACCACCCTCGCCCCCCCCCCAAAAACCACTCTGCCCCCCCCTCCCAAAACCACCTTCCCCCCCCCAAAACCACTCTGCCCCCCCCCTCCCAAAACCACCCTCGCCCCCCCCCCAAAACCACCTCCCCCCCCCAAAACCACTCTGCCCCCCCCCCCTCCCAAAACCACCTCCCCCCCAAAAAAACCACTCTGCCCCCCCCCCTCCCAAAACCACCTCCCCCCCCCAAAACCACTCTGCCCCCCCCCTCCCAAAACCACCCTCGCCCCCCCCCCCAAAATCACCTCCCCCCCCCCCCAAAACCACTCTGCCCCCCCCCCCTCCCAAAACCACCTCCCCCCCCAAAAAATCACTCTGCCCCCCCCCTCCCAAAACCACCTCCCCCCCCCCAAAACCACTCTGCCCCTCCCAAAACCACCCTCGCCCCCCCCCCAAAACCACCTCCCCCCCCCCAAAACCACTCTGCCCCCCCCCTCCCAAAACCACCTCCCCCCCCAAAAAACCACTCTGCCCCCCCCCTCCCAAAACCACCCTCGCCCCCCCTCCCAAAACCACCTCCCCCCCCCCAAAACCCCTCTGCCCCCCCCTCCCAAAACCACCTCCCCCCCCAAAAAACCACTCTGCCCCCCCCTCCCAAAACCACCTCCCCCCCCTCCCAAAACCACCCCCCCCCCAAAACCACTCTGCCCCCCCCTCCCAAAATCACCGTGCCCCCTCCCAAAACCACCCTCGCCACCCCCCTCCCAAACCACCCTCGCCCCCCCCCCCTCCCAAAACCACCGTGCCCCCCCCTCCACCCCACTCCCCCACCCCCCCCTACCCCACTCCCCCCCTCCACCACGTGACTCAGGCCTGGAGCACATGGGCAGCGCGCTCCCCTTCATGATGATGTCGCACCCGCTCCTCCCCGTCTCGCTGCCGCACGCCGCCTCCGTCACCATGGCGATGGGTCACATGACCCACCTCGGTGGCGGTGGCAACGCCAGCAACATGGCCGCCGGGGCCGGCGAGGCTCAGCCCGGACACCCGCTCAGACTCGACGCGGGCCTCAAGGTAACCACGGCGGCCGGGGGGGGGGAGACGACGCGACGGGCATCGTCGTCGTCGTCATCATCATCATCACCCTCCACACCGACACAACCACCACCACCACCCCCCTTCGTCCCCACGCCAGCCCAGACCCTCCCCCCACCCCAAATAAAATCTCAGCCTCGTCGCCACCGCCCACCCCTCGTGGTTGCCTCCCGCTCTGCAGCTGCGTGATGCACGGTTGAAGAGCAGACTGCATGGGGAATTCATGCTCCTGCTGATGATGATGCTGCTGCTGATGATGATGCTGTGCCTGCTGATGATAATGCTGCTGCTGCTCTTGCAGGAGGATGATGCTGCTGCTGCTGATGATGCTGCTGTTTCTGCTGCTGCTGTTGCTGCTAATGCTACTGATAATGCTGCTGCTGATGATGCTACTGCTCCTCCTGCTGATGATAATGCTGCTGCTCTTGCAGGAGGATGATGCTGCTGCTGATGATGATGCTGCTGTTTCTGCTGCTGCTGTTGCTGCTAATGCTACTGATAATGCTGCTGCTGATGATGCTGCTGCTCCTGCTGATGATAATGCTGCTGCTCTTGCAGGAGGATGCTGCTGCTTGTTGTGTGCTGCTGCTGCTGATGATAATGCTGGTGTTAATGATAATGCTGCTGATGATGCTCTTGCAGGAGGATGCTGCTGCTGCTTGTTGTGTGCTGCTGCTGCAAACGCGCGATGAGCAGGGCTGGCATTGCAAGGGCAGGCGAGCAAGCAGGGCAAGCTGCCCTTGCGGCTCGCTCTCCCTTGCTCTCCCCTTGCTCTCTCTCCTCTCTCTCTTTCCTCTCTCCGTCCTCCCTTTATCTCGCAGAGATCGAGAAGGAAAGACGCGGACAGCAAGAGCCACGGCCGCTGCTTGCAATGCCGGCTGAAGGAATTGCCATCTATTTGTTTATTATTTTGGTAGATTGTGTCGTGCGATCCCCTCGGCTCCCTCCTCACCATCATCTGACAGGGGGCTGGCGATGGGAGGGGGGGTGATTAATAATACACGAGGATGGGTTAAATGAAAACTACACGCTAATGGATTGTAATTGAAATGCATTGTATTCGTATCGCCGTGTAGATCCGAATTAAATATTCAAAACATTGCTCAATAACATTGCCCTGAAGAGGACAAGTGGCGTAATTGGTGACGTTTCGGGCAATCGTTGTCCTTCAAAGCGGAGGCACAGAGAGGTGGCCACACGGGCTTGAGTGAATAATAGTTGGGAGAATGCATTCGTATCCACCATGGTGCCCTGGTAGACATTTTCTTTTCAAGGCCATTTATTTTTTATTGTAAAATAAATTTATGATAGAGATAACCTCTCTGTCTCATATGAAGAAGGGGCTAATGCCCGAGATGTCATGTAGTGTATATATATATGTTTTCCTCTTGAGGGTAGTGTTATTGACGAATGTCTAATATGAGCCACCTATGACAATAAACTCAACACTTCCGTCAATAACACAAAGAGGCTTTAAAATGAAAATTATGAAAAGCAGTCGACGTTTCGGGCAATAGCTCTAATCTTCACAATACGTAGAGAGGCCAGAGATAGAGCTTAGTTTTTATTGTTAATTGTGCTTGTGCCAACGCAGCAACAACACCATATACATGGTTCAAATTATATAATGCCATTATATTACGTTTACATCCAAATTGGTATAATAATCAATCAGCTGCGCTCAGTCCACTTCTGGATGAAGGCCTCCCCGTGCCTACGATGTCAGAATCAGCATCTGTATTCAGACTGGAGGAATCCGATGAGCTATGAAGCTTTTTTTCTTCTACAGATGCCCTGTGGGGACGCGTCAGGAAGTTACAACAACAATACAAAATATAAGAATAGGTTTTACCCTTTCTGGCAATGAAACAGGTGTTAAGATGTTAAAACACCAAACTGAAACCTTTTGCAAGGAATCATGTCTGCATGAACCACATATACTATGAGAGCATGTGTTTTTTCTTGTTTGCATGTTCACCACAACTATTTGTGGTTAATGCGGACATGATTCCTTGCAAAAGGTTTCAGTTTGGTGTTTTAACATCTTAACACCTGTTTTATTACTCTTTGGTTCTTTCGGTAAAGTCACGTAGGTATAAAATAAAATCAATTAAATCACGACGTTTCGGGTGCAACACAAGCGTCCGTCATCAGGTGGGACAACCACAGCGAGAAACAACTGCTGAAGTGGGCAAAAGGGGTGCTTGTATCAAGAGGCCATATAGGTAAGAGAGGGGGGGGGGTAAAACCTATTCTGAAATTTTGATACTGGCAAGCGAGGTCCCATAATGTAACAATACAAAACCGATAGGAGTGCAAAAACACCAATCGGAATGTAACAATCCGCATAGAACCTGCATATCAACCGATTCCATTGCTCCATCTCCTCAGGGGACGTGGTGTCTTGACGCATTGCATCCGTTCAGTAACAATAATTAAGATGAAAATTATATTATAATAATATTACTCTATTAGAAAACTGTTTTGCTGGCAGGCAGGAGGGAGGGATGGACAGTCACGTCCACAGGATGTGTGGGCTGTCAGTTGTTTTAAAGATTATAACACGGCAATCCATTTATAGACACCTCACTAAAATAATAGCGATAAATTTGAGAAATATATATTTGATTCTAAAGCCTCTACTCGTCTCCCACCAGTGCACGTGCATTCAGTCTTTTTACTCTCTCCCCCATCGCTTTCACGATGTTGAGAATGCCTTAATCATCAGCTGTGATCAATCTCCTGCTGGACAAATGCCTTCCCAAGCTGTGGCGGTCCCCTCTTAGTTCTGCGATTCAGTAGTCGGCCCTGCACTTGTACATGAGCCAGTCCCATCGAATCCCATCTCCCCGCTGGCTGTCTTCTTTGGCCGCAAACTCTCCTTTGGCCGCCACTCAGTAGTTATTCTCGCCCACCAGCCGTCCTCTCGTCTAGCCGATGTGCCCACTTTTCTTAACGGTCAAGAATTACATCTTTAACGGACGCATGAATAATATATCCTTCGCGATAATATTTCGTGAGCCATGTTCTGATGGGCTCGTGTGCTGGATTGTTGCACCGCAGGACTGTGGGAGATGGCGACGGTTTGGGGGTGGGGGTCATCATCCAGCAGCGGATTGGTCACAGCTGTTACTGCTGCACCGGATGATTGTTAATCGTATTGTATCTCAGCTGTAAACATTGCAGGCCGCTGCGTGATCATCTGGTTTTGTTGTCGGTGTGTGCGTGTGGCTCCTTGTTTCACGATGTATGTCACCCAGCCACATCAGCAAATTATTGACAGCTGCAGCACACAACAACAACAACCGCTACAACAACAAAGCGGCAAACAAACAGGAAGAACTTTAGGGTGGTGGGTGTGTGGGGAACGGTGGGGTGGGGTTCAGTGGGGGGTGTGGGGGGTGGTTAGGCGTGTGGTGGATAGAAAGAAAATCAAATCAATGCGCGCCTAACGCCAATGATTTAATAAAAAAACAAACGGAACCGGACAAAGATGCGGCGTTTTCTTTCCCGCGGATGACATCAAAGGAGCGCGGGTGATCTATAATTGGTATGCCGCGTGGCACAGCCATCCTTGATGGAGTGGGCACATCAGCAGTATCTGTGGCCTGAGTCAGCCAAAAAAATGCCGCTATTGACAGCCTTGTCTGCGGCAAATATTGGCACGGGTGACAAATGGCTCGTCTTCGCTCATATTTAATTCCGTTCTTGTTTACCCGTTAAGAGCTATCACTTTGCGTTTCTTGTTTTTTTTTCAGGCTTCCTTCCATGGGGGAGGCTGGGCGTGTGATGATTAGACTCTTATAAGCTGGGTTACGGTTGTGGGGTGGGGTGGTAGCGGTTGACGGTGGTGGGTGGATGGAATGTATTTATCTTTTTTGTTTATTTTTTTTCGGTAAACAAGATTAAATCGGCTGCGGTGTATCGCGAGGAGCCAATCGTAGATCACGGACGGCCTCGGCCGTAATCCGTTTAGGCTCGGCGGCGTGCATTTGTCACATCTCTCAAGTGAAGGGGGCCATTACTGCGCGATGGCGGGTATTATAACGCGTCCGATCGTGGCAGCACGTGAGCGGGCGACGAGCTCATTGGAAGCGACACGTTCTCACGGTGTACCGAGCCGCTCCAGAAACACTTAGGCGAACAACGCGTGTACGCAGACGAATGGACGAGTGAGCGAGCGAACAAATGAACGGACGGACGAACGGACGAACGGACGGATGGCAAATGTGGTGCCAGATGGATCTGTGCAGGGCCCTCCCCTTGCCTCCCCTCCACGTAGCGAACCTGTGATTAATTAGAGGCTGCGAATTAAAACATCACAGTGCACACGGCGCGAGCAGAACGCCTGTCTGCCTGTCCAAGTGTCGGCACAAGTGTCATCTGGCTGTCTAGCTGAATGTCTGTCTGACCAGCTGGCTGTCTTGTCTGTCTATCGGACTGTTCGCCTGTCTCTTCATGTGTTTGGTTTTGTATCTATGTATCTATATCTGCCAACATGTATGGTTACTTGTCTGCCTGCTTGTTTGTCTATGTATCTGCCTTTCTACTTCTATGCACATATCTGTCTTAATATATATCTCTCTGTGTACGTAAACTCGTCAATTTATCTTGTGGTTTGCCTCTCTGTGTGCCTGTCGGCCTACTGGTCTGTCTACTTACTAATGTGTCCGTCTCACTTTCTAATTGTTTACCATCCAACCTGCGTCTGTCTTTGTCATTAAATTTCTACACGTCTTGGCCTGAATATAATTTTTTTTATTGTTGTTAGCCTGCATGTCTTTCTGTCTGCTTTCCTTTTGCGCACCTGTCTGCTAACCGGTCTGCCTCTCCATCTGTCCGTGTCACCTCTGATGCCTCTACTCGCAACCACAAACCTCAATTCAAGTCACTGGCATTGGCTGCAGAGGCAGGGTCTGGCTTTCACTCTCGTTCATCTTTCCGTTTGTGTCTCTGCCAATCTGACCCATTATTCCAGCCACCTGTCTGTTTGTCCCTCCATGTGTCTGTCTGTCTATCTGTCTGTCAGTTCCACCCCCTCCCACCCGATGCCTCTTCTCGCTCGCGCACGCCTCTGCAGCACTGGTTGTGGCTGCAGCGCGATGCTCGGGCGTTCACACTCAGATAAATCACGGGGGCAGCCGCCACGCACGCACGCACGCCACGCGCCCCATAAATCAGCCTCCTCTGCATTTGGTCGGACGTCTTTATTTAATTACACGGCGGCATGCATCCGCATACCCCACGGGCGAGTGTTTCTCCGTGATTATGAAAGGGATTTCATTTTCGGAACGTGCGTGTTTGTGCTTGTTTGTCTCTTTGCACCTTCCTTCACCACCTCTTTGCGTTTGACCTCTGACCCTTACAATCATAACACCTCACTTATTTCCCTCCCTCTCTCTCTGGATCCCTCCCTGTTGACCCGGACACCATGACCCCCGCTAGGAGAGGAGTGAGGAGAGGGACAGCTCCCCCGAGCCGTCCCCCATGCGGAGGCAGCGATCCGAGGAGCCCCCGTCCCCACGCCACTGCTCCCCGCCAGCGCTCGCACACGGATCCATCGAGCGACTCGGTGGGTCACGTGGGCGCACACGGGCCCCTCTACCGGGTAACCTGGGTGCTAGTGGGCATATTCTACGGATCACGTGGGTCCTAGCAAGCATATCTACAGGGTCATCTGGGTGCTAGCAGAATATCCGCTCGCGGGTGCCTCAACCAGGTAACTTGAGTGCTCACGGGCATATCCACCCGGTCACACGTGCTCTAGCAGACACCGCTACTGGGTCACGCGGGTGTTAGTGGACATATCTACTGGGTCACGCGGGTGCTAGCGGGCACCTCTACTGGGTCACCTGGGTGCTAGCGGACATTAATTCTGGGTCACCCTGACATCTAACCTGGGTCATAAACTTCTCTCATGCGTCAAAGGGATCCTATGGAACAAATGTGTTTGAGAACAACCTTTCTGGGTCAAGCGGACGTCATCTCACCTGGGTCACGCACATTCATACTGGTGAACATCTCACCCCGGTCACAAAGGCACTGGCCTCCACATCTCATGACGAACGTCCGTAGTGAGGGCGGTCACGTGGTCGCTCGCTGCAGTTGCACCCTTCGTGCCAGTGTATTTTTCCCGTAGAGACGGGGCTATCGTGCGGATGTTTTGTCCCTACCCACGGGGTTGCGCTCTTACGCAGGTGTGCCCCTACACAGGTGTGCCCTTGCACGGGTGTGCGTTGGTGCGTGCGTGCGTGGCAGGAGGCGTGCACCAGAATGGGCTGTGCGTGGGGCCTGTGCCACTCCCCGCCATGGCCCCGCGGCCCGGCAGCCATGCCCGTGACGACGCCAAACACGACGGCAACGACAGGGGCCTCGCCGAGCAGAGTGAGTCACCGCTCCTCGTCGCCGCTCGTTGCCACCGCGCGCGTGTGCCGTTTCTGTCCCGTTTGTGGGGGGGTGGGGGCGGGGTGGGGGGTGACCCCCGTGTCTTCGCCAAACCGCGATGAAGGCACGGAAACCACAGCGCAGACACCCTCAGCAAAGCGTGTGTCCCCTGCACCCCCTTCAAAAAACTATAACAGGCTCCCCCGTAAACGTAATTTGGCCCTGCTCACACACGCTTCACCGACGCACTATACGTCGCGGCAGCCGTGTAGCCTGAGCTTTTATAAAGATGGGGGAGAGCCATACAAACACTCAAGGGGGGAGGCCGGGCATGATACTGCAATGGCTTAGATGCCCATTGCTTAATTATACTTATCATGTTACTTGATTATAAGAGTTTAGAATAGGAGGCTGAGCCTTCAGTGGGGTGGTGGTGGGGGGGGGGGTTCAACTTCCTCTGGCCACCCCCCCTGCTCTCACTCCCCCCTCACTCGATGCCACGGGGCTGCCTCAAGGACTTTTGTACACGTGACGGTGGACGAGTGGTGGAGGCGCGAAGGTATGGGAGGTGTTTCTGGTGGCAGCGCATCCCACCACGGGATGGAGGGATGACATTGGCTCACGTGCTGGAGCTAGGGGGATTGTTACATCGCAAGTACCGTAAGAAATGCCGATGGCTTGCGGGAGGAGGCCTTCATCCAGCAGTGGAGTGAACATCGCCGATGAGGACGACGACGATGACAGTAATCTGTGATTGATGACGATAGAAGCCGATGTAGTCCCCAGGTCTCGGCAGTGCCCGTTATGAAGTTACGCACGGACGGTTCGCGTGATTCTGTGGTCGTGACAGAATGGTTAGTTTGTAATTCATTGTGAAGTTGTGTTTAATTCACGACAGCGGCAAGCGCAAGGACTCGTGACAGCAGTCAGCATTCATTTGGGCACGGACGCGGCCCAGCGGCAGCATGTTCGCCTCTTGTCGCAGAGGTTCAAGGTTTGAATCCAGCAGCGGCCCCAGTTAATACCGCAGCGTCGTATTAAACGTAGTAATAATACCACGTGCCATCTGCTTCACTCGCATCGGACGTTAGAGAGATCCCCCCGATGTCATTCGCAAGAGCAGGCCATCGTGTGCCCCCGTTATGGTCCACATTTGAACAGATTCGTGAATTACACTGCAAATTATTTGCTTTGGTAAAACCAAATAGCGATCCTGCTCTCTATTGGTACTCTGTATCCATCAGTGAAACACAGTGGCTGTGATAGCCTTGTGCTGTAACAATGGGGCAAATGGCAATTTATTCTAAATCATTATTATTATTATGATCATCATCATCATCCTCACCTTGTGGGAAAGTCAATGGTGGTTGTCCGATGAATAGACTAATCCCTGCCTTTGGAATGTGGGATTTCCAGCACAGGCTGTGCAGGGGCGGTGAATGGGATATGAGCACCAATGCCTTCAACTGCTCATTTGCACAGGAAACCACTTTTGACTTTGACTCTGGGGCAGGGAGTGGGTGAGTGAGTGGGGGGGTCGTTGGGTGTCGGTGAAAACCAAGCATAAACGGTCTCATCAAATGCCTCTGTCTGACATTTGACATTTATATTTCCCCAACAAAATGGCAAGAGCCCAAGGAGCAAACAAAGGTGAACTAACGATAATTACGGCGATCATTCCGTAATTATTAAGGCCAAGGTCCAAGAGGTCGTCACGGCCCTTTGCCGTTGAGGCCGCCACACCCGGCCATCGCTTCTCTCCTGCTGCTAGATCCCTTTCGTCACGCGGCGGCGACGGCGGCTTATGATGCATGTGGCTGCTTGTAATTCAGCACTGTGGAGGCAGCGAGGGTTGGCGGATCACGCACACAGATGTCGCGTAACTCCTTTACCGTGGGTGAACGTCGAGGTGCCCCATACCCTGGCTCGCCAGGAGAAGGCTTGACAGCAAAGTGTGGTGCCAATGAGGGCGACAGAGCTTGGGCAATTGTTGGCGACAGTTCTGGCTGCCTTCCTGCTTTGCCTGTGGTGTTCCCGTGTCTCTGGATCTACACATTTGTAACTTTAACTTTGAACTTCAGACCCCTCAGATGGGATACAATCTACATCTGACCTCCAAGGACCACTCTGACAGTCTCATTACTTCTGTCGCCATCTGGCAACTGCCTTGTCAGGAGGTGGGAGTGCCTCCACTTTACCCCACCACACACGGCTGATTAACTGTGGTGTACTGTACTCAATTATACTGCCGGGTGGACAGAGTCGGTGGAGAGGGGTGGAGAATTTCAGAAACTTGCACCGTCATTTCAGTTGCCATGCCGTGAGATCGAATCTGACCGGCGACCTCTGCATTGCACCACAAATTAGGGGTTGCTTTTTTTCCTTTAAGGGTGGGATGGTGTGTGCTTGTGCCCGTGCATGCATGTGTGTGTGTGTGCGTGCGCGATCGAGTGAGCAAGCGGGCGAGCGGATGAGCGAGCGAGTGGGCAAGTGGGCGGGGTGAGCATGGGGGCGAGCGGTCTAGAGTGGGGCCGCCCGGGCGAGCAGATGTTACGAGCCGCGGGGTGGCACCGATGGGGGCAGGGGTGGGTGTGTGGCGGGAGGGGCTGGGGGGGTGGAGGCAGTAGGAGGGGGGCACAGGCTGGCAGAGTGCAGGGGGTTTGGCAGAGGGGGTTGGGTGGGTACAGACCAGGGCCACGCGAGAGGGGATGGAGCTGTGCGGGGGCGGGGATGAGAGGTATGGGGTTGGGCAGTCGTCCGCCCTTCTCCTCTGGTCCCTTGCTTCATTTGAAATGGAAAAACCTCCTTAGATCGGCCACCGGAACAGATGACTTACGGCCGCAGAGACACTGAAATCCAAGCCAGACCAAATGTTGCGTGGTTATAAATATTTTGTCCTGGGCACCGTGGGACCCGGGATGAGTGATTAGTGGCGATACAGCTTCGTCTGTGCTGCTACATCAGAGCGGAGATTTTTCATATTAACTTTTCTTTCTGCTTTTTTTCTGTCGACCCCCCCTCACCCGCCCCCCACCCCCTCTGCCCCTCCCCTCCGTTCTTCATTACGTATATTTTTTTTCCACCCTGGCACAGGACCCGGTCCTTATGCCTCAAATTGGCTGTAATAAACCCCTCCACTCACATCCACGCAACTTCATCCGAAAATTAAATTACATTTTAAATCATCGCATTAATGAACAGTTTGGGAAGAATATGAAATTTTGCGAGACACGTTCTCGGGTTTCAGACATCGCACACACACGCGCGCATGCACACCACGCGCACACACACGCACGCACACACATGCACACGCACGCACGTGCACCGAATACGCCGAGATGACAAGATGTGGTGACGGTTCCGCGCCACGCGATCAGCATCGCACGGCGGCGTGGGATAAATCGCTCGCCGATTAGCGGCTCCCAAACCCAGTGCCTGCAGTGCTTGCAGTGCTGAGGCTGTAGTGAGATAGACCCCCAAATAAGTTGACGTTGAAACTTTAACCAATTACTCGGTGATGCTGCTGCTCCATTGGTAGTGGTGCACAAGCATAGTCAACAAAACAAAACGAAATCTCAACACCATAAAAGGAAAAAAAGGAAAAATATATAATAGATGATGTTTTGGGCAATTTTCCCTTCATGTTAGCACATCTACTTCTCTTGTGTGGCCGATGTAGATGCAGAGCAGCAACTACAATTTCACATTCAGGGGGTCAAGCCAGATAACAACGCCAGGAGCAGCGGAGTGTAATTGCTGTGATGTCTCCTTCGTATTTGTGGATTCGGGCATTGCGTCGTTATACGTTGTACGGTCTGTTCTGGATGACTGCAGTTGCACGCTGGAGATATGAAAATTTTCCATTTGGACATCAGGTATCCGCATCTGCCATGGTTTGTGCGGACAATCAAACCCAGGGATCTTCTGAGTTGGCACTGTGATATGAATAAGGGTCATTGCATGAAACGTTGCCTATTATATATTATGTTTCCTTTAACATCACAGCGTTATTGATGGTGATTGTTGTCAATATGTAAAGCGATTGTCTGCTCAACTGAGCGTCATCTCACATTTCAGTGCTGGATATTCTGCAATTCTACGGCGGGGATGAGTCTATCCATAGGACAAACGCTGTTAACTTCCCCACAAAAGTGGTACTACTCATGTTGTCGTCGTCTGCAGAGAGGCGACGGGGCTGATTCTGAACCCCTCCCAACTGGGACGTGAACTCGCAACCTTCCGATGGCGAGCCGCTCGCTCTACCGCTGAGCCGCCCATGGCCCTTCGATGCGGACGAGCAAATCCGTGCGATGTCCCTTCTCAGTGAATTTCTTTCGGAGACTTTTTTCTTTTTCTGTTTTGATTAGAATATTTGAATTGTAAAACAGAACAAAAAAAATTGTACATGTATGTATAATATATACTATATTTATATATATATGCCCGGATGATGATATCGCGTCCGACGAGGAAATTGAGTGATGAAAATCAGCAGGTGGGATCCTGAGTCATGGTGACAGTGTGGGGAAGCCTTCATCCAGCAGTGGATTGATCATGGTTGATCTGATGATAACGATGGTAACGGTGATGTTGATATAATTTATACAAAGAGCCACCACGGAGCCTCTTGGGTCTTTCACGCAGGGCCTGCTGCTGTCCACGCCTGTTAACCCATTGCAAGCACAATCCTCTTTACCCAGCCCCCCTGTGTACTCTGTGATTATTGCTCTCATTTCTTCCTTCAATTTTCTCTCTTTCCTTTTATCTTTCCCGCTTTAGATCGCAACTAGGTTATTTATGTATTTACTAGCTGTACCCACCCGGCTTCGCCCGGGACTTGGATCCACCACGCCCGGCCACCTTTGTCTCCCCAGTGGCGATGTTCACACACCACAGCAGTTACTCGTTTGAGGCTGAGTCGACCTAGTGGAGGCCCAGGATTGGTTGAAATAATCGTCACCGGTGGTGGCCGTGAGCGGGAATCAAACTCGGGTCGCCGGATTCGTATCGCAGCGCGCTAAGCGCTACACTACAATGCGTTACGCTTCCACATGAGCGGGTCACGTGACAGATTTGACGTCACAGCTCACTTGGCATGCAAAAAATAGATGCATTATTGAGCTCCCCCCCCCCCCCAAAAAAAAAAAACTAAAGTGTATTTTTATAATTTTTGCATGGTGTACAGTCTGGAAAGTACCCACATGGCAAATTTCAAGTTTGTTGCATGTCGGGAAGTACACTAAACATTTTGAACAGACACACATAATCACAACTTTGCCTTTTATATATATGGAGATATATCCATCCCTCTATACCACTGCAGTCACTCTAGTCACCGGCAGTCAGTCACCTCTTGGTCACTCTTCTATCGCTACTATTGTGGTTGCTGTTCCCATTACCGTCACTTGTCGAATCCTCCACTCGTGTTGGTTGAGGACTATGTTGCACCAGACTCGAGTGTTTCGTCTTATCTCCACACTTTAAACCACCACACTACAGGTCACACACAACAACACCCTCTCACGTACCCACTCACCCACTTACTTACTCACCCACTCACCACACACTGCTTCTTCACTCAAACTGCTCCACTCTGGGATTCCCTCTTCTCATCATCATCATCTCTTTGCCCTCAAGCTCTTACCGAGTACAACTTCCAGAACAGTGCTGATTGTCGCGGACCGCCGCTTGACATTTTCTGGGCGTGTGCTCAGCAATTGTGTAAAAATACCCGATACGGTGATCCTTTGCATCCCAATTCTGTTGACCTGAAAATGTGAAAATTTTTTTTTTAAAGCCAGCACGATAATTAATATCGAGGGTTCACGTACACGCTCGCTCGCGAATCTTAGCCCAGCCCGTGTCGTATCGTCCTACCAAAGCCACCACCTCTCTCTCCCCTTCTCTCTCCCTCTCTATCTCTCGCTCTCTTTCACCCTCTCTCCCTCTCCACGGCAAATTTTTACATGCAGAGCGTCAAGCGGGAGACACAAACACACGGACTTTGCGTGACATTCAAGTTTACAACGGCACTGACCTTGAGTGCAGAGCTTCATGATGCCCGAATATTAATTACCCCACGCGCCCGCACACATGCCGTGCACAGACGAGAGTGTGCGGGTGGATCGGTGGGGGTGGGGGGGGTTTGAGGGAGCGAAGAGGGGAGGCGAACGAGCGGGCGAGACAGGTAGGGTAGTGTAAAATTATGAAGGCTATCACCAACAACGAGTAGGCGCTATAAACAACGGCCCGTTAGGACTTGTAATAAGTGCAGTCCCCTAAAACTAAACAATAAATACATCATTATTGCATCAGTTAATTTAGAAAACTGAAAGCTTGCCCAAACACATCGCCTATGCAGTATCCATTTACAAAATAGGGTGAATCAATCATTTGTGCGGCACGCATGCACACACGCGCACGCACGCACGCACGCATACATGCGTAATATATTTATATTTGTGTGCGTGTGTGCGCGCGCGCGTGTGTTTAAACCTATACGTTGTTTTCAACGTAATTTGATTTTGTAACTCGCTGAGTGAGAGCAGAGGAAGCGTGGCGAGTGTGGGAAGCGATGCGTGGTTTTATCTGCGTTTTTTTTTTACCGTCGCCCAAAACAAGATTCGCGATTGTATTTTTTTTCTTCTCGGGTTTCCTTTTAGCCAGTCGGTGAGTTTCACTCGGGTAAGGCCCCTTTCCCACCCTGATTTTGACCCCGTTGCTCATCCATGCCACGTTGTAATATAATAATAAGACTGATCAGGGCTTTATGTAACGCGTGATGTTTTTTTCTTCGGAACACTGCTGTAGATAGGTTAGCTCGGAGTTGGCATTATTGGCGTAAAGGCACTACCACTAAATTAAAAGGTATTGTCTATACATAATCCTATATCCTGGTGCTCTACATTCCTACAATCCTATGAACTGGTTTATCCATAACACTACTTTATATCTGTGTGCTCTATATTTCTCTGAACTGGTTTATTTGAAATAATATGGCGAGATGGATGTGCCAAGGTGCCAAAATGATCCCCAGAACACCGTTGTGGACCGTTCCGCTGTTCACAATGTAGGAATGTGAGCGAAGAATATTCAAAACACGTTCCTCAGTAGCACTGTTGTGGCCCGACAAAAAGGAAACGTGTACGCAATAGGCAACGTTTCGAGCAATGACACATCTAGTCACGGCACGTAGAGAGAGGTCCAGAGAGGTAGAGTTTGTGTGTTTTATTGTTAACTGTGCTTGTGCACCACTGCCAATGCAGCATCACCAGCATCACCAAATAAATCTCCCAAAGAAGAGAGGTCTCAGCCAGTCTACGTCATACCGGCTGTGACGCATGGATCATAAATTTTATAGGCCCAAAATTCCGAGCAGCCAGCGAAAAGCAGCAACCATTGAAGATGTGATAGGTTGAGAGTTAACGCCTTCCTTCAATTGAGCAAGGTTACAAGAACTTGGGAGGGGGGTGGGGAGGGGTAGAGAGTCGATGGGTAGATAATTCCACGGACATGAACGTGGAACGAAAGCTGAAAAGTGCGCAAAGAAGCATGGCGAGATGCTGCACGCTTGGAGTTACACCGAGAGACAGAGAGAGGGACGCATGGATTCGAGAAGTCACCCATGCAGGTTAGAAACATCACCTTCGAATGTTAACAAACACGTTAGTGGCCTTGCACAGCACACATCTTGGACAAAAGGGAATGATGGCCGGCAGTTGAGACTGTTGACAGCTCATAGGAACATTGGCCGTGGAGACGGAGCGATGAAATCAGCTCAAGTGCAGACGGTTTGGTTGCATAACTCGCACCGTGAGAGATGATGATGATGATGGCTTGGAAGAGGACTTCTTCCAGCAGTGGATTGAACATGGTTGAAGATCGTGATGATTCAGGGACAAATGAACATGATATTCTGTTTGACACTTCACAGACGCATCCCTGCTGTGTGTGATATTGGATTCGCTACATCGCAGGGACTGAGATTCGACAACGGCTCGGTGCGGGTAGGGGTGGGGGACGGAGGTCTTCATCCAGCAGTGGCTTTATCATGACTGATGACGATAGCGACGACGATGATAATGATGCTCATCCGTGTGGCGAGGAGGGTGCATCTGTCTGTTTCGCTCTTGTTCACCCCAACTCCCCCGAGCGAACGGTTAAAGAACGCGCGGCAGAATGAAACGGCATTGGGGGTAGAATTGAGCTTTCGTCCGTCGTATATTGACATCCGCGTGCACGCGCTCTTTACACCAGGGAGACAGGGCCCCCCCCCCCCTCCACGACTCCCCTCCCTCCCCCACGCACCCCCCCCCCCCCCCACCGATACACTTATCAGCAGCCGGCACCGATCGATGCAGACAGACAGCATCACACGGACGGTATGATTGCACTCGACAGAAAATTAATCGAACGAGGACGGCAGGGGAGTTTTGTGTGTGTGTGTGAAAGCGACCAGTTTTTTTAGGGGGGGGGGGGGGGTTGGTGGGGGGGGGGAGTGGAATCAGAAAAGCCACAGCGTAAAGTAACAATAATAGTAGTAATATTAATAAAAAAAGTGTTCCGTGTCAATTTATCTCGCTTACACGCTGATGTACTTTGTTCGTAGCCGCACCGCTGCCAATTACCTTGAGTGGAATGGGATGTTGGGATGTTTGAGCGAGCGAGCGAGTGAGCCGGGTCCTTCGTTTTTTCTGTCCGTCCGTCCGTCTGTCAGTCAGGCTGTCAACGCCGCTCAACAGGTTTAGCGTTGCTCTCATTGCGGACAGCTGACGTCTCGCGTCGATTCAGTGGTGGCGGTGCGGGGGGTTGGAGTTTGGATCGTTTGAGAGATCTCTTTTGTCAGACGATGTATATTTATAATAAAAAAATACTCCCACAGCGCAAAACGGTGAATAAATGCGGACAGACCAACGTTACGTCGCGAGCAGACGGGTGTCATTGAGCCCAGCCGGCGTCATTCACCAACCGCTACTACCACATCCGCCACCAAAAACAAAGATCCCTTGTATAGCTTGTAACAGACTGTTGGGGAAAGTGCTGTTAGCGAGCACCTATGAAGGCCGACACGGCACACGAGAGGCTGGCTAGCCAGTACCACGCCCTTTGTCTCCCCAGTGGTGATGTTTAGACACTGCACCAAGTACTCATTTGAGGTTGAGTCGGCCTAGGGGAGGCCCAGAACCGGCTCAGGTAATCGTCACTGGTGGTGTTGGCCGTGAGCGGGAATCAAACCCGGGTTGCCGGGTTCGTAGCACAGCGCGCCAACCGCTACACCACCACTCCTCACTGCCACCACACACACACACATGAGCGATGGGGCTGCGCTTATCTTCCATGACATTCCTGCACCAGTGGTGGAAATTCCACATTGCTATGGCAGGGATCTCTCTCTACGGGGTGATCGCTTTTAACACTATAATATATAACGAGCGCGTATGGTATCCGTGCCCTTCTTAAGGGGGCACATGGCTGTCGCGGAAGACGGGTGAGGGTCTGCCAGCGGGGGGGTTAGGGCGATGTTGCCATCATTGTCAGTGGGTTTTACCCATCTTGATTTGAAGCTTTCGTGACTGCAGGAATCCATACTCTTTGGTTCTTTCGGTAAAGTCACGTCATCCGGACGGGCGCTTGTGTTGCGCCCGAAACGTCGTGATTTATTTTATTTTATTTTTATACCGACGTGACTTTACCGAAAGAACGAAAGCGTATATGGTTTTTACCCAGTTACGTAATTGCTCCTGTTTGTGGGCGACTTGGTCCGAGTAATCCTCCACGAGTTGGTAGCTCTGCCGACGCTGCGCACATGGTTACGACCGCGACGATGCTGATGATGCTGATGATGAGTCTGCTGCCGATGGTAATGAGCTGAGTTGACGCCCGTGGGGCGAGTGTGGGCACTTAAGTGGCCATCGCGTCACGTGACCACCTCCCGTTCCCGTTGTTCCTGCTGCCTTTGCTCTTTTTTGCGAGTGCGTGCGAACGTGCGTGCGTGTGCGCGCGTGTGTTTTCCGCGTGCATGTGTATATACGCACGCATTAAACGCACGCGTGCGCACGCCCAGACATAGCGCACGCGTGCGTTTGCGCGTGTGTGTGTGTGTACGTCGTCGTATTATGCTCGGGAGGGCCCAGATGAAAATGAATGAGGATCCTGCGCTGTGGCCCTAAATGTCAACCTGAGCCATTTATATTTCAGCAGCGACAGCAGAGTGGAAGGCATAAAACCTTATTCATCAAGCAGAATCCATTAACGTGTCACAGTGTGTGACCGGCTTTAAAAACACGCGCGCCCGCATGTTAATGCGCTGCTCTCCGGCTCAAGGATGTCAATATTTAACAAGTGCAAATGAGAAGCGGCTACGTTTGCAATGCCCTGATGTACGCAGGCCCCCCCTCTCTTTCTCCCCTTCTGCCCCCCCCACCCCCACCTACCCCCCCACACACGTCGTCCTACAACCACCACCAACAACAACAACAAATAGGGGATGTGTTCCTGGAGATGTGACTGACAGGAGCTCTGCCGCTGTTGCGTGTTGTGGCTGGCCTGGATACTCACACCACGTGTCTAGATGTAGCTAAGAGACACCCACACCACGTGTCTAGATGTAGCTAAGAGTCACCCACACCACGTGTCTAGATGTAGCTAAGAGACACCCATACCACGTGTCTAGATGTTGCTAAGAGTCACCCACACCACGTGTCTAGATGTAGCTAAGAGTCACCCACACCACGTGTCTAGATGTAGCTAAGAGTCACCCACACCACGTGTCTAGATGTAGCTAAGAGTCACCCACACCACGTGTCTAGATGTAGCTAAGAGTCACCCACACCACGTGTCTAGATGTAGCTAAGAGTCACCCACACCACGTGTCTAGATGTAGCTAAGAGTCACCCACACCACGTGTCTAGATGTAGCTAAGAGACACCCACACCACGTGTCTAGATGTAGCTAAGAGTCACCCACACCACGTGTCTAGATGTAGCTAAGAGTCACCCACACCACGTGTCTAGATGTAGCTAAGAGTCACCCACACCACGTGTCTAGATGTAGCTAAGAGACACCCACACCACGTGTCTAGATGTAGCTAAGAGTCACCCACACCACGTGTCTAGATGTAGCTAAGAGTCACTCACACCACGTGTCTAGATGTAGCTAAGAGTCACCCACACCACGTGTCTAGATGTAGCTAAGAGTCACCCACGCCACGTGTCTAGATGTAGCTAAAAGACACCCACGCCACGTGTCTAGGTGTAGCTAAGAGACACCCACACCACGTGTCTAGATGTAGCTAAGAGTCACCCACGCCACGTGTCTAGATGTAGCTAAGAGTCACCCACACCACGTGTCTAGATGTAGCTAAGAGTCACTCACACCACGTGTCTAGATGTAGCTAAGAGTCACCCACACCACGTGTCTAGATGTAGCTAAGAGTCACCCACACCACGTGTCTAGATGTAGCTAAGAGTCACTCACACCACGTGTCTAGATGTAGCTAAGAGTCACCCACGCCACGTGTCTAGATGTAGCTAAGAGTCACCCACGCCACGTGTCTAGGTGTAGCTAAGAGACACCCACGCCACGTGTCTAGATGTAGCTAAGAGACACCCAAGCCGTGGTAGAGTATTCCAATGCCACGTCAAGCGAACGCTTCTGGTGCTGACGACGGAACCTGTCGACACAGAGCGGCGCACGCACAGCAGCCGGCTCAGCCGCTCGGCACTGAGTCAGTAGCCAGCAAGAGCTGCGCAGACCGTCATGTGATCACAGTGCGGTAGAACTCTTCTTATCCTCGATGAACGAGGAGGGGGGCCGAACCTGTACCCAAGAACCGCTCACTTGTAGAACACTGCCAGAGTGTTCCGTGTTTTCGGAGATCCAGACAGTGAGTGTTCCGTGTGTTTTGTGTGTTCCGTGTGTGTGTTTCGTGTGTTCCCTGGGTTTTGTGTGTCCCGTGTGTGTGTTTCACGTGTTCCCTGTGTTTTGTATGTCCCGTGTGTTCCGGGATCCGCTGCGCTTTTTGCCCGATCCTTTGTAGCACTGGTCACGTTGACGGGAAGCAAGAACACATCAACAGGGTGGGAGTGTTTTACAAACATTGTCGCTCTTATTGGTGAGACAGCCTTTTGTAGGGTTCCTAGTGCCGTGGTGTAATCATGGTCAGCAGACAATGAGAATCAGATTATTTATTCTCGAGAAATCCGATGAGCTGTTAAGCTCTTCTTGACAGATGTCCAGACTGGACTTGCAACGTAGGGGTTGCATCTTCCATACCCATCACCCTGTGCGCCAGTTGAAACCCCCTCTGTCCACCCAGCAGTATAAATGAGTACATCACAGTCGGTCATTTGGCAGGTCTCCGTGTGGTAGGGTAAAGTGCGGATAACTCCCACTTCTTCTGAGACGTGTCGTTGTTGGGGGCGGTTTGGATCATTTAATCGTCTGGCCTGGTGTTTCAGTGGGAGTGCAAGCGGCTCCCAATAATCGTTTAAAATCCGAGTTGGAATCTCGATTGGTGAGGGGAGGTGACAAGCCCCATGATCGCTGTCGGGTCAACAGAATGACCACCACCATGTGCGGGAGGAAGCCAACAGCTGTTGTCCTGCGGACAAACTCACCCCCGACATAGGAACGTGGAATTTCCACCACTGTCGGGGCTGTGAATAAGGGAGTCGAGCCACCGATGTCTCATTTGGTCACTCGAGCAGGAAATCGCTTTGGCCGCGACTTGATTCTCCTTTGGCGTTGCGTGTGTGAGACGCGCCGTTTGATAGACCGCGCAGATGCGGACGTGTGTTTTTTGCGGGAGGGTTTGGGGGCGAGAGGGAGGAGGGTGGAGGAGGAGGAGGTCGAGTGGCGTTCGTCATCATTTACGTGTATGTATATTGAACTTCTTACGCACCGTACGTAGCCAACCTTGCGAATCGGAGGTGCGGTTTCAAGCTTCGCATCTCCTCTATTGTTGTTGTTGCTGTGGTGGCGGTTCGTCGCGCGACCGTCGCAGCCCGAGTGAGAGAGGGGGCCCTGACGAGGAAATGTCAAATCCTTCCCTTAATTTGTTTATCCGACCGGGCGAAGGAAAAACACGATAGATTAAAGCGATCGCCGAGCGCTGGCAGACGCAGCGCGTTAATTAGCGAACATCCTCTCCAATGCACTCCGACTAATGCTGCGCGCAAACACGGCCGCGGGAAATCTGCTGGGATACGGGGGGGGGGGGGGGGGGGTGAAATAAAATTAGTATTTTTAGACAAAACACAATAAAAAAGACCCACAACAACGCCACAGCCGCCACCTCCACTGTTTAAAAAAAAACGGACAGAGCCAGAGGTCACCTCTGATGAGTGCTGTGGTGTGGCTGTGGTGTCTGATGTTTGATGTCCTAAACAAGGTTTCAGGGTTTTTTGTGGGTGTGTGTGTTGGATTGCCATCTCTGTATTAATTCGTAATTTATTTGGTGATGCTGCTGCTGTTGCTGCTGCTGCGTTGGCAGTGGCGCACAAGCACCGCTAACAACAAAAAACGGAATGCGTTCATCAGTATCAACACTGCGTGTGTGGCCTTAACAGTATATTATAGGCGACGTTTCGGTAAATGGGCCTTCTTCATGGCACACCACTGCGTTAGGTTTTCGCGATTGTGAGCTGTGCAGCTGTCAGATGGGTTTTCGGGTTTGGGCAGCGTTGTCCGATGTTTCGCTTCGCACTCCAACAGCTTCTTCAGAAATCTAAATTACTGTACAACGAAAATGTTGTGACCCGACAATACGTTGCGGCACGACCAGAAAACACAACGGGCAGCTGCACGGCAGCGCAAGCGTGAAAACCCACGCAGCGGTAAGGTCACAAAAATAAATCAAGAAAAGTTTTGAGGGGCTGTTCGGAGATGTCACGAAAGTTAGGGAGAGGTGTGGCGTTGTGAGATTTGAGGCAAGCCAGACCCAGAAAAAGTACCCCCCAACCACCAACCGTCCAAGCCCCCCACCCCCACCCCACCCCCACCCCACCCCACCCCACCCCCACCCTCACCCCCCCTACCCCCCTGCCCCTGCTCAGACAGCCGAGCAAACTTTCTTGGATGTTGTTGGAAATGTTTAAACTCCGGCTGACACTTAAGGTCAAAATATTGATTTCTCCTTCATAAAGCAATTTAATTATTAACTTTTCCAATTAAGATGGTAAATTCTTTATCAAATTAATGTGGGCCCCGTTGCAATGTGTCAAACAGCGACAATGCGCGAGGTCGTTTGTCGGGAAGAATGTAATTTCCTGATATAAAATTGCTTGCCGCGCTGACACCATTTAGAACGTGCTGATAGCCGCGGTGCGGGCCTTCCCGGCCGCACTTGAAATTGACGATGACAAAGGGGGGGGGGGGGGGGGGGGCGCTGTTTTTTTTCTCCAAAACACTGATCTTTGCTAATTCCAATAAAACGCGCGTCGAATATATTTTTTCACGCTTTGTTGTTTAACTTCAGCCGCTTTGTTTTTCCCCCGCTCGGGCCCGCCGACCGATGGGTTTCGACCAGGCGAGAGAGGTGGTCGGGAGCGTTTTGGTTTTATCTGGCAGCTATCGCCTCCCGTGCGCTCACCGCCACTCGCTCTTATTGGCAAAGTCAAATTAACGACAGTGGGGAAACCACCCCCCCCCCTCCACACACACACAAATAAATAACTAATGTTGAAAATAATAAACAAGCCCAAATGAACAAATTATTATTTTTTCTTTCTTCCGTAGGTACGCATTAAAATCCTTTAATAAAAATTAGGTTTTCCTTAATCGGACATTAAGAAGACGTGTGCACAGCTGGTGATAACTTAAGCCACTGGGGCAATCTTAGCAGGAGAAGATGGGCAGCAAAGGGAGGAAACAACTCCCACATGGACACTGCGTGCGTGCATTTGTAGAGAGCTCGTCAAGCGGTTAGCACACTCCGCAATGGGCCCCTGCGACCCGAATTCGACCTAGATCCGACGTGCGTCAGTTGCGATTACCTGAATCGGTCCTGGGCCTCCCCTAGGGCGACTCAGCCACTTAAATACATACCTTTGTGCGGCGGTGTATAAACATCGTCACTCAGGTTTACGAAGGCCGGCCGGGTGTGGTGCTGGTCGCCCACTCCCTTCGTGTGCCGTGCCATCCTTAATAGGTGCTGGCTGACGGCACTTTTCCCGACAGTCTGTTAAAGGCCATACGGGGGATCTTTGGCTTTGTTTTGGCAGGATGAATGGTGCCGTAGTTGTAATGATTAGCAAATCCAGAAGTTCTCGGTTTCCATTTGAGCCTTCGGCGTTGCAGTTGAAACAATGGGGGGGGGGGGGACCAACTTGATTAAATCCCTCTTTGGCACCTTTGTCCACTCAGCAGTGTCTACTGACACACCACAGATAGCCAATCGGCAGGTCCGCGAGTGATGGGGTAAATTGTGGGTAATTCCCATCTCTGCCAAGACATCTGGTCAGCGTGGACTACTCTACATTTGTATATTTTGTTCAGTGATTTGTTTACCTTTCCGATACTTTGCACTTCCTATCATGTTTTTTGTTGTTTTGTTGTTGTAACGTTCTGACCTGCCCCTACTGGACAGGTGTGAAAAATAGCTTTATAGCTCATCGGATTCCTCCAGTATGAATACATATCCTGATTCTGACTCGGCCACAATTTTCACGAGAGATAGGAGCTGTCGATAGGCTCTTCCCGTGGCCTTTCTGCTCGCAGTGGCGAGATCGAGCAATTGCATGGGCTGCACCTTTCCCATGTTTATTTTCGCCCACTCACACCGAGTTACTGGACGCTCACATGCAGCCACTTGTTACGATGCGTTGTGGGGGGAGGAGGGGGTTGTGGAGGGGGGCATGAGCGAGGACACGGGTTAGAATAAAACACACATCCCAACAACGGCGACTACGGCAAAAAAAAAAACACGCGGGAAAACCCTAGCGGATGGAGCTTTATGGGCGACGGTTGTGTGCACGAAAGTCGCTGATGGTGTGGGTTTAACGGGGGCTCATCCTCCCGAGAGCGCTCTGTGGGGGGCACTCACGCTCAGAGTGGGGGATGGGAAGCCGGGTTGGAGGAGGAGAGAAAGCAAGAGAGAGAAGGAGGCGGAGGAGAGAGATGGCAAGACAGAGGAGGAGGGGTTGGTGATTATGAAGAGACGAGGAGGTGGAGGAGGAGAATGATAGAAAGGAGGAGGTGGAGACGGGTGCATGAGAGGAGAAGGAGGATAATGATGATGATGATGATTACGAGGAGGAATGATCATGAATGCTGAGGTAGAGGAGCAGGAGGATGAGACAGGAATGAGGAGGGAGGGATGATTTAAAGGAGAATATTGGGGAGGAGGAGAGACGAGGAGAAGCAAATATAGCTGAGGAGGAAGACGACAGAGAGAGCTGAGGAGGAGAGAGATGCTGATCAGGAGGAGGAGGGGGGGCAGTTGCATCGTTGGTGTGCGGCGTAGCGTTGAGTGGCTGCGTTAGCCACTTAACCGCTCAACTGCTGGGCGGGCGTGCAGGGGTGGGGGGTATCGGATTGGGAGGGGGGTGGGGGGGTCCCTGTGAAACGGAGCAGGAGGAGAAAGCGCTGAGTCGGGTGGCGCTCTCCCTCCTCCCGCGTTGTTCTGCCCACTCAGCGCCGATCCAGGAAACTCTGCACTATTGTTCCCTGCCCGTTCCTAAAATTATGCTTTTATTTTATTTTTTGTTGAAAGCGACTCCGTTCTCCTACGCGATTTCATATTTGACAAAAAATAATAATTCCAAAAATCAGTATGAGGTCAAGGCGCAGCCCTGCAATGTCTCGCTCTCGCCACTGCCACCGAAGGAAGGGCTTCCACTCCAGCTAACTCACCCCACGCGTGGCAGAAGAGTGGGTGTTACCCACACGTTACCCCCACCACACGTTACCCCACCACACGTTACCCCACCACACGTGAACACGACCTGGCGATCGGCTCACTGCGGTGTACCCACGTGTGTACTGTGGGGGGTGTGGCGGGGGGGGGGGAGTCGGGGGCGAGGGGATTTAATAAATCTGGCCTTCTCTTTCACGCTGGACAGACATCTTTGTCCCATGTGGGAGTACCCACACTTTACCCCACGAAGCACGATCTGACCCCTGTGATTTTGGTTTCCCAATGATATTGTTGGGGGGACAGAGGTGGGGGGGGGGGAGGGACTTAGGAAACTTGCTCCATCGTTTCAGCTGCCGCGGCGGGAGATTAAATCGAACGGGCGACCTCTGGATTACAAGTCCAGGGTGCTAACCGAATTCACGGAGGTGAAATTAAAGAGAGAGCAAGAAGCGAGAAAAGAGAGAGAGAATAAAAAGCCGGGACTCTGTAGAAACCCGCGGTGAATTAACCGCACGGTACTGACAAAGCGCCGCGTGGCCCCCAGGTGCCGGCGTTAATGTGATTGAAATGCTGACAGATTTCTTTTTTTTTATTGTTAATTAGTTAATGTGCTTGCCTGCAGTTTTTAAACTTTGATTTTCAGCCGAAACCCACTTAAAGCCATGCCGACGGGTTCTCGGTGCCCACCCAACCGCGGTGCCCTTGGTCACCCTGCGGCTCCCACCACCATCCTTACACTACGCCCCCCCCCCCTCCGCTACGCCCCCTACCACGAGGAGCCTGAGCGGAAAAGCGAGGAGGGTGGTGGCGGTGGCTGCGTGAATGAAGGTCGCGGCGATCTGAATGAATCGGAGCGGGGGATTTGGCTTAACACCGTCGAAGCCGAGGCGGGGTGTCTCATTCATTAATTCTAAGATGGACTCATTCATTTCATTCATTTAGCTGTTCATTCTCTTCCTCATTTTCAGTGTTGATGCATTCATGTGTCTGCCGACTCCATTGGTTGCCCTCCCATTCATTCATGGAATGCCCCGTTCATTAATTAATTGACTTGTTCATTCACTGATTCATTCAGTTAATTATTTGAGTATTCATGCATTGAAGTATTCACCTGTTGGGTAGGGTGCTCAGATCTTTGAAATGTAATTCACTCTTTTCATTTCACCATGAATTTCTCTCATTGAACTATTCACACAATTATTTATTTTAGCTGTTCAGTGGGTTGTATGTTTAATGTCCTTCGCACCGTACGTAGCCAACCGTGCTAATCGGAGGTGCGGGGGAAGGACAACAAACTAAACACAAAAAGCAGTTTTGAAGTAGTAATGAGTTTTCAATCTACATTTAAAAAGTGCATAGCTCCAGTGGCTTCCTAATATCGGAAGGAAGAGTGTTCCAAACGACCGCAGAAGCGCATCTGAAAGCGCACGATGCAGTGACCATCTTTGTTTAATGACTAGCCAAAAGCCACTGTGAGGATCACCGGAGTTCACGTGATGGTTTATATTCCTTGACGAGATCAGTAAGGTATTGTGGCTCATTTGTGGCAAACGCTTTGCGTGTAATGATTGTGAAGCCAATGCAGCTCAGCGAGCACTGGACAGACATGGTCGGATCTTGCAGTACCCGTCACGAAACGTGCCAAATTATCTTGTACATGTTGCAGCTTGGTAATGTTTTTGGCAGATGTCCCGTAGAGTAGTGAGTTGCAATGATCGAGCTTAGTTGATACTATGCTATCCCATTCACTCATTCAATCAACATCTCATTCATTCACTCACACATTCAATAAGTAATTCACCATATTTATTTTAGTGGATGAGAACTCACTCTCTGGTCGTGCCCCCCCCACCACCACCACTTTACTCGCATGATCGCCCCCCAGCCATGCTGCGCCTCATGCATAGACTTGCCACCTCTAGCGTGGCAAAAAAACCCAAGCGTAAATATATTTACGCGAGAGAAAAATATCTCACAATACCAGAAGAAGCAGACGACTATGTGCAAATGCAATGCCTGAAATGGTTTTATTATTACGCAACGTATATATACAAAAATTGTATCAATGTCCCCGGGAATACTAAAGAGTATTTCCCAGGACAGCTTCTGCAAAGAGAGGGCGGTCCTGGGAAATCCAGGACAGGTGGCAACCCTACCGCGGTGGGGGGGGGCGGGGGGGGCGGGGGCTCCTTTAAGCCTCTCGCTCCTGCGGGACCCATCCGCAGCAAGCTGCTGCATCGCCTCTGAGCGTCCTCTGCAGACCTCCTTCACCTGGCACGTGGCAAGGCCAGCGCCGGGCAGATGGACACGCAGAGGCGTGCGTGCGTGCGTGCGTGGGTAGATGGGTGGGTGGGTGGATGAGCGGGTGGTTGGGTTGGGTGGGAGGGTGGATAGGCGGGTAGGTAGTAGGTGGACCTTCCGCAAGCCAGATTACGGTTGAATGCACGCATTTAGCATGAAGGATCTTAGCAGGCATGTAATGGTTAATTGAAACGTGGGTTATATTCGGGTGCTCAGGTGGTTTGTTGGGTGACCGAGTAGATGTGTGGGTAGGTTCGTAGGTTAGAAGGTGGTTAGGTGTGTGTGTCGGAGGGTGGGTGAGTGGGTGGGTTAATGGGTGGGCGGGTAGATGGGTTGCGTGGGAGGGTGGGTAGATGGCTACATGAGTGGGTGGATGCATTGGTTGGTTGGTTTAATGTTTGGGAATTAGGTTAAAACATCATTTTTAACTATACAAATCGTGGGTCATGATTCTGTGTGTGGGTGAGGGGGGAGTAGGTGCGTGGGTGTATTGGTTAGAGGGTGGTTAGGTGTGTGATTCGGTGGGTGGGTTGGGTGAGTGGATGCATAGGTCAGTGTGTGGGTTAGTGGGTGGGTGCGGGGTAGGTGTGTGGGTGGGTTGGTAGGTTAGAGGGTGGTTAAGTGCGTGAGTCAGAGGGTAGGTTTGGGGTTTCGGTGGGTGGATGAGTGGGTTTCTGTGGGTTAGTGGGTGGGTGGGTTGGTAGGTTAGAGGGTGGTTAAGTGTGTGAGTCAGAGGGTAGGTTTGGGGTTTCGGTGGGTGGATGAGTGGGTTTCTGTGGGTTAGTGGGTGGGTGGGTTGGTAGGTTCGAGGGTGGGTAGGTGCGTCGGAAGGTGGCCAGGTGGCTGAGGTGTCAGAGCACTGAGCCACCACCACTATGATCCTGGGTTCGAATCTGGAATTCAGTCGCCAGTGATTAAACCGGGTTAAGTCTGTATGTATGTATGTTGATCTTATTTTGCATCTTCCTTATCCAACCATGCTAACAAGTTGATGTTCTCAGCCTGGTCACAGATAACTGCACGGAAATAAACCCCTGACATATTAAATGTATCTCTGCACTTATGTTACCTCTTTTCAGCTCTTGAGGATTACAAAACCAAATAGTTTAATTGGCATGAAATGACAAACACCGTTTGCAAGGACATACATGAATAAAATAGATTTACTGACAGTGACCTCCGAATAAATTCTCTGACAATCTTACAGGCATCGTTCTCTGACACAGGGTGATGCACTGCTAGCTGCGAAGGTTCGCGAACCGAAATGTCCTCGCCTCTCTGTAACATGACGTAGCGATGGCACAATCCGGATACAAGTGGGGTGGGGGGAGGGGGTAAAAAAAACTCATCCTTTCGTTTCCTCCCTGGCGAGGCCTCTCCCCTCCCTGCAATAAACAAGACTCTCCGCCCACACGCACGTACAGGAATTTAATTAAGCACATTCGTCGGCAGGAACTTTATTATTGGAGAATTGAAATAACAGAGCGGAATTGACGAACGGCCGGTGACGTGACGCAAGGGGGTTCCTGCCCTGACCTCCGGGGTGAGAGTACACCCTGAACCGTGATTATCTCCGTTAGCCGTGTTCAGTCCACTGCTGCGTTAAGTTCTCCCCAAGCGGCCCGCCCAGCCCATCTCTCTAGGGTCCTCTGACGCAAAGATTCCATTTGGTACCCCGGCGCACGAGTCGATCGCGTCGCTCCGTCATTTGGCTGGCACTCCCGTCGTCGCTCTCGACAGCGGTCCGTCACCGATCGCCGCCGTGATGTGTCCTGCCCAAACTCACTTGACTTGTCCTCGCAGTCCGTATCATGTCTAGAATATGCGCGTGTTCTCTGACTCGTCGTGGTCCCCGGCGTTTCACTCCATGTGCCAGCACGTGAGAGAGATAGAGCGGAGAGAGCTGTACAGGCTCAAATCTCAGCTTAGCCTTCCAAGATCTGACAACAGTTCAGTTTCCAACGAAGCTCCCAGCACTTGGAACGAAACGTTGGACATCGTGCCGAACGACATGCGGTGGCATCACACGGTAACCCCGGGCGAGTGGTAAAAAGTTGAACCCTGGGGTGCGCAGGTCAACACAGTCATGAGAAGTCTGCAGGGTGACTTGGGGAGCAGCTAACAAGTCTCCCCCCCTCTCCCACCCCCTCCCCTCCCTCCCCTCCCTCCCCTCTCCGCCTAGAAGATGGAATGGCAGTGGGGATGCTGGCCGGCGCGGCGGGGGATAAACAGCACAGCCTTGCCAGCCTCGCTCAACTCCACGCAGACTTCCCAGCCGCAGCCTTTCTCTTCCCAGACGGGCTGTCCTCCACCGAGACCCTGCTCACCAACATCCAGGTATGGACCTTCGTGCCGTCCGCCTGCCCGCCTGCCTGCCCGCCCGCCCGCCCGTCTGCCCGCCTGCCCGCCTGCGTGACTGCCCCCTCGCAACAGCCGTAGCTCGTTGGTCGCTCCAGGTTGAGGAAGCTGCAAAGTCCGCCCCGGGTTTTCCAGTCGCGGTGATAGTAAGCGGAATTTGTCGATAGTGATTTCTCGCAGAGAGACCCGCAGACTCGTATAGAGACGCACTGACACGCAGAGAGCCACTGACTTGCATAAACACGCACTGGCTCGCAAACACTCTCCCCTCACAACACACTCCTCACCCCTCACTCTTCACCCCTCACCCCTTATCCCCCACTTCTCACCTCTCACCCCTCACCCCTCGCCCCTCACTCCTCAGCCCCCTCCCCTCACCCCCCACTCCTCACCCCTCACTCCCCACTACTCACCCCTCACCCCTCACCCCTCGCCCCTCACTCCTCACCCCCCACCCCTCACCCCCCACTCCTCACCCCTCACTCCTCTCCCCTCACCCCTCACCCCTCACCCCCCACCCCTCACCCCCCACCCCTCACTCCTCACCCCTCACTCCCCACTCCTCACCCCTCACTCCTCACCCCTCACCCCCCACCCCTCACCCCCCACCCCTCACCTTTCACCCCTCACCCCTCACCCCCCACCCCTCACTCCTCACCCCTCACCCCCCACCCCTCACCTTTCACCCCTCACCCCTCACCCCCCACCCCTCACCTTTCACCCCTCACCCCTCACCCCTCACCCCCCACCCCTCACCCCTCACCCCTCACCCCTCACCCCCCACCCCTCACCCCTCTCCCCTCACTCCTCACCCCTCACCCCTCACTCCTCTCCCCTCACCCCTCACTCCTCACCCCTCGCTCCCCGCCCCTCACCCCTCACTCCTCACCCCTCACTCCCCACCCCTCACCCCTCACCCCCCACCCCTCACCCCTCACCCCCCACCCCTCACCCCTCTCCCCTCACTCCTCACCCCTCACCCCTCACTCCTCTCCCCTCACCCCTCACTCCCCACCTCACTCCTCACCCCTCCTCACCCCTCACCCCTCACACCCTCACTCCTCTCCCCTCACCCCTCACTCCCCACCTCACTCCTCACCCCTCCTCACCCCTCACTCCTCTCCCCTCACAACACACTCCTGACAACACACTCCTCACTCCTCACATCTCATCACAACTCTCATCCCACCATGCAGACTCAGCTGCAAGTTCACCACAACGCCTTCTCATCTCACTGCACGCACACACCATCACGCGGGAGCCGCTGCGTTTGGCGGGACGTGGAGTCCGTACTGCGCGAGAGTAATGAGCCTCCGTGCGTAACCACTCATTTACACAGTCAATAAATCATGGCCTGCTGTGCCGTGGCACACAGATAGCAAACGCTTTGCAGGGTTTAACAAGAGCATTTATTAATAGGCGAACGGACGGGCAGACGAACGAACGAACCCATGAGCGAGTGGAACGGGCGGTCCGAGACGGACCGTGCCAGCCACGTGGGTCACATAACCAGAGCCCCTGGCAGTGCCCGGGCGATTCCGTGATGTTATGTAAACGATTACGCCACCGGTTATCGGTTCGACTGCTCGGCTAATCGGAGAAGGTTGCCTCCATGCAGAACTTGGTTGCGAGCCTGAGCGATCGGTTGTGCAGCTTAGAACCGCTCTCGAAACCGCACAACTTAAAATCGCCCGCAACTGCTTTGTCCATATCTGAGCGAGGAGTTACGCAACAACAAAGATGTGTCTGAGCGTAGCTAAAGTGCGCTGGCCACACCCTCTGCACCATGGCCCCATTCTTTTCCTGGTTAGCTCCACTCCTGCATAAGGTGGGGGGGGAGTGGTAATTTTTGTCTTTAGTGTGTGCCTGCACGTGTGAACGTGTATGCGTGCGTAACGTGCGTGCGTAACGTGCGTGCGTGTGTGACGCGCGTGTGTGTAACGTGCATGCGTGACGTGGCGTGACGTGGCGTGACGTGCGTCCCAGGGCCTGCTGAAGGTGGCGGCCGACTCAGCGCGGGCGCAGGACAAGCAGGCGCAGCTGGAGAAGTCGGAGCTGCGCTTGGAGATCCTGCGGGAGCGCGAGGTGCGCGAGGCCCTGGAGAGGGAGCTCGCCACCGAGCAGCGCAACCGCGGTACGACGTCGACGTCGTTGTCGCACGGGTTGCACACTCGCGCGCGGTTACGCAGTTTCAATTCAACGTCAATGTTTATTTGTTGCACGGAAGATCCCGTGTAGCCAGTTCCCCAGCTAGTTTTTAACGCTAGAACAACAACAACGACATCGTCAGAGGGGTACACTCCGCTGCTCCTGATGCGGTTATCTGCCTTGAGCATCTGCATGTGAAAAGTTGTTGCTCTGCATCTTACTTCAGCCATACAATAGAAGAAGAAGATGAATATCACAGCGATCCGCGCGGAAGAACGGGCAACATCGGAACAGGGCGCGTCGGAGGTGCAGGCTAGAATAATGCGCCGGGAACAAACCGTAACAATATTAACGATATAAACACAGGCACGTTGCACCGACAACCGGGACGTGGTAGAGAATGCTCGTAGGGGAGATGGAGTCGAGGCGAAGCGAATGCGGCCGAGCGAATAAAACAACAGCCATCGGGAGAAAGCGACGAGTCGCAGCAGGGTTGAGCACGGTGGTTGCGATGTCGATGGTGGAGTAGCGTGTTTTTGACGGAAGCCGTCCTCCTTCCCGTACGCCGGGGCGTCTCAGAGCGTTTCACATCGGGCGTTCCCCCTCTTCGCGAAACAATTTGAAAGGTCATCCCAGGTGGCAGCCGTGTCCCCGTAACACGACACGCAAAAAAAAACACTCGTAAAAAGCACACGGCCTTTGTGCGTTATGCATGTGTGCGGAACTTCTTTTGCACCGTACATAGCCAACCGTGCTAATCCGAGGTGCGGGGGAAGGAGAACCAACTTCACACAACAAGCAGTACAAATCTGTTCGAAAAGCAGTTATGCCAGGTTTTATGCGTTTTTATGCCTTGTTTCAAATATACGGGTTTCCAGTCCTACACTGTCATTCTATTGCTTTTGAGTTTTCTCATCGTACTACAGATGTGATTATTGTCGGCATCAGCTCGGCTGACATGGGCCCGGTAGCGTGGAAGTGGGGACTCCACATAAAAAGGTTTCCAGAGGCAGACTTTGCAGCAGTGAGCATTGGTGACTGTACTATACTGTGCTGATGAGTGCTAATGAGGACGAAACCGGTCCACATAGTCGGCGATGACTACTTCACTGCCGTCGCCACCACCAATTATTTTGATGGTAACCGATAGACATGTGGGACCACAATGCAATTCTTCTTCAGGAGCCCGCCTGATGGCATTGTTTTCTTTACACAATGCACAGTTTGGCTGCATTTCTCTTTTTTATTTTCGTTTGTGTGTGCGTGTGCGTGTGTTTATGCGTTCTCGTTGTGCGCGCGCGCGTCTGTTTCGCAAACCGTGCGCGCATCCGCAGAACTCGTGCAGAAGCGTCTGAAGAAGGAGAAGAAGGCCAAGAGGAAGCTGCAGGAGGCGCTGGAGTTTGAGGGCAAGCGGCGGGAGCAGGCCGAGCACGCGCTCACGCAGGCCACCAACCCCGACGGCCTGCGTGGCCTCGGAGGTGAGCTCGCCTCCATGCGCCGAGTCTCTCTGGGGTTTCCTCTTTCCCTCCTCCTCCTCCCTCCCCGCTGTGACATGATAATGTATGGCTCGACTTGTATGGACAACAGGGTCGCCCGACGTTTGCACGGCACCACTGTTTCGATTTAAAGCTTTCGTGACTGCAGGGATTCATCTTCTTGGTTCTTTCGGTAAAGTGACTTTACCGAAAGAACCAAGAAGAGGCACCACTGTTGTCGACAGGACAAACGGGAGAGGGATGTGATACAACAATGTGGATTGTTTGGCTGCTGCTACTGCAGTCGCAGCTGCGCTGGCAGGGCAGGTGGCATCCCGAGCCACCAGTGGGAAAGTGAGACGTAGACGGAGCTGAATTATCGGTAAAATTAAACAAATTATGTTGGCGATGCTGCTGCGTTAGGAGTGGTGCACAAGTACAGTTAACAACACTCAACACTTTCCGTGCCAATAATAACACTGTGGCCTTGAAATAAAAAAACATATATACAAAAGACAGGGTGTTATAGTGACAGATGGCATCGGCTTGCCGAGGGAGGCCCGAATCCAGCAGTGGAAATGCTGCTACTGCTGCTGATGCTGCTGCTGATGACAGTGACCCTAATTTTAAACCGAAATATTCGGGGGAAGAAATATTCATTTATATCTTAACTAAGGTTCTGCCTCGAAGCCTCCGTGTAAATGCCAAGAAAACGCAACACATTTTGTCAATTGCCCTGTGTGGCCTTAACTGGAAAAATCTGTAATCGGCGACGTTTTGGGCAATGACCCTTCTTCTTATTAGCACTTGAAGAAGAATGGCTATTGCCCAAAAACTCCGCATATTTATTATATACCTTTCCTTTGAAGGCCACAGTGTTATTGACAAATTTGTGTTGCGTTTTCAATACGTGGTTCTGCATCAACTGATAGACTTTAGGCCAACGGAGCTTCGGGAGGAAGGCGACCGACCGACCTTGAGTGGGGTGCAGGCCCCTTTCCTGAACTGGGCAACCGTTGGGAGAGAAAGCGGAGAAATTCCCACGAGACCCAACATTTCCAATCTCCTGCTCGTCCCCGAAGGCCCGCCTGCATGACCGTGTTGTTGCGAGTTAATCTCTCTCTAATAAGGCATTTCACAAAATTCATAAATAAGGCATTAGGAAAAAGAGACGTTTAGAGATTTCATCCGTCTGTTATTCTAATGTGTACATATATATGAGGTAACCAGTCAGGATGCAACTAGAGTGCCAATTTTTTTCACGGACCAAACCCGGAAATATGTTTCAGTCAGCCTAGGTATTTCAAAACTTTGCAGTAGACTGTAATGAAGTTCAACGCAATGCCACCAGATTTCGGTACAAATCTATCCTTGCCACTCGAACACGGACGTCGTAGGTTCGTAATCAACTACGGCACAAACCGTAGTTGCCACCTCTGATGTACAAAACACCAGGAGACATGTTAGAAAGAAGAATAGCTCACGATAGTGGAAGTGGGGAGAACTATGTGTAAGCGTGTCATCCGGAGCGGTGTATTCATTACTATGATCATCAGTATGCAACTGACAAAAACCGGGTCTTTATTGTCCCGGGAAAATGTAAGGACTTCCCAGGATGCAGCTGGAAAAGGGGACGATCCTCGGGAAAAGGAGGACAGTGACCAGTGGGCAAGTGAGACGGAGCGAGCCGAATTTGCCGGTGAAATTAATTAAATGATCTGGTGACGCTGCTGCTGCCGCATTGGCAGTGATGCCACAAGCGCAATTAGCAAAAACGAACTCCACACACTCATCAATAACAACACCACCTTGTGGCCTTCAATGTAAAAATGGATTCCGTGATTGAGTGTATGTGCTGTGAGACAGAGCCATTGCCCGGACTGTCGCCTGTTGTATACTTTTCCTTTCAAAGCCACGGCGTTATTGACGGCAAAGTGTTGAGTTTGTTTTTCCCCCCCCCCACTGTGAATTGTCAGTGGTGTGGCAGAAGGAAGGGGGTATACTCTTTGGTTCTTTCGGTAAAGTCACGTAGGTAAAAAATTATAAAAGTTAAAAAATACAAATAAAATAAAATAAATGAAATCACGACGTTTCGGGTGCAACACAAGCGCTCGTCATCAGGTGGGACCACCATAGAAGCTTCTGGCTGAGGTGCCTGAAACGTCGTGATTTAATAGATTGTTTTTTTTACTTTTATAATTTTTTACCTACGTGACTTTACCGAAAGAACCAAAGAGTATGGATCCTTGCAGTCACGAAAACTGCAAATCTAGAAGGAAGGGGGTGTCTAGGGGGCTCGCTCGGCCGGTGCCTGATGAATATTCTTTCTCTGCGCATGGTTCATTTATGTCCTGAAGATGAAAAAAAAATGTACATCTTGGAATATTAAGAAGTTTTCACACCAAACACGGACGGCAAAAACAAAAAATCAAACGTTTGCCGTGTGCCGTTGTCTGATGTGAAATTATTAATTTATTATTATCACGGTTGTTGAGCAAAGACCCAAAGTCCCAAAATGTGAAGCCGCCGGCAACAAACAGCACTATTGTGAAAGTTGTAATAGACATGTGTTTCTTAATTATCAGCAAAGTTATTTTCGTAATAGCTTGGGGAAAAGAGATGATGCTGAGAGGAGGGGATTCGAGAGTGAAGCAGCATGAGGGACGTGTGTTGCACAAAGAGAAGTGTTTTGACCTACAGTGTGGTGAGTAAGTGGGTGAGTGAGTGGGTGAGTGAGTGTGTGAGTGAATGTGTGAGTGGGTGAGTGAGTGGGCTAGTGAGTGTGTAAGTAAGTGGGTGAGTGTGTGGGTGAGTGAGTGTGTGAATGAGTGTGTGAGTGTGTGAGTAAGTGTGTAAGTGAGTGAGTGTGTGGGTGAGTGAGTGTGTGGGTGAGTGAGTGTGTGAGTGAGTGTGTAAGTAAGCGGGTGAGTGTGTGGGTGAGTGGCTGCGAGTGTATTGTTGCGACCTTGCAGTGTAGTAGTGAATGAACATATACTGTGGATGAGACGAAACAGTCAGTGTCTGCTAAACCTCAGCCTCAACATTGGTGGATGAATCAATGAGCAGAGTTCGTGGGGACATTAACCACGGTATTACCAATAGGAAGAGTGAAACGGGGACGACTAACCACCAGTGAGTGAGAGAGTGACTGGAGTGATACAGTGAGTGCTGGATCATCAGTTAGTTTGACTGATTTACTGTGACTTCTGTCAAGCACAGTGAGGTAGGAACTGGGTGCTCCATCCCCAGATATGACAGCAGCAGGATTTTAACTTTGACTGAAAATGTAGTTTTGTCCGCTAATTCATAATTTGAATTATCTGCTGCAAACAGAAATCTGCCGCTACGGATTCTCTGAGCGAGGAGCAGAACTCCTGGGAGCAGCTGCCATCGGTGTGGTTGTTAAATAAATTTGTTGTTGTTGGCAGTAAATGTTTGTAGAAAAAAAAAGCGCGTGTCCGCAAACCATCGCCGGGGCGTTAAGATTTTGACGTAAAACTTGTGGCAGTTTTTGTCATGGAGATAAACTAAAAAAAAGCTAAACGGCAGATGTGATTCCAAAAAATCCACGGCGCCAAATTAAAATGTGCGGGAGGGCTCACTATTCGTGAAGGGCATGTTTATAGGGGGGCGGGTGGGGTGGGGGGGGGCGCTGGATTGATTTTAATATATTTTCTTCTTCCGTGTTTTTGTTTCGCAAAAAAATGTAAATACCAAGCAGCGCGGCCAAAAAAGGCGATGCCGGGAGAGCGTCCAAGGCTTTAACATTTAGCACCAAAGCCGCCCGGTAGCCCACCCCCCTCCTCCCTGCCCACCCACTCCCCTACTGCCTGCCAGGGGTGCTAGGGAAGGCGACCCAAACACACAAACGGATTAGCGCGCCCGCCCAGTCGCCCGCTTGCGCGCGCGCGCGTGCGTGTGCCGCGACCCTTCCAGTCATCACTGATCATTGTGTCGGCGCTCTGCCGTTTGCTGCTCACACGCGCGCCCACTGACAACAACAACACCACCACGGTTAAAATACGACACGGAGGCCAATCAAGTAATGTTGCATTAGAGTCTCGTGTGGCCGGCACTGGGGCCCGGATCCTACACTTGGCGTGCACACATAAAAGTGCACTCCGGGTATAAGGGGCCGCACCATAAATGAGAGCCATCCTGCAGTAATGGGTCGTTTAGTTGGAGAGTATAATATTTCAAAGGGAGTTGCGCGGGGTGCGTGCCTGAGTTGTGGGTGCGTGCGTGTGCGCGCGTGTGTGTGTATGTGCATACCTGTGCACGTGTTTCCACGTGTTTGCGTGTGCGCGTGTGTGTTAGTGTGTGCGCGCGTGTGGGGAGCGGTGGCACAGTGGTTCGATTCCCGCTCACCACCAATAACAGTGGTGAATATTTGAACCGGGCCTTGGCTTCCCTTCGTTCGACTGAGCCTTAAATGTGGAACTGGTACAGTGTGTAAACGTCATCACTGGGGAGACAAAGGCGGCCGGGCGTGGTGCTGGCCACTCATCTCCTCGGGCGCCGTGTTGGCTTTCATAGGTGCTCGCTAACAAAACTTGCGCCAAAAGTCCATTGAGGCTTTTGGGGGTCTTTGTCTTTGCATATGTACACGTGTTTTGTATTTGCCTATGCATGTGTGCATGTGGTTGTGTCTGAACCTGTGTATACACTTGTACATGGTTATGCATCTGTGGGTATGAGAATGTCTGTGGGTACGTGTGGGCGTGTGTTTGTGCGTGTGTCCTTTTGCAGGTACACGTGTGCTTGCGTGTGTGCCCATGTGTGATGTGTACGATTCAGAGGTGAGCAGGTGCTAGGCATTGCTAAGTGCTCGCGAACAGCTCTTGCCCTCAACAAGTCAGCTAAAGGCTACATGGGGAATCTTTGTCTTTGTGTGGTACAGAGCCACTGAGCCCCATGATGGAGGGAGAGAGAAGTGGACAGGGGGAGAACGAGAGAGTGGCTCAACAAGGTGAGTTCATTATTGTTGGCGCCGCGGTGGCGAGTTGTTAACTCCCTTGCCTGGTACACAGGAGGTTATAGGTTCGATCCCGACCCTGATGTCTGTATATTTGGAGTTTTGCATGTTCTCCCCGTGGTCGCGTTGATATTTCTCCGGGTCCTCTCGTTTTTCCCCTCCATATTTAGAAACATGCGTTTCGAATATCTGGTTTCTATACTGTCAATTTCCACGTAATATGCCACTTTGTTGAGCTATCATTTATGGCCAGGTCGCTCCTGCAAAATAGTTGTATCGCTCAATGGGCCTTACCTGGTAAAATAAAAAATAAAAATTTTAGTTTAATCATGGCCAATTGTCTCAGGGGGTTCAAAAAGGCCGTGTCCAAGCAATGTAACGGCGTCGCTGAGATCCTGGGTTTAAATGCGGGTTTTGGACACTCACGATGATGTCCACGTTCTCCGGTTCCAGGTGTGACAGTTGATGGTCGTGGCCAAGTCACCAAGTCACCAGCGGCTGCACAAAAAATTCCAATCGTTACATTTGGTGTAGCACTTAATTTGGTGAATATTTGCAGCTGTAGCAATTTGAAGCATCGGTTTGACCATCACGCGACAAACACAACCACGACGCTTTTATTGAATGGGGAAAATCGTTTCACAAAGCACGCACAAAGTGGGTAATATCTGTAATCGTTATTTCATACTTTGCCGTGAAATATATTTAAAAAAACATCGAACGAGTGATGATAATCATTCGTTGATAAACAGACGATATGATTTAACGTGCACCCTTATGTATGTTGAACTTCTTTCGCACCATACGTAGCCAACAATGTTAATCGGAGGTGCAGAGGAAGGACAACAAACAATAAAAAAGCAGTTCTAAAGAAGTGAGTTACCAATCTAGATGATTTAAAAGTGCATAGCTCCAGTGGCTTCCTAATATCGGAAGGAAGAGCATTCCAGACGGCCACAGAAGCGCATCTGAAAGCGCGCGATGCAGTGACCGTCTTTGTGCAATGGCTGGACAAGGATGTATATAATCGGACATGTATCGTATTATCGCCGCATCGTGGAAGTGGTGCTTAATTTCAGCTAGAACAGTCTGGAACCCCGTTCCGGGGATTGTTTTGTTACCCAGCCACATCTGTCTCTAATTATTTTCTCCCAAACTCACTTATAAACCGGCTTATACGATTATAGGAATATCCCGTACAATAATATACAACTATTATGATTACAGAGAAACCTAGTTTTGTGCTCGAGTGGTTCTGCCTCATGCAGATAACCCCGACTCCAAGCCAGGCTAGCAGCAGGAGCGTTCTGGAAAACACCGCGGTGAGGAATTGAAACCGTGTGCGTGAAATGTTGAGATTGGGCTCCCAACCTCAACATTTCTCCGTTCCCTGGGATCACTGTTTCGTGAATTATGCGGAGCTTCTCTGGGAATGTTCAGGAAGTTAGGCAGGGCAGTCTTGTGGGGGTGGGTGGGGTGGGGGGGGGGGTTTGTAGGGTTGGGATTATTGAGGAGGCGTCCAGTGAAGGAATGTGGGAATGTGTGGGAACCCGTGGCATGATGCATTAATTAACCAAGGAGACCCCACGACTCACAAACACCGCCCCGTAAATCCGCATGCCCACAGCCATCCAGTCATCCACCACTTGAGTTTGTGATAAGACAATGAAGTTTCATAAAGAAAGCACTCGTCTTATATTTATGCGAAGACAAAGACCCCTCCCCCCATCACCCTGTGTGGGCTGCACGGATCCTGGGGCAGGTGATATCAGCCGAGTGGTCTGGCTAGTACCCCGCCCGAGTGCTGATGTTTACACACCGCACTAGGTACTCACTTTTAAGGCCTAGTTGACCTCGGAGAGGCCCAGGACCGGTTGAGATATTCTTCACCGATATTGGCCGTGAGCTGGAATGGAACTCGGGTCGCCGGGTTTGTAGAGCAGTGCGTGAACCACTATACCACCACTCCACATTTAAACACACAAATATACACACAGTCTTATGCAAAGTGTAAATGAATAAAAATAGGTGTGACAAATCCGGAATCTACAGGGTAGTTTCAGACGATCCTCCGACGTGTGTTGTGGTTGTAGTCCCGCATGCAGTTCGGTCACGATTGTCCGACGCTGCGCCCAACACAGCGTGCCGAGCAATACGCAGAGCAACAATAACAACAACACAACAACCCGAGTACACATTGGAGAGCTCTGCCTCCGATTTCCTTCCCACCGCATCTCCGATTAGCGCAGTTGGCTACGCACGTTGCGCAAGAAGTTCAACGTACACACACGGACACACGGCAGCAGCGTGACCGCAAACACCCGCGCAGAAGTTGAGAGTTTCAGGTTCTCGAGTTAAATCCGGCCGCGACTTGCCTCTGCTTACTTGGTGACGGTGCTGCTGCCGCCACTACGTTGGCAATGGTGCACATGCACAATTAACAACAACAACAACAACTCAACACGCCCGTCAAAAACAACACTGTGTGTGTGGTCTTAAAATAAAATATATAATAGGCGACGTTTGGGGCAGTGGCCCATCTCACAAGCACATAACATTTTACGAAGAAGGGCGATTGCCCAAAAGGCCACCTATTTGATATATTTCTTATTTTAAGGCCACCACTATTATTGATGAATAAGTTGAGGTTTTTTTTATGTATAATTGCTTGAGTTAATATCTGCTTACAGAGACAACGATCACGTCACACCCCCCCCCACCTCGCACTACCTGTACTGCGTGTTATTCGAACGCTACGCTACTCGTGTTTTGTAATTAATCGTTGTCCCCGTTTAAGCCTGGCCATGTAAACCCCAATCAAACCGTACTCGCGTAAATGGTGCGGCACATGAATCAATGACGCTGCTCGAAAGAGGAATATATATGTGTGTGTGTAAGTCGTCGTTTCAGACAATGCCCCTACTTGATAGCAGAGAGAAAAATTAAATAGCGGCGATGGTTACAAAGCCGTCGCTGGGACGGTCAAGCGGCTGGAAGCAGTGATTGTGGGGGTGCTGGCGTTAACATTTCTTAAAATCCTCGTGCGATGATAGACACATGGATGTATAGAGATGTATTGAGAGGAGAGACACGTGGACAAAAGATCGAGCTGCATTGCGATAAGAGGAGAGATACAGATGAGACAGAATGATAGTGAGTGAAATGAGGGATGCCGACAAGAGACGGATGCAGTGAGATGAGACAAGAGAGCCGCAGACAAGATTGAGACGATAGATTCATTGTCCTGGTATTCATATTCTTGGTTCTTTCGGTAAAGTCACGTAGAAGGGAAATAAAAAAAATAATGAAAATAATAAAATAATATAATTTCCCTTCTACGTGACTTTACCGAAATAACCAAGAATATGAATCCCTGCAGTCACGAAAGCTTTAAATCGAAATGTCTTGGTATTATCTTGATTTGAAGCTTTCGTGACTGCAGGAATCCATATTCTTTCGTTCTTTCGATAAAGTCATGTAGTTATAAAAATAAAATAAATCACGACGCTTCGGGCACCTGATGACGGACGCTTGTGTTGCACCCGAAACGTCGTGATTTATTTTATTTTATACCTACGTGACTTTACCCAAAGAACCAAAGAGTTTGTCTTGGTATGTTTACGTTATGCTCATGTGTCCGTTTTATATTTATTTGGATCTCCGTTCGAGCTGATATTTGGTGCATCTATATATGTTTTGTTCAAGGAATCCACAGAGCCCCTCGATTCGCTTGGGGGCCCTGCGCTTTGACTTTTACTCTGCTTATGCCTCACGCCGCCAGTGGGCTGGGCGGCTGGAACGGCCTAAGCGGCGTAGGAAATAATACGGATAAATAACGGACTTATTCAACCTCCACCACCACCACCACCCACCCACCCACTGCCACTACGGGCGCTACCACCCCCGATAGCCCCCCCTGTAAACAGGTGGGCTCATTGTCCCGCCTCATTAAGCCACTTGATTGTTTTATGTCGCTAATCGGCCACACCTGGGGCCCCACAATCTGTCCGCTTCCACCAAAGACGGCTTGTCATTCAGAGTTTCGTGGGGGTGGCGGTGTCTGCGCTGCACGGTGATCTCTAGCCGAGGATACCCGGGTGCTTGATTCGGCGAATCGGCATGCGGGCACGTGGGTCTACAACTCCTGTTTTACGTTCAGCTGTTGCCCATCCAGGGGCACCACGGTGGCAAGATGTTTTCTCCCTTGTCTGCTATGCAGGAGGTTAAGGGTTCCATCTTGCCCTGACGATGCCTATATATTTGGAGTTTGCATGTTCTCCCCGTGGTCGTGTGGATTTTTCTCCGGGTCCTCTGTTTTTTTCAGTACATATTTAACAACATGCATTTCGATTCTTTGGCTGCGATTCATTTCCACGCGATAAGCCACTTCATTGGGCTTTCATTTGTGGTCAGGACGCTTCTGAGAAAGAGCTATATAGCTCAGTGGGGCCTTACCGGGTAAAATAAAAAATAGTTTTAGTTAAATCCCAAGCCCTATCCAGGCTAATACCTGCTTAGCACAAACCAAGATAAAGGCCCAGCCCTGCAATGTCTTGCTCATGCCACTGCTGGTGCAATGGGACCTAAAGAGAGCTCTCTGCACAGCCGCTTCCAGAGGGGCATTTGGCCTACTCTTTTTCTTTCCTTGCTGGCCAGATGTCTTGGATTCGACGGGGGGGTTCCCCGCAATTGTACCCCAGCGGGCGCGCCTCCCTGCCGACTAAACTACACCGTGCCCGTTAACGTTGCCGGGCAGACGCAGGGACTGCGGGGAGATCGTCGTCGTCTGAGGATCGCAATAGGCAGATGTATTGGAAGTCATCGGAAGTGCGGGGGGGGGGGTTGGGTGGGGGGGGCAGGGGTGGGCTTGGGGGGGGGGGGGCTCTGGGCTCCATTAGATTTGCGGGGCTTAGTAGTTGTTGAGGAATGATGCATTATTTACGACGCCTGTGGCCGGCGTGCGTTTACCCAGCAAGGACACGCGGCGCAGGCAACATTTTAATAGCGGCGGCGCTAGCGGAGCATGCAGCATTCCCCGTAATAAACCATAACAAACAATCGAGGGGGACCTAATGAAAAATAAATAAATGCTAACACAAATTTATACGAGTCGTTGGGAGAGTATTGCTTCGCAAGGGGGGAGGGGGTGGCTGGTGAAGGTGGGGTGAGAGGCAGGGTTTGGGGGGGAGTGCAGGGAATGAACGGGACAGGAGGAGAGGATACGATGGGACTTGCGTTGGTCATTCAGGGAAGGGGTGATGGGTGGGGGATGAGGGGAAGGGGTGGGATGGGGAGTGGGGGATGGGTGCGGTGGGGGGGAGGTTGGGGGTGCGTGGAGACAAAACATAAAAAGAGGAGATTGGAAAGATGGAGCGCGCCTGAGAAAGCCTGCACACCATCACGCGCCGGCAAGAAAAATCGATCCAATCTTTTTTAAAAGCAATGGCAGGTGACCCCTGACCCGTGTGGGTTGTGCTGGTGCCGCTTTTATTGATACCAAACCCGGCGCGTAACCTTGGCTCAAGGGCGCGGCCCAGCCTCTGTTCCGCGGGACGCGGGCCTCCATGAAAAAACATTACTCAACCCGCCACGAATAAAACATTCGGCCCTCTTTCCTATCCTCTGCCCCTCTTCTATTTCACCCGCTGCCTCCCTTTCCCCCCCCCGCCACTGCCTCCCCCATCCTTCTCTCTGTCTTTTTCTTACGCGGCGGCGTAAATTCGTCGCACAATATTTTTGTTCGGGGACGCTGGCCATGCCGGAGAGTCATTGGCACCTTAACTTGAGTAGTACAGTGGATGTGGTGTGCTGGGTAGCGGAACTATTTACGCCCGTTCACCGACTCACTCGGGGACCGCTCCGGTTGAAATTCAACGTTTCTTGCTAAGTAACCACAAATAGAAACGCTTCGTTGGCTCTGGTCGCCTGGGCCCGCTTGTTTTTTTGGCGTTCGAGTTCCGCCAGGGGCTGGTTATCACGTCCCCCCCCCCTCCCGCTGATTACTACGTTTCCTGTCTCTCACTGAGAGACGTAAAACGTCAACAACACAAAAAAACCTCAGCAATAACAAATAAAAATAATGTGCTTTTTGGGGTTCTTTTTTTACTCGGGTACCAATTTTTTTTTTTTAGCTGACCCAAAATAAATCTGCGGGACTGTTGCTGGCGTGGAAGTGCGCAAGATGGAAGGGTGAGTGGGCCCCCGGGATGTTTTTGCTCTCTGATAAAACTCTGATTAATGCGCCCGATTTGACTGCTGTTTTTGTGCCCCCTTACCGGTACAACACACAAGGAGGGGAAACGCTTACCCAACTTCCTCGGCAAACAATGCCACTCCACTGGCTTTTATTAGATGCATGTTGATTGCCGCACGTCGCCCAACGACCACCGCTACCACCACCGCCGCCACCGCCCGGCAGCCCAACCCAACGTGACTCCCTTGTTCTGCTGCAAAACCAAGAGCAAAAAACAGGAGCGGGCATAATTTTGGCCGTATCCTTGCGTCTGGCCGATAAGCCGACGCGGCGGTACTTGAAATGCTGAACTCCACTACGAGCCTCGCGCGCGCACGCTGCGCTGTTTTACACAAATGTTTAGGTCGCGGAATTATTTTGGCAACAGCGTGCCTGATCACTGGGGTGGTGGGGGGGGGGGGTTGCGGTGGGCGAGGTGGTGGGGTCCGTGTGGGATTTGGCGATGCGACTGCGCGTGTTCTTACAGCGCCTCCTCGAATGTGATTCGAGCCGCACCGAGAATTTGAAAGGTGTCCCCTCCCGGAGAAAAGGGAAGATCCGCCAACTGCTCAGCAGATGTTGCGAGCAATTTCTCCCCCCCACCCCATTTCCACCGCACCTCCCTCCCCACCCATCCCCCGCTCCATCAAAAGCTAAAGCTGGCGCAGGACTGCGCAAGGCATGCGTGCAATAATTATTAGCACCTTGGTTAGTGTTACGTGATTAATTCCATAATCGGCGCAGCCCAGCGCGTCGGTAGCAGCAGCAGCCCCTGCGAAGTGCAATGCAGGCGGAGGGAGGCTCTGCGAGTGCGCACGGGGAAAGGCCGAGCGTGTTTCACGAACGTGTGAAGCCTGCCGGTATATTTGCACAACGTTTATTGTCGGTATGCGTGGTAGTAAATATTAATATTCGGCTAATTTGATGGCTCAATTGGTTAATGGCTAATGTTACTCGGCGTTTTAAAACGCGCGCGTGGTGACGCTGGGACCAATCGCCCCCACTCACCCACCCCCCGCCACCGTGTTAGCGAGTAGGATTATAGCCCTACAAACGTTCGACGTTTTACACCACGTGTTGAGGGCTTTTCAGGAACTTAAACGAGTCGTGTTGTTGATTAATTATTCGATGTGTGTGTTGCATTTGGTTGGGTAAAGCGTGGGTACTCCCCCCTCCTCCAAAACGTTTGGCCAGCATGGAAGAGCAGGCCAAGTACACTTTAGAGGGAACATTAGAGGCCCAATCGCCTATAGGGTGGCGTGGCAGAGAGGAGGTGGCAGTGAGTGGCTCAGTGTGGCCTGAGTTGCAGCGCAGCCCAGGGCTTAATTTAAGACTTCCATTGAGACCCATAAACTTACATTGAGACCCATAGACTTACATAGACACACAACTACTCAAATTGATTGAGATCCATAGACTTATATAGAGACCCATAACCCTACATTGAGACCCATAGACTTAACATAGACACTCATAGATTTACACAGGGATCCATTTCAGTCACGTTTATCGGGCCACCGCCCCATATTGACTCTCCTTGGTCACGTGCAACATACTCCAGTCTTACCAGCGACGAGAAAAATGTCTCCGAACTCGGCACACCAAATCCACTGTAGTCACGCGTGCCCAGCTCGATTCTTGCCAGCAAGCCAGAACATCTTCAGCGAAAAAAGTAAGCTTTGGACAAAACGGTCACAAGAGGTGAACAAGAGCGGCACGTGGAGGCTGTGTGTAGGGGCTGTGGAGTTTGTGCGTTGAAGGCTGTGTGGGGAGGCTGTGTGGAGGTTGTGTGTGGAGGCTATGTGGAGGCTGAGGTTGTGTGCGGAGGCTATGTAGACGCTGTGTGGAGGCTGAGGCTGTGTGTGGAGGCTGTGTGGAGGCCGAGGCTGTGCGTGGAGGCTGTGTTTCAGTGGCACACTACGCTATCTCAGCGCACATCACTTAGCGGATAATAACAAGAGAGTGCGCAGCGTCCCTGGGGGATTGTGTATGAATTTTTGAGCGTTATCTTCTCGTGGGTGTGGGTTTTCTCCAGTGGCTATGGTTTTCTTTCTATTAAAAGTGCGTGTATATATACTACACAAAGCTAAAGATCCCCCGCGGAGCCATCAATAGACTTTTGGGGAAAGTGCCATTAGCGCGTAGCACCTATGGAGGCCGGCCCGGAACACGAGGGGGTGAGTGGCCAGCACCACGCCCGGTCTCTTTGGTCTCCTGAGTGGCGATGTTTACACAATGCACCAGGTATTTATTTCAGGCTGAGTCGACTTAGAGGAGGCCCGGGATCTAGTATAGATATTTGTCACTGATGTTGGTCCATGGGTGCGAATTCAACTTGGGATGCCGGGTTCGCAGGTCAGTGTGCTAACTACTGCGCCTCTCCTCCCACACATATATACACACGTGGGGAGCGGTAGTGTAGTGGTCTCGGAAGCTGTGCTACGAACCCGGCCACACGAATTCCACTCAAGCTCACGGCCAACACCAGTGACGATTCTCTGAACCAGTCCTGGGCCTCCACTAGGTCGACTGAGCTACAAACGAGTACCTGGTGCATTGTGTACACATCAGCGCTAAGGAGACAGGGCGTGGTTTGTGGAGGATGGCCCGGGCCGTCGGCTTCCAGAGGAGGGTGTTTTGTGGCCTGCTTCTTCACACCGGTCAGACGTCTCCGCAGAGGTGGCAGTACCCACACTCAACCTCACTACGCTCAACCTGCCGATTGATCGACTTCAACCGCTGTTGTATATCTAAATGTTGGTGCTGCTGCTTGGTGCACAGATCTCAGGGGAACCGTTGTTTCAACTGCCGCGTCAGCAGAGTGCATCTTACCGGCGACCTCTGGATCGCAAACCTACTGATTCGCTCACCTTCGCCACACCGTTGTGGCAGCGTCGGGCTCTTGTAAACGATCAAATCGCGAGGATTATCATCATCATCATCAAGTTTACATTTTGTCTTGATCATGCAAGATTCACCCATGCGTTTTCCATCTGCATCACCTTTCTGGGCGTCCTTCCCCCCCCCTCGCTCTCTCCTTCCCGCCCCCCCAACACTCTCCCCCCACACCCCTCCCCCTGCCCCCCACCCCCTACCACCCCCATCTACCCCCCAAAACCCACCCCCTCCCATTTCCCGGTTAACAGATGGGCTGGGAATAGACATTCTCTCTGTTTGTAAGGAACAGATGGCCAGGGACTGGCTCAGAGTGCTGGATTTTTTTTCTGCGTGTGTTTTTTTTCCTTTTTCCCTCTCTCCGTGAGATGTGAACGCAGCAGCAGTGAGCCGCTTTAAAAGATACGGCTTCGTCCACTGATCTCTGCTGGAATTACACGAAATAAAGTCGCTCGAAGAGAGAACGAGAGAGAGAGCTTTCATATCCGCGCGTACAGAACGCGGAACAACGTAAGACAATGATTATGCCGCTCGTGCGGCGTATGCCCATCGAGGGGCATTGGTGCTCATCTCCTGCTCATGGCTCTGCTGAGCCAGTGCTGTAAATTCTACGTTCCTATGGCGGGGAGGGGTGCGGTGAAATCATATGCCTCTGTTGGCTTCCCCCGGAAAGTGATTGTTGTTGTAGCCTGCCCCCCGGTGGGGAGTTGAACTCGCAACCTTCCTCTTGTGAGCTCCTCTCGCTGAGCCACCTGGCTGGATAGTGTGAGCCACTCTACGATATACGCGTGACGAAAACAAATACACTCGGCACATTTCGTAAAATAACACCGTGGCCTTAAAAGGAAGAGTGCGTGAGAGGCGATGTATCGGTGGGGGGGGGGGGGCGGGGGTGGCCAAAAGCACGTCAAGTAATCCGTTTTATTCACGCGGACATAAAATAATGAGAGCATGTGGTCATTCCAGCCGCACTTAAGCCACCAAACGATCTAGGTCTCCCCTACACCGTGTCAGTTACGTCGCTATTTTCTTTTCCCATACTTCACGCCGGTCAGTGAAGGGGGGCGGTCGGTGGGTCGGGATTGGGGGTTGAAGGGGTTGGGGGGGAGATGGGGGGGGGGGGAGATTGCCCGGTTCTGACATCACTCGCCGACTGACAGCTGCCATCATCGGGAATCAAACTCGGGTGGTCGGGATGGCGGCGAAGCGCCCAACATGCGCCGCGCTCGCGAGAGCCCCTTGCTTTAAACGGCGCCGTCGCGTTTCAGTCGCTCGTTGCCACAACAACAGCAAAAAAAGGCCGCATTTCACTTGCAATAGTTGTGCTATCGTCAAGGATTGTTGTCTCACGCAAGGTGGTGCACTGCTCGCCTGTTACCGTGAGGGTTCTCAATTGAAATGTGCTGCCGCTAGACGTGACAATGGCACATTGATAAACTGTCGTGTTGTATGTATATATGTTTACACAGTATAGCTTGACAATGCTTCTGTGTTTGCAGTGGCACACTAGCACTATTAACAGGAACAAAAAACATTTGTCGACAACACTGGCCAGCTCTTAGAAGCTGGCTACACATAGATGGGCTCTCTGTGGAGCTCCCCGTGTTATAATATCGATATAATAATAATGTTGAGTTTTACACATATAGCGTCATCGTTCATGCAAATTGCATCTCTCAGTCGCCGAGGAACCACAACCAAGCCCGAAGGCAGCGTCCAGGCAGTGAGCCGGCACTACCAACGTTCACCCAAGCTCTGCAATCCTTTGCATAGCAAGACGTTTTCAGCCAATCAACGAGTGTTTGCGTGCGTGATGAAACCCGGGGTGTTCTGTAAGAGGCCGCTCCCATCAGCAGCGGCGTGAACCAGCGATTGCTCCTTTACCTTTACTCCCTTGTGGCGGCAGTCGGGGGCGTGGGATTTAAGAAACTCACCCCCCCCCCCCCCCGTCGTTTCGAATGCCGTGCCGGGGGATTTAATTGAACCGACGAACCCCCGTTTTGGATCGCAAGTCATTAATCACGGTCGTCTTTGTTTCCTTGTCTTTGATTTTTTGTCGCTTTTGCAGAATCGAGGATGTACTTCAAAAACCCGGGACTCTACTGACCGGGCGTCAAGGTGGCAACGAATTGGGTTGAGGGGGTTGTGGGGCGGGGGGGGGGTTGGGGGGCAGGGCAGGGTTGGGGCAGGGGGTGGATGGCGTTTGGACTAAAACGAGCGGACGGAGTTGTCAAGGGTCACGCAGCCAAGTGGTCAGTGGCGATCACAGCCCAGGGGCCCCTGTGGGGGTGAGGTGGGGAAGGGGGGGGGGGGAGCTGGGGCGGGTGGGGGGGGGGGTATGTCCGGGGGTCGAGCCCCCCGTGAACCCAGGGGGGGGGGGGGGGGTCCGGAGGCTGCCCCGACTCTTCCCGAGCGATTTCCTGTTTGTGCCCCGGCGTGCGGGGGACCGGTGCCTCGTGCCCGTTGCTACGGCTGCCCCCCGCGTGTTTGCGGGTCGAGAGGCCACCGGACGTCCGACGGTTCACTCCACGTGCCGGGAGATTCCTCCTCCTCCTCGTCGTCGTCCTCTTCTTCTTCTTCTGCAGCTGAATTCTCCAGGAACCCGAAAACACATCGGGAGCTGCTTGCGAGTGGCTCATAAAAAAAGGGGGGGGGGGGGGAGGCGGGGGCTGGCTGAGAATTTGTTGACACTGAATCCCGGTGTCTGCGGGAGTGAATCTGCATGTCCCGTCTTTACTTGTGGTTGCTGAACATGAACGTGTGTTTGGGGCGTGGGGGGGCGGCCCTAAGATGCTGCAGCGGCTGGTGGTTTTTTTTTTTGGGGGGGGGGGGCGTGGGGAGGTCAGGGTTATGATCCACCACCCCTCCCCCCCCCTCCCACTTGGATATTGATTGCGGTTGTAAAATATAAAACGGAGTGTGCCCCTCTCCTACCCCCCCCCCGCCCACCCCTCCCCCCTCTTCTCCCACCACCCCAACAACACGTCCATACACATTCCCTCTTATTCCTTACCCACCCCTCCTACCCCCCTTACCCCCCTTCCTACCCCCCCTCCCCAAAAGATAGAGTAATGCAAGGGCACTTTGCGATGGTGCGAACACAAAATTCAATAGAGAGCACTGCCCTACAGCCAGCCATGCTCGGGAGTATAACACACACAAAACACGAGATGCACCTTTTTACAAACTTAGTTTTTTTCTTGTGTAATTTATGATTTTATATACTTGTTTTCAAACAGTGCACAAAACCTCTCTCCCGTGAGTGTCGCCTGTGTCGGGGGTTCACCGGCGGTGGCGGTGGTGTGTTTTGCGGGAAGCTCCCTCGTTCAGGGGGAACCCTACTGATTTATTCTACAGATCTCGTATTCCCTTCCCGTGGTGGGCGGCGGTGGCGCGGGTGGGTGGGGGGAGGTTGGCGCTCTTGGTGGTGGCGCTGGAGGTGGCGCACCGCTGACCCACACGCACACACGCACGGACGGGCGCGACGCCACTTGACTATGTAATTACGAAACGGGAGTTGAGGACGCAGTTGCTCATGCCAACGGTTAATTGTCGCCAGAGTTAGCTCTTATAAGATCCATTGTACAGTAACGAATCTGCAGTCATTTTTAACGCGAGCGCAAAAAAAAAAACGATTGAGAAGAACACGCGCGCGCGCGCGCACACACACACACGTGAACAATACTTGCTGTAAAATATTAACACTGTTGTCTTACTTCGGGCCCCGTGAAACGACCGGGGTTTCCTGTAACACTTTCATAAATGATGGCACCCATCCTGTAACTTCCAACTTTTATGTGACCGTTGTTTTTTTTTGTAAAAATCAAAAAGCTGAAAGAAAAAAAAAACGTAAGAAAAATATTAAACTTCACGTCCGGATATTTTTGTGTTCTCTCCAATCGTCACGCACACGCTCGCGTAACGCGCACACTCGCGTAACGCGCACACGCGTGTAATACGCACACGCGTGTAATACGCACATGTGCGGCGCACTCGTTGAGGTGAGAACGACGGGGAGGGTGGCCGCCGCTGCCTCGGAGACGTCACGAAGCTGGGCTGGAGCCCTCTGAGATCCTGGGTTCGAATCCAGGCACCAGTTGCCCCCGAGATTAAACCGCGTCCTCCCAAGTGTCGTGAGTTGATAGTTTCGGCATGGTCACCGATGACCAAACGAACCGTCAGATTGTTAAATGTTATTCTGTACTGAATTCGGCAATTTTACAGCTCCTGAACATGAAAATATTGAAGTCGCTGTCATGTGGCGAACGTTACTCTCACATGGCCGAGTGCGGTAGGGTAAAAAGCCCTTGACAGTGTGGACCAGAGGTTACGTGATGGGATCTCAGAGGTTGCTCTGCAATATCCACTTCCGTGGGGCCGTGATGACGGGAAGCGTCGCGCGGCTGCGAGAAATTTCAACGTATTGTTCCGTCTCGTGACGATGCGACGCTTATTTAGTGTGATTGGGATGACCGTTTTGGGGAAAAATAATTATAAAAAAAACGAAATGAGTTGAAACGACGAGTGAGCGAAGATGAACCGGAGACTGGGGTTGAGAAATCGCATCGTGGTATTTTGTTGGACGAACCGGTGACGCAATTCGGAAATGAAACTGAGGCAGCTGTAATAAAGCCCTCTCGGTTTAAACCCAGGCTGTCAGGGGATTTCAACTTGGATCACAAAGGAGTTTAAACTCGGGACTAATGGGGAATTGACCTCAAACCATCATGCGATTTGAACCCACATTATTGAGGGATTTGAATGCCAGGCTAATGGGATTTAAGCGCCAATTACCGTGGGATTTAAACGGAGGGTTTAATGGGATTTTAACTCGAAACCACTGGGATTTGACCGCAGCAATACTGCGGTATTTAAAACCGGACTCCCATGGGATATGACCTCATACAGTCATGCGATTCAAACTGACACTATAATGGTGTTTGAACTCAGACTTGCATTGCGCGTCGATTCCGTAGTCATGGCTAAGCCATCAGTGGGCCGTTGTTTCGAATCCCCCTCCAGGTGTTGTGATCCTGCACCCGTCGCCATGCCTCCTGCATTGGCTTCACGTCTGCACTGAGCGCGATGAACAATGAATCCCCTTCATCGGGAATGTCAAAACTCAAACTGAGGACCACACCCAACCTGAATTCGAACAAATCGGGGATTAAATTTCTCACCATTTCCCGGGTTCCCTCGTAGACTGGAGTAGCTGGCGCGTGGCTTTAGTGGCAACCACGGGCAACAGTGAGGTATACTGGATGTGGTGTGCCGGGCGCCACTCCCTTGGTCAATCCACTGCTGGACAAAGGCATCCCGAAGCAGTTGCCATCTCACGATCCTGCGACGCATCGATCCACCTAGCACCCACACACGAGCTTATTGGGTTCCTCCGGTATGAATAAATATCCTGATTGTGATCTAATTGCTCCGTCTCCTCGATGCGCGTCCTCCTGGGCACGTTTCCCTCCTTTGGCTGCCATCATAATTATCGACCATCGTCCCCGACGCATCCCTGCCGAAGCCCGCTTTTCATCGCAGGTCGGAGGATGTCATTGGCACTGCGTGCATTCTCTAATCCAAGTGCTCCTCTTGTCCTCTGCCAACTGCATTGCGGATGGTCGTGCTGCTTCGAGGCAAGGTTCACCAGCGCTGCCGTGAGTGATCGGCCACGATTTCGGAACGTGTGTGGCCGTTACTCCGCCCTCCAGCGAGGAGGCAACAGGCCGAAACGACTGCGCGGGTCCTGTAGCATGTTATAAAGGGGCCCTAAATTAAACATATTAAAGCAAACATTTTTTTACTTGCATAGTAAAGTAATTGTATTTTTTTCATTTTCAATACAGCCAGATAATGCGACATCTCTAACCTTAAACAGCCAGTCATTCATAAAATTGAAGGCGGTATAGTACTATTGTAATAGAGCAAGTGCAGAATCACTGGACCGAAATTGATAGTAATATAGTAATAGGTTTTTACCCTTTCAACTGTTACAAAAGCTGACACCTTTATACAAGGCATCATGTTTGCAATAACCACAACACAAGCAGTCAAAATGCAAACAAAAGAAAACAACTCTGATAATGATAATGATATGTACTGTCCTTGAAGTTGATTGGTCCACACCCGAGACAGCTTTTCTTAGAGCCTAGTCTCCATTGGTGTTGGACCAGATGACGCCAAAAGGCGTCGAAATTGATAGCTTGAAAGCATTTAGCGCGGGGCCCTTGAAAGTGCGGGGCCCGTAGCTACTACATATGTAGCTACTTTTGCTACGAGGATAATCCGCCACTGTATAGTCCCCTGTTTTCAAAAGCTTAAACGTCACGTTGCGAACCGTCCACACGCTCCAGGGATGTTTCTAGACCCGCCTCTAGTTGTAAGTATGTTGAACTTCGTTCCTATCGTACGTAGCCAACGGTGCTAATCGGAGTCTGTTCAGTGACCCCTTCCTTGTCCAGCAAAGCCCTACCGTACGACACTTCACGTCACAGCCTCAGACAGGTGTACCTAGCCTGGCACAACCGCTGTGTCGAAGTCACCGTCACTCAGGTGGCGAATGGGCGGTTACCGTTACACCTCACGAATCCGTCCTCAAAATCATCACCATCGCTGCGTAACCAATAATGAATAATGTGTTAACGCTTAATGCGAACTGTTTTTGGTTTTATTTCACCCCCCGGTCCTGAGATATTCATTTGTGCCTCCCCCCCACCCACCGTGAAGAATGAGAAGACGCCCAGCTGGCTAAAACATTGCCTCCTTCACTCTCAGTGGTGGAGGGGGTGGGGGGGAGGGAAAGACAGCAAATACCACAAACAAAACCAATCTGCTATTTCTGTTTAATCAGCTCACGTAAATAGAGGCGCGCGCGTGTGTGTGGAGTGCGGCACGCGCACCTTGTTTGATTTACGCTCTTAGGCAAATGTATCGCGGGTTAAGGGGACAACTAAATGCACCGATTGACGCGGAAGTTGGCTACCCCGACGGCTTTACTTAACGGAGATTTATAAAGCCCCAAAATCCTTAACGCCGCGTAAATTCGTGCCAGGCGGGGAGGGTGGCGAGTAGATTCGTAAATAAGCGGACGTTTAGCGAGATACGCTGGGGATTTGCTGCTGCTGCTGCCCGTTGGGCTCGATTCGATCTCCGGGCGCAGCAGTTGAAGGAACGGGGCAAGTTGATTGAATCTCGGCCGCTAGCGTGGCTCACGCCCCCTCCCCCTGGCCTCCTCCCGGCAGCGTATAAGTGGGTAACACCGGAGTTGAAATCGACAGACGAGAATTCGCGTGTGGTCGGTGGGGTCAAATATGGGTACTCCCGCCGAGGACCAAGATGCCTGTCCGACGTGGAAGAGTAGGCCAATATATATCAATCTGCTGGCAGGGTTGGCCACGTGCGTTGGAAAAGAAGTTCAACATATTTCTGCCAGCAGTGGCGTGAACGACATCGGTTATGCGTGCGATCAGCAGCGCTGAGACCCATCTCCGAGCCGCCCCGCGACACCAATGTCACACTCACGTGCGTGTGTGGTCGGGAGCGGTGACACAGTGGTTAGCGCACTCCCCGCCCACAGACAACATCCGTGATCAATATCTGAACCGTTTCTGGGCCTCCCCTAGGACGCGAGTACCTGGTGCGGCGTGTAAACATTGGCACTTGGTCAGGTCATCTCAGTTTGCAGCCCGCATGCCCACCCACCGCATGGCCAAGCAGCTTCTCTGTTTGGCCAGGTAGAGGGGGGCTAAACGGGCGCGGCACGGGCTACAGAAGAGATGGAGCTGATGCGGTACGGGAGGATGGGGAGCTGAGTGGACTTGACGTTGACCTGGTACAGGCGGTGTCAAGATCGACCTCTGTAGAGGAGGCTCGTGAAGTACGCCACTGGGCAGTTGGAGGAAATCGACATCCAACAACAACGGAGGGCGGAGGAGCGACGCTCACAACAACGAGCGGAGCGCCGAGCGGCTAAAACAAAGCGAGGTGGCACAGTGGGGGGCACAAGTGGTGCATCTGCCAGTCATCTCAGCTGGTCAACTCATAATACCTGGGTCTGTTCTGACAGCCTGCTGACAACGAACCTTCAACGTTACACGTGATGGCCTCAAAGTACACGTAGCCATGCACAAGCGCTGTGGTGACTTCGATGCCACTCGATGGCGCATGGCGGGTGCGGTGTCTCGTATAACCGCGCACTGTATCACAATTCACAGGATTCACAGCATCAGTCGAGTTGGCGAGGTCTCACGCAAGCGAGAGGAACCGGTCCATTTGCCCAACCTATCTGTCGACTACTTTCATACCTACCTAACTCTTTGCGTAACTACCTACGCACTGGCCTGCTTCCATATCTACCTATCTAGTACATAGCCACCGAGCCACCTACGTCTCTACCTCACTGACCTACCTACTACCTACCTACTCACTCCCTCCACACCTGCCCACCCGTGCCCACGCACCTCACCACCACCGGAGTCGCTCACGAAGCGCTGCGACGTTTGGTGTCTGCCAATCTCCCTAGGAAGCGCGCGTCAATTAAACGCTGACGCGTGCAGCTGCCGTCATGGATGGAGGCGGGGAGGAGGGGAGCGGGGAGATAGAGAGAGAGCGAGCGAGCGGTCAGTGGCCCCGTGGGTCTGCTTCTCTGTCTCGTCGATACATTGGAGTGCGATTGTGATGTGGTTGTGGTGCTGCGCCGTGTGTGCTGTGGTTGTGGCGTGGGGTAGTGCAGTGCGGTGTGGTGCGGTGCTTCTGCGGGGTGGTTGTGGTGTGCAGTGTGGTCGGGGTGTTGTGCAAGTGTGGTTGTGGTTCAGTGTGGTGCTGTGTAGTGCAGTGTGGTTGTGATGCAGTGTGGTGCCATGTAGTGCAGTGTGGTTGTGGTTCAGTGTGGTGCTGTGTAGTGCAGTGTGGTTGTGGTGCAGTGTGGTGCCATGTAGTGCAGTGTGGTTGTGGTGCAGTGTGGTGCCATGTAGTGCAGTGTGGTTGTGGTGCGGTGTAGTGCAGTGTGGTGCTGTGTGGAGCGTTGTAGGGCGGTGTGGTTCAGTTTGGTGCAGTGTGGTTGTGGTGGGGGGGGGGTGTCACCCTGTGTATTCAACTCCTTCCCGCTCCACGTTTACCACCACCCATGCAATTGATTGAGTAGTTTCTCTTTGGTTCGCTGATCGTTGTGCAGCAGGTTTTGTTTCAACTAATAACCCTCCACCACCCGACAGAGCCACGTGGAGGGAAAACGCCGATTGGTGTTTCAACAAAACAGGAGGAAGAGGATGATGAGATTCATTTATTTATTTTCATTCGATGTTTCGCTGGAGATTGCATCCAGCATCATCAGGATGGTGACACAAACTCGGGCATGAGTTGCAAATCAAGTGCAGTGAGTTTCCCGGTCACCAATGGCTCGATGTCAAACCCATCGCTTTGCATGTTTGGATGTCACTCAACTCGGTAAGAGTCCAGCTATGATAAGAAAACAAACATAGACGTTACCGTTTCATTGGCACGCAATGAACACTCCCAGCAAGGCACATCGTCCATTGTGTATCCCTGGTCGGCCATTCAACGCAGCACAGGCGGCACTAACACTGTGGCTTTAAAAGGTTGGAGAAAAACACATTTCTGCTGCGGAGGGAGCTGGTAGGAACGTTGGATTGCTCGGTCAATGGCCAGGGTCAACGGCGGCGTGGTGTATTCCGCAAATATGGCCGACTGTGAGGGCGGGCACAAGCCGGCGTGAGTAGGTGAAACGTTGAGTTTTATAAGGGCACCACGGGGTGACCAGCCGCTCCCCACACAGCCCCACCCCTCCCACCCCCCACCCAGCCCCTCCCCACCCTCCCCTCCCCACCCAGCCCCTCCCCACCCTCCCCACCCAGCCCCTCCCCACCCTCCCCTCTCCACCCAGCCCCACCCCTCCCATTTTTGGATGGACGACGGACGGAAGGACACAATAATCCCCTGTGGACTGGTGTAATCAGGAGGTTCCTACCAGTAAAATATATAATAGGTGACGTTTCGGGCAGTGTCCCTTTTTCAGTGAGTTGATCAGCATGTCCCGCGTGGTGGTGGTGGTGGAGGAGGAGGCCGACATACCTTCAGAGCTCCATCTAGGAGAGAGGCCCTTCCGCCAGCAGTGGCGCGAGCACGCACTTGCGGGGCTGCGCCTTTGCCTCTTAACCTCTGACCCCCGCCCCCCCCCCGACTCTCACAGCCATCCTATGAGACACGGGCCGGCTCAACCTGCTCACTGCGACGTCAGTTATTCTTACTTCGTACGGCTGATGATGTTTATGCTGCAGAGCAACAAGCCAACAATTTCACACTCAAGCTGGTCAAAGTCAGATAATGACCGCGTCGAGAGTGGCTTCGTGTGTGTGTGGATCGCGGCATTGCGTCGACACATGGTGTGGGATCTGTTCTGGGTAGCCGCAGTCGCACACGGTGGCTATGCATAACATGTTGTACGATCTGTTCTGATCGCACACTAGTACTGGCGAGTTAAAAACAAGTATAACCCGTAAAAACAAAGTTTTTCACTATAAATCCTTTATATGCGTGGCGGCTAGAGTCCTCTCGTCCTCTGGCTTGAGATGGCTGCCACCTATGGGTCAGATGATTGTATGGCACCATTAAGCAATTGGTAATTAAATATATTATTTTTGTCCTTAAAGGTGTAAAATTTTGGGAAAAAAATTTCACGAACATTAATTGTCACGCACAACGAGTCTGTGTGGAAAATGTCCGCTCGATTGGATCACGGGAAGTGGGTTAAAAAACGACCGAAAGATTTGCACGGTCGTAAGCAAGCAAGCAAGCGCGCAAGTGAACTTAATATAAAGGATTTTAAAAAAATTGAATGTGTGCATCAGGTATCATCCGCACCTGATTCCATGGTTCGTGCAGTGGATGCGGTTCAGGGTGGACCACGAGCTTCGTGGAAGATCAACACCCAAGGGGGTCTTCTGCGTCGCGTCTTTCACAACGAGGCGCATTGTTTGCGAGGTTGTTTTGAACTCCATTCAGCTCTACCGAAGTGAGAACTCTGCGTGTCTACATCGTCGTCATCATCATCATCACCACTCGACATCGTAAGCAACACAAAGTGGGATTCAATTGACGATAGCAGCACCCCCCCCCCTCCCCGCCGCCACTACCTTCCCCCACGAAAAATTTGTTTCATAACAAGTCACCTACCTCCATGAGTAAATTATCGCACGAGATGCTGTCGGGGACGTATTAAGGGAGGAAGCCGTCGCGAGGAGCACAACTGTTCGGTCGGCTCAGACTGGAAACGTGTTTTTTTTTCTCGCTCGGAGAGAAGATATTGACTCGTGCATCGTGGGTACTCTGTAAGGACACGGACGGAGGGGGGAAGAGGTGGGTGGGTGGTGGGGTGGGGGCTTGTACGATATCGCTCGTGTCCTCGAAATGACAAGATCAGCTGGAAACACGGCGGCGAGATAAGGCGCTATTTATTTCGGTTGTTTGTGTCGCCGGATGATAATTGTTTCTGCGCAAAAGCGAATCGTTTGTCATGGAAGCGCAACGAACAGTGGCGCCGTCTCGGCCGTACGAAATATCCTCCCGTGAGTAGTGCAGCAGTGGAGTGTACGTGAATCAACAGGACTTTATATCGACTCTTAATTGCTCACCATGTGAAGCCCACTAATATTTTAGCTCTGTTTCAGAGGCGATCGGGCCGTCGCACGTGATGATAGCTTCTCGAAGTGTGCTGATATCATCATCACCACCACCACCACACGTGCGAAGTTATAATAGCAGCTAAACAATATAAACTGCGTGTTGATTCTTAATGTGGAGCGGGAGGGTAAACCCAGAGGGACCCGGAGAACAATCCACGCGACGGGGGGAAGAGAGAGGCAGAGGTCGCAAACGGGTTTTGATTCCTTACCCGTACCCGGCCGCACCAGGGTCGCAGACGGGTACCCGTACCCGGCCGTACCCGTACCCAGGCGCGGGTGGGTTGATTCTAGGAACTTGAATTGTGAGAAGAGACAAGACGTTGGGAAATGAGTGACAAACGGTTACTCACCGGTGACTCACGGTCTACCCGTACCCGTACTCGGCCGCAGCAGGATCGCAAACGGGTACCCGTACCCGGGTACGGGTAGCCGGGTATCGGGTAGGGTACGGGTATCGTGTACCTGGTTGCGACCTCTGGAGAGAGGAGAGAGAACACGCGGACTCCGAATGTATAACAACAGGCATCGTCAGGGTGCGGGATCGAAACCACGCGCTGCTGCGTAGCAGGTGATGCAGATCGCGTCTCCTCGCCATCGCGGCGAGATTGCATTGTCGGGTTCATTACAGAAATCATTGAATTACGTTTTTGTTGTTGTTGTTGCCAGGAACTTGTGGGGATATTCTATCGATGAAGATCGCAGGGTGCTTCGTGTTCGCATTGTGTTTGCCATTTAAAATGAATATTCATTTTCCATAAATATGCTAAATTCATCTGTTGGTATGCAAATTCCTTTGTCAAGGCGCCCTTCCTCCTCTAACCCAGCTTAAATATACGCTGCCAAGCTTGATGGTGTTCATTCAGACGCTGTCTTTCCGACAGCCCTGTTCTTCACCTGAGGACGGCTGCTTGCGTTGTGGCCGAAACGTCGTGAGAATTGTATTTTATGATGTTTTATTATTATTTTATTATTTCCCTTCCACGTGACTTTACCGAAAGAACCAAGAAGATATTCATTTATTGTTCATCTCTACCCATCCCCCTCCAAATAAAATTCCAATGCAGGGTTTCCCGAGCCTGCAGACCCCACCACCAACACGCTCCGTCCTTCCACGTTTACCAATTTACACTGAGTTGAAATGCAAATTAGCTCGTTCCGCGACGTACACCTCACGCGCCCGATGTTTGTTAACCACGTCGCACGGTGCCGCGCTAAGCAATTAACGCTGTCTGCGTTAATAGAGCTGATTCCAATTAGCATTGTACGCGTGTTCCGTGCGCGCGCGCGCGCGCGCGTGTGCGTACACGCGTTGCACGTGACGCATGCATCGTTTAATCGCGTCGCGCGCCACGTGGGACTTGTTTAACAATCATGGGGCGCGTGAAGCGCGGCACGAGTTAATCTGTAGTTGAATGAGGAAGTGTCGGAAAGGCGGAGCGTGGTGGTGGGTCGCGGGGACTGCAGTTTGGGGAACCCTGGCCTAATGAATTAGGGCGCCACGGTGTCGAAATGTTAACAACCTCGCCAGGTATGCAAGGAGGTCGTGGGTTCGAACCCGACCCCAACGATGCCTGCTGTATATTTGGAGTTTTGCGCGTCTCTCTCCCCGTGTTCGCGTGGATTTTCTCTCCGGGCCATCCGATGTTTCCCCTCCGCGTTTAGAATCGGCGTCCGTCTCGAGTATGCGGCTGCTGTGCATGTCCACGTGATAAGCCACTTCGTGAAGCCATCGTTTGTGACGGCCAGGTCGCTTCTGCAAAAGAGCCACGCAGCTCCGTGGACCTTAGCTGCTAAAACAACAACGTAGTTTGGAGTTATCGTCCGAGGCCCGGCCTCGATATCGCTATCAACAACGTGGCGCGTCGGTGGCTTATTTAAAAAATGAAACGGACTAAATCCCCGGCTTGTTGTGACACGTCGCGCAGCCTGCGTTTGCGTGCGAATCCTCTGGGATGCAAACGTTTCTCTTTTAGATTTCGTTTTTTTACATCTTTTAATTACAGCGCCACGTTCCCACCTGACCAACCACGAAACCTGCTGAATGTAGCAGTTTCCATTAGCGCCGCTTTAACCTTTTCACCGGCGAGTCCGCGATCCGGCGGCGTTTCGCCGACACTCCCCGGGTTAAAGGGAGGCAAACACGATTCCGGGCTCTTGGCGGTCTCGGGTGATGTGGGAGCGTTGCAGTTGGATTTATTGATTGATGATTGGAACACAAATGCAACGCGTGGCAGTAGTGGCATAGTGGTGGTGGTGCCGGCCTTCGTAGGTGCTTGCTAATAGCACTTGCCCCCCCTGCAGTCTGTTGAGGCTATACGGGAGAGTTTTATCTTTGTGATGATGCTCTGCTGCACCAGTTCTGGGCTCTCCCACCAGACCGGTTCTCCTGGGAGGCTGCGTTAACCACGGAGAAAGCGCTGATGATGAAGCCACTGGCAGTGCACTCCAGTTTATCAATGCATCTCTAAATCTATGTGAGTGTCTGGGGATCTATGTGAGTGTCTGGGTCTTTATGTGGGTATCTGGGACTCTATGTCAGTGTTCGGGTCTCTATGAAAGTACATCGGTGCCTATGCGAGTATGTAAATCGCTGTAAATATCTGGGTCTCGAACGTGAGTCCACGGGTCTCTATGCGAATCTATGGACTGAAAATTGGCTCCGGAAATTTTACGTCGCCTCTATGTGATGCGAAGAGGCCTCATCCATACCGGGCCCACACGTCCGATGTGTCTAGTGGTTCACCGCGTATGAACCCTGAGTGGCTCACCACGTATGAACCCAGAGTTTTCACCGCGTATGAACACAGAGTGTTCACCGCGTATGAACACAATGGTCACCACGTATGAACATGGTGAACGTGTGTCATTCTCAGGGGAGGTAAACTAAGCCAAACCAGGGTCAAAACACGCCACGTGCTATGCGTATTTTTGCCACTCATCGGCGAGCGGCCTGAGGCCAATCGACTCAGCGACACTGGAGGACCCGGCTCGATCTCACGCTGTGGCTGAGAGAGAGAGAGAGAGACGGATGTTGACACCAGGAGTCTCGGCTACGCCGACTCCGTGTCTCTTTGGCTGACCGAGCCAGTCGCCGACGACCACGCTGAGATCATCGACACGCAGACTTGAGGCAATCAACTTGGGTCAACGTACGCCTTTTGAATAAGACGTAGAGACAAACATTCCCCATGTGGCCGTCCGCAGACCGTTTGAACAAGTACTTTCAGCGAGCACCTATTAAGGCCGTAAATGCACGCGGAGGGGGTGGTGTGGGTAACGCCACGCCAAGCCGCCTTTGTCTCCCCACTGCTGATGTTTACACACAGCACCGGGTACTCGACTCGTTTGAGACGGAGTCGACCTGAAGGAGGCCCCAGGACCAGGTCAGATATTCCTCAGTACACGTTAGTCGTGGGGAACGGTAGTGTAGCGGTGAGCGCACTTCAATGCGTACCGGGTGACCCGAATTCGATTCCCGCTCATGGCCAACAGCAGTGACGATGATCTGAACCGATCCTGGGCCTCTCCTAGTTCGACTCGGCTTCAAATGAGTACCTGGTGCGGTTCGTAAACATCGCCACTGAGGCGTGGTGCTGGCCCACCCACTCCTTCGTCTGCTATGCCGGCCTTCAAAGACGCTCGTTTTCAGCACTTGCCCCAACAGTCTGTTGAGGCTATACGGGTGACCTTTGTCTATGTTTGACCAGACATCACGAAACGCTGACATCTGAGTGATATCCGAACAGGCCCTGGGGTGCCCGCGCCTCTGGACTTTCACCAACTACTGAACGTCTGTGACGCAAAATAGCTTCATAGCTCATCGGATTCCTCCAGCATAGACATGAGAGTAAAAAAAAACAATCTTATTCTGAACGTGTCGACGATATTTGATACATTTACCACGACGAGTGGTTCTGGCTGCCACACCACGAGTACTGAAATCTTCACCCCCGGCACGGGAGAGAAGACGGCTCCTCCTGCGCTCGTCTGCGCCATCCAGAAGGGCAGCGAGCGCGTAGCGAGGGAGCGACTCCGTCGTTTTCGCGAACCCGGTGCGCGGCGTAATGAGGTCAAACCGGGCACGGATCGAGCCTCGCGCGCCAACAATGCCCGTGATTGAGGCAATTAAGAGAGCAGCAACGCGGCCAATTAAACAGCAACAGCAGAAGCAGCAGCAGCAGCAGCAGCAGCAGAAGCAGCAGCAGCAGCAGAAGCAGCAGCAGCAGAAGTAGCAGCAGCAGCAGAAGCAGCAGCAGCAGAAGCAGCAGCAGTAGCAGCAGCAGCAGCAGAAGCAGCAGCAGCAGCAGAAGCAGCAGCAGCAGAAGTAGCAGCAGCAGCAGCAGCAGAAGCAGCAGCAGCAGAAGCAGCAGAAGCAGAAGTAGCAGCAGCAGCAGCAGAAGCAGCAGCAGAAGCAGCAGCAGCAGAAGTAGCAGCAGCAGCAGCAGCAGCAGCAGAAGCAGCAGAAGCAGAAGTAGCAGCAGCAGCAGCAGAAGCAGCAGCAGCAGAAGCAGCAGCAGCAGAAGTAGCAGCAGCAGCAGAAGCAGCAGCAGCAGAAGCAGCAGCAGCAGTAGCAGCAGCAGCAGAAGCAGCAGCAGCAGAAGCAGCAGCAGCAGAAGCAGCAGCAGCAGCAGCAGAAGCAGCAGCAGCAGCAGAAGCAGCAGAAGCAGAAGTAGCAGCAGCAGCAGCAGAAGCAGCAGCAGCAGCAGAAGCAGCAGCAGCAGAAGCAGCAGCAGCAGAAGTAGCAGCAGCAGCAGAAGCAGCAGCAGAAGCAGAAGCAGCAGCAGAAGTAGCAGCAGCAGCAGAAGCAGCAGAAGCAGCAGAAGCAGCAGCAGCAGCAGCAGCAGAAGCAGCAGCAGCAGAAGCAGAAGCAGCAGCAGCAGCAGAAGCAGCAGCAACATCGCGCTCCATTCTTGGCCGCTTATGCCCGGAGCCGCCGGACAGCTGACGATCGGCGAGATGTTAACTCCCTCGCCTGGTATACAGGAGGTCGCGGATTCTAGCCCGATCCTTACGCCTGCTGCTGTATATTTGGAGTCTGCGTGTCTCTCTCTCTCTCACACCCCTCGCCCACCTCCGTGCTCGCGTAGATTCTTCTCCGGGTCCTCCGGTTTTTCCCCTCTACATTTAGACTCGACATCACACGTTTAGTGTATTTGGTTGCTGTTGTACATTTCCACACGGCAATAAGCCACCCCGGCTGGCCATCATTTGTTACGGCCAGGTCGCTTCTGAAAAAAAGCAATCGAGCTCAGTGGGGCCTTCCCAGGTAGAATAAAAAAAATTGTTAAGTTTTAGTTTATTTCATCGTGTTTCATGCGCTCCCCCCCCTCCTCCCCACCTTCCTCGCCCTATGCCTTTCTCCACAGCCAGCTCTGTACAATAAATAAGTCCGTTTTATAGACTTTTCAACGGCGCTTGGATAAAGGTCAGGTCTGCCTGTGAGTCCAGCGGAGTCGCTCTCGCGCCCCGCAGTTTACGTGTTGGATTGTTTTGTTTTTGTTACCTCTGCCGCCGCCGCCGCTGCTGCAGCCGTATGTGCGCTGAACTTCTTTCGCGCCGTACGCAGGTGCGGGGGAAGGACCACAAGCGAATCGGGCGATGTGACGGCTTCTCAACGCTCGCATTGCCCTCCCTCGCACCCCGTGAACGATTCCGACCGCGGTCGTTCACGGCCCGGATGGCCTCGTGAGAAAGCGAATTGAATTGCGACGGAGGGCGGCACAACGGTGAGAGAACGCGTCGAGGCTGGGAAAAAATGACGGAATTACGATAATTATTTAAATCGTAATAACGCGACTACGTTCCATTTGTATGGCTACGTCGGGTGGTGGATGGCACTAACGGCACACATTTGCCGAGATCATTACGTGGTGGCCTAACCCAAAATTATACCGTCAGTTTTGACGATTGTTTGCCAATAAACCGACGTGTCAAGCTAGAGCCTCGAGTTGGAATAACACATTGCGAGTTGTAGTTCCATTCCGTGTGTGAACGACCGTGCTTCTGAGCCACATGTTGCATAGCAGGTAGCACGCGGTGATGAGATGCAAACAAATTCGGAACGAAAACTGCAGAAGTTGCTCAAAGAAGACCGGAGGAGCGCCCGCTTGGAAATGACGCTGAGAGACAGAACGAGGACGGCTCTGATGAGAGAACACACGCGGGCTACAGACACACGTCCTGGGCATCCGCAAACTAAAGCGCTTTATAGCTCACCGGATTCCTCCAGCATAAATACGTCTTCCGATTCCGATTCTGAAGTCTCAAAGCGTTAAGGGTGACCGAGTGTGGCTCGGGCAGGATGCGTCACGGATGGAAGACGCGATGGGCCCTCGTGGTCAAGGATAATAACGGAGTGGCGGCCACGGAATGGAACGCGCTCTGAGAGTTCGACCACCGCGGCGGTAGAGATGGAGCGACGATCAGGTTGTTGTTGTTGCAATCGTGGAATCGCCGCGTGCGATGGAGGTGGCTCGGAGGGCGGGGGGGGGGAGGGGCGGAGAAGGGAGGGGGGGTGGAAGGCCATCATCCAGCGGTGGATTGACCACGGCTCATCACGATGGTGAACGGTCGCACATCGTGTGCCTGCCTTCTCATGTGCGAATAATAACGCATGTCGGCAGCGTGGGGGACAGAGGGCATTTGGGATCGATGTATGCACGGCTATGCCCCCCCCCCCCAGCCCCCCCCCATCCCAGCATCCCACCCCGCGACCCCACATCCCCCCAAATACCCCCCCTCCCCCAACTCTCTTATCCAGTCGGCATTTGCAAATGTGACCGCGAGCAGTCAAATACTGCCCCCACCCCTCCACCGCCTGGGAAATCAATACTCGATTAAAACCAATATTTGCTCTTTTGCTGATGACTTCTAATAAATAAAAATAAATAACAACGGCAGATTAGCTTCAAAGGAAAGGTAGAGGCGCGGCCAAGTGAGCGGCCGCTAAAGTGATAACACGAAGGCGTGGAGACCTCAGCCGTCGTACCGCTCGCCATGCCGAGATCTCGCGGTTGGTCAGCGAATGAGCGAGGGGATCCATCTGCAGTTCGTGTTTCCACCCCCCACCCCCCCGTGACTCAACGTCATCGGCATCAGCATCGACCTCGATCTGTCCACTCGCTGGATAAAGGCCACCCAAACCCATTCCGTTGCCATCTTTTCGCGGTCCAATTCCGGGCAGCTTCCACGCGGGCTGGCATCGTCCTGGTCCATCATTGCAACAGTGGATGGGTCAGCGAGATTGCGTGTCGATCGGCGCTTCCACCACTCTTTGGTTCTTTCGGTAAAGTCACGTATAAAGAGAAAAATAATTAATTTAATAATAGCATACGACGTTTCGATTGCAACACAAGCAAACATCATCAGGTATAAAAGAAATAGCAACAAAAATCTAACCAGAAAACTATAGACAGACATATGAGCAGAAAAAATACACTAAATACACAGGCAGAGAGAGAAAAAAAACCCAGAGAGAGAGAAAAAGATAAACTTGAAACTTCCCCGTAGAAGTGGTTCGATCTTAAATTTGGAGCTTTCGTGACTGCAGGAATTACTCTTTGGTTATTTCGGTAAAGTCACGTATAAAGATAAAATAATAAATTAAATAATGTAATACGACGTTTCGATTGCAACACAAGCAATCATCATCAGGTATAAAAGAAATAGCAACAAAAATCTAACCAGAAAACTCTCTCTCTATTTAAAGCCTCGTCACAGAGACGTTCTCTCTCTGTGTGCCGATGTGTGTTCTCTCTGTGTATCTTTGTGATATCTGTCTGCTTATATGTCTGTCTATAGTTTTCGTTTTATTTGTGTATATATTTGTAGGTGATTTGTTGACCTTGCACAAGTCCCACTGACGTTCCTTAACGGCTAATATCAATGGGACCTGTTTGCCAGTCACAAAAAATATGAAAAAAACATGAATAGGTTTGACCCTTTCTGGCAATAAAACAGCAGTTAAGGTACGTTTTGTCCAGGGATCAAGTCTGCACTTACCACACGTACTTGTGGCAAAACATGAACACAACCATGCTCCTATCATGTACGCATTGTTTTTTAAACTGATTGGCCTGCGCCAGATACAGCCTGCTTCATGGCCTTGTCTCACCAGCGTTAGACTAGAGGACAACGCAGATTCGTGCACGCGTGCACCCACGTCCGTTATGATGGCATGCGTGGTAACGTCCTTGATGTTCCCTTAGTTCATAGACACCAGCAACGGTTGCGGCCATGGCGTCTACACCACGGGTAGGGGCGGACAGTCGAGCAGATGAAGGTAAAGAATGAGAAAAAAAAAGATGGGAAAGAAATTGAGAAACGGGAGCAAGTGGTTTTAGGAGAGATGAGGAGCTGGTTGCTGCTGCACGGAGCGGCGTCTGTTTTCACAGTGGGCTGAGGTGGGGGCAGAGGGAGGGGCTCAGAGTTGGGGGTGGTCACACACAGGTCACGTGGTTCACGTGAGGCTTGCACTGCTTTAGATATATATATAGATTACCCCAATGCTCTGTGCAGAAACCTCTCTACTGGAGGGCATAAGCTTATTGAGTTAGACGCTTACGACGTCTCGACATAACACAATAATCATTGAGCGTTCCTGTGGAGGATGCAACAACACATCTGTCTTTTCACATAGTTTTTTAAAAAGTAGTTTACTCATCTCATCAGCCACACAGTCCTCTGGCAAGGGAATCTGTTCAACAGCATTGGTCTAAAAGCCAGTTTCACACCTGGACCACCAAGTCGCACGCAACTCGGTTGCATGCGACTTGGAGTCGCTGTCACTCACTCACGCATGCGGACGCATCAGCAAACCTTCGTTAAAAGCCTAGAGTCCCGTTGACAGATTTCGACGTTGAAGTGTCTCATCAGCATCATCAACAGCAGCAGCATCATCAGCAGCATCATCATCATCAGCAGGCGTGCGTGCGTTGCGAGGGCGAAATGGGAGCCAGCTGACAGGGCAGTGAGGATGGCGGTGGTCCGCGTGTGGGCGTTGAACCAATGTCTTTCTGGACAAATGGGCCCCGCGTATTGCACACATCAACTCTTATTGCTTTTATTTAATAAGTACCGTGGGCTCGCAGTTTCTGAAATCACTCCCTCCACCCCAATTCCCACCAATCCCCCCCCCCACTCCGCCCCCCCCCCCTCGACCCCATCTCACGCCCCGCATTCCTAGAGCCCACATTGATGGACGCGTGTTTGTGTATGAATATCGGCACCGGGGAGACAAAGGCGGCCGGGCGTGGTGCTGGCCACCCATCCCCTAGTGTGCCGTGCCGGCCTTCGTATGTGCTCGCGAACAGCACTTGCCCCAAAAGTCTGTTACAGGAGATCTTTGTGTTGTACAAGTGTGTGTACTTGTATGTGCATATACCCTGTGTGTGTACCCCTCTGTGTGTGTACCCGTGTGTGTGTACCCGTGTGTGTGTACCCGTGTGTGTGTACCCGTGTGTGTGTACCCGTGTGTGTGTACTTGTATGTGTGGGGAGCGGTAGTGTAGCGGTTAGCGCGCTGCGCTATGAACCTGGCGACCCGGGTACGATTCCCGCTCACGGCCAAAACACCAGTGACGGTTATCTGAACCGGTCCTGGGCCTCCCCTAGGTCGACTCAGCCTCAAATGAGTACCTGGTGCGATGTGTAAACATCGCCACTAGGGAGACAAAGGCGGCCGGGCGTGGTGTTGGCCACCCACCCCCTCGTGTGCCGTGCCGGCCTTCATAGCTGCTCGCTAACAGCACTTGCCCCACCAGTCTGTTAAGGCTATACGGAGGATCTTTGTCTTTGTATATATCTATACCCTGTGTGTACCTTTCTGTGTCTCCAAGCAGCTGTGTACCTACGACCGATCTGTGCCAACACAGTCACAAAGGAGCGGTGCATCTGCCATGGCAGCGATCTCGACCAGTTAACCTATAACACCTGAGTCTGTCCCGTGACCTCCTTCCAGCGAGGATTCCACACTTCACGCGATGGCCTCAATGGGCACCTAGCCTGGTACGGGCACTGTGGCCACGCCACCGTTGTTCCAACTGCAAAACAAAAGCATAGCACGCATAACACATGGAGGAAAATGTTGTTAGCGAGAACTTATAAAGGTCACCTTTGTCCATCTCCGTAACGAGATATTCAATTGAAGGCTGAGTCGACCTAGGGGGGGAGACAACGGCATTAATGTTGACCGCGTGCGGGAGTCGAACTCGGGTCCCCGGGCTCGGAGTGAAATGCGCGAAGCACTGCGCCTCTGCGTCCCACGAAACACAAGGATACAGATGCCCCGCTCATCTTGCTATACAAAGACAAAGATCCCCCGGATTGTTGGAGCAAGTGCTAATAGCGAGTAGCATCTATGAATGCATCCCTTGTGGCGATGTTTATACAAAACAAAGATCCCCCGTATAGCCTGTATCAGACTTTTGGGGCAAGTGCTGTTCGCGAGCACCTATGAAGGCCGACACGGCGCACTAGGGGGTGGGTGGCCAGCACCACTCCCGAGCGCCTTTGTCTCTCTAGTCGCCAATTTGCACAGGTACCTGGTACTTACACACTCGGGTACACACACAGAGGGGTACACACACACGGGTACACACACACACGGGTACACACACACACGGGTACACAAACTGAGGGGTACACACACACACGAGTACACACACACACCCATACGGGTACATACACAGAGAGGCACACACACACACGGGTACACACACACACACGGGTACACACACACAGAGGGGTACACACACACACATGGGTACACATACACACGGGTACACACACACACACGGGTACACACACACACGGGTACACAAACACACACGGGTACACACACACACACACAGAGGGGTACACACACACAGAGGGGTACACACACACACGGGTACACACACACAGAGGGGTACACACACACACGAGTACACACGCACACGGGTACACATACACACAGAGGGGTACACACACACACACAGGGGTACACACACACACACACACAGAGGGGTACACACACACACACACGGGTACACACACACAGAGGGGTACACACACACACAGAGGGGTACACACACACACACACACGGGTGCACACACACGAGTACACACACACACGGGTACACACACACGGGTACACACACACGGGTACACACACACACACACGGGTACACACACACACGGGTACACACACACACACACGGGTACACACACAGAGGGGTACACACACACACGGGTACACACACACACACGGGTACACACACACACACGGGTACACACACACAGAGGGGTACACACACACATGGGCACACACACACACGGGTACACACACACACACGGGTACACACACACAGAGGGGTACACACACACATGGGTACACACGCACACACACACGGGTACACACACACACACGGATACACACACACATGGGTACACACACACACGGGTACACACACACACACGGGTACACACGCACACACACACGGGTACACACAGAGGGGTACACACACACACACACGGGTACACACACACACACGGGTACACACACACACAGAGGGGTACACACACACACACGGGTACACACAGAGGGGTACACACACACACACACGGGTACACACACACACACAGAGGGGTACACACACACACACACGGGTACACACACACATGGGTACACACACACACACGGGTACACACACACACACACGGGTACACACACACACACAGAGGGGTACACACACACACACGGGTACACACACACACATGGGTACACACACACAGAGGGGTATACACACACACACACGGGTACACACACACACACGGGTACACACACACACACGGGTACACACACACACACGGGTACACACACACACATGGGTACACACACACACACGGGTACACACACACACACATGGGTACACACACACACACGGCATCATCCACTCCCCGACGTGCGGCAGGACGCGGCTATAAACGCGCGCAGACGCTGCTCTCCTCCCCTCGCTCCACCCTCGCTCCTCTCCGCATCAAGACTCCCCTATTCCCACGTGTGCCCCTTTAATTGAAGCGATGAATTAAGTGGGAAAAATCTCCGCGAGAAGGGAAAAAAAAGAAATAACAAACAATAATAGTAGCGGTAATAGTAGTAGTAGTAATAAACAAATAAATATTAAACCTGCTGGCGGTAAGGGTTTACGGGTTTGAGCTAATGTCATGTGAAATCGACGGCTGCGCAACACTCCCACTTTAGGATATTTATAGATGGATCTCTGCTGCATAATTGATCAAGGATGTTAATCCACACACACACACAAACATCTCTCTCTCTCTCTACGTGCGTGTGTGCGTTGTCGCTTTGCTAGATATAAGCGGTTAGATGCGGCACCCGCGTATTCACCACCATCAGCGTTGTAGTCTACATTGCCTCGCCACCCACCCACCCACCCCCACCCTCCCCTCCTCTTCCTCCTCTATAGCTCCAGCACCCCTCTTACATCCCCTACTGCCCCCCCCCCCACACCCGGCACTCCTCCCCAAGATGCTACACTCCCATCCCACAATCTTCATTCTCTCTCTCTCGATCAGCTTTCCATTCACTATTGGGGGCGGGGAGGGGGGGGGAGGTCGCGAGTTCAAATATCGGTCGCGAGTCGGAATATGGCCCAGCAACGTCATCAGCAGTATCAGCACAAATTTTATCACCATCATCATCATCATCGTCAGCATCATCATCAACATCATCAGCAGCATGATCGTCATATCTCTCTATCATCGTCATGCCTTCAAGGTCGAAACACATCGTGCAACTTTGTGGGAAATCGACACGGGAATGTGTAATTTCGACTCAATATAAACGCTCATTGTGCTGTGTATTGCGTTGTGCGCAATTCCTGCGTTGATGCTTAAAACCCGCTGCACCACGGGCAAGCGATGCTCGTCTACGGCCCTGCTGGACAACGGCCTGCGCACACACACGCACACACACAGACACTCACACAACAACAACCGCCATTCGCCACAAAGTGGCGGTGACGTCACCACGACGCTTGTGCCAGGCCATGTGCACCTTGAGGCCACGTGAAGTATCGAACGCCCGCTGGCAGGAGGTCACGGGGCAGACCCAGCAGGTGCCACGGGTCGACTGACTGAGATCACCGAGATGACTGGCTGATGCACCACCTGTGCCCGCAACTGTACCAACTTGCTGTGCTTTATCCACCCGGCGCTCCGCTCGTTGTTGTGAGCGTCGTTCCTGCGCCCTCCGTTGTTGTTGGAGGGCGACTGCCTCCAACTGCCCAGTAGCGTCCTTCACGAGCCTCCTCCACAGAGGCCGATTTTGACACCGCTGGTACCAGTCATCGGCAAGTCCACTCAGCTTCACGTCCTCCTGTACCACATCACTCCATCTCTTCTCCAGCCCGTGCCGCGCCCGTTTAGCCCCCTCGATCCGGCCGAACAAAAGCTGTTTAGGCATGCGGTGTCTGGGCATGCGGGCTACATGACCCAGCCAACGCAGCCTTGCCTGCCGGAGGAGCTCACCGATGGGACTTTGCCCAGATCTTTCAAGGATTTGTGAGCTCCTCACACAATCCAGCCTGGTTAAACCCAGGATGGATCGTAGGCAGGCCAGCCTAAATGTTTCCAACGCACACACACATACACACGCACACACGCACGCACACACATACACATACACACATACACTAGCACACATACACACGCACACACGCACACAGTGTCTGTGATGGTCGGCGCCCGGGGGTGGGGTTACTCGACCATACTTCACCACGTTGGTCAGCGCGCGTTTGTCAAGGCAGTGGGTTGCCCCAGGATCACTCGCACACGGCTGCTCGCCTTGGTCTGGAACCGAACTCACTCTCGACGGGTTCGAAGTTCAGCCAACTACTGAAACCACCGTGCCACTCCCAACACAATCATAACAACAACACAATTCCACGTTGTGTATGTATATGTGTGTTACCGCGACGGCCTAGCGGTAGCGCGTTCGCTGATTTATTGGCGGTTCAAAATCCAGCGGCCGCCCCGATTAATACCGCGTATCTATTTACCGTAATATATATTGCTCTTCAGTGGACGTTAAAGATCATGTAACGTCAATTGTTGATCAAAATGTGCCACATTTGAAACATTACCCCCCCCTTACCCACTCCCCCCCCTACTGTGGAAATACACTGAGACTCAGTAAGGTTTTTTTCATTCTGGGAATACAAGGATAACAAAAAGAAGTTCACAATAGCATCGCTTAAGACGGGGTCGGGAACGCTCAGTCACCTGTAGATGTTCAGATTGTCACGAATGTTGCTACGACTGGATAATAAGACGTGTGTGTGTAAATGCTGTAGTTGCTCATCCAAGCTATAGTTTCCCCAGCTGTAGCCCCTTAGATTTAACGGTGCTCGGAGACAGTGGTGCGTTGTGATAAACGTGCAAAGAGCCTCCTTTAACAGACTATTTGGGTAAGTAGCGAGTGGCTGGCGCTACACACGAGAGGGTGGGTGGGCCAACACCACGCCCGGTCGCCTTTCTCTCTCCACTGGCGACGTTTACACACCGCACCAGGTACTCATTTCAAGGTTGAGTCGACCACGGGGAGGCCCAGGACCGCTTCAGATACTCATCACTGGTGTTGGTTGGTCGCGAGCGGGAATCGAACTCGTGTCGCCGGGTTCGAAGCGCAGCTCGCTAACCGCTGCACCACCGCGCACCTGATTCACGTGGTGACTCAAGGGAGAGGATTATAGAGGACGGGAGGGGGGCGGGGTGGTGGGGGCTGTTGGGGCGGGGGGGGCACCCACCTGGTGAGGTTAGAGGTGAGAATGGCGTTAGGTGGGGGGGGGGGGTAGAGATTTTCGTGAAGATAAAAGGGGGCACATTTGAATTAAATGTAATTTGGGGGGGGGGGGGGTGTAGACACACATCTGCAGCCGCTGCCAAATTCCACATGCAGGCCATCTGCTTTATTAGGATTATCATTGGAACGAATTAATTATATATTTCATCGTTCCTATTATATATTTTTTCTTACGGGAACGCTTGCTTGCTTGCTTGCCCGCGTCTAATCATTCCACGGGCTGTACTTGGCGACACGGGCAAGACAGTGCGCGCGCGCGCGCGTGTGTGTGTTTAATGCGTTCCTAGGCCGATATGTCAATCCACTGCTGGATGAAGTGAAGGCTTCCTCCACACAGTGTATTGATGGTCTTTGGGGGGGGGGGCATGGTTTGACCATACTTCACCACACATGTGTGGGGGGCGGTGGACTGGGGGGATCACTCGCCACTGATGTTATCCGCATGGCCTAGAATCTAACTCATGTTCGCCCGGTTAGTAACAGCGGCGCGCTGACCGCTACACTACCACCGAGGCTCCGCCCCAGCAAGACAAAGATCCCCCGTATAGCGTTACCAGAATCTCGGAGTAAGTGCTGTTAGCGAGTAACACCTATGAAGGCCGGGACGGAACGCGAAGGGTTAGGGGATGGGTGGTCAGCACCACGCCCCACCGCCTTTGTCTCTCTCGTGGCGATGTTTACTACACACCGCATTAGGTGCTCATTTGAGGCCGATTCGACGTCGGGGAGACCCAAGACCGGTTCACATAATCGTCACTGGGTGTTGACCGTGAGCGGGAATCGAACTCGGGTCGCCGGGTTCGTAGCGCGGCGCGCTAACCACTGCACCACCGCTCGCCAGTAGGACACGCACACGCGCATACACACACACGCGTGTATGTCACTACCGTGCGCATTTCGCTAAAGCGCACACGCACACACACACGTGTATCTTTCTTCACCTCCATCCCCCCACCTCCCTACCGCCCAATACCTACTGGAGCTCCATACTTCACCGCGCTGGTCATTGCTGGTTTTGTTACATTTTAGACGCGGCTTAAACAAAGCACTTCTGCTGTTACCTTGAAGGGCGGTCAATTTCTCTCCTCCCCCAGACCCCTCTCTCTATATAAAGCTATTTACTATTTGTTATTTATTTATTGTATTACAATGCTATTTTATATTTATTAGTTTTGTTTCCTCTCTCTCTCGGTCTCTGTACACGGCACACTAAGATTTCGCCTTATATGTCACGCTAACATGCAGCAATGGTCACCGACTTCAAATGGACTGACGATCGATGCCGGAGATCGATACCGCGTCCGCCGTGTTTTACCACATCTCAATTAGGCTGAGTGAGGCAGATGATGTGCTTTAAATATTTATTGTCTGATGGGTGGGAGGGAGGGAGGGAGGCTGGGATGCTGCGAGGCGGTGGAGAAGGAGGGAGGGGGGGGGCTATGGCTGGGTGCTAGCAGAGAGGAAGGGTAGGGAGGGCGACGGGAGGGAGGGAGGGAGGCGTGGAGGGGAGGGGAGGGAGGGGAGGATTGGATGGGGAGAGAGCGAGAGAGATAGCAACAGCAGTGCTCTGTAAAGCGTTTGAAATTTGAGAGTCCAGCTTGTCATTAATAAAAGAAAATGTTGCAAGAGCAGATGGAGGGATATGGAAATTGTGAATTCACTCGGCTGAATCGAGGAATTAAATATAAAATAAAATAGAAAGAGACGCAGCTTTTTTCTGTGCGTGTGTTGTTGGCAGGCGGTAATGCCCACAAAGGGCACAATAACGATTATTAATTTCTTTCTTTTAACTCAGAACGCGGGCGCCGCACAGTTGCAACGAATTTGTTCGCGTGGTTCAACAATAGCGAGGAATTAAGGACGCCCATTGTCTCCTCGGTCGCAACTTGCGATGTGGCGGCGCAAATTGCGGGCGAGAGAGACGCGATGACGCTGATTAGAACGTGCGCGGTGGCAGTGATTGCGAGCGTGATCATCGTTCGGGCTACGATCATGACGCCAATTGCAATCAGGACGATGATGGTTTTGAAGACTTGATTATGACGACGACGGTGATATTGATGGCAATGATAGCAAGACGGATGTTGTTGATGGTAACACCGATGATGACGTTGATGATGCAATCATGATGATAATGACGACGACGCTGATGACAATCGTAATGCCTAATAATGACAATTCTCACGACGACGACGACAATGTCTATCATAACGACGATGGCAACAATCGCCATGACGAATGTCCATCACGTCCACGATGATGGGAATCACAATGATGACAATCATGATGACGACGCTGTCAATATCAATAACCGCACGCAGGAAGTCCCAGAGGCCCCCCCCCTTCAACTTTCAAGTGCCCGCTCCTCGTGATGGAGGGTGGCGGCGGCGGTGGTGGGGGGGCTCCTAACGCGTCACCGACTCTGCTCGTTTTTCAATTCAGCCCAGAGGAGACCACGCGTCTCCCTCTCGTCTCTCGCTTTCCTCGAGCTCTGCATCTTTGAAAACAGCGCCACCAACACCACCGCCGCCACCACCGCCATGCACTCATCCTCCAGAGCAGGCCAGCCAGAGGGGACTGGGGGCCACGGGGTGAGAACCCCTGCCAGAGTGTGGCGAACGACACAGGACCACTCCAACCCACACGCCACCACCCATCCCGTGTTCCCGCGCGCCGCGCCGCCCTGTCAAGGTGTTGGCTGTGGGCAGAGAGAAGCCCTCGCCTTAAATCACAGTCTCATTTGAGCTCCGAGTCGCTCCTCAAACAGCGCCTGTAGCCAAAACACGGTCCCTTGGCTGGGTCTTTCCCTGCAGGTGGCCCCCACAATCAATGCCATTCACGGAATGCTCGGCCCAGCGCGATGCCGACGGTTCAAACCAAAGCAATTTCACTTTGTGCTTCTGTCACCTTTGTCCTTCAATGGCTTTCGGTTTTCGTGACACTGACACCCGCCTCTGTATTATCTAGCCACGCTAAATGACAGGCCGCACTCCAAACCCCTTGCAAATCAAAGTGCCTTTATGCCGAGCTTCTGCTAACGCCAGTGAAATGTTAAATGATTTATTTTCTGTCAGTCCGCAGAAAAGATCCATTATAAAGTGTAGCCGAGACGTCGATTTGAAAGCCGGCTTTTTTTTTAAGACATCTGCTGTTTAGCATGTCATATTCTCGGGGGCAGCCAGGCAGCAATTAATCTGCCCTGGCAGAATAAATAGCGTTATCTGCGATGTTATCCGTTACTCATTCCAGCAATTTGAATTGGAATTGATTTTGCAGTTTGGCCGCAGGCTGGATGGAGACATAAAATTTACGTCATTTGTCAGAGTGGCGGTTCAGGGCATAAATCAGTGGTGGGGCTGCCGGGAGAGAGGAGGGGGGAGATGGTGGTGGTGGGGAGGAGGGGATGTTGGTGGCAGGGAGGGGATGTTGCCGGGGATGTTAGTGGTGGAGGGGGTAGTTGATGGGAGAGGAGGCAGTGATGGAGACGGAGGACCGGGAGAGAGTGACACTTTTCCCGTGCCGAATATATCGCTGCTCGAGTTTTAACATCATCAGTATCATCATCAGTATCATCATCACCGGACATGATCTATCCACCGCTAAATGAAGGCTTTGCCACAAACTCTCGTGGAGTCTCACGATGCAACGACGAAGCACATCACGTCAATCCACACGCGGGGGGCTGACGGGCGTTCCCTCTGCGACGTCTGCTCTCTCGCGCCTTTCGCTGCCATTCCGTCCAGAGTCTCGACCACCGACCGACAGGGCCGGCCATCATCCCTTGCAGCCACGGGGTGGGGTTTGTTTGGTGGGGAGGGGTGGGTGGGTGGTGGTGGAGGTGGGCGGGGTGAAGTGAGTTGTAGGAACAAAGTGAGAGTTTAAATACGGAAAGTTGAAATCGCGTTACCTGCGCGCGCGCGCGCGCGGGAGTGGACCGGAGGTGGCGTTAACCAAGCGCAGGTGGCCTCTCTCATTAACACTTCATTAAATTGCAAATTCAGTTTCTACACCGTGTGACTAAGATATGAAGGGGGTTGGGGAGGGGGGGAAGAGGAGTGGATTCAAATCACGAACAAATAAATAATGTTGGCGCCGTTTGAAAAAGAAACACGATTCGATGTGAACACGCAAACACGTGAACACGCGCACGTGAACAGACGAACACATTCACACGTGAACACACGAACACGTTCACACGTGAACACACGAACACGTTCACACGTGAACAGACGAACACGTGCACACGTGAACACACGAACACGTGCACACGTGAACACACGAACACGTTCACACGTGAACACACGAACACGTGCACACGTGAACACACGAACACGTTCACACGTGAACACACGAACACGTGCACACACGAACACGTTCACACGTGAACACACGAACACGTTCACACGTGAACACACGAACACGTGCACACGTGAACACACGAACACGTGCACACGTGAACACACGAACACGTTCACACGTGAACACACGAACACGTGCACACGTGAACACACGAACACGTGAACACACGAACACGTGCACACGTGAACACACGGACGCACACACGCACGTGTATATTGCCAAGCCAAACAAAAGGACAATGGGTTGTATGCGGTTCGTGTGTCTGTAAAAAATAAGGGACATTTACATGAAAGCGGTGAATGAAAAAAGGATAGGGTTTCGGTGCGAATGTGTAAATGTTTTGAGTTATTTTCCCTTTAGTCCTGGGAAGGGTGCACGTGACGTTTTGCAATAATTAACGCGCCACTTTAATTCATTGACATTAATGATTTTATTTCATTTTATTTATGAGTGTTCCGTGTTTTTTGTGAACAATGTATGAATATTCCGATGATACGGAAATCAAGGGGCATTCATGGGTAATCATCAGCCTCGGTCGATCCACTTCTGGATGAACGCAGATGCGCGCACACACACACACACGAACAAAGATCCCCTGTATCGCCATAACAGACTGTAGGAGCAAGTGCCGTTAGCGAGCACCTATGAAGGCCGGCACGGCACACATGGGTGGTGGGTGGCCAGCACCACGCCCGGCCGCCCGCGTCTCCCTCGGGGTGATGTTTACACACCGCTACACCAGGTACTCATTCGATCTCGGCGAGGTCCAGGAGCGTCTCAGAGATTCGTCACTGGCGTTGGCTGTGAACGGGAATCGAACTCGGGTCGCCGGTTAAACTCGCGTGAACACGCATACACACACGCGCATGGGTACGCAAAGATGCACACACCAACAGAAAAAAAAACAGCTCAGTTTAACACATAGGCTTTCGCGTCCAATATTATTCGTAATAAAGGTTTTTGAGTCAGATCTAATTGGCGGTTTGTTTACGTGACAAATCCCTCACTAATTGGCTGCGTCGGGTGGTGGAGGGTTACGACCCATTTATACTTACGCGATCTACCCCCCAGAAACCTTTATTATGAAGAAAAACAGCTGCCATTTGTGACGAAGTGAAGGTGGCTTCATCACAGGAGTTGTGCCAGGCTAGATGCACTTAAAACTACGTGAAGTGACGAAGGCTCGCGGCTGGCAGGAGGTCACGGCACAGACCCAGGTGCTATGGGTTAGCTGACCCAGATGCCTGGCAGAGATGCACCACCTGTGCTCCCCACTGTGCCAACCGCTTGTCAAAACAGACACACACAAATACAAAGATCGCCCGGATAGCCTTTAACGGACTACTGGGGCAAGTGCTGTTAGCGGGCACCTATGAAGGCCGGCACGGCACACGAGGAGGTGGGTGCCTAACACTACGATCGGCAGCCTTTGTCTCCCCAGTGCTGGTGTTTATCAGCTAAACATTTAAGGCTGAGTCGACCTAGGGGAGGCCCGGGACCGGTTCAACTATTCGCCACTGTTATCGGTCGCGAGCGAAAATCGAGCTCAGGTCGCCGTATTCGTATCGCAGTACGCAGACTGCTACACCACCGCTCCCCAAAGACAACGATCTCCCATATAGCCTCAACAGAACTGTTGGGGCAAGTGCTGGTAGCGAGCAGCACGATGGAGGCCGGCACGGTAAACAAGGGGGTGGAGTGGCTGGCCAGCACCACGCCCGGCCGTATGTGTCTCCAGGTACTGATTTGAGGGTGCGTCGACCTGCGGGAGACCCAGGACCGGTTCAGCTGTTTGTCACTGGCGTTGGCCGGGAGCGGAATTAGAACTCAGGTAGCCGGGTTCTTTGTGGAACCCCCTTACCGCTACACTATCGGTCCCTACGCTCTAACACACATGCACACACATGACCAAACACCCCTACCCACCACCCACACACGTACCCTTCAAATTGGTGATAATGACTGTGATAAAGATGATGTCATAGTGGGTTGATGGTGGTGAGATCTCACGGCACGGATGTCGACCGTGGCCTGGAAACGAACCCAGGTCGCTGAATTGGCGGCGCAGTGCTCTAACAACAACAACAACACCAACACGCACGCCGCAACAAACACCCATAGACCACACGCCCGCACAGCCTCCTCCGAACGAGCTTTGCCGACTTGAAAGCGTCCAGGCTTTGTAGTGCAATGCGCCGAGCGCAAATGAGGCGCGTGCTGGATGGTGCTAATTGCAGAGGCCGGTGCCAGTCCCACTGGCTTGGAGCCCCCCCCCCACTCATCCCCCCACACTCAACTAACCCCCCCCCCCTCAACCCATCACCCTACCAGCCCCCCCCCCCCCTACTGCCCCCCCCCCAAAAGCTGCCTGCTCCAGCCCCCCTCCCACGCCACATCTGGCGTGGTGCACGTGCGGACCCCCCTCCCGCCCCCCACAAAATCGACCCCGCCCCTATCGCCCCATCCTCCTCCGCCCCCCCCCCCACCAAACACCCTCCCCACCACCGCCCCCCACCCGCCTCACTTCCATTATCCCCCCCTCCTACATCCCGCCCTCCCCTTCTCCCCGCCATCCCGTGTCTCCCGTGTCCTTCCGTCCGCTGTGACGCACCGTTCTCTCTCGATAAACACCCAGGCATCGATGTCTACAACAACAACATCATCATCATCATCAACGTTATCATGGGCCATGGTCAATCCACTGCTAGATGAAGACTCCCCCGTGCCGTTGTCGATGTCCTTACTCGGCTGGGACGCAACATTCCAGACGGCACCCAGCGCGAATGGAGCACCCGGAGACAAGTCACGAGGCGTCCGAGGGGATGTCACAAAACGACCACCGATTTAAAATTGCACCTTTTGAGCACAACAACAAAAAAACGACGCTAAACACAAACCCCAATTTGTGCGATTAACTTCTGGAGGGAAACGCACTTTCACGCGACGCGATGCCAAGATAAACACGAACGTTTGAAACGGATCTCAACGACTTTACTGGATTTCCAATGATTTTTGGTTGTTGTTATTAAATCGGAATGATAGCAATTTTATTTTGCGACGAAAGTTGTTGGGAAAATCTACGGGATGGATTCTAAACAGACGCATCTTTTCAAAACAAATTGTTACGGCATCACGAGAGATGCCTGCTTCTTCTCAGCTATGGAGGTTGCACGTGGGCTTATTTTAGGGCATAAAAGTGAACTTTTAGTTTATGCCATGAATATGCAATTGTCCTTTAAGGGACCTGCCTCTTAACATCTTACAAAGACAAAGATCCCCTGTATAGCCATAACAGACTGTTGGGGCAAGTGCTGTTAGCGGGAGGGTGTGTGGCCAACACCATGCCGGGCCTCCTTTGTCTCCCTCGTGGGTGATGTTTACACATCGCACCAGGTATTCATTTGAAGCTGAGCCGCTAAACAGAATGAGTTAGGATGTGATCTGCTACTGCCTCGTATTCATTCTGCTTCGGCTCTCACTCTCCCTCTGGAGTTGAGGGACGGCGTCCGGTTGGGAAGGAGGTCTTCGTCCAGCAGTGGCTTGACCATGGCTCGTGATGATGATGATGATGGTGGTGGTGGTTATGAAGGCATCAGAGTCTGCCCACTTCGTTCATGTCCGAGTTTTATCGCCAGTGCGCGCGTGTGGGTGCACATCCAGTATGGAGTGGAGTGGTTCGTTGTCCTGCCTGCGCACCTCCGATGAGCACGGTTGGCTACGTACGGCGCGAAATAAGTTCAACACGCATACGTGTCTCGCGTTCCGCTGCGCTACGAACCCAGCGGCGCGTTAGACCGATGCCCGCTCGCGGCACAAACACCAGTGGCGAATTTCTGAACCGGTCCTGGGCCTCCTCCCGGGTCAACCCAGCCTGTAAACGACCTCGTGCGACGTGTAAACATGAGCACAGAGGAGACAAAGGCGGCCGGGCGTGGTACTGGCCACCCACCCACCCACCCACTCGTGTGCTGCTCTGTCCTTCGTAGGTGCTCGCTAACAGCACTTGGCCCAACGGTCTGTTAAAGGCTATACGGGGAGGGGGGGTCTTTTGTCTTTGTAGTTGCACTTAACATCACACGATCTCCACACAAGTCCGACAGATGTATATATTATATTTTACAATTATTATTACTGCTGCTACTACCCCGCGATGTGTTCGCTCTTATTTGTGTGTCTGCGAGTGTTTAAATCAATCATCGGTCCCGGACGACGAACGCCGGGGCGAGGGTGACGCCGCGTGACCTTTGCGGCAACACACACACACAGACACACACACACACACAAACACACATACAGACACACACACAGACACACACACAAACACACACACACAAACACACATACAGACACACACACAGACACACACACAGACACACACACACACACAGACACACACACAAACACACACAAACACACACAAACACACAGACACACACAGACACACAAACACACACACATATACACAGACACACACACAGATACACAAACACACCGACACACACAAACACACACACAAACACACAAACACACAGACACACATAGACACACACACACAAACACACACAGACACACACACAGACACACACACAGACACACACACACAGACACACACACAAACACACACAAACACACACAAACACACAGACACACACAGACACACAAACACACACACATATACACACAGACACACATAGACACACACACACAAACACACACAGACACACACACAGACACACACACACAAACACACACACAAACACACACACACAAACACACAGACACACATAGACACACACACACAAACACACACAGACACACACACAGACACACACACACAAACACACACAAAAACACACACACACACAAACACACAGACACACACACACAAACACACACACACACAAACACACACACACAAACACACACAAAAACACACACCTACACACAAACACACACACACAAACACACACAGACACACACACACAAACACCCACAGACACACACACAAACACACACACGCACAAACACACACACGCACAAACACACACAGACGCACACAAAAAGAGAGACGCGTTGTCCCGAACGAACGATTGATTGATCGAGGACATCTCTTGGACGAGGTGGCCGGCCCGAGCAGACAACGCGGCGAGGGAGGGACGAGTGAGGGACGAGGGAGGAGGGGGAGGAGGCGAGACGGTAGCTCGAGTCGAGATTGCTCGACGCGTTGCTGCGTTCGAAAATTAATCGACGGCACGACATCGAACTGCTGACTTGCCCGCGCTCCCGCGTGTTGCTGCCCGGCTCGACCGCGCGTTGTTCGGCGCCGTGTCCGACGCTTCGCGCCCAGCAGGGACTTGTCCCATGCGACGAGGATGCTCCCGGCACTCGCTGCGAAACGTCGGACATCGTGCCCGACAACTCGCGGTGGCTTGCGAAAACACACGTGGTATGAGCCATGATGAAGACAAGACTAAAGGTTCCCAGTATCACCTTGCATAGGCGGCTGGGCTTTAACGTAACGTGAGCGAGCACTTGTTAATAGAGGCTGGTACGTCACACGAGGAGTCCAGTGGCCATCACCACGCCCGACCACCTTTGTCTCCCCGGTGCTGATATATTTGTTTTCACTACACACCGCTGTCAAGTACTCGTTTAAGGCTGAGTCGACCTAGGGGAGGCCCAGGACCGATTCAGAAAAAATCGCCGCCGGTGTTGGCCGTGAACTCGTGTCGCCAGGTTCGTAGCGCAGCGTGCTAACCACGATGCCACCGCTCCCCATACCACGATGCACACAGACACACACACACCCACGCCTGCACGGTCACCGCACGAATTTCAAGATAAGCGTTGACAGTATTTAGAACTGTATTTATTTTTTTCATTCTTTACAATCCGCTCCCCCCACCCACTAACCCACCACCCGCGCACTCACCTACCCATCTCCCTTCCGCCTCCCTCCCTCCCTCCCCCCGACCTGCCCCCCCCCCACCTACCTCCCCACGCCCAGCACTCCCCGCCCCCCCCCCTCCTCCAGCATCTATGAGGACGTAACGGGTTTGACATTTGTGGAAAGTCATGGGCTCTCTCCGGAGGCGTCCGGACTTTAATGTTCGCAATCAATCATGGGCGAGTGACGCATCCTCCCCGGCGCGCCGCGCCATCGGTGACACTCACGCAGTGGCACACACGTGCGGCGGTGTGACACACGTGCGGCGTGCACGCACGTGGAGTGTGTGTACACGTGGAGTGTGTACACGTGTGGCGGTGTGACACGCGTGGAGCGTGTACGCACGTGGAGTTTGTGTACACGTGGAGGGTGACACACATGCAGTGTGTACACGTGGAGTGTGACACACGTGGAGTGTGACATACGTGGAGGGTGTACACGTGGAGTGTGTACACGTGGAGTGTGTAACACGTGCAGTGTGTACACGCGGAGTGTGTACACGTGCAGTGTGTACACGTGCAGTGTGTACACGTGGAGTGTGACACACGTGGAGTGTGACATACGTGGAGGGTGTACACGTGGAGTGTGTACACGTGGAGTGTGACACACGTGCGGCGGTGTGACACACGTGCAGTGTGTACACGTGCAGTGTGTACACGTGGAGTGTGACACACGTGCGGCGGTGTGACACACGTGCAGTGTGTACACGTGCAGTGTGTACACGTGGAGTGTGACACACGTGGAGTGTGACATACGTGGAGTGTGTACACGTGGAGTGTGTAACACGTGCAGTGTGTACACGTGCAGTGTGTACACGTGCAGTGTGTACACGTGGCGTGTGACACACGTGGAGTGTGACATACGTGGAGGGTGTACACGTGGAGTGTGTACACGTGGAGTGTGACACACGTGCGGCGGTGTGACACACGTGCAGTGTGTACACGTGCAGTGTGTACACGTGGAGTGTGACACACGTGCGGCGGTGTCACACACGTGCAGTGTGTACACGTGCAGTGTGTACACGTGGAGTGTGACACACGTGGAGTGTGACATACGTGGAGGGTGTACACGTGGAGTGTGACACACGTGCGGCGGTGTGACACACGTGCAGTGTGTACACGTGGAGTGTGACACACGTGGAGTGTGTACACGTGGAGTGTGTACACGTGGAGTGTGACACACGTGCGGCAGTGTGACACACGCGCAGTGTGTACACGTGGAGTGTGTACACGTGGAGTGTGTAACACGTGGAGTGTGCACACGCGGAGTGTGTACACGTGCAGTGTGCACACACGTGCAGTGTGCACACGTGCACTGTACACACGTGGAGTGTGTACACGTGGAGTGTGTAACACGTGGAGTGTGCACACGCGGAGTGTGTACACGTGCAGTGTGCACACACGTGCAGTGTGCACACGTGCAGTGTGCACACGTGGAGTGTGTACACGTGGAGTGTGTACACGTGGAGTGTGTACACGTGCAGTGTGTACACGTGGAGTGTGACACACGTGCGGCGGTGTCACACACGTGCAGTGTGTACACGTGCAGTGTGTACACGTGGAGTGTGACACACGTGGAGTGTGACATACGTGGAGGGTGTACACGTGGAGTGTGACACACGTGCGGCGGTGTGACACACGTGCAGTGTGTACACGTGGAGTGTGACACACGTGGAGTGTGTACACGTGGAGTGTGTACACGTGGAGTGTGACACACGTGCGGCGGTGTGACACACGTGCAGTGTGTACACGTGGAGTGTGTACACGTGGAGTGTGTAACACGTGGAGTGTGCACACGCGGAGTGTGTACACGTGCAGTGTGCACACACGTGCAGTGTGCACACGTGCAGTGTACACACGTGGAGTGTGTACACGTGGTGTGTGTAACACGTGGAGTGTGCACACGCGGAGTGTGTACACGTGCAGTGTGCACACACGTGCAGTGTGCACACGTGCAGTGTGCACACGTGGAGTGTGTACACGTGGAGTGTGTAACACGTGGAGTGTGTACACGTGGAGTGTGTAAACGTGCAGTGTGCACACGTGGAGTGTGTACACGTGCAGTGTGCACACGTGGAGTGTGTACACGTGGAGTGTGTAAACGTGCAGTGTACACACGTGGAGTGTGTAACACGTGGAGTGTGTACACGTGGAGTGTGTACACGTGGAGTGTGTAACACGTGGAGTGTGTACACGTGCAGTGTGCACACGTGCAGTGTACACACGTGGAGTGTGTACACGTGGAGTGTGTAACACGTGGAGTGTGTGTACACGTGGAGTGTGTCACACGTGGAGTGTGTCACACGTGCAGTGTGACACACGTGGAGTGTGACACACGTGCAGTGTGTACACGTGGAGTGTGTGTACACGTGCAGTGTGTACACGTGGGGTGTGTACACGTGGAGTTTGTACACGTGGAGTGTGTACACGTGGGGTGTGTACACGTGGAGTGTGTAACACATAGTGCAGTGTGTACACGTGGAGTGTGACACATAGTGCAGTGCGTACACGTGCAGTGTATACACGTGGAGTGTGTGTACACGTGCAGTGTGTACACGTGGAGTGTGTACATGTGCAGTGTGTACACGTATAGTGTGTACACGTGGAGTGTGTAACACGTGGAGTGTGCACACGTGCAATGTGTACACGTGGAGTGTGTACACGTGGGGTGTGTACACGTGGAGTGTGTACACGTGCAGTGTGTACACGTGGGGTGTGTACACGTGGAGTGTGCACACGTGGAGTGTGTACACGTGGAGTGTGCACACGTGCAGTGTGTACACGTGGAGTGTGTTACTCGTGGAGTGTGTACACGTGCAGTGTGTACACGTGCAGTGTGTACACGTGGAGTGTGACACACGTGCAGTGTGTACACGTGGAGTGTGTACACGTGCAGTGTGTACACGTGCAGTTTGACACACGTGCAGTGTGTACACGTGGAGTGTGTACACGTGCAGTGTGTACACGTGGAGGGTGACAAACGTGGAGTGTGTACACGTGGAGTGTGACACACTTGGAGTGTGTACACGTGGAGTGTGTACACGTGGAGTGTGCACACGTGGAGTGTGTCACACTTGGCGTGTGTACACGTGGAGTGTGTACACGTGGAGGGTGACACACATGCAGTGTGTACACGTGGAGTGTGTACACGTGGAGTGTGTAACACGTGGAGTGTGTGTACACGTGGAGTGTGTCACATGTGGAGTGTGTCATACGTGGAGTGTGTACACGTGGAGTGTGTGTACACGTGGAGTGTGTCACACGTGGAGTGTGTCACACGTGGAGTGTGTAACACGTGCAGTGTGTACACATGGAGTGTGTACACGTGGAGTGTGTCACACGTGGAGTGTGACACACGTGGAGTGTGTAACACGTGCAGTGTGTACACGTGGAGTGTGTAACACGTGCAGTGTGCACACGTGGAGTGTGTACACGTGGAGTGTGTCACACGTGGAGTGTGACACACGTGGAGTGTGACACACGTGCAGTGTGTACACGTGCAGTGTGTGTACACGTGCAGTGTGTACACGTGGGGTGTGTACACGTGGAGTTTGTACACGTGGAGTGTGTACACGTGGGTTGTGTACACGTGGAGTGTGTAACACATAGTGCAGTGTGTACACGTGGAGTGTGACACATAGTGCAGTGTGTACACGTGCAGTGTGTACACGTGGAGTGTGTGTACACGTGCAGTGTGTACACGTGGAGTGTGTACATGTGCAGTGTGTACACGTATAGTGTGTACACGTGGAGTGTGCACACGTGGAGTGTGCACACGTGCAATGTGTACACGTGGAGTGTGTACACGTGGGGTGTGTACACGTGGAGTGTGTACACGTGGAGTGTGTACACGTGGGGTGTGTACACGTGGAGTGTGCACACGTGGAGTGTGCACACGTGCAATGTGTACACGTGGAGTGTGTACACGTGGGGTGTGTTCACGTGGAGTGTGTACACGTGCAGTGTGTACACGTGGGGTGTGTACACGTGGAGTGTGCACACGTGCAGTGTGTACACCTGGAGTGTGTACACGTGGGGTGTGTACACGTGGAGTGTGCACACGTGGAGTGTGTACACGTGGAGTGTGCACACGTGCAGTGTGTACACCTGGAGTGTGTACACGTGGGGTGTGTACACGTGGAGTGTGTAACACGTGGAGTGTTTCACTCGTGGAGTGTGTACACGTGCAGTGTGTACACGTGCAGTGTGTACACGTGGAGTGTGACACACGTGCAGTGTGTACACGTGGAGTGTGTACACGTGCAGTGTGTACACGTGCAGTGTGACACACGTGCAGTGTGTACACGTGGAGTGTGTACACGTGCAGTGTGTACACGTGCAGTGTGCACACGTGGAGTGTGAAACACGTGGAGTGTGACACACATGCAGTGTGCACACGTGGAGTGTGCACACGTGGAGTGCGCAATTGCAAGCATTGACATTGCCACTCATCTCCATGTCTGTGCCACTGTATCTGTTTGTTTGGCACACGTAGGGAGCGGTAGTGTAGCGGACTGGCGATCCGGTCATGGGCATCTCCTAGGTCGACTCAGCCTCAAATCAGTACCTGGTGCGGCGCTTAAAAAACATCGCCATTGGGGAGACAAAGGCGGCCGGGCGTGGTGCTGGCCACCCACCTCTTTGTGTGCCGTTCTGGCTTTCATAGGTGCGCGCTAACAGCGCTTGGCCCAACAGTTTGTCAAGGCAATGTGTGTTTGATTCACGTACACAGTGTGTATGTATGTTAAACTTCTTTCGCACCGTGCGTGGCTTACCGTGTTACCATACTGTTGTGGACAAGAGCTGTTATTGCAGAAGGGATGGGTGGCCAGCCCAACGCCCGGCCGCTTTTGTTTCGTCTTCCCACCGCACCAGGTACTCATTTGAGGCTGAGTCGACCTAGCGGAGGCCCAGGACCGGTTCAGATAATCGTCACTGGTGTTGTCTGTGAGCGGGAATCGAACCCGGGTCGTCAGGTTCGTAGCGTTGCGCGCTAACCGCCGCACCACCGCTCCCCACCCAATCACACACACAGTGACACACACACGCACAGTGACACACACACGCACAGTGACACACACACACACAGTGACACACACACACAGTGGCACACACACACAGTGACACACACACAGTGACACGCACAGTGACAAACACACACAGTGACACACACACACAGTGACACACACGCACGCACACACAGTGACACACACAGTGACACACACGCACAGTGACACACACAGTGACACACACACACAGTGACACACACACACAGTGACACACACGCACGCACGCGCCGTGGAGATGAAAGTGCCATGATCTCGCCCGGTAGGGCCCCGACACCCCCCCACTCTGAAGTTTCCAAATGTCACAGCTAAGGCGCTCCTTTACCTTTTTTTTACATTTCTTTCTTGTGAGACATTTCTTACAAAGAAGAATTAAATTGTTCGGGGGTAATACAGAACGAGGTGGTATATATATATATTTAAATACTGAAATAAAGGGGCTCTTTATTTTAACCCTCTCCCAGATGGCAGCGGATTTCAAGTCGTCCCGATCGTAAATTGAAATACCGACTCCGATTGCTCAGCATCACGCTCAACGGCAGAGACAAAAGCCTCGACGAGCCTCAAGGATGTTGTCCGGGAGGGTTGTTGCGACATGCCCCGATTGAAAAAAAGCGCTTTTCAGCTCATCGGATTTCCTCCAGTCGAAAGTAAAGACTCTGATGAGATGTCGGCGTCGTGTGCGAGGAAACTGGAGAATCCTTGACAAACTCCGGGTGGGGGGTGGGGGGGATTGGTGGGTTGGGGGGACACGTGTTAACGTACCGTGGAGGGAACACTCAACAACACTCCCGTTTACTCACCACACCTCACACACCCTCCCTCACTTGCCGGCAGCGACATTCAGATAACGGACAATTCTCATCCCTTCGGCTAACGCGTGCGCGTTCGTGGTGAGAACACAGCTGATTGCCAAAGCGGTGGAAGGGAGGAACGATTGTGACTCTTGTGATTAGGGAAAACTTAAAAAAAACACCAAGTTCAACGTGGGGCGCTCCGCTCGCTGTGTGCGCGTGTCGCGTTACTCGGAGCGGTGGCGCGAGGAGCTCGGAGGAGTCGAGCGGCAGCGAGTTAAATGCCACGAGAATTTCAAAGCTCATCCTCGGAGGGCGGGGAGAGATTGGGCGCGACGCGACTGTTTGGACGGTGGCTTCGTTAGCCACAGCTCACGCCGCCACGCAACAGACGAAGACCCCCCGTGTAGCCTTAACAGAATGTTTAAGGGGCAAGTGCCATCAGCGAGTAGCACATGTGAAGGCCGACACGGCACACGAGGAGGTGAGTGGCTAACACCACGCCCGACCGGCCGCCTTTGGCTCCCGAGAGCGATGATGGTTTGCACACTACGCACCGGGGCACATATTTGAGGCTGAGTCGACCGAGGAGAGGGCCCAAGAGGCGGTTCAGAAATTCGCCGCTGTTATCGGTGGTGAGCGGCGACCGAACTTGGATCGACGAGTTCGTAGCGCGGTAAGCGCGCTGACCACTGCGCCACCGCTCCCCGCTGTCGCACGAACACTCGCGCTCGCTCGCACACTTTCATGCCGCCCCGTGGACACCCCCCCCACCCCACCCCCACCCTACAGCCCCCCCCCCACCCTCGCCCCAACACCTCTACTCTCTGATCAACTTAAATCCAAACCGCGTGCTATCGCAAGCGGATATTTAATGAGTGGGAGGCAAAGCAACAGAGGGCACCAGGACACGATCACGCTCATGGGGAAAGTGGAAAAAGTAAGAATTCCAAATGCCACATTTAGGCAGATCGTGGTGTTGGGTGGTTGTGATGGGGGCTGGTGGGAAGAGTAGGGGCTGAGGACCTCAGGAACAGGGAGGTCGAGAGGGGTGTTATATTACAAAAAAAAAGTGGCCAAATAACTAAAAGGCCAATAAATTGCGATGGGTAGGTTAATGCATGCAGACTGGTTCAGGTCTAAGTTTGAAGCTAGATTGTGTTTAACCAGGTGAGAGCTAAAAAGAACAGGATGAATCTCGTTCGGAATTAAACCCCTGGGCATGAGTCCATCAGTAGGGGGCGGCGATGATTGCTGCTGTGTGTATAATCCCAATTACGTATTTTTTTTCGGAATTGACAAATTTGGACCATGACGCCTTTCACACGATGGCATACTCTTCCGAATCACGCCAGGGGATCTGTAACGTCTACTGCGAAGCACACGACGCGTGCTATTATACCGGTCAATACGCACACCATAGTAGTAATATTAATCAGGGCGGCTGCTGGGTTTGAACCGCGAGCCTCTGTAACATGCGGCGGATGCGCTACTGCTGGACGCGTCACCGTCCCAACACGACCCTCGTGCCTGAAGCAATGAAACATTCCTAACTCTGACAACCACCGCTTCGTAATGTGGCACCCCTAATCACCTGGCCGTAGCCTCATTCTCACCACCTCGCCACCGGTATTAACCCGACCACCACCCTGAAGCGCATGGCCATACCCGTGATCCCAACCAACCATCCAGCGGCATTAACCCCACCAGCACCTCTGGCCTTAACCAACCTGTCACGAGCATTAACCACACCGTCATCAACCAGCAAACCAGGACCAGCCCTGTCGCAGACCCCGAGGGTCCAGCCCGAAACGTCGCAAGCGCGTCCCGTCCTCTCTCCGCCTCCTCTCTCCGTGCGTGCGGCGCTCGGAAGCGTCGCGGCCGCTCGTCCATCTCGTGATGGTAATTAAGCGCGCCCAGCGAAATCGGGCGACGCATCGGCGCGCAGATTAATATTACAATCAAGCGTGGCGGCCCTAACAAACTTTGATTTCCGGGCTTTAATCATCGGCTTTGTACATTTGCCGCATCTCATTTGTCCTCGGCTGCTCACGGCGGGACGCGCGCGCCCGCGCGAACGGTCGAGGCGTCTCTCCGTTGCCGTCGTCGTCGTCGTTGTTGTTGTTGTTGTTAATTTAACCCATGCGATGTCCCGAGTGCGACACCGGAGATTCGACGCGCAAACTCTTCCACCACACTCCCCTCCACCACTCCGGTGGCAACATCCGAGCTGAATCAGCGTGGAAACCTCACGGTACAGGTAGCTTTTTTGTTCCACTGTGGCTGTATTCCGCGCCGAACCGGAACGATGGTTCTGGCTCTGCGTCTGGTATGCCGGAGGTCGTGGGTTTGAACCCGAGCCTGACGTCTGCTGTATATTTGGAGTGTCCAGTGTCTCCCTCTCTCTCTCCCCCCGTGGTCGCGTGGATTTTTCTCCGGGTCTTTCGGTTTTCCCCTCCACATTTAGATGCGTGCGTTCAGAGCATTTGGCTGCTGTGGAGTTTCTGACACGACGATAAGCCCACTTCGTTGAGCTATGATTTGTGACCAGGCCGCTTTTGAAAAAGAGCTACATAACTCAGTGGGGCCTTACCTGGTAAAAAAAACTAAAATAGTTCCATTTAATAGTTTAACTAAAATCATAATTTAGTGTTAAATCGTGATTTTCGCGGGCCTCGCGAGAAAACATCTGAATGAGGCTTGGGGCCAAGCAGGGCCAGAGGCGATGCTAATTCTGCGTTTATTGCGCGCGACGTCGACCGGATACAGCGCCGTGAGGAACGCGGCGTTGTCGACTCATCGACACGCGTCTCGACTCGTTCGATGCGTGCGGCGTCAGAGGCTCGGCTCGGCTTCCACAGTGGAACAAAAACAAGCAGCAGACGCCTGGGCTGGATCGGCACGGTTACGGCTCGGTTGTGGAGTGCAAAAGATCGGTTCCATCGTAGATAGTCCTGCACATTTACCATACTTCGATTTAAAGCTTTCGTGACTGCAGGGATTCATCTTCTTGGTTCTTTCGGTAAAGTCACGTCGTGAGAATTATTTTATTACGTTTTATTTTTATTATTTTATTATTTACATTCTACGTGACTTTACCGAAAGAACCAAGAAGATTTACCATACTGTCGATATTTCCGAACAGAATATTCACGAAATAATAAACACAATCATAATAATGATTACCGATAAAAAAAGTATCGCTTAAAAACATGCTTGTCATGAGTCATTTCCGGCCCGGCATGTTGTGTAACTTCATCTCTTCCATAGTTCTATTAACTACTTGAGGAGGGATGGCGTGTCTGACAGCACGTGCGTTAAAAGCGTTATGGGGTTTAAAGTCACACTGCTTGGAAGAATACGCAGAGTAAAACGCAGCTGAATAACTTCATGAAGTGAACATTAATTACCTACTGAAAAGTACCGTAAAACCGCACACAAACAAACAATGTAACACACTCATGAGACATGCAATTACAACGTCGTGAGAAACGGATATCGTGCTTAATCATAGTTTAGTCCTTAGTTTTTTTGTGGCTGTTGTTGTTGCTGCTAATGCTACTATTGCTGTGATCACGGCTGCACGGATCTCCCTTGTAAAATATCCGGGACTCTTTGGGCAACACATCAAATCAATTCTAGATTTGAAGTTTTCGTGACTGCAAGGATCCATACTCTTTGGTTCTTTCGGTAAAGTCACGTAGGTGAAAAAAAAACGAGAATAAAAATAAAAAATAGAAATAACTAAATTAAATCACGACGTTTCGGAAGCAACACAAGCTTCCGTCATCAGTTGGGACATCCACAGCAATTTTGTTTATTGAGACAACAATTTTGTTTATTGCTGTTTATTGAGAAAACAATTGTGCTTATTGCTGTGGTTGTCCCACCTGATGACGGAAGCTTGTGTTGCTTCCGAAACGTCGTGATTTAATTTAGTTATTTCTATTTTTTATATTCTTCTTTTAAATTTTTTCACCTACGTGACTTTACCGAAAGAACTAAAGAGTACATCAAATCAACTCACCCACTCGGCATGGGGGGGTTAGCGGAACGACGCATTGTAAACAACGGGACACGCATCAACACGGCGTGGGCATTCAAGACCGACACCACGACGAGCAAGTCCACCGGCACACCAAGCAGAGCTGAGACAATAAGTTAACAGAAGTCGACTTCAAATCGACATTTTTGTTTTAATTCTCGTTGTATTCCCTGCGCATTACGTTAGCCTGAGTCGACCTCGGGGAAGCCCAGGACCGGTTCAGATAATCGTCACCGGTGCTGGCCGTGATCGGGAATCGAACTCGGGGGCTGGTCGGGTGTTCGTAGGGCAGCGCGCTCACCGTTGCACTACCGCTCCCCGCCTACCGCTCCCCGCCTACCGCTCCCCGCCTACCGCTCCCCGCCTACCGCCCCCCGCCTACCGCTCCCCGCCTACCGCTCCCCGCCTACCGCTCCCCGCCTACCGCCCCCCGCCTACCGCTCCCCGCCTATCGCCTAATCTCCTCTGATACCAACACTCGTGTGCTCGCAAAACTCGTGGGATCAATTTTGGATACCCTATGACAGTCGCCGTGACCATTTCACCAAAATGTTACTTCGTGGTTGAGACTGACCGGCTCGGGTGGAAGGTTGATAGAGGGGATGGAGAGGGGTGTAATGTGTGTACCGTATGTTGAACTTCTTTCGCACTGCACGTAACCAATCCTGCTAATCGGAGGTACGGTGGGGGGGGGGGATGGAAGGGGATGGAACGCAATCGAGAGGACGACCGCGCAGTGGATAGATCAGCGCTGACGATTGATGCTGATTGTAATAATGAATGCGTGTAAACAAAACCCACTTGTGTTTTATGTTATCAGTATAATTTGTGCGCTCCACCTACCCCCCACCCCAAACTTCACTCGCTCGTGCAAAGTAAAAAATAATAGTAAGAGCGTAATTATAAACAAAGTTTGCGTAATGATGACAGCCAACGGTCGAACAACAAAAACACAACAGGCCACATTTTTTTTATTGTTTGATAATAATAATAAAAAGAAATGTGGCGCTTTACACACGGGCACGTATCCCCCTCCTCCTCCACCCCCCCCCCCTCCACCACCTCCTCTTTGTAACGTGGATGCCGCGACCCACGAGGTTAATTGAATGACCTTTGGTGGGGTTCCTCTCGCTCGAGCCGTAATCTTCAAAAAGTTTTCCCTCCCGTTTAAAAAGAGTGTCGTTGTCAATCTTGCATTGCTGCCCAATCACCATCAAAGTGGAGACGGTGAGGTTCGGGGGGGGGGGGGGTGAAATGGGGGGGGGGGGGGGACTACCATGTCCACAGATGTTTTGCCCAGTCAGATGTGTCCACAGTCCCTCCCAGTACTGATTAAAGGCACTAAATCAAATCTACGGCTAATTGGTGTTTGACTGATTGCGTTTAGCACCGATGGGTAACTTGCTAATTACTGCCGTGCTAAAATAATTAGATTCGCACCTTTACGGGGAAGAGAAAAAAAATGCAAGGAGAAAATAATCAAGGGCTTTCATGCGGAGACGAATGTAGTGGTCACAACGATGGCACCCGGGCGTCGTGTTTAATCTCACGTAAACACGTACATTTGTGTTAGCATTTGTTTTTACAAATAAACGACTTCATTGAACATTTTTAAAAGATTACATTTAATCATTATTTGTGTGCGCGCGCGTGTGTGGTTTTTTTTTTAGGTGCGGAGAAGAACATCTGGCCGTAATTAGGCTCGCGGGCGCAGTGCTGTTCGCGTCTTTGAAACGCTCCGTAGCGACGATGCCTCCATCCATCGCACGTGGAAGGGCGTGGCGATCGAAGGGGCGATGACGATTTCTGACATTTCTCACAAAGGCAAAGGTCCCCCCCCCCCACCGTATAGCCTTGGGGCAAGTGCTGTTAGCGAGCAGCAGCAGCGGCAGCGGCGGCACCTGTGTGCTGATGTTTGTTTACACACCGCACAAGGTACTCATTTTAAAGGCTGAGTTGACCTAGGGGAGGGCCCCAAGACCGGTTCAAATATTTGTCACTGATTTTGTCCGTGAGCGGGAATCGAATAACTACTCCCCACCGACACGTGCTCACACACAACCGCCGTTCACCACTGCATGGCGGTGGCATCACCACGGCGCTTTTGTGCCAGGCTACGTGCACATTGAGGCCATGTGGAGTGTCGAAAGCTCACTGGCAGGAGGTCACGGGACAGACCTAGGTGCCATGGGTTGACCGACTGAGATGACTGGCAGAGGCACAACCTGTGCACCCCACCAACTTGCTGCCATTTATCTACCCGACGCTCCACTCGTTGTTGTGAGCGTCGCTCCTCAGCCCTCTGCTGTTGTTGGGGGGCGATTGCCTCCAACCGCAGAGTAGCAACGTCCTTCACGAACCTCCTCCACAGAGGCCGATCTTGACACCGTTGACACCAGTCATCTGCAAGATCACTCAGCTCCACGTCCTTCTGTACAACACTCCTCTAGCCCGTGCCGAGCCCGTGTAGCCCCCTCGACCTGGCCAAACTAAAGCTGTTTGGGTATGCGGGATACGTGTGTTTGTGGCAGCACGTGGCGAACGGTGATTATCACACATACACACACATACACCTGGACACACCTGCACACACACGGACACACACACACACTCACAAGGGCGCGCAATACCGAGTGATTTCAACGCGACAACGCAAACGCATTTGCGATTGAAGCTCCCGCATGCGGAACCCGTTACTCACGCCTCTCTCCCCCAATCCATCTCCCTCTCTCTCCCTCCCTCTTTCCCTCTCTCCCTCCCCTGCCCCCCCCCCCTTGCTATCACCAACCAACCACCAGCCCCCCTCAATTTTTTTTTAGTGGCGAGTATCTAACAAACAAAATCTGCTGTCAAATCACGGCCCTCGCAGCTGCGTCGGGCCGGGTAACGAGAAACATCTGTGAAGTCTTCACAATCTGTTGCTGTGTTTGTGTGCGTGTGTACGTGTTTAGATTATTGTGTATATTTTATTATTATTTTAACACACACACGCACACGCATAAATACACGCGCACACACGCACGCGCGCAGCGCACACACGCGCACGCACATAAATACGCACACGCGCGCGCGCACGCACACACGCACGCGTGCGCGAGGGAGTGTTTGATGTCAAAATGCGTTCCGCTGCCTGCATTGTGAAGGAGATGGAATCTTTTGACCTCACCCACCCCCCTTTAACCGGGGGGGTGGGGGGGGACACACGTTTAGCAGCAAAGGGGACCAGCTAAGAGATGGACGTAAATCATCGCGAGCATTGGTCAATCCGCTGCTGGATGCTCACGATTATTCTTGCGATGTAATCACCCAACCGATCGCTCCATCTCCTAGCCCCGCGGGACGACGTCCTCTCGGACGCGTTCCATCCATCCCCTTGCCTGCCACTCCGCCATGCTTCTTGACCACTGGCCATCGCTCCTTCTCGTCGTCACGTGCCCTGCCAAAGCCCACTTGACTGCTTTCACGTGTTCCCCTTTGGAGAGGCAAAAGTCTAGGTGATTTCCTGTTCAAATGAACATCGAGACGACGCTCGACTTATTTGTACAGTCTTGAGCCAGTGGCAGGCGCGAGTCTATTCGTAGGACAACCACTATTGGGTTTTCCCCAAAAAAGTGGTACTCATTTTATCGACCCCTGAGAGATGATATTAATAATCATAATGTCGTAGTTCATGCCAATCGCATCAATGAGGAATCACAGACAAAGCTGGAAGGCAGCCGGCGCCAACAATAATTGCCCAAGCTCTGCAGTCCTCTATATACGAAGATGTTTTCATCCAATTAATGAGTTTCCATAATGTACAGGTGGGAGGAGAATCTGGAGCACCCTGAGAAACCCACGCGTCCAAGGAGGGGGTGAGGGGGGGGGCAGAGGGCGGGAAGGGTTGTATGTGTACGGTTCGAAAGAAATTCAACGTAAATAAATACATACAAACTCTAATCCCATCAGTCCGCACTTTGCCTTTTCCTGGCGAGCAAGGTTTATACGGCTGCTCCCCGACACCCACGGGGTGAGAGATTGGCAAACATGTCGTGCGGTGATCCACCAACCCTCGCTGCATCCTTCCACGGTGCTGAATCAGAGGCCACGTGCAGCGTAGCCACCACAGGGCGCGTGAATGAATGAAGCCCCACACCAGAATTTGAACTCCCCCAATTGCGAGCGGCTCGCTTAAACCACTGAGCCACCTGGCCCCCGGTCCCTCCGTCAACGTGATTCCAAGCACGAACGTGACCCCTAAAAGGGGGCATATTGGGGGCCGTGGAGGCTAGGGGGGGGGGGGTGAGGCAGAGTCGATAGCAGAGGGAGCAATGCGCGAGGAGGAGTGCTGGGATGACCGGTGGAGGCGGTGCTGATTTTTCTGCGTTCGAGGACGCACGCAGCCGCCACCGTAAAATCACAGCACGGGTTCGACTCCGGCTTGCAGCCAAACGTGGTGAACAAGGCGATGCGATCGTGAGGTTGGTGTCCTGAGCGGGGCTGGCTATCACGGTGTTGGCGGCAGCGGACGGCGGTGTACAATGTTGTGCTGTACTTATATGCTCCCCGCCGCCACCAACGCACACCAAAACACAATACAATACATTATACGGTGATTGCTGCTGCTGCGTTGGTAGCGATGCACAAACAACAACACACACTCAACACATTTTGTCAACAAATGTCTTGAAATGAAAAAAATATATATTTTAAAAGGCGACGTTTCAGACAATGGCCTTTCTTTACAGCACGTAGAGAGGCCGGGCAGGTTAGATAAGCAGGCGACATAAAAAAAACCATGCGAAACTATTTCGTTCACAACCCATAGGCCCCAAGGCCTTCTGGGAGTGCATCATCGTTTCAGCAGCATTGATTCAAAACAAGCAAGGGTCGGGTCCGGAACGATTTCGACATTTAGTGCCTCTTCAACAGAGCCAGGCTTGCTTCAATCAACTGCCAGCTGTTAATAGGCAACTACCATCTCTTCATATGGATATTTGAATATAAATAATCGTAACACGAAGATATGGGTTCTGAAGTCGAGGATACGTAACGCAAAATAACCCTGAGGTTCGTTTTGAGAATATAAACAACGAAAGATTTGATACAACCAGCGCGGTGATGTCTGGTCAAACGACTCCCACGACCCACACGGTGTGAGGAGGCATTCATCCAGCAGCTGATTGGCAGGGCAGTACTTTATCATTATCATAATCATCACCATCTTAAAGGTGTTACATTCATAACCAGGACAATGACGCCACTCACAATTCACTCCAGTCACCCGCTCACAGGCGGTCAGTCGCCTGCGTATCGCTATTCCATTGCTACTACCGTGGACAACTGTTCCTGTGGACTTCAGGCATTGATCCCTCTACCCTCATTGATTGAGGACTCGGTCTCCCAGGCTCTGTTTCATCTCATCCACGCTGCGTTCAACCACCACCAACACACCGTAAGTCAAAGCAACCCACATACTCACTCACCCGTCCACTCATTCATTCACCCTCTCATTCACCCACTCACTCACCCATCCACCCACCCACTCATCCTCTCACCCATCCACCCACCCACTCATCCTCTCACTCATTCACCCACTCACTCGCTCATCTACCCAAGCACTCACACACCCATCCACCCCCTACTTCACCCACCCATAGGCGAAGTTTGATGTCTATATTTTGGGGAGCAGGGGTTCGCTTTATCCCTCACATTAGGAATCGGAGGAGCATATCATTAATTAGTTTTGATCTTTATTGTAAACTACTGAAAATAAATTAATAAAGGTGTCCAGATTGGGAGGGGCATTGCCTCCCCGTGCCTCCCCCCCAAACTCCGCCCATGCACCCACCCACCCATCCACTCACTCATTACCCCACTCACTCACCCAATCACCCACCCACTCACTCATCCACACTCACTCATCCACCAACTCACTCACCCACTCACCTACCCACCCACTCATTCACCCACTCACCCACCCACTCACTCACCCACCCACTCACTCACCCACCCCCTCACTCATCCACTCACTCATTGACCCACTCACCCACCTACCCACCCACTCATCCACTGACTCATCCACCCAACCGCTAACACACCCATCCACTCACTCATCCACTGATTCACCCATCCACTCATTCACTCACCCACCCACCTACTCATCCACTCGCTCATCTACCAAACCGCTCACTCCCATCCACTCACTCACTCATCCACTGACTCACCCATCCAATCACTCACTCACTCATCCACTGACTCACCCATCCACTCATTCACCCATGCACTCACTCACCCACGCACTCACTCACCCACGCACTCACTCACCCACGCACTTACTCACTCACCCACGCACTCACTCACTCACGCACTTACTCACTCACCCACTCACTCACTCACCCACGCACTCACTCACCCACGCACTCACTCACCCACGCATTCATTCACCCACGCACTCACTCACCCACGCACTCACCCACTCACCACACTGCAGGTCACCTCACTTCTCTCCTAGAACTGCTCTACTTTTCGATTCCCCCATCCCACTCGTCTCTTTCTCCCCACCCCACCAAGTTCTTACAACAACAACAATAACAACATCCGCGCTCAATTATATGAACCACCTTCAATTGTGCTGCTTGTTGCTGGCCGCTTGGAGTTTTTTTTTTTTTGCGGGGGAGGGGGGGGGCTGTTGGATTTGTGGTTCAGCAGCAGTAACGAAGAACCAAATAAATAAAAAAAACACGAAGCCAACAGAATTACGGCGACTCAAACCACGCACAGCACGCGTCGCGCGACTTAAACACAATTTGTGTCATGTATTTTAAGCCGAGTCTAGTAATAATAATAAGCCCTTTAATAGTTTCAAAGCGAAACAAAAGTCGACCTTCCCAGCTGTGCAGCGACGGGGATTGGGCGGTTGCAAGCGACCGCGTGGAGTGGCGGGGGAGAGGGGGTGGGGAGCGGTGGCGCAGTGGGGAGCAGTGGCGCAGTGGTTAGCGCGGAAACTCCGCTCGCCGATCGGACCGAGGTTCTACTCCCGTTCACGACCAAATGACAGTGGCGAATATTTAGAACCGATCCTGGGCCTCCACCCCCCCCCCCCACCTAGGTCGACTCAAATTTTAATTAAATGAGTACCAGGTGTGATGTGTAAACAATATCAGACAATGTCGGGCGGGCGTGGTGTTGGCCACCCACCTTCATAGGTGCTCGCTCGTCAGCACTTTCCCCAAACAGTGTGTCGGAGGCTATATGGGGCATCTTTGTCTTAGTGTGTTCCAGTACAATAGGAAGCGGCAAGCGGAAAACCCCGTCGACTCAGCCTTAAACGAACACCTGGCGTGCTGTGCAAACAACATCAGCCACTTGGGAGACAAAGGCGGCCGGGCGTGGTTCTGGTTGCTGAGTAGACAGCGGCGGGGGGGGGGTTGAGGACTTTTAAGAAACTTTCACCGTTGTTTCAGCCTGCCGCATCGGGACATTGACTCGAAACGGCGGCCCAGTGGATCTCAGATCCAGCGATGTGTCGACCATTGGGGCTCTACGATGATACCATCCGTGATGTTCTTTTCTCCCCCAAAGCTGCGAGCACCGAGCCGCCAACTCAGGGAGCGAGCGAAGTTACCTGTTCACAAAATCGTACCGATTTCCTGCTCAAATGAACATTGCTGCGTTGTTTATAACCCTGAGTTTGGTGGTAGGGAAATTCCACATTCATATGGCGGCGTGTTAGGGTGGGGGGGGGTGCGCAATTTTATCCACAAATAAATAAACCGCTTGCGCATCCAATCCACACACACACACACAAATAAATAACTCTAGTAAACGTGAAGAGCCACGTTTAGGAAAAGTTTGGCCCAGTGTATCTATCGCAATTCCTAAGATGTTCCGGCACGGCTAATCCGTTTACACATTACAAACAGTTTTCAGAGATTTGTCCCAGCTGGCTGAGCCGCGGGTGCGGAGGAATGGGGCTGCCTCTGCCTCTGGTTCGCATTTCGCTCTTTTATTTGGTCCTTTGAAGCGCGCGGGCAAAACACATGGCACAAGTAACATTAAACAGGAAAAATACCACCCCACCCCGTGCCTCCCCGCCATCCCTCCTCCTCCTCCTCTTCCCCACCCATCCCAAGTCCGCACTAACCCACTCTACGCTAAGACAAAGGTCGCCCGTATAGCCTTAACAGACTGTCGGGGCAAGTGCTGTTAGCGAGCACCTAAGAAGGCCGCGACGGCAAACGAAGCGGGTGTGTGGCCAGCACCACCCTCGGCCGCCTTTGTCTCCCCCGTGGCGATGTTTACACACCGCACCAGGTACACGTTTTAGGGCTGAGTCGATCTAGACTTCGGAGGCCCAGGACCTGTTTAAATATCCGCCACTGGTTTTGATCATTAGCGGAAATCAAACTCGAGTCGCTGGTTTAGTGGCACAGCGCGATAAAAGCTGCGGCACCGCTCCCCACATACAAAGACAAAGATCCCCCGTATAGCCTTAACAGACTGTAGGGGCAAGTGCTGTTAGCGAGCACCTATGAAGGCCGGAACGGTACACGAGGGGGTGGGTGGCCAGCAACACGCCCGACCGCCTTTGTCTCCCTAGTGGCAATGTTTACACACCGCACCAGGTACTCATTTGAGGTTGAGTCGACCTAGGGGAGGCCCGGGACCGGTTCAGATAATCGTCACTGGTGTTGGCCGTGAGCGGGAATCGAACTCGTGTCGCCGGGTTCATAGCGCAGCGCGCTAACCGCTACACTATCGCTCCCCACACGTAGACACACACACACACACGCACGTAGACACACGCACACACATACATGCACACACACGCACGCACGTTCACCCATTCTCCATGCCTCGCGCGCCGCTATTCCTACCAACGACACCACCACCTCTCGTATAACCACCACCACCACCAACACGATCGACTTAGTCACCACCATCACCACCATCCACTTCAACACTACCAGCAACCAGACGATGGTGGCTACGCGCGTGGCTGCCTGTAAACCAACGCTGTGGGGGCAGTAACGAGGGTTGGTGGAGCAGGCACACGTTGTGAAACTCCATGGCCGTATGCGCCGAGAAGGTGCCGTGCCCCCTCGCTTTCCAGGAGAAGGCGGTGCAAAACAAATGGTGGACTCCCATCTGTTCCATCTGTATGGGATCGAGTGTTGTTCCCTCGCACGCGTGGGTTTCCTCCGGTTGCTCCGGTGTCACCTCCCACGTGAAATGTATGAAGGACCGCAGAGCTTGGGCAATTTTTTTTTGGTAGCGCCGGCTACTCGTCGCCTCGCTCGTCTGCCGTTTCTCCTCCTCGCGCCTCTGAGTCGACCACTCTCCCTCTCTCTCGCAAATTCGTGAAGCGTTCTCCCTCCAAGAGTCTGTGCGACGGCTGCGTCGTAGTATTAACAGTTGACATTATTATTATAACATATCACTCAGGATCTCCTCCTTGTACTTCCACCACCACCACCACCGCCACCACCCCATGTATTTGGCAGCCACCACTCCACGGCGCGCGGGTTTTATTTCTTATTTTTTTTGTCTGTAGCAGTAAATGCTTCAAAGCGCCTAACGAGAGCTGATCCCCGCGATATCCCACGGCGCGATCAGCGGAGCCGCTTCAACACGCGCGTGGCGCAGCGAAGACGGGCTAAAAAAAAAAGAGTGCGGGGATTGCGAGCGGCGACCGAGGGAGTCTACCTGGGCTCGCTCCGATGCGCGCGAGTGAACGCACACACACACAACGATCCAACCCACCCACCAATCCACCCACCCACCAACCCACCCACCCACCCACCCACCAATCCAACCACCCCCCACCAACCCACCCACCAACCCACCCACCCACCCACCAACCCACCCATCCACCCATCCACCCACCCACCCACCCACCCACCAACCCACTCACCAACCAACCCACCCACCAACCCACCCACCCACCAACCCACCCACCCACCCACCCACCCACCAACCCACCCACCAACCCACCCACCCACCCACCCACCCACCAACCCACCAACCCACCCACCAACCCACCCACCAACCCACTCACCCACCAACCAACCCACCCACCCACCAATCCAACCACCCCCCACCAACCCACCCACCCACCAACCCACCCATCCACCCATCCACCCACCCACCCACCAACCCACTCACCCACCAACCAACCCACCCACCAACCCACCCACCCACCAACCCACCACCCACCCACCCACCCACCAACCCACCCACCCACCCACCCACCAACCCACCCACCCACCAACCCACCCACCAACCCACCCACCAACCCACCCACCCACCAACCAACCAACCCACCCACCAACCCACCAACCCACCAATCTTCCCACCAACCCACCCACCCACCAACCCACCCACCCACCAACCCACCCACCCACCCACCAACCCACCAACCCACCCACCCATCAACCAACCCACCCGTATTAAAATAAAACAGAAAAACATACTTCAACTATTTTTTTGTATTTTACCAGGTAAGATCCACTGACCTATATAGGAGCGACCTGGCCAACGTCTGATGGCTCAACGAAGTTGGTTGCTCACCGTGTGGACACGTATTAGCAGCTGGATGCCCTTAAACGCGTGATGCTCATTCTAAATTTGGAAGGAAAAACCGGAGGGACACCGGAGAAAAATCTACGCGACCACGGGGAGCACACGCAAACTCCACATTTTACACAGGCGTACGGATCTGTGGGTTGAACCCACGACCTCCTGTATACAAGGCGAGGTAGTCAACATCTCGCCACGGTGGCGTCCATAGCCTGGTACAGAATAGTCGAGGCAAGTGCGGTCAGCGAGCACCGACAACGGCGGGCACACGAGCACACACACGACAAAGATCCCCCGTTTATCCTTTAACAGACTATTGGTGCAAATTGCTGTTAGCGAGCACCTATTTAGGACGATACAGCACACGGGCGGGTATTGTGGTCAGCACCACGCCCGGCCGTCTTTGTCTCCCTAGTAGCGATGTTTACATGATGGCCCAGGGACTAATTTTAGGCTGAGTCGACCTCAGAGAGGCCCAGGACCGGTTCATATATTCGTCACATTGGTCTTGTGCGGGAAACTACTCGGGTTGCCGGATCCGTAGCGTAGTGGACTATCCACTTCGCCATCGCCGCTGGCTGGTCGCGCACACACACACACACGTGCACACTGACACACACACGTGAGCACGCTGACACAAAGACAAAGATCATTCGTACAGCCTTAATAGAGTGTGGGGCAAGTGCTGTTAGCGAGCACCTATGAAGGCCGGCACGGCACACGAGGGGTGGGTGGCCAGCACCACGCCCGACCGCCTTTGTCTTTCCAGTGGCGATGTTTTTACACACCGTACCAGGTGCTCATTTGTGGCTGAGTCGACCTAGGGAAGGCCCATGACCGTTTCAGATAATGGCCACCGGTGTTGGCCGTGAGCGGGAATCGAACTCGGGTCGCCGGGTTCGTAGCGCAGCCTAGCGCTAACCGCTGCACCACCGCTCCCCACACTGACACAAACACAGAGACACACACGCAGACACACACGCGTGTTCTCAAGCATTGGAGCGTAGAGGCCGCGTTACAATTTGGGACGGAGGTTGGTTTTTGTGTGCACTTTGGAGGTCATTCATGAACGCGGTTCTGTTTACGCTGCGCAAAGCTTAATGCAACAGCAACGGCAGTAGCAGCAGCAGCAACAGCAACAATAAACACAAGTTGCCTGTGTTGACACTCAGGGGGTAGGTTGTCATTTTTGCGTCGGAGTTTACTGAAGATTCTTGCACGCAGGTCCCTGTGTAGTAATTAGCATTAAGGGCGTTAAGGGGTGGATTAGACAAACACACACAGACAGAAACACAGGGACAAAAGACAAACACGAAGATCTCCCTTATAGCCTTTGACAGACTGTGGGGAGCGGTGGTGTAGTGGTTAGCGCTATGCTGCGCTACGAGCCCGCCGTGCCGAGTTCGATTCCTGCTCACGGCCAACACCAGTGACGATTGTCTGAACCGGTCCTGGGCCTCCTCTAGGTCGACTCAGCCTCAAATGAGCATCTAATCCGATGTGTAAACATTGACACTGGGGAGACAAAGGCGGCCGGGCGTGGGGCTGGCCACTCACCCCCTCGTGTGCCGTTCCGGCCTTCATAGGTGCTCGCTAACAGCACTTGCCCTAACACGCGTTCACGCACACACACGCGTACACACACGTGTACACACACACACGTACAACAACACACGCACGCACACACATAAACACAAACACACGCGCACACACGCGTACACACGCATAAACACAAACACACACACACACGCATAAACACACGCGTACACCCACACACACGCGTACATAGACACACGCACACACACAACAATGCCCGCCATTCGCCACTGACTGACGGTGACGTCCCCACGGCGCCTGTGCCAGGCCAGGTGCACTTTGAGGCCACGTGAAGTGCGTGCTAGAGACCAACACACACATACGCGCGCGCACACACGCGCACACACACACACACGGACTCACGCACACACCTCGCTGAGTTTAACTACTAAAGCGCTAACGCATCCCAAAATAAAGGAATTTGAACACACGCTAAAATAATAATAAAACTATCTTCAAGCCCGTAATGCAGCAGCCGTGTATATTGGAATGATCATGTCTGCCTCTGAATGGCAATTACAGCAAATGGATACCATATGAAGGGCATTATTCCCCCGTATAAAGCCTCGACTTTGTAATGCCGTAATGGCCCCGCGTTTTTCAAGAGTGAATGTCGGGTTCCCTTTTCAGTGGCCACGGCTCTCGGTTTGTCTCTCATTAGAATTGTGGCCAGACCCGTAAACCACATTTTCCCATAAAAGCCACGTTACCCGAGGCAGGCGCGACGCCTGGCGTCTCGGACAAGTTGGTGGGGTGGGTGGGTGGTGGGGGCACAGAGCGGGGAGGGTTTTTTTTTTGAGGCAGCTACCACAGTTGCACCCAAACAAAGACCACATGGGCGAGGCGAGCGGCAAAGACCTCCGCCCGCTGTGGGAACCGATAGCCCGGTACGTCGTCTGATCCCAGCCGAGGCTGTGCCATCAGCTTCTCCAATGCTTCTTCTTGGTTCTTTCGATAAACCTCCTACGCATTTCACAAGTAGTACTAATCGCATATCTGCATTTCCCATAAATATGCTAAATTCCTCTTGATATGCAAATTCTTTTTGTCAAGTCGCTCTCTCCCCCCCTCCAACCCAGCTTAAATAGTCGCTCCAAGCCTGGGGTATTTCATTCAGACGCTGTCTTCTCGACAGACCTGTTCTTCACCTGAGGACGGCTGCTTGCGTTGTGGCCGAAACGTCGTAAGAATTGTTTTATTTTTTATTATTTTATTATTTCCATTCTACGTGACTTTACCGAAATAACCAAGAAGATGAATCCCTGCAGTCACGAAAGCTTTAAATCGAAATTCTCCAATGCTGCCACGCGGGAGCGCCAAGACCGCGTCTCCAGCCTGAAACCACGGCCACCAATCGCCACCACCAAGCCCTCAAACCCGTCAACCCCTTGTCGGTGCCCTTATCCTGTTACATATCAATTCAGACCTTACTGGTCACCCCCGTGCTCTTATAAATCTCAACGTTCATCCTGCACAGTCCCATCGCAAGCGAGGAACACAAACAAATAGACAGCATTGTGTTGCCCTATTGAAACGGCTGTACCGCCGTATGGAGCTGAACACTCAATCTCTCTGTACACGAATACGGGGTAAACCGTTTGGGTTGACAGGTATGAGCCCTACTACTACTACTACCACCAGCATCAACGCTGCTACCGCCTGTGTATGTTGAACTTCCTTCGCACCGTACGTAGCCAAAAGTGCTCATCGGAGGTGCGCGGGAAGGACAACAAACGAAACACAAAAAACCGCAGCTCTCAAGATAGCACTACACAGCAATCACACCACGATGACCACCAGGCCTATCAGTCACACCAACTCAGGCTTGAACTACGAACACCCACCACCATCATCATTATCAGTGACAGTCTCTTGATCAGCAATTCCCACGACTGCCACCTTCAGTCCTCTCGGTAACACCAGCTCAAGATTACACCACCACCTCGAACATCGCCAGCGTCCAAGCATCTACAAAGACACAGATCCCCCGTATAGCCTTCACTTTGTCGGGGCAAGTGCTGTGAGCGAGCAACTATGATCACCGACACGACACGACGAGGAGATGGGTGGCCAACGACGAGCCCGGCCGCCTTTGTCTTCCCCGTGATGATTTAGACACCCCACACCAACTTTATCAACAGAAGCCATCGCAAAGCACCATAAAAGGCAAAAAAAACCCTCCCTATAGTCGACGGCGGCTGTTGGGGTGAGTGTTGTTGTAACGAGCAAACCTTGAAGACTGTAATGGTGCACGAGGGGAAGTGTGAGCAACAGCACGGCCAGCCCGACCGCCTTTGTTTCCCCACCAATGATATTTGCACACCACACCCCAGGTGACGGTTCTCGTCTCACTCGCCAGTACGACCGGTGCGATTGGCACGGTTGGCCACGTACGGTGCGAAAGAAGTTCAACGTGTATACACACACACGTTGTTCGTGGCCTGGAATCGAACCCATGTCATCCCACGTGCGTAGCGCTTGCGCGCTCACCGCCGCCGCCGTCATCATCACCACCTGGCAGCAACCATTACTCATCATCACTGTCACCAGCCTTGGTCAATCAACTGCTAGACGCAGGCCTGCCCAAGACGCATCGATCCGCCCGAACGACCCCGCCACACGGCGCGCCCCGCCTGCATCCTGCCCACCTCGGCTCGTGAGAGCCTCCTCCCCCGGGGACGCGTTCCTGTCGTCGTGGTCGTCGGGAACACGCAGTCAGAGCGTGGGGTTAGCGGGCTGCGGCGAGGGATTTCATTGGGCCCCGAGGAGACTCGCGACCCCCCCCCCCTCCTCCCCCTAATCCCACTTCACTCCATCTCCACTAAACGAGGTCCCCTTAGGGATGTTCTCCACCACACCTGGCCCGGCCTGGCCCGGTCCCGAGTCGGAGCGGTGCGCGGAAGGAGAGGGCAGCGACTGCCCCGTGGCGTCCTCTAGCGGCCACAGGGAGGACCCTCTCCTGTGGCTCGGCGCAGTTTTATTCACTCATTCTCAGCGGGGGGGGGGGGGGTCACTTTCACCGATGAGACATCATCAGTGTTGAGGGCCGTCACATTTGAAACCATTGTGGCTTTGACAGCACGACGATGATGATGGGGGGTTGGGGTTAGGGGTCTTCTCACTTGTGTGTATTGTCAGGGACGGGGGGGGGGGCACACGTCAGGGGCCGCACTAAAGGCCACCAGGGCCCACCAGGGGCCACCAGGGGTCACCAGGGGCCTTGCAAGCGGCGAGGCAGTGGGGTCCATAAAGGGGCTCTGTCGGAGAGACTGAACCAGAGCAACTCTGGAAACCCGGGGGGTTAAAACCCGTGCCGCGATCGCCCCCCCGTGCGTCGCACCCGGTTCTCGGGTGTAGAGATGTCTGCACAAAACAAAAAACAAACAAACAAAAAACATGCACAATCGGGGTTCATTTATCAAATCGTAATGTCAACTCGTAACGCTGTGCCACTGCCGCAAAGTGTTCGCTCCTCGCTCTCCACACACCGAGAGAGCGAGCGAGGGGACGACTCAGAGGAACGAGGAAGAACCACAGACGGAGCGGGCAGGCGGCACCACATTCACATCTCTAAGTTCTATGGCCCTCTACGTGTCGAGGCGTTGTTGGCCAACCAGCGAGCGTTTGCGCGTGTAAGGAAACCTAAGCGCCAAGAGAAACCCCACTCATGCGAGAGGACAACACTCGATCCCGTGCAGACGGAACAGATGGGGTCCACAGTTTGCTGTCCGGCCATCCGGGGTGTGGCTCCTTCTCGACGGCCACGGGAAGGACGTTTCACTCCATTCGTGCGGTGATCCACCAACCCTGGCTGCTGCCTCCACGGCGCTGGATAAACACGCGGCAGTCACGCGCAGCTCGAGATTACAACCGGCAGTGTGCAGCGTGGCCACGTGTGGGTCATTCAACTCCCACCAGCGGTGGACACACAGTACACGTACTGGTTTTTTTTTGTATAGTAGCCTTTTAAGACGAATGCGATTCGTAATCGGTTTCCTTTTTTTGGGTTAGGTCGCGTTTTTAAAATGTGTGTCGTGGAATCTCTTCCTCCACCCGACACGGCCAACGAATCAAAGTGGCACGACATGAATCAAACGCGGCCAAATCTATTACCGCTTCTGTAACATCACCACCGATGGCGTTGTTGTTGTCGGAGAGGAATCTCACAATATTTAAGTTCGGTCTGCTTCTTCTTCCGCATGGCTGATGTATAGATGCAGAGCGGTCACTACAGTTTCACGTTTCGGGTGGTCTAGCCCAGATAACCGCATCAGGAGCAGCGGAGTTGTGTATCGTTGCGATGTCTCCTTCGTATTTGTGGATCGGGCATTGCGTCATGATATGTTGTTGTCGTTGTACGGTCTTTTCTGGATGACCACAGTCACGCACTGCAGAGTTTTTTTTAATTTTCCATATGTGCATCAGGTGTATCCGCATCTGCTGCCATGGTTTGTGCATTCGATGCGGGTCAAGGCGGACAATGAGCTTCGTTAACGGCGTTTCACCACGAATTGCATTCCAGCATCATCAGGTCGTGGACAGGAGCTCGGATCTTGTGGTGAGATTCTCTTCTGGATCGTTGCGGATGCGGGGAGAGGTGGGTGGCGGAGGGAAAGGGATGGGGGGAGTAGCGTGGAGACCGTGGAGCTAAGGTGGCCAGTTCATTGTGGAACCAGATTCATAGGGTGGGGGGTAGATGCGGGGAGGGGTGCATTAGGGGGGGGGGGGGGGTGAAACGTGGAGACCGTGGAGCAAAAGTGGCCAGTTGTAAAGCCACTCCCCGACTCGCCACTCCCCACCAGGGGGCGCTACAGGACTACGGCTGCGTGTCTCCGTGGGCTCCAGGAGCAGTCGCTGTCTCACTGAGCATCGATGAAGGCCGGCACGGCACACGGGGGGGGGGGGGTCAATAGCGAACACCACGCCTAGCCGCCTTTGTCTCCCCAGTAGTGATGTTTACACGCCACACCGGGTACTCTTTCGAGGCTGAGTCGACCTAGGGGAGACCCAAGACCGGTTCAGATTATCGTCACTGGATTTGGCCGTGAGCGGGAATCGAAATTGGGTCGCCGGGATCGTAGCGCACTGCGCTAACCATCGCGCCACCGCTCAATCACACACACACACACGTATAAAGCACAGACAAATATTTATAAGCCACCCATTGCCAATAAGTGCGGGTGATGTCCTCACGGCGCTTGTGCCAGGCTAGGTACCCACTGAGGCCGTCACGTGAAGCGAGCCACTGGTTTAGGGACAGAGCCAGGCGTTACGGGTTAAGTGACTGGAGGTGACTGTCAGACTCACCACCAGTGCTCCCCACTTCATCACCACACATATTCACCGGTCGAAACACACACACACACACAATAGTATAAGCAAGCACACACACACGCACACACATCTACACGCTTATCCATATCACATTTGAGATATTGCGGTCGGATGGGAGGATTGTGTAACCCCGAGCACACGCCAGCAAACATACAACATCCGTAGATCCCTTCAGCATTGTACATACAGCCAGCACACACACACACACTCTGTCGTGCAAACAGCCGCCGTGCAAACATCGTGCAAAGGAAGGCAACAAACAGGAGATGCGGATAAATGTCCCGCGCAGACATCATGGCAGGGAAGAGACCCCCCCCCCAGCTCCCTCCACCCCCCTCCACTCACTCTCACCCCTCCACACGTGGTGAGCGTTGGAGACTGCACTCTATATAACTAAACAATTTCTCTTCTTCTTGGTTCTTTCGGTAAAGTCACGTAGAATGGAAATAATAAAATAATAAAAATAAAACATAATAAAATAATTCTCACGACGTTTCGGCTACAACGCAAGCAGCCGTCCTCAGGTGGAGAGCAGGTCTGTCGAGTAGACAGTCTGAATTCAGACTCTGTCTGAGGACGGCTGCTTGCGTTGTGGCCGAAACGTCGTGAGAATTATTTTATTATGTTTTATTTTTATTATTTTATTATTTCCATTCTATGTGACTTTACCGAAAGAAACAAGAAGATGATGAATCCCTGCAGTCACGAAAGCTTTAAATCGAAATTTAAAAATTTCTATTTTATTTTACCAGGTATGGCCCGCTGAGCGATATAGCTCATCATTATATTCTTAGGTTTGTTTTCGGTAAAGTCACGTAGGTAAAACATTAAAATTAATGAAAGTAAAATAAAACAAAACAAAAAAATAAAATTCACGACGTTTCGGAGGCAACACAAGTCTCCGTCATCAGGTGGGACCGTCACAGCCGAATTAGCTGCATCAAGTGAAGCAATGATTCAAGATGTAATCCCTTATAAGCAAGTTGAAGGGAGGTGGAGAGGGGGGTGGAGAGCTTATCAGGCTGTGGTAGCCAATGAATGGAAACGTATCGGGAGGGAGGAGGAGCGGTGATCAAAGACTGCACGTAGTGCTCAACACAATGAATGGAGACGTGTCGGGACGGAGGGCGAGCGGCGATCAAAGACTGCACGCAGTGCTCAACACAATGAATGGAGACGCGCCGGGACGAAGTGGCTTTTTCAACGTGGAAATTTAGGGCAGACAAATACTAAAAACGCGTGTTGTTGATTTGAAATGTGGAATGGAAACAATGAACCGGATATACATCCACGAGACCATGGGGAGAGATACACGCAAACTCCAAATATACAGCAGCAGGCGTCAGGGTTGGGATCGAACCCACAACCTCCTCTAGACCAGGTGAGGTGGTTAACGTCTCGCCACTATGGCATCTCATTTAACAACATGGGAAGCTAAATGGAAATGTTTAAAAAAAAAAGTTTGTGGTAGAACGAGATTTTAAATAGGCGTATGAATAGTTAGACTAATATTCGCTGTTGAGAAACACACAACGATCACCTGCGTAGCCTTAACATATTGTTGGGGCAAGTGCTGTTAGCGAGCACCTATTAAGGCCCATACGATGCACATGGGGGTGAGTGGCCACCACCATGCCCGGCCGCATTTGTATCCCCGGCGGCGATGCTTACACACCGCACCGGGTACTCATTTTATGAGGCTGAGTCGACCTAGGCGAGGCCCAGGAACGGTTCAGATAATCGTCACCGGTGTTTGGTAGCCGTGAGCGGGAATCGAACTGTGGTCCGTCAGGGTTCGTAGCGCAGCAGCGCAAGCGCTAACCGCTGCACCACCGCTCCCCGAAAACAAACGCGAGGAGCGTTCAGTGGCTCACATCTCGCCGAGTGAGACTCGGTCCACGATGACCCTAACACGCCAACAAAACAAAACACCAAAAAAATATGTAAAAGCTTGTTTACAAACATTATCGGCAGAAGCTAGACGTTAATCGTGTAATTTATAAATCCAATTAACACCCGCGTGAATGTGTACTTAGACGGGATATATATATGTGCGTATGTTGTGTTCGTGTTGTGTTATCCACTCGTAATGAGTGGGGGGGGGGGTACGGCCGTTCGTGGCCTGTAAATATCTCAGTTAGCGGTAACGACGATTGCCGCATTTTGTTTTCCTTTGTTGACTCGCAACGGAAGGGTGGAAGGGTGGGTTGATGCGGGGTGGGGGGGCATGCCCCCCCCACCACCAATCCCCTCCCCCCCCATCGCTCCCACCACGCGTACACGGAGCAGATAACGGGGAGGCTGGGAACGCAATCCTGGGAGGGATGTGCAAACAACGTTTGAATTACATTGACACCTCGGGGGGGGGGGGGGGGGGTTGTTGTGTGCGGCGGGGGGGGGGGCGTTCGTGCGTCACGTCAATATTTGCACAGCGATGGCTCGACAAAATCTGCCCGTTAATGAGTTTGTTTGTGATGGGTGGGATACACCGGCTGTTGCGATGTATGGATGGATAGTCGAGGCGTGGTCGCAGTGAATGAATCAGAAGTCTTAAACCTCGTGGCCTCATCATATAAAAAAACAAAACTTGCTCTCGGTGAGCGCTGGCGAATATCTTGGGGGCCTCCTGCCGAGACGACTGCAGGACTTCTAGGCAACGAGGAGACGCTGATCAGCGCTTTCAGAATGTCAGAAATTGTATTTCGCGAATCAAAAACAGAACGCTCAATGAGCCACTCAGCTTTTCTTCCAACCGGGCTTCATGAATAATACGGAGCCTGGAGGGGCGGCAGGGGGTGGGGGGGGGGGTCTTAATGCATCAGGCTGAGGGGTCCAATCTACCGTTGGATGAAGAGACCTTCACTCCGAATGGGTGCGCGGGTTGATGGGTGCGGGGTCAGGGAGCCTTCAGTGAAGAAGTCACCGTCTCTGAGTGGCGAGTGGAAACTATTGGGACTGGTCAGGGAGCATAGGCGGGCGTTGGCTCTCTGTGCAGTACAGCACAGCAATCGACTTTGCTACGTCGCCCTCTGCTGACTCAATGTAGCGCCGCAGCAGCCCACGAAATAAGTAACTCTTTAGCGCATGGGCGATGATAATTAATTGTCAATTTTAAGTTTTCGTGACTGCAAGGATTCATACTCTTTGGTTTTAACGGTAAAGTCACGTAGGTAAAAAATTTAAATAAATTAAATCACGACGTTTCGGGCGCAACACAAGCGTCCTTCTTCAGGTGAGGACAATGTAGCGAAAGCACACCGCTTTCACACACTTAAGCGTGTGTTGCGCCCGAAACTTCGTGATTTTTTTTTTCCTGCGTGACTTTACCGAAAAAAATCAATGAGTCCTTGCAGTCACGAAAACTTCAAATCTATAATTAATTATCATCGACCATGCGTTAAAGAGTTACTTCAAACGCGGGGAGCGGATGATAATTAACCGTCACCCATCCAAGCACTAGTCAGGCTGAATCCTGCTTAGGGTCCGATTATTAAGGCTGATAAGGTAAACATGGTTCAGTTTGATTTGTAGATGTTTTTGTGTTGTAAAATTTCATTTAAAACGTTCGTGACTGCAGGAATTCATATTCTTAGTTTTTTCGGTAATGTCACGTAGATAGAAAACATATAAGTGATTTTACCGAAAGAACCAAATAATATTTATTTTTGTGATTTATTTACTTTCTCTATACTTTGCACTCCTATCGCGTGTCTGTGCTGTTTGTTGTTGCAACGTTCTGACCCGGCCCCTTAGTGGACATCTGTGAAAAAGAGCTTCATAGCTCATCGGATTCCTCCTCCAGTCTAAATAATTGTTCTGATTCTGATATTGTTTTTTTGTCAATTTAAAATCTGGCGTATTGCGCGTGGGGGGGGGGGGTGACGCTGGGTCGACGCTCTCCGGAGGAGGAGGTGGACACTTGGCCAGCACAACAGGAAGATACAGGAGGTGTACTGGATATGGTGTGCCGCGCACCACGTGGCAGATGGTCGAGAAGATGTCCTCAGCAAAGAGGGGCAACGGGTAATGAGACGAAACCTCAACAACAACGACGAGAACACAACAAATAGGTGGGAATCTGCCAATGTGGCAAACGAGTCTCCTGTGCAGGAGGAGGTCACGAGAGAGCGAGATGAGAGCGAGAGAGAGAGCGAGATAAGAGAGAGAGAGTGGGAGATGAGAGAGAGAGTGGGAGATGAGAGTGCGAGATGAGAGAGAGAGATATATGAAAGAGAGAGTGCGAGATGAGAGAGAGTGCGAGATGAGAGAGCGAGATGAGAGCGAGAGAGAGAGCGAGATAAGAGAGAGAGAGTGCGAGATGAGAGAGAGAGATGAAAGAGAGAGTGGGAGATGAGAGAGAGTGCGAGATGAGAGAGCGAGATGAGAGCGAGAGAGAGCGAGATAAGAGAGAGAGAGAGAGTGGGAGATGAGAGATGAGAGAGAGTGGGAGATGAGAGTGCGAGATGAGAGAGAGATGAGAGAGAGAGAGTGCGAGATGAGAGAGAGAGAGAGAGTGGGAGATGATTGACGAAGAGAGGAGAGAGAAACACGGAGAGATGATCGCGAGCTGGCAAGCGTAGGCCACTAGGTGTCCGTCGAGATTCACGGATGTTGCACAAACGGGAGTGGAAATTGCCGTCTCTCGCCAAGTGCGCGAGCCAAGGCCGCTTGCCGCTGATGCTGTTGGCCGCGGAATTTCAACACCGGAGCCAAGCCAACGGCAAATCAAGCAGCACCGCGGCGAATCAAGGTTGCTTCACGGCCAGCGTTCGTGTGCGTGTGTGTGTGTGTTGTCTCAGCCTCTAGATTAGTACCGAGCGCGGTGCGTAAACATCGCCACTGGGGAGACAAAGGCGGTCGGGCGTAGTGATGGCCACCCAACGCTCGTGTGTGTCGTGTTGACCTTCATAGGTGCTCGCTAACAGCACTTGCCCCCAAGAGTCTGTTAAGGCTATGAGGGGGGTTGATCTTGATTTTAAGCTTTTATTCATACTCGTTGGTTATTTCGGTAAAGTCACGTAGGTAGAAAAATATTTTTTAAAATAATAAATCACGACGTTTCGATCGCAACACAAGCAGTCGTCCTCAGGCGGAAAAAAATAATCCAGCAGTGGAACTGCTGAAACAGCGAGAGAGCTGTTACAAAGCCACATAAATGACTTCTTGTTGTTGCAACAGCTCTCTCGCTGGTTCAGCAACTTCACTGCTGGATATTCTCTCCGCCTGAGGACGACCGCTTGTGTTGCGATCAAAACGTCGTGATCTATTATTTTTTTAAATTTAATTAAATTTTTCTACCTGCGTGACTTTTATCGAAAGAACCAATGAGGGGGATCTTTGTCTCTGTTCTGTGTGCACTGCCCTACGAACACGGCCACCCGCGTTCGATTCCCGCTCACGGACAAATATCAGCGCTGGGAAGACAAAGGCGACCAGGCTTGGGTTGACCGCACACCACCCCCTTGCTACCGTGTCGACCTTATGCGACGCTTGCTAACAACAATTGCAACCCCCCCCTCCTCCCCCTCCCGACAGTCGGTTTGAAGGCTGTATTGGGGAATCTATGTGTGTATGTTTGTCTTTGTTACTCGTGTACACGTACGTGGCGTGGTGAGTTGGTGTGAGTGTTGGCACAGCGGGGAGCACAGGTGGTGTATCTCCCCAGACGCCATCTCAGTCAGTTAATCCATAGCGCCTGGACGTGTCCCGTGACCTCCCTGTCAGCGAGACTTCCATAATTCACGTGGCCTCACAAAGTGCGGCTAGCTTGGCGCGTGCGCCGTCCCAGTAAACGTGGAACGTTGAGTCAGCGTTGCGCCAACGTCGGGACAACGTTGAGCTAACGTTGCCATGTTTACTGCGTCGAATAGTCACGCCGTGTCGTGTATACGGGCGTTTGTTTGACTCGTGCGTGCGCTCGTTCGCGCAGAGCGCTATGAAACCGAACACCTGGGTACCGATTCTCGCCCATGGATTACACCGGTGTTATGCTGTGCACATATGCTTGTACGTGAGTGCGTTCATGTCACCATGCGCATGTGCGTGCGCGTGTTTACATATATATAGATGCGTGCGCGTGCATGTGCAGCGAGTTTCAGTCACTGCGCCTTGAACACATATAATATCAAAGTCGTGCGCCTGTGTGTGTGTTTCACGTGTAGAGCCACCCCCCCCCCGCTCGTGTGCCGTGCCGGCCTCAATAGGTGCTCGCTAACAGCACTTGCCCCAACAGTCTGTTAAGACTATACTGTTTTTTTGTCTTTGTTGTGTTTTTTTGTGTGCACTGCGCTACGAACCCGGCCATTCCCGCTCATGACCAACATCGCTGACCAATCTCTAAACCTGTGTGTCCCCAAGCTCGACTTACCTCTAAATGAGTACCTGGTGGGGTGTGTTAAGGTTATACGGGGGGCGGGGGGAGGGGTCTTTTGTCGAATCACGTGCCACTATGTGTGTCTGCGTGCCACAGTGTAAATACACGCGAGTTCACGTGCCACGTGATAGCCGTGTGAATGCGAGCGGAACGCCGTGTCGCCAATAGCTGTGCCACCGCGTGCCACCCTGTGTGTCACATCGTCTGTTGAGTCTATAGGGGAGAGGGGGGGGGTGTGTCTTTGTATGTTTGTGTGTGGGTGCCTGTGTTTGCCTGCGTCCGTATCCGTGTCACTGTGTGTGTCTCAGGATGCGTGCTCTTCAAGTTGGCACAGTAGGGGGCACAGGTGGTGCGTCAGCCAGTCATCTCGGTCATCTCGGTCAGTCGACCCGTGGCACCTGCTGGGTCTGCACCGTGACCTCCTGCCAGCGGGCGTTCCAAACTTCACGTGGCCTCAAGGTGCACATGGCCTGGCACAAGCGTCGTGGTGACGTCACCGCCACTTAGTGGCGAATGGCCGTTGTTGTTGTTGTGCTCTTCAAACGCGGTCAGCGGTAGCGTAGCGGTCAGCTATGCTCCGGACCCGTCCCCCAGCTCACTGACACCAACACGAGCTACTATTGAACCAGTGCTGGGCCGCTCCTCGGTCGACTCAGCCTCATTTGAGTGCTGCACCTGCTGCGATGTGTAAATATCGCCACTTGGGAGACAAAGGCGGCCGGGCGTGGCGTTGGCCACCACACCCCCTCGTGCGCTGTCCAGGCCTTCATAGGTGCTACTCGCTGACCAGCACTTGCCCCAACAGCCTGTTGAGGCTATGCCGGCGGTGGAGGGGTTCTTTGTCTGAGTTCTGGCCGTGTGCAAGGCAGCGCCACGCCTCGGTGCCCCTGCCTAGCGCGGTTAAGTGCTCACTTGTTGTCCATCTGTGCGGCGCCCTGCTTGCATTCAGGTGCCCCGACCATTAAACATTCATGCTGTGTTTTCTCTAATGCCCTCTCTCTCTCTCTCTTACGTCGGTGCTGCCGTGATTGGAGGATCGATAAAGTGAGAGGGCTCGGTTCTAACAAACATAGGGCGCTGAGAATGCAACCTGAGGTGGTGGGGGGTGGGTGGGGAGGGTACGACGACGAGGACGACGACTTTACTCGACACCGCGAGGGAAAGAGAATAACGCTCGCGTCAAAGATGCGTGACGCCCATCGGTGATGGGCGAGCAAGGCGGAGCGGGACTGCTCCGAGACCACTTACTTGGCATGCAATATTCATTGAGAGGCTTAGAGAGTCTCGGAGAGTGACCTGCCGCCCGGTCAATAACGTCCAACGCTTCACCCAAACGAAAATAGATCTTCCTCCACTCATACCATAGCCCCCAACCCCTACCCCCCCCCCCCTAAAAAGAAAACAAGGATGGCGGGTTAAGTGTTGTAAGTTTGCGAGCATCTGTTAAGGACCCAACGACGCCACGGGTTGAACGGTGCGGCCAGAAATTCACCAGGCCTACTGCGTTCTCCCAAAGTGCTTCCGTTGGTAATTCACTACGATGATGAGGAACATAATAATTGAAACGATAGTTCAGAAGTGTATTTGACAATCCACTGCTGGATGTTGATGAAGTCGCCCCCCCCCCCACGCAGTGTCCATCACGTTACAGCGGCTGCTCATGCAAGGTGCTGAGTCGACCCACAGGGCACCCACGTGTTATATAATTATTATTATTATTATCGTGCACAGCCGGGAATCGAACCCATACAGCAAAGGATCGTAGGCCAGTGCGCGGTCAATGACATCACTTCCTTCCCACAAATACAAATATCCCCCGTATAGACTCAACAGACTGTTGGGGAAAGTGCTGTGAGCGAGTAGGAGCCCTTACGGAGCGCAACACGGCACGCGCGGGGGGTGGGTGGCCGCTATCACGCCCGTCCACCTTTGTCTCCCTCGTGCCGATGAATACACATAGCACGTGCTAGACATTTGAGGCCGGGTGGACCTCAGGGGATGGTACAGCACCGGTTCAAATAATCGTCAACGGCGTCGACCGTGAGCAGGACTCGAACTTGGGTGGCCTGGTTCGTAACCGCGGTGTGCCAACTCACTCACTCACTCACTCACTCACTCACTCACTCACTCACTCACTCACTCACTCACTCACTCACTCACTCACTCACTCACTCACATACTCACTCACTCACTCGCTCACTCACTCACTCATTCACATACTCACTCACTCACTCACTCACTCACTCACTCACTCACTCACTCACTCCTCACTCACTCACTCGCTCGCTCACTCACTCACTCATTCACATACTCACTCACTCACACACTCACTCACTCACACGCTCACTCACTCACATACTCACTCACTCCTCACTCACTCACACACGCGCGGCGATAATGCCCAGGTTTAATAAAGCGTCGGCGGGTTGTAAGCTGACCTCGTAAAACAGAACTAATTCCATGAGCTGCGGAGATGGAGCCAGATTTGTGTTGCAGATTGTGGGGTAAGGAGGGTGGAGGTGGGTGCGTGTATTGGGGGGGGGGGGGTTGGAGGGGGGGTTCGGCGTTGCACGAACAAGTGGAACGGGGCTAGGCGCGTGCGTCAGTGAAGGAAGCGACGATTTGGATGGACGCGAATGTCGTTGACCCACGTGGACGACAAAAGGGACCGAACTGACCGATGATCCATACGCCAAGGGCCACCCCCTGGATCTTTGTCTCAACCGGTGCAGAGTGTTGCTTGTGTTGAACCAATGCTGCTGACATAATGCACTTGCGGGATTCCTTATGATTGACGGGAAGGGTAAACAAAAGCTAAATATGCGAATATATATTTCAGTGGCATTTACTTCGTCACGTATTCTCCACGGCGAGGCGAATTGTGTTATTTGTTGCGACAGTAATTAGGATGAAATGTGAGCTGGAAACCCGGCAACTCGCAGAGCCGCTTTTACGTGAAATCAGCAGCGCGCGACTTATTCAGCACCACGGACAGCGCCCCCGGTTCAATCTCCCCCATTGCCCCCCTCATAACTCATAACACGGCAGCTGGATTAGGGTTAAGAGATTAAGAGGTGAGGGCACTATCTATATTCTCTTATATAAAGCTGGCGAGTATGTATATACACACACATAAGCATCACTCTACCCCATGACATACACACACACACACATCTCCACAGATTTTTTTGTACCGGATTGCATTGATATGCTGTTTACATCGCTAGTATTGCGCGTGTTTACCCAGGAAAGTCTCAATGAAGAAGAAGACCCATTTCCCGAAACGTCGGGAGACAAAGGCGTCCGGGCGGGTTGCTGGCAACCTACAATCTCGTCCACCGTGCGCGTCTTCGTAGGTGTTGCTGGCTATTAACACTTACCCCCGAGCAGTCTGTTAAGGCTACACGGGGCACCTTTGTCTTTGTGAGGAGTCAACGATGTTATTGTTCGCATACTGCGCTACGATCCTACGGCACGGGTTCGATTCCTGGCTATGTAGGATGACCAAAATACAACACGTGTCCACCCAGACAGGCCTTCGGGGTCGACTCAACGCCACACACGGTGTTGATAATGACGAACGTGTTTAGATGTTTCGATTTGAAGCTTTCGTGACTGCAGGGATTCATCTTCTTGGTTCTTTCGATAAAGTCACGTAGAAGGGAAGTAATAAAATCATAAAAATAAAACATAATAAAATAATTCTCACGACGTTTCGGCCACAACGCAAGACGCTGTCTCCCTGACAGACATGGTTTTCAACTGAGGACGGCTGCTTGCGTTGTGGCCGAAACGTCGTGGGAATTATTTTATTAAGTTTTATTTTTATTATTTTATTACTTCCCTTCTACGTGACTTTACCGAAAGAACCAAGAAGGTGTTTAGATGTGTTTTTGGTTTTGGTGTTGTTGGTGTTGTTGGTGTTGTTGTTGGTGTTGTTGGTGTTGCTGTTGCTGTTGGTGTTGATGGTGGTGTTGTTGTTGTTGTTGGTGTTGTTGTTGGTGTTGTTGGTGTTGCTGTTGCTGTTGCTGTTGGTGTTGATGGTGGTGTTGTTGGTGTTGTTGGTGTTGTTGTTGGTGTTGCGGTTGTTGTTGGTGTTGATGGTGTTGCTGTTGTTATTGGTGTTGTTGTTGGTGTTGTTGTCGGTGTTGGTGTTGGTGTTGTTGGTGTTGTTGGTTTTGCTGTTGGTGTTGGTTTTGTTGGTGTTGTTGGTGTTGTTGGTGTTGTTGTTGTCGGTGTTGGTGTTGGTGTTGTTAGTGCTGCTCGTTGTGCCTGTGCATCACTACCTACGCAGAAGCAGCATCACCAAGTAATTAGTCCATCGTCATTTTATTTACTTGGGAGTTCAAAGGCAGCAGCATTGTTTCAAGTGTCGTGATCTACACTGCACCACGTGGGGGCCGTGGCAGTCGGCCATATAACCAGGGTGACGGAAGAGGTTTCCAGGTCACTGCTGTCGGGCTTATATTGGAAATTGCATGTCCGGTTGGCTGGCCCAGTAGGCGGCTGGTTAAATACATTGCTGTTTCGTTATACGCCTGGTTGGATGGTTATATGACTGACTGGGCACCTGAATAGCTGGCCCAATGTCTGGCTGGCTTGTTCGCTGCCTGGTCGGATGTTTGGCTCTGTGTCTGACTGGCTGGTTGTATGACAAAGGCGGCCGGGAGGGGTGCTGGCCAAGCACCCCCTCACGTGCCGTGCCAGGCCTTCATAGGTGCTCGCTAACAGCACTTGACCCAACGGTCCGTTAAATAAAAAAAAAGATTTCTGATTATTATTATTCTTTTTTTATTATGTTTTATTTTCATTATTTTATTATTTACATTCTACGTGACATTACCGAAAGAACCAAGAAGATGAATCCCTGCAGTTACGAAAGCTTTAAATCTAAATCTTTGACTTTGTTGTGATTATATGGCAGGTTGGATATCTGGCGAGCTGGCTGTCTGGTTACATGTCTGGATGTCTGGTTATACACGTGCCTGACTATGGGGACGGCTGGCTGTCTGTCTGTCTGATCGTATCGCCGGGTACCTATCTGGCGAACAGCTGCCCGGTTACGTGTCTGACTGTCTGGCGATCTGGATGTCTGTCTGGATGTTTGTCTGGCTGGCTGGCTGTCACGTGCTTTTCGGTGGTTTTGCTTGGCCGCTTAGAATGTCTGGCTGAATGTTTGAGCGAGTGTCTGGTGGCTATCCGCTTGCATGCCTGGCCGCGTGTAGGTCGCCGGCTGTCTGTGCGGTTGGTTTTTATTCCGAGCCGCGGTGACCGGCTGCGCGTGAGATATTGGTGTCGCGTGGACGAGTCGCGGTGATGTCAGTAAATGCAATAACGCCCGATATAATCAGCCTGGGCCCCGCTAAGCCCCCCAACTCTATTCGTTCTTACAGCAGCAAAGCCCAGGGTTTATTTCATCACTTTATTTTTTTGGGGGGGTGGAGGGGGAGGGGAGGGAGGGGGAAGGCGGGGGGGCACTGAATTCAAAGACTGGATAGAGATGGGGGAGGTTGTAAGCAAATCTGGATTTGGATAAAATTATAAATAAGTTCCTTCCCATTTATGTTCAGTCCCCCCCCCCCACCCCATTTCTCCCCGAACTCAATTGTGGATACGGAAAAAGAGTTTAATGTTAAAGATAATCCACCAATCAGAAGGCGACAGGCACACGGAGGTCAACTGTAATGAAAACGGGCTGAAGGGAAAGTCGCGGTGTAACCTGCGGAGATAACCCCTCTCCACCCCCCCCCCACCTCTCATTCACTCATTCAGTTTCATCCCCTCTCCTCCAAACCAAGCAGCCGTCCGTCTCCGCCCCCACCCATAGCCCCCCCCCCCAAGCCCCCCTCCAAGCCCCCCCCCCCCCAAGCCCCCCCAACACGCAGCACAGACAACCTCCTCCGCTCAGCAACACACTCGCAGCCCCCCCCCCCCCCACTGCGCCATCTCCGATCATTTCTGTCACCACCCCCCACCTTCCCCCCCCACCACTTCTATCATCTCTCCCCCCAATCACCCCCCCCACTCTCCTTCCCCAAGTCCTCCCCCACCGCACAGACACAGCGCCGGCTTACAGCCCAGCCAACCCAGCCGTGTAACTCCACTCACGTACAGCAACCACCCCCACCCCTTACTCACCCCCCCCCTTCCCCCAACCAATCCATATCCCCCACTGCCCCCACCTCCACCACCACCAACACACAGAGAGCGCGGCCACCACCACCAGCCAGAATTTCAACTCCACTCAGCGCTGCTGCCAGCAAACTGGATTACTTTTCATTCCGCTGTAATCCTCGGCTCACATTAACCTCAAGGAATTTCAGAGTCTCATTTCAGCGAGCAGAATTTTTCTCTCTCTCTCTCTCTTCCATTATATATATATTTTATCGCTGTTTGGCTTGATAACAGACTAAGCTGGCGTAGGGTTTTTTTTTGACAATATTTATTATCGGTCTCGGTATAATAGCACGATCCAGAAATATGTATTTGACAAAGACACGCGGTGAAGGTTATGGTTGCAGATTTATCTATTTATTTCTTCACTCACGGCGTCGTTTGTAAATGCCCCCGTGCAAGGGGGGCTACGGAGGAGATGGAACCACGTGGCGAGATGTTAACTACCTCGCCTGATATACTGGAGGTCGCGGTCTCGATTCCGACTGTGTATTTGGAGTTTGCGTGTTCTCCCCGTGGTCACGTGGATTTGTCTCGCTTCTGAAAAGAACGAAATATGTCAGTGGGCCGTACCTGATACAATAAAAATAGTAAAATAGTAGTTTTATGCTACAGGAATCCGATGAGCTGAAACGCTTTTTTTTTCTTTCACAGATGTCCAGTCGACATGTTTACACGTGGCACACACAGAGTAACACAGAGTCTTTGCCACGTCTAGTAGCCACTCCGCACAAATAGAGACATTATGATTTTATTCATTCAGCCCTGTTGGCTTTCCATACATATGAGTTGTTATTATTATGATATACAACATTATTAATCTGCCTTTGTTTAAGGCAAGCAAACTCTTGACCAGCGTAGACTTCCTGGGTCTCATCATTAAAGCACAAACGGCATAAACAAAATCTCTGCACTGCCTCCAAACACACATAAACACATTGTTGTTCGAGCACAATAGAGGGATATTTTGCGAGACGAACGCCACGATTTGATGATCGCTGACCGTACGTCACACGATGTATCGCCAAATATTGCTGGCGAAGGCGCCTCGAGACAATGCCGACGCATATTGATCTGACATTTGCAAAGGTTCACCCTTCAGGGAGGGGCAGGTGGGGATGCTGTGATCACCCGCACTGACAAAGTTGAACAGAAACTGAAAAGGGGGTAAGGGCGACGCGTCGGAAGAGGGGGAGCCAAGGGTGTGGTGGAATCGTTGGTTATGGCTAGTATTAACACTAGTGGTGAGTGGGTTATGGTTAGTTTAACACTGGTGGTGCGTTAGTTATGGTTAGTTTAACACTGGTGGTGAGTTATTTATGGTTAGTTTAACACTGGTGACTAGTGGGTTGTGGTTAGTATTAACACTGGTGGTGAGTTAGTTATGGTTAGTTTAACACTGGTGGTGAGTTGGTTATGGTTAGTATTAACACTAGTGGTGAGTGGGTTATGGTTAGTTTAACACTGGTGGTGCGTTAGTTATGGTTAGTTTAACACTGGTGGTGAGTTATTTATGGTTAGTTTAACACTGGTGACTAGTGGGTTGTGGTTAGTATTAACACTGGTGGTGAGTTGGCCGCTTGGTTATTGTGGGATAGCAATAGTTACTGGTTGGCCATGTTCAGAGGCAGGGTTAATTGGCAGGGTTAGGGGTAAGGCGAACATCAGTGGCTAGGCACCTTGGTGACATCTCCACATGCTGATCGGTAGTTGTTTCTGGTTGTGTACACTCACCCACAATAACATTGGTATCTGAAAACATTATGGACCTGTGTGTGTGTGTATCGGCATGCGTGTGTGTGTGTGTGGGTATCGGCACGCGTGAGTGAGTGTGTGTGTGGGTATCGGCATGCGTGAGTGAGTGTGTGTATCGGCATGGGTGATTGTGTGTGTGTATCGGCATGCGTGAGTGAGTGTGTCTATCGGCATGGGTGAGTGAGTGTGTGTGTATCGGCATGGGTGTGTGTGTGTGGGTATCGGCATGGGTGTGTGTGTGTGGGTTTCGGCATGCATGAGTGTGTGTATCGGCATGCGTGAGTGTGTGTGTGTATCAGCATGCGTGTGTGTGTGGGTATCGGCATGGGTGTGTGTGTGTGGGTTTCGGCATGCATGAGTGTGTGTATCGGCATGGGTGAGTGTGTGTGTGTGTATCGGCATGCGTGAGTGTGTATGGGTATCGGCACGCGTGAGTGTATGTGTGGGTATCGGCATGGGTGAGTGTGTGTGTGTGGGTATCGGCATGGGAGTGAGTGTGTGGGTATCGGCATGCGTGAGTGTGTGTGGGTATCGGCATGCGTGAGTGTGTGTGTGTATCGGCATGCGTGAGTGAGTGTGTGTGTATCGGCATGCGTGAGTGTGTGTGGGTATCGGCATGCGTGAGTGAGTGTGTGTGTATCGGCATGGGTGTGTGTGTGTGTATCGGTATGCGTGAGTGTGTGTGTGGGTATTGGCATGCGTGAGTGTGTGTGTATCGGCATGCGTGAGTGTGTGTGTGGGTATCGGCATGCGTGTGTGTGTGTATCGGCATGCGTGAGTGTGTGTGTATCGGCATGCGTGTGTGTGTGTATCGGCATGCGTGTGTGTGTGGGTATCGGCATGCGTGTGTGTGTGTATCGGCATGCGTGAGTGTGTGTGTATCGGCATGCGTGTGTGTGTGTGTGGGTATCGACATGCGTGAGTGTGTGTGTGTGAGTATCGGCATGCGTGAGTGTGTGTGTGTGAGTATCGGCATGCGTGAGTGTGTGTGTGGGTATCGGCATGCGTGAGTGTGTGTGTATCGGCATGCGTGAGTGTGTGTGTGGGTGTCGGCATGCGTGAGTGTGTGTGTGTGAGTATCGGCATGCGTGAGTGTGTGTGTGGGTATCGGCATGCGTGAGTGAGTGTGTATCGGCATGCGTGAGTGTGTGTGTGGGTATCGGCATGCGTGAGTGTGTGTGTGGGTATCGGCATGGGTGAGTGTGTGTGTGGGTATCGGCATGCGTGAGTGTGTGTGTGGGTATCGGCATGCGTGAGTGAGTGTGTGGGTATCGGCATGCGTGAGTGTGTGTGTGTGGGTATCGGCATGCGTGAGTGTGTGTGTGAGTATCGGCATGCGTGAGTGTGTGTGTGTGAGTATCGGCATGCGTGAGTGTGTGTGTGGGTATCGGCATGCGTGAGTGTGTGGGTATCGGCATGCGTGAGTGTGTGTGTGGGTATCGGCATGCGTGAGTGTGTGTGTGGGTATCGGCATGCGTGAGTGAGTGTGTATCGGCATGGGTGAGTGTGTGTGTGGGTATCGGCATGCGTGAGTGAGTGTGTATCGGCATGCGTGAGTGTGTGTGTGAGTATCGGCATGCGTGAGTGTGTGTGTGGGTATCGGCATGCGTGAGTGAGTGTGTATCGGCATGGGTGAGTGTGTGTGTGGGTATCGGCATACGTGAGTGTGTGTGTGGGTATCGGCATGCGTGAGTGTGTGTGGGTATCGGCATGCGTGAGTGTGTGTGTGTGTATCGGCATGGGTGAGTGTGTGTGGGTATCGGCATACGTGAGTGTGTGTGTGGGTATCGGCATGCGTGAGTGTGTGTGGGTATCGGCATGCGTGAGTGTGTGTGTATCGGCATGCGTGAGTGTGTGTGGCTATCGACACGCGTGTGTGTGTGTGCATCGGCATGCGTGTGTGTGTGTGTGGGTATCGGCATGCGTGAGTGAGTGTGTGGGTATCGGCATGCGTGAGTGAGTGTGTGTGCATCGGCATGCGTGTGTGTGTGTGTGGGTATCGGCATGCGTGAGTGAGTGTGTGGGTGTCGGCATGCGTGAGTGAGTGTGTGGGTGTCGGCATGCGTGAGTGAGTGTGTGGGTGTCGGCATGCGTGAGTGAGTGTGTGGGTGTCGGCATGCGTGAGTGAGTGTGTGGGTGTCGGCATGCGTGAGTGAGTGTGTGGGTGTCGGCATGCGTGAGTGAGTGTGTGGGTATCGGCATGCGTGTGTGTGTGTGTGTATCGGCATGCGTGAGTGTGTGTGTATCGGCATGCATGAGTGTGTGTGTGGGTATCGGCATGCGTGAGTGAGTGTGTGTGTATCGGCATGCGTGAGTGTGTGTGTGTATCGGCATGCGTGAGTGTGTGTGTGGGTATCGGCATGCGTGAGTGAGTGTGTGGGTGTCGGCATGCGTGAGTGAGTGTGTGGGTATCGGCATGCGTGTGTGTGTGTGTGTATCGGCATGCGTGAGTGTGTGTGCATCGGCATGCATGCGTGTGTGTGTGTGTGTATCGGCATGCGTGAGTGTGTGTGTGTATCGGCATGCGTGAGTGTGTGTGTGGGTATCGGCATGCGTGAGTGAGTGTGTGGGTATCGGCATGCGTGAGTGTGTGTGTGGGTTTCGGCATGCGTGAGTGAGTGTGTGGGTATCGGCATGCGTGAGTGTGTGTGTGGGTATCGGCATGCGTGAGTGAGTGTGTGTGTATCGGCATGCGTGAGTGAGTGTGTGAATATCGGCATGCGTGAGTGAGTGTGTGGGTATCGGCATGCGTGAGTGTGTGTGTGGGTATCGGCATGCGTGAGTGAGTGTGTGGGTATCGGCATGCGTGAGTGTGTGTGTGGGTATCGGCATGCGTGAGTGAGTGTGTGTGTATCGGCATGCGTGAGTGAGTGTGTGGGTATCGGCATGCGTGAGTGAGTGTGTGGGTATCGGCATGCGTGAGTGTGTGTGTGGGTTTCGGCATGCGTGAGTGAGTGTGTGGGTGTCGGCATGCGTGAGTGAGTGTGTGGGTATCGGCATGCGTGAGTGTGTGTGTGTATCGGCATGCGTAAGTGTGTGTGTGGGTATCGGCATGGGTGAGTGTGTGTTTGGGTATCGGCATGCGTGAGTGTGTGTGTGGGTTTCGGCATGCGTGAGTGTGTGTGTGTATCGGCATGCGTAAGTGTGTGTGTGGGTATCGGCATGGGTGAGTGTGTGTTTGGGTATCGGCATGCGTGAGTGAGTGTGTGGGTATCGGCATGCGTGAGTGTGTGTGTGTGGGTATCGGCATGCGTGAGTGTGTGTGTGAGTATCGGCATGCGTGAGTGTGTGTGTGTGAGTATCGGCATGCGTGAGTGTGTGTGTGGGTATCGGCATGCGTGAGTGTGTGGGTATCGGCATGCGTGAGTGTGTGTGTGGGTATCGGCATGCGTGAGTGTGTGTGTGGGTATCGGCATGCGTGAGTGAGTGTGTATCGGCATGGGTGAGTGTGTGTGTGGGTATCGGCATGCGTGAGTGAGTGTGTATCGGCATGCGTGAGTGTGTGTGTGAGTATCGGCATGCGTGAGTGTGTGTGTGGGTATCGGCATGCGTGAGTGAGTGTGTATCGGCATGGGTGAGTGTGTGTGTGGGTATCGGCATACGTGAGTGTGTGTGTGGGTATCGGCATGCGTGAGTGTGTGTGGGTATCGGCATGCGTGAGTGTGTGTGTGTGTATCGGCATGGGTGAGTGTGTGTGGGTATCGGCATACGTGAGTGTGTGTGTGGGTATCGGCATGCGTGAGTGTGTGTGGGTATCGGCATGCGTGAGTGTGTGTGTATCGGCATGCGTGAGTGTGTGTGGCTATCGACACGCGTGTGTGTGTGTGCATCGGCATGCGTGTGTGTGTGTGTGGGTATCGGCATGCGTGAGTGAGTGTGTGGGTATCGGCATGCGTGAGTGAGTGTGTGTGCATCGGCATGCGTGTGTGTGTGTGTGGGTATCGGCATGCGTGAGTGAGTGTGTGGGTGTCGGCATGCGTGAGTGAGTGTGTGGGTGTCGGCATGCGTGAGTGAGTGTGTGGGTGTCGGCATGCGTGAGTGAGTGTGTGGGTGTCGGCATGCGTGAGTGAGTGTGTGGGTGTCGGCATGCGTGAGTGAGTGTGTGGGTGTCGGCATGCGTGAGTGAGTGTGTGGGTATCGGCATGCGTGTGTGTGTGTGTGTATCGGCATGCGTGAGTGTGTGTGTATCGGCATGCATGAGTGTGTGTGTGGGTATCGGCATGCGTGAGTGAGTGTGTGTGTATCGGCATGCGTGAGTGTGTGTGTGTATCGGCATGCGTGAGTGTGTGTGTGGGTATCGGCATGCGTGAGTGAGTGTGTGGGTGTCGGCATGCGTGAGTGAGTGTGTGGGTATCGGCATGCGTGTGTGTGTGTGTGTATCGGCATGCGTGAGTGTGTGTGCATCGGCATGCATGCGTGTGTGTGTGTGTGTATCGGCATGCGTGAGTGTGTGTGTGTATCGGCATGCGTGAGTGTGTGTGTGGGTATCGGCATGCGTGAGTGAGTGTGTGGGTATCGGCATGCGTGAGTGTGTGTGTGGGTTTCGGCATGCGTGAGTGAGTGTGTGGGTATCGGCATGCGTGAGTGTGTGTGTGGGTATCGGCATGCGTGAGTGAGTGTGTGTGTATCGGCATGCGTGAGTGAGTGTGTGAATATCGGCATGCGTGAGTGAGTGTGTGGGTATCGGCATGCGTGAGTGTGTGTGTGGGTATCGGCATGCGTGAGTGAGTGTGTGGGTATCGGCATGCGTGAGTGTGTGTGTGGGTATCGGCATGCGTGAGTGAGTGTGTGTGTATCGGCATGCGTGAGTGAGTGTGTGGGTATCGGCATGCGTGAGTGAGTGTGTGGGTATCGGCATGCGTGAGTGTGTGTGTGGGTTTCGGCATGCGTGAGTGAGTGTGTGGGTGTCGGCATGCGTGAGTGAGTGTGTGGGTATCGGCATGCGTGAGTGTGTGTGTGTATCGGCATGCGTAAGTGTGTGTGTGGGTATCGGCATGGGTGAGTGTGTGTTTGGGTATCGGCATGCGTGAGTGTGTGTGTGGGTTTCGGCATGCGTGAGTGTGTGTGTGTATCGGCATGCGTAAGTGTGTGTGTGGGTATCGGCATGGGTGAGTGTGTGTTTGGGTATCGGCATGCGTGAGTGAGTGTGTGGGTATCGGCATGCGTGAGTGTGTGTGTGTATCGGCATGCGTGAGTGTGTGTGTGGGTATCGGCATGCGTGAGTGAGTGTGTGGGTATCGGCATGCGTGTGTGTGTGTGTGGGTATCGGCATGCGTGTGTGTGTGTGTGGGTATCGGCATGCGTGAGTGTGTGTGTGGGTATCGGCATGCGTGAGTGTGTGTTTGGGTATCGGCATGCGTGAGTGAGTGTGTGGGTATCGGCATGCGTGAGTGTGTGTTTGGGTATCGGCATGCGTGAGTGTGTGTGTGGGTATCGGCATGCGTGAGTGAGTGTGTGGGTATCGGCATGCGTGTGTGTGTGTGTGGGTATCGGCATGCGTGTGTGTGTGTGTGGGTATCGGCATGCGTGAGTGTGTGTGTGGGTATCGGCATGCGTGAGTGTGTGTGTGGGTATCGGCATGCGTGAGTGAGTGTGTGGGTATCGGCATGCGTGTGTGTGTGTGTGGGTATCGGCATGCGTGTGTGTGTGTGTGGGTATCGGCATGCGTGAGTGTGTGTGTGGGTATCGGCATGCGTGAGTGTGTGTGTGGGTTTCGGCATGCGTGAGTGTGTGTGTGGGTTTCGGCATGCGTGAGTGTGTGTGTGTGTATCGGCATGCGTGAGTGTGTGTGTGGGTTTCGGCATGCGTGAGTGTGTGTGTGTGTATCGGCATGCGTGAGTGTGTGTGTGTATCGGCATGCGTGAGTGTGTGTGTGGGTATCGGCATGGGTGAGTGAGTGTGTGGGTATCGGCATGCGTGAGTGTGTGTGTGGGTATCGGCATGCGTGAGTGAGTGTGGGTATCGACACGCGTGAGTGTGTGTGTGGGTATCGGCATGCGTGAGTGTGTGTGTGGGTATCGACACGCGTGAGTGTGTGAGTATCGGCATGCGTGAGTGTGTGAGTATCGGCATGCGTGAGTGAGTGTGTGTGTATCGGCTTGGGTGTGTGTGTGTGGGTATTGGCATGCGTGTGTGTGTGTGCACTTGTTTGTAGGTTGATCTTCATGACTGCCGGCTGCTGTCAGTCTAATTTAAGGCCGCGGTCATGGTTATTTAAATTAATTAATTAAATTAAAGACTCGTGTCCGACTCGCTTAGCGAACACATCGCCTGATCAGCCAAGGGGTCAGGGCGGGTAGGGGAGGTGGGCGGCGACCCCACGGATCGCTCCCTAAAGGATCCATCGCGCCCTCCCCCCCTTCTCCATCTTCGAGGAATTCTAAATTATCTGAAATGATTTAATTCGGCACATTTGCTTAACACGGAGGCGAAACAATGTATGGGTTTAACAATGAGCGCTCTCTCTCTCTCTCTCGCCCCCGTGCGGAGAGGCCACACCTAGTGGTCGCTCCTGCTCCACCAGGTGAGCGGACAGAGGCCTGGGCTCAGGTGAGAGCCTGTGCCTGGCCTGAAAGGGAGAGTCATCGTTCTTTTCGTTTCCCTTTCTCGCTAAGACCTGCGGTTACTGCTGCCTTTCCACCATGGCGCAATATCCAAGGCTCGAGTGTCTTTCGCGAAGGAACGGTTTAATCTGCTATCCACCGCCCGAGATCACAGCCGACATCGTCGCTGCTGCTGTGGCCACGTGTGTGGGCCATGCGGGCATCCTCACCGCCCAAAGGCAAGATCGAGGTGTGGTGGTGTACGTGACCCAGGAGAGTATGGTGGCGCGCCTGGTAGAGACGGGGCTCGACGTCGGGGAAGGGCTGTTTGTGCAGTGCACCCCGCTCTCGTCGCCCGCCATCAGGGTGATGCTCTCAGGTGCGCCGCCATTTCTCAAGGGCACCGAACTGCGCCGAGATCTACAGCGCTTCGGCACAGTGATCTCGAATATAATGATGCTGCCTTTGAGGTCGAAAGACCCAAAGCTAGCACACGTTTTGTCGCTGCAGCGTCAAACGTTTATGATCTTAAAGGAAGGCAACACGGAATTGGATGTGAACTTCAAGTACACCATTGATGGTCACGTCTATACCGTGTATGCCTCCACGGCCGCGCCGAAGTGCTACGGGTGTGGTGGTGTCGGACACACCCGAAAACACTGCACGGCAAACAAACAGGAAAGGGGAAAAGCAGCTCCGCCTGCGCAGACAGCAGCAGCAGAAGTGCGGGAGCAGCAGAAGCAGCAGCAGGCGTCGCCGCCGCTGCAGCAGCAGCAGCAGGCGCCGCCACCGCGGCAGCAGCAGCAGCAGACCCCCACCGACTCTGCTGATGGTCACGCGCAGCCAATGACTGACGGCGGGGAAAAGGGTTTCACCGTCGTTGAGTCGAGAAAGCGGAAGGCGAGAGGAGGCAATGCGGGGGGGGGGCGCGGTGGCACCTTTCCAAAACGCGTGGCCGCCGCCGCCGCCGAGAAAGACAACAGCGACAGTGACGAACGGGACAACCGCCCGAACGCAACAGCAGGGCGCGGCGGTGAGGCCGAGCCACAGGGTGAGGTGATCGTCATTGACGAGGCCCACCGGCCGGTTGATGCCGAGGCAGAGGGGCGACCACCAGACCCGGACTCAGCTGCCCCGGAAGGGGGGGGGGGTGCTGGAAGCCACCGATGAGCCTGCCGATGACACGGCGCTCGGGGGTGACGACCAGCTCACCTCCTCACCCGACCAGGTGAGGGAGGCAGAGGCCGCAGAGGGGAGCCGGCCCGAGTTGGAAGACACCTCCGATCGGCACGGTGCGTTGGAAGAGGTAACCACCGAGCCTCACACAAGCGTGCCGGGAGACTCAGACGACGGAGGGTCGGAGTTAGAGATAGAAGACAACTTGAGTGAGGGGAGCTACTCACATGTTAAGAAGAAACGAGAGTACACACCCGGCAAGATTGTCGAATTCCTCCGAACTAGTTACAAGAAGCGGGGGGTCGACATCGGAGATTCTTTCCCCGATGCGCAGGCCTTCTTGAAGGTCGCGCAGACAATCATCAGCGACATGGAAAAGCACAAATGCACCCCGCAGGAAGGCAATCGGCTGAGGGGTTTCATGCAGAAGGCAAGAAAGGGGAGCATGTCCCAACCGGAGTGCCCCCCCGCTGATGCTGTTGCTGAAGCCGACGCCTAAAGCCATGGCTTCCTCAGGTGTAAGGATCGCGAGTTTAAACTGCAACGGAGCTCGAAGCGATCAGAGGTGGCACCGCATCTGCAGCTTCATTAGCGAGCAGAAAGCGGATGTGACGTTTCTGCAAGAAACGCACCTTGACGCAACTCTGCAGGCCCAGCGCCAGCACCTCTTGGGCAGTCAGACCTTTTTCAGTCACGGAGAAGACAACCGCGCTGGTGTTGCAATTGTGTTTAGTCCAAAGTTTCTCCCGGAAGGCGTGGCCTTCAGAGAGATCCAAAAAGGCCATCTGATATCTGTAGACTTCGTGTTAAACAACACGAGGCTACGGTGTTTCAACGTTTATGCGCCGAGTAAGACCAGTGAGAGGAAACGCTTTTTCTCCGGCACACTGCGGAATGCCTTGGAGGCAGGCAGTGCGGACGGGGTGCTCACGGTCGTGGGGGGAGATATGAACTGCACCCTCGACCCGGCTCTCGACCGCAATAGTGCTGAGCCCCACCCGGAATCCGCACGGCCATTAGCCGACATGGTGCAGCAACTGGGTTTGCTCGACACGTGGCGACTGCAACACCCAGGCCAGAGGCAATACACTTGGTGCCGCGCGGGCCTGCAGGGGAGGATGAGCCTCGCCAGGCTGGACCGGCTGTACATCAGTGCGGACAGCGCTAACCGGCTCGGGGGCAGCAACATCACCCCATCCGGTTTCTCTGACCACCACCTGGTCTCAGCACTGCTGCGAGTCCCCAGGGAGAGGCGTCGCTGCCCCTACTGGAAACTCGACGTGCAGCTGCTTGAGGACGAAAATTTCACGGAGGCATTCAGGGCCTGTTGGTCACACTGGGCAGCAACTAGGAGCAGTTTCAGCTCTGGTCAGCGATGGTGGGAACACACTAAAGCGCAAATTAGGGCCCTCTGTCTACAGCTTTCGAGCCAGCACGCCGCCGCCAAGGAGGAGACGGTGAAACACCTGGCGAGCGAGCTGCTGCTGCTCGAGGCTGAGATGGGCTCGGCCCAGGACGCGGACAACAACGAGGGCGAGGTGCTGCTGGAGAAGCGGCGACTTTTTAGGGCCGTCACGGACCAACAGGCACATAGTTCGTTTGTGCACAAAAAGGTGCAACACCTGGCACAGACGGACTCTCCCTCAAAGTATTTCTTTAGGCTAGGCAATAGACCCTCGAGCAATGAGAACAACATTTCAGGGTTGCTTACCCCAGAGGGGAAGACAGCAACTGCCGAGGGGGAAATTGCTAGGATCGCGAAGGACTTCTATTCACACCTGTTCAAGGCTGAGCACGTACAGGACGAGGCGGTTGAAGAACTACTAGCTGCGGGCCCTACTCTGGGGGACGCGGAGAGAGACAAACTGGAAAGCCCCGTCACCCTGGAGGAGCTGCACACTGCCATGAAAGGTCTGGCAGCTGGCAAATCCCCAGGGATCGATGGGCTGCCAGTTGAGTTCTACGAGACCTTCTAGGATGTACTCGGCCCTTGCCTGCTGGGGCTGCTGGAGGAGAGCCTGCGGGACGGGGAACTCCCGCAGAGCTGCAGGAGGGCGGTGGTCACCCTGTTGCCTAAGAAGGGGGACCTGCGTCGCATAGAAAACTGGCGGCCCGTCTCCCTCCTGTGCGCCGACTATAAAATATTCGCCAAGGCGCTGGCAAACCGCCTCAAAGAGGTGGTGGGTCAGCTCGTGCAACCCGAGCAGGCGTATTGCATCCCCGGCCGCTGCATCTATGACAACATCGGCACGGTCAGGGATGTGATCTCCCTCGCCGATATGCACGACATGGATGCAGGTCTCCTATTCATGGACCAGGAGAAGGCGTTCGACAGGGTAAGCCACGAGTACCTGAGAAGACTGCTCCTCTCCTTAGGGTTCGGCCAGAACTTCACGGCACACGTGCACCTCCTATATACGGGCATATCCAGCCTCATAAAAATCAATCAAAGGCTGGGCTGCCCTGTTCCCGTGACAAGAGGAGTCAGGCAGGGGTGCCCTCTCTCGGGGCTCCTCTACACCCTGTCCCTTGAGCCGCTCTTGCGACGCCTGAGAAACACCTTGTCCGGGTTCGTGGTCCCGGGGCCGGAGAATGCAGTCATAAAGCTCTCCGCATATGCGGACGACGTATGCGCCGTGATCAACGACGCGCAGGACGTCGCTGCACTCTGCCGGGCGGTGGAGGTCTATGAAAAGGCCTCCTGCGCCAAAGTCAACTGGCGGAAGTGTGAGGCGTTATGGATGGGGTCACAAGGTGCAGTGAGTTCCGTGCTCCTCCCAGGCGGAGTCACCTGGCAGGGTGAGGGCGTGAAGTATCTCGGAGTGTACCTAGGGAAGCCCCAAGTCGTTCACAAAAACTGGACCGAGATGAGCGACGTATTTGATGCTAAACTGAGAGCGTGGGCACATCTTGCCCCACAAATGTCCTTCAGGGGGAGAGTGCTCATAGGGAATAACCTGGCAGCCTCGGTGCTGTGGCACAGAGCCAAGGCCCTCCAACCCCCGGGCTGGTTACTCACGAGGGCGAACAGGTCGCTTGCCCACTTTGTCTGGAACGGCAAGCACTGGATGAGGCCAGGGGTCCTCTGCCTGCCGGTGGGTGAGGGCGGCCAGGGCCTGGTAGACGTCACCGCTCGAGTGATGAGCTTCAGGCTCCAGGCCGTGAGAAACTTGCTATATGAGCAAGAAGAGCTGCCCCGGACGTCGCTGGCCCTCGCCCTGCTGAGAAATGCGGGCGGGCGGCTGGGATATGGGAGGGAGCTCTTCCTTATGGACCTGTCCCTAGTCGATTGCACCGGACTGCCGGGCTATTACCAGAGCCTGTTGGAGGCGTGGCGGAGCCTGGAATGGAGCAGGGCGAGCCCGCACCACGGCCTTAACGGCTTCATGACCGAACCCCTGTTCCACAATAGCCTCCTCGATGGAATCAGGGAGGAGGGAACGCTGGCCCTCCGTTTCGCCTCGGCAGGAGTGCGAACGGTTAGGGATCTTGTGAAGAGCCAGGACGGCCGCTCCAAATGGAAGAACGCAGCTGAGGTGAGCGGCGCCGCTGGGCTCCGCTCCATGATGGCCGGAGAAAAGTTGTTGCGAGAGGCGATCGCGGCGATGCGGAAGCTGCGTTTGCAGCTAGAAACGCCAGGAGACAGCGGTGCCGCACGGCCGCCGCCCTCCTCCTCCCCCCTCCCCTCCCCCCGCTTTCCAGGAGTTGCGCGTCTCCTGCATCCAGCCCCCCGGGCGCTGTGAGGCAGGGAGGTTGCTCAAGCTCGCGAACTGCAGAGACGTGGCCCTCAAGGGTGCCTCCAAGCGGGTGCTGTACGACTGCTGCGTCAAAACACTGCGGTGTCGAGAGCTGGAAAACCTACCGGACACGAAGTGGAGGGAGTTCTTCTCTCCCTTGATCGACACCACCCCCCAGTGGAAACAGCTCTACAAGGCCCCCGTGGCAAAGCGCAGCGGGGACCTCCAGTGGAGGCTGGCGCATTGGACGCTGCCCTCGGCGGCGTGGATCAGCAAGGTCACCCCGGGGGCATCAGACCTGTGCGTGTTCTGTGGCGCGAGGGAGGACCTCGCCCACCAGTACGTGGGGTGCTCGCGGCTGGACCCGCTGTTCAGACTCCTGGGAGCCGTGTTTAAGAAATTGGGGGTGCCCTTCTACAAGAGCGTCTTTATATGCGGGGTACCGTACCGGGCGGACAAGCGCCACATCCTGGCAAACTTTGTCTGCGCGCAAGCCAAGATGGCAGTATACAAAACGCGAAAAAAGAAACTGCGAGGTGACACGGACGATAGTTGTTCAGCGGAGGCAACGCTGAAAGGTCTGCTGAAAGCGAGGCTCCGGCTGGAGCACGCGTACTTTTCCCAGGTTGGAGATGCGCACGCCGTGTTCCAGGAGCGGTGGGGGGCCGGTCAGGCCCTCTGCACCAACACGAATGGTGAACTGACCTTCACTTTTTAATGATCGAGTCGAAACGGGCGTTAGACGCGGCGACGCGGGCAGGACGTATGCGGCGGTACAGCACGCGTGGTGGAGCGGAGCGCGTGACAGTCCGGCCGTGCAGCGCACGCGCCTGGCAGTGCGGCACATGTGCTGAGGTGTGGCGCACGCGGCGGTCTGAATAATGTGGTGTGTGCGCGGCGGTGTGGCGCGCTTGGCGGCGCGGGACACGCGCCGCGGTGTGTCACGCGGAGTGAGGCGGCGTGACGCACGTGGCATGGTGTAGCGCGCGCGGTGGTGCGGAACTCACTCAGCGGTGTGACGCACTTGGCGGCGCGGCACATGTGCTGAGGTGTGGCGCACGCGGCGGACCAAAAATGTGCGCACGTGCGCGGCGGTGGGTCGCACCAGGCGGTGCGGCGCACGTGCCGCGGTGTGGCGCAGGGCGTTGTGGCACGCGTACCTGTGGCGTGACGTGCGCGTCGCAGTATGGTGCATGCGGTGGTGTGACACACGTGTCGCGGAAATCTCGCGGGGTGGTGGTGCGTGCGCAGCGGTGTGGCACATGTGACGTGGATGAATGTGCATGTGGCGGTGTGGCTCGCGCGGTGGCGTGGCGCACGGGCCGCGTTGTCTAGCGGTGGTGATGTTACCAATGACTGTGACCTCGAACCATCAGGGGAGGAAGTGTGGAATAAGCGGGGGGGCCCTGCCAAGCAAAGAGGTGCCAAAGCTCGAAATGACACAGCGCGTCGGATGCTGTTGCGCGGCCGGTGCGTGGGGATTGTAGTGCCGGCGTTGCGTGTCGCGGGGCGGCGGTGGGATGGTGAGCTGTGCTTTTTGGTGTGGCCATTAAGGCTTGAATATTGCGAAATTCCAGGGCATTTTGCCGCTGGTGAATAAACTTATAAAAGTCTCTCACTCCCTGAAAGAGTGTAGTGTGTTGTAGTAGGGGTTTACCCTTTAAACTGGTACACAAACTGACACCTTTATACAAGGCATCATGTTTACAATAACCACAACACAAGCAGTTAAAATGCAAACAAAAAGAAACAACTCTGATACTGATAATAATATGCACTGTCGTTGAAGTTGATTGGTCCACACCTGAGACAGCTTTTCTTAGAGCCTAGTCTCCATTGGTGTTGGACCAGATGACGCCAAAAGGCGTACAACTCAAAAACAGTGCACTATCAGAGTATTGAGAGCTCGGGATAAGCATTTACACTGAGACCTCCTTTACCAGTGGCAAAATATAGTAGTAGGTTTAAAGGGTAAAAACTTACTACTATATTTTGCCACTGGTAAAGGAGGTCTCATAGTGTAGTGTGTTGTTTTTTCTCTTCCCCAGTAAACATTGGTTTTGAACATTGCTAAAAGACACGTGCAGCGATCACACCGATTACAACTCTCCCCACGCACAAACCAGTGTGCAAGCCTTTGCATTGTTGAGAATGATCTGAATGCTAATGGATGAACGGTGAAGGCGCAGTTCTGCAATTTCTCGCTCAAGACACTGCTGACGGAAAGGGGCCTCCACTAGAAAGGGGAGATCCGGAGGAGCCAATTGACAAGGGGGGGGGGGGTTACGTTGGCCTACTCTTCCTGCTGTCAATTGCAAAAGATATACATATGTGGGCCGTGTGCAATCTTTAACAAGCGAAGTCATTTTCCCTACTTTTGAATGGACACCGCTAGTTATGAAAGCAAGACATGTAAGTGTTATTGTCTGCTGTCTGCATGTCTGGCCATACGAGCTGTACCCTCATCCCCATTGGCAGCTCTGCGCCTGGACTGGAAATGACACCACCATCCCAAACCAGCCGGTCCATGTAGCGACCTCAGGTGACAATCTAAAATACTGTCCTAGTTGTGTCCACCCCGAGGAGAGATGGCAGGTTGAGCTGACTGACCGACATGAAAAGACGAGAGGACGAGAGGATAGTCTACGTATGGTGGGAAAGAAGATCAACATACATACACGAAACCGACGTGTTGAACAACAAACAACAGAGATCACAACAACAACAAGTTCAAGTAAATTTATTAGGTATAGCCCTGTGAGCCATTCGGCTCTTGAACAACAACAGCAACAGTCAGACTTGCTGTGAATCGTTGTTCAACAACACCAACAACAACTCCTATCCACGTGCAAAACAAAAATAGTGGGTGAGAAGTTAATTTCGAATTTGGGGGGTCGATGATGGGGGGGGGGGGGTCGATGGGGGGGGAGGATTGAGGGAGCCTGGCTGGGATGAGACGTGAGCGGTGAGCGTGGGGTGGTGATGGTGGTGATAGCGGTGGCGGGAGGCGCCAATCGCGAATCGCAAATTAGTTTCCGTCGGTGAGCGTGCGTGCGTGCGAGTGATGGCTGACAGCAGAGTAATTGAGTTGTCGGGCAGGGAAGAGTCACTCTCGGTGGTGGATTCTGGACGGCGGAGGCGGAAGAGGCGAGACTCGTGGGCACGGCAGACAGCCGCGTCAAAGCGGCAGCTGCTACCTCTCCGCCGGCCACGTGGGTCGTCTGACTCCACCGCCGCGCGAACCTTCTCGCTCTGTGCACTCACGTGGCCACCGCCACCAGCAGTAGTAGCAGCAGCAACAGCGAAATTTTGTTCCGTCAACAACTCAACAAGACCCATTGCTGCCCCCCCCACAACATTACACATCCCCCACCCCAACACCCACCCCACCCCACACCCCCCCCCCCCCCTCAAATTTGTGTTTTAAAACGTCCAGTGGACAATAACAAAGCAAACTGGGACACGAGAAAAATGAAGGAAGAAAAATCACGCGTACGCATGTAGTTACGTAACGCTCTCCAACAGGGATAGCAATTACACGTGTTATCGTTTGTTTTAAGACGCAGGTCGAGGAGACGTTGACGACGACGACGATGTCACGCGAAGCACGAAGTGCGACGACGCGAGATGACGACGCTGCGTAACGATGGCATTGTGGGAATGTGACAGCCACTTAGTGAATGGATGGGTTTTTTTTTCTATAATGTTAACGGGAGTTCACAAATAGTTGCACCCCGTGAGTCACGGCTAACAAACTATTCAGTGACGCTGCCACTGTGATGGCAGTGGTGCAGAAGCACAGTTCACATGAACACAATAACACCGCGTGTGACCTTCAGAGGGGGTAAATATGACGATGTTCCGGGCAATGACCCTTCTTCACGGCGTGTAGGCCAGAGAGGCAGAGCCAACTGCTTTACTTCTCAACTCTCTACTCAACCTCCACTCGTATGTGCCGTGAAGGGCGATTGCCCGAAACGTCGCCTATTAGATTTTTATTTTTATTTTGAAGGCCACGCGCGCGCGCGCACACACACACGCGGTGTGTTACAGACGCACGTGTTGAGAGTCCATTCATCAACGTGGAGCACGTATGATACATAAGCTGCACACGTCCACAAAGGTGCGCCAACACGCACAACGCAACGTGAACGCGTCGATGACTAAGCACGTGCATTTAATAATTTATTTTAATCTACTTAGCTAACAAATGTCATGCCTTAATGTGAAACAATAAATTGATCCGAGTAAAAAGAAAAATCTATTCAGTTTTCACATACGAATATGTATGCACCCGGAACTTATTTTGCACCGTGCGTAGCCAACCGTGCTGATCGGGGGTGGGGGAGGGGGGTACAATAAACTAAACACAAAAAGCAGTTCTGAAGAAATTCGTTTTCAGTCGAGATTGAAAAGTGCATCGCTACAGTGGCCTCCTAAGATCGGAAGGAAGAGCGTTCCAGACGGCCGCAGAAGCGGCATCTGAAAGCGCTCGAGGCGGTGACCGCCCTTGTTCGATGGCCCAGCCAAACGCCGCTGCTGCGAGAATGACCGCGGTTCGTGTGATGGTCCATGCCCCTTGACGAGGTCAGCGAGGTATTGCCGCTCGTTTGCGACAAGCACTTTGTGTGCGGTGGCGGTCTCGCGTAGTGCGGGAATTCAACTCGACTCGCAGGCGAGTTAGCGCATCGCGCGATGAACCCGGCGATTCGAGTTAGGCGACGAATTTTCTGAACCGGTCCCTGGACTCCCCACGGTCGACTCAGCCTTAAACGAGTATCTGGTGTGATGTGCAAACATCGCCACTGGGGAGTGGCGTTGGCCACCCACCTCTTTGTGTGCTGCGCCGGCCTTAATAGGTGCTCGCTAACAGCACTTGCCCTTTGAAGGCCGTATGAGGGAACTTTGTTCTTTGCTCTTGTTGTTACACGAGCGCGACTAACAGCGCATGGTCTCTCCCCATGTAGCGTGCTGGCTTACCGTCGCATCAGCCGAACCATGCAGCCCCCGTACACCCTCCCTTCCCATGAAGGGAGGGTTTACATGGGAGCTGGTGCAGGGGGCAGTGTGGGGTCACGCGATCCACGGTCTGATTCTGGTGACGAGGGCAGTCACAGTGCCGACTCTTCTTCATCGTCCATCGAGGAAACAGGTGTGCACGTCTGCCATGCACTCTTCTTCGGCGATTTAATTCAAACGACTGCGTCCTGGCGAGGTCAAAAGCCCGACGTTTTGATGGCCAGTGGTTGAGACGAAGTACGGATTGGCAGTCAAAGGAGGCAACATGCACGAGGGGACGTACATCGCCGAGATGGAACGGTGTGTATCGGACTGTCAAACCTATGTTTGCTTCTTTTTGAGTCAATATATATATAAAAATGAATTTAACGTTACTTTCAGGAGTGCCACCATTCTGCTTCCGTACCATCACTGGAGTGGTTTCTTACATCGAAAGAAAAATAAAACCACGCAAAGGTTGATATAAATGGTTCACGAAGGTCATAGGGAACCAAACAATGGGCAATTGAGGGGGCAAAACAACCACTCAAAACAAACTAAATACAAAAACGGAGCGTTCTACAATCGACCGCCTACAATCCATCAGATTCGGTAAAAGTCAATAATTATGAAAATACACCGTCTTTGCCGGGCTTTTGTGGACTATGAATAGACATTTGACTCATTGGAAAATGATGGAGACAATTAAGTTCTCAAAAGCCAAGGCCTATACAAACAAACATGTGCCATTGTCATCAGCATGCTCACTCATTATCTCTCCGTTGTCAGATGTGGTCCTGCCCACTTTCTCACCATCGCTCACAGCTCTGCACGCGATTTCACAATCCGTCTCGCTCCTGCCCACACGCTCATCTCATCCCGTCGTCATTCCGTCGGGCGAGTTTTTCCTCCACTGGCTGCCATTCTTTCGCCGGTCTCATCCATCGGCTGTCAACCCCCCCCTCCCCCCTGTCGAGTCATGTGTTCCTTAATCCTCGCGGAGATGGAGGGACGAAATCAGCTCGCGTGCGGGAGCTCTGTGGATGGTCGCGTCGCGTGACCGTCAGAGACGGCGACGGCTTGGGGAGGCAGGAGGAGGGGGTGGCCTTCATGAAGCAGTAGATAGCCCATGGCTGACGACGGACATTGACGGAGAATGGGGTTGTTTTGATGGCACCGAGGTTATAATTTACCCCCCCCCCCACCGCCGCCACAAGCGGAGTGTCGGTATTTACCGTTGCGATTGCCTTTGCATCGCTGAGGCCAGCGAGCACCCACGGCATTCCTGGCAATTTGTCCATTCTTTCTCGCGAGAGGTCACGCGGCAAACGCGCGTGGACAATGCGCAATAATTTACGGGGCGATTGTTGCACCGCTCGAATGTCATATTGCGGCCAATATGACCATTCAGCCGAGCATTTTTCACCGGGACAGATTTTTCTCTCTCTCTCTCTCGCTCTCTTTTTCTCACACGGAGCGTGATTATATAGCAGCCGGCAATTGTGATGAATGTTAGGCTGCGGTTTGGCAGCGGAAGATTTTATATATATATTATTTTTTTTGCATTGTATTTATTATTTTCGAAACGGCTCGTCAGGAAATCTGACGCAGAAAAAAAAACATTGCGCACAAAAAATTCGCGGCGGTCGTGAATTTGAGGTCGGTTAAATGTTTGAGTGTAACAAGACGCAGGCTGTGTCAAACTGCATCGTAAATCCCCCACCCCCCTACTCCCCAATCCCACCCCCGAAGCACCCTCCTCCCCACTGCCCCCCCCCCACCCTCACGTATTATCGTCAGATATCTTTTTTTACATTCAATACATCTCGCGATTGTAGAGAAGGTGCCTGCGGCAGCCTCAACGGCCGAGAGTGAAGCGGAAACCCGTCGACCGATTGAACCGACCGAGAATCTGTCAGCCTGCTGAGTAGCACAACTCCGCTTAAATTGTGCGTGGATGGGGGGTGGGGGGGGCATGCTTACAACACCTCTGGCGGATGTGCGGGAGGGAGAGGGTTGTCACGACACGGTCAATGTTAAGCAGAATTTAACCAACTATTAACACGCCGGACAGATTGGATAAAGATGCGATCTGCGGTGGTGTCCAGCGCGCATGCGACTCGAGTCGTCTTCACGCATTTCATTTGCGCATTTGTCGAGTCGAAGTCGACCACTGCAGACGCCAGTTCACGATTTGTCCTTGCCGCGGCCAACGTCTGTGGCGAGTGATATCATCTGCACCGGTCCCGGGCTCGTCTCTTCACAATCGAAAACTCGCACTGACCACCAGCGTAGGGAAGTATGGTCATACAACGCAGTGCAGTATGGTCATACAACGCAGTGCAGTATGGTCATACAACGCAGTGAAGGGTGGTCATACAACGCAGTGAAGGGTGGTCATACAACGCAGTGCAGTATGGTCATACAACGCAGTGCAGTATGGTCATACAACGCAGTGCAGTATGGTCATACAACGCAGTGAAGTGTGGTCATACAACGCAGTGAAGGGTGGTCATACAACGCAGTGCAGTATGGTCATACAACGAAGTGCAGTATGGTCATACAACGCAGTGCAGTATGATCATACAACACAGTGCAGTATGGTCATACAACGCAGTGAAGTGTGGTCATACAAGCAGTGAAGGGTGGTCATACAACGCAGTGCAGTATGGTCATACAACGCAGTGCAGTATGGTGATACAACGCAGTGAAGGGTGGTCATACAACGCAGTGCAGTATGGTCATACAACGCAGTGCAGTATGGTCATACAACGCAGTGAAGGGTGGTCATACAACGCAGTGAAGGGTGGTCATACAACGTAATGAAGTGTGGTCATACAACGTAGTGCACTATGGTCATACAACGCAGTGCAGTATGGTCATACAACGCAGTGAAGGGTGGTCATACAACGCAGTGAAGGGTGGTCATACAACCCAGTGAAGTGTGGTCATACAACGTAGTGCACTATGGTCATACAACGCAGTGCAGTATGGTCATACAACGCAGTGCATTCTGGTCATACAACGCCGACTCGCCCTTCCAGTCTCCACGACCGACGCGGCACGGGGAGGCCGACCATCCATCAGTGATATTATTGTTGTTGTTATAGGAGTATCGGATATTTGGGATTCAGATAAGGCGGTGAGTCGATGTCGCCGGGATGTGACCTTGGTTTCGTTGGCGCTGAAGTGTCAAGCCGCTGACCTTATATCCCACGAAGAGAGAGAGAGAGAGACACACACAAACACACACACGCACTGGGTTTGTCACACATCAAGCAAGCACCCACTCCCGAGCAGTGTGAACTGCCCCGTTTACCTGCCGTCACCAATGCGGCATGAAAGAAAGAAAAAAAACCACACGCACGTTAAAAGTTTACGCATTTTCGCCGGGTTTCACCGCCATCTGTCAGCCGTAATTTCTGCTCCGCCCAATGTGTTATGCCGAGCCTGCGCCGACTCACACAACCTTAATGAGGATTCAGCACGTGGAGCTAATGCTGACTCCACGCTGCCAAGCCGCTAATAGTGATCGTAGATACACGCGGACGCGGCTGTCCGCGCGCGGCGTAGATCACTCGCATCCCGTTGTCCGAGTGGCGTGGCTAACCCGCGCGATGACATTGAGCGAGCGCAGGGTCATGTCCACACCATGGGCGGGTAGGGGAAATTAAAACCACACACACACACACACTTTACTGCACGTTTAAAATACATGTGTTTTTTGGTTTTTGCGTGGTGGTTTCTGTTGTTGCGTAAGTTTGGAGGAACAAAAATATATATTCGGGGGAAGGTGTACTGGGAGCTGAAATAAAAAATGTTATAAAACGAAATACGGACTGCGAAGAATTAAATATATTTTATTTATATTATTTATTTTCATCTGGCAAGTTTGCCACGAGGAGAGTGCGGGTGATAGACCGACTCGACCAAGGGCACGGGTTCACCGATTGTATCGAGTGGTGGGTGACCTTGGCACCTCTGTCGTTTTTTTTTGCTCACATTATCTAATTAAACTAAATCGCACCGTTCAACTTTGAATTCCAATAAGTGCCATTTACTTGATTAAATTTTTGTAGTTCTTTCGCACAATTGGTGAGATGGACAGACACACAAACACGTGTGCGCTCTTCCGATAATACATCCTATCGTTCCACTGTATCTCGAAACTAACGAAGGCATTTCACGAAGGAGTTTAAATGAATAAAGCCGCACGTCATGAATTCCATTAATTTTTACTCACAATCAGTGGCGCTGCTGGCTTGAAAAAAAAACGACGCTTTTACGGATCACATCTACGTTCTGACCAAATCGTATTTGAGCGCTTTCCAGGGTCGATTTGCTCACGGGGCCTAATGTTTTCGCACAGGCGTCCAGGAATTCAACGAAGGTTGCCGGATGTCCTCGCTCAGCCGCCGGCAATCGGACGAACGCCCTTGACCCATCGAGGGCCAAGCCTGCCTCTCTGGTTCGTGAAAAAATTTGACAAAACAAAGCCAAAAAGCCGTTCCACTCGATGCGATTTATGTGACACACCTACGCGCCGCGCAGAGCCTATGCGCTGTACCGCTTGAGTGTTTCCATAACGCCACGATGCATTTAAAGCCACGGTGCGTTTGATCAATGTACGGCTTCGGGTGTATTGTTTCGTTATGAGTTCTGATTGTTATGCATTACTTGCGCTCCCGCACTGCTTATTGAACTAAATAACAATATAGATCTGCCCGCTGTCGTGTTAACAGAGAGGAAACCGGATTTGCTTTGAAGTAGGTTTTTATTTGTTTCGCGTGCATTTCGAATCGTTTGGTGCGGATTTCTCAGTCTACTCTTTTGTACTTTCGCAGGTGAATATTTGTTACAATAATGCAACTCAGCGATAACAAAAATAGACGTTTCAAAGTTTGCCGGCGAAATTGATCGGCAAAAAACTTTGGATAATTCATCGTTGATTAATTGGAGGTTCTTTGTTTTATCTCGATTTGTTAATCTGCAGATCGATGTTGATGATGGGAGAGGACAATTCATCTTGCCACCCCAGTTCTGCCTCCCTCCCCCTCCCCGCAATCTCGGCTCCCTCCCTCCAACCCCCCCCCCTCCCACTCACTGCCCCATCACCACCACCACCCCCGCATCACCACCACTGCACAAATAATCCAACCCATCCCAGCTCCCTCGCACTCGCTGTCTCTCCGCACCCTAAATCCTCACACTCCCGTTCCTCGCCCCTCCACCAACCAATACAAAGACAAAGATCTCCCGGTATAGCCTGAACAGACTTTTGGGGCAAGTGCTGTTAGCGAGCACCTATGAAGGCCAAAACGGCGCACGAGGGGGTGGGTTGCCAGCACCACGTCCGACCACCTTTGCCTCCGTAGAAGCACCGCACCAGGGACTCATCTGAGGCTGAGTCGATCTGGGGGTAGCCTAGGACCGTTTCAAATATCCATCACTGGTGTTTGCCGTGAGCGGGACTCGAACTCAGCTCGCCGGGTTCGTAGCGCAACGCTCTAACCACTGCACCACCACTCCCCATCCCACAAAGACAAAGACCCGCCGTATAGCCTTAACATACTGTTGGGGCAAGTGCTGTTAGCGATCACCTATGAAGGCCAAAACGGCGCACGAGGGGGTGGGTAGCCAGCACCACGTCCGACCTCCTTTGTCTCCCCAGTCTCGATGGTTACACACCGCACCAAGTTCTCATTTGAGGCTGAGTCGACCTAGCGGAGGCCGAGGACCGGTTCGGATAATCGTCACTGGTCGTTGCCGTGAGCAAAAATCGAACTCGGGTCGCCGGGTTCGTAGCGCAGTGCGCAAACCGCTGCACCACCGCTCCCCATCCAACAACACACACACACACACGCCCGCCCTCACAACCTAGTCTAGCTTCTCCGCAACCCAATCAATACCCATTAACTCCCCTGTTTGAACACGGCCCGTGGATTAATACATCACACTCAAAACCAGGACAACAAAAGAAGGGAGTAATTTTTCTTCTTCCTCCACCACCACCACCACCACCACCTCCTCCTCCTCCTCCTCGTCCACCACCGCTCGAGGCCACTCTCATTATTCCGCCCTCGCACGTCGCTGTTGTTGCGGGTGCTGTTGAGTTCCGAGTGTGTTTGCCCGGAGCTCCGATTTAAAAGACGGTGCCCCACCCCCCACCCCCCACCCCCCACCCCCCACCCCCCCCCACCCCCCCCACCCCCACGTGCTCGCGCGGAATAAGAATGTGTATCCGAGACCTGTGCGGTGGCGGTGGTGGCGGTGGTGGCGGCCTACATTTGAAAACGACAAAATACAAATTTTGCATCGGACAAATGGTTTAAATGTTTTTTTGTTTAATAAACTAAATAAATAATGACAACTCCCCGAGGAACACGGACACACTAATGCACCCTGTCCATTACGGGCGCATTAAAGGGAGTAACGTTCTCCCACGAATCTTTTGTTTTTTATTATTCTTCTGTTACTCGTGTCAGATTATGTTTTTTTTTTGGGGGGGGGGGGGGCAGTGTAATCGCGTTACATGATCACTGACGCTAAGTCGCTTGTCTTCCCTGCAGCTGAAGGCTACACACAGGGACGAGACGAAGACTCCACGTCTGCCCGATAAAGCTTCCCCATCATCATCATCATCACAGCCACGCTCAATCCACCGCTGGGTGAAGACGTTCCACAGACCGGCGCGCATTTCTCGCCGAACTGCGATGCAGCAATCGAACAGCGGTACCTGCACACGCGTTGATTCCATCTCTCCATCTCACCCCGGGGGACGCCCTCTCGGACGAGTTCCATTCAAACGAGTCTGAATGGAATGTTTAGCCAAAGTTGAGGAGCGTTGTGCAGAACGTGACACGGCGCAAATGAGCTTTCTAAACAAAAGTTTCAAACTAATTTTATTTGGATTTAAAGCTTTCGTGACTGCAGGGATTCATCTTCTTGGTTCTTTCGATAAAGTCACGTAGAAGGGAAATAATAAAATAATAAAAATAAAACATGATAAAATACAATTTTATTATTAATAAAATAATAAAAATAAAACATAATAAAATAACATTTTATTATGTTTTATTTTTATTACTTTATTTTTTCCCTTATACGTGACTTTACCGAAATACCCAAGCAGATCATTTTATTTGATTTACCAGATAAGGCCCACTGAGCTACATCGCTCTTTTTCAGAAGCGACCTGGCTATCCAAAATTTCACTCGACAAAGTCGCTCATTATGTGGAAATGTACAGCGGCCAAAAACTCGAAAGGCATGTTTCGAAATATGGAGGAAAAACCGGAGGACCCTGAGAAAAATCCACGGGACCACTGGGAGAGAAACACGCCAACTCCAAATGTACCAGCAGGCGTCAGGGTCGGGATCGAACCCACGACCTCCTGCATACCGGGCGAGGTAGTTAACATCTCCTAGCAACCGTGTCGCCCCCCTCTTGAGCAGACGATTGCCGACAGACGAGACTGGTGAAAGAAAGGCGGCCAAAGCAGGGTAATTCTAGATTTGAAGCTTTCGTGACTGCAAGGATTCATATTCTTAGGTTTTTTCGGTAACGTAACGTAGGTAAAAAATTAAAATTAAAATTAATTAAAGTAAAATAAAAAATAAAATATGTTTTATTGGACTTTAATGAATTTTACTTTAAAATTAAAATTTATAAAAGTAAAATAAAAATAAAATACATTTTATTTGACTTTTATTAATTTTAATTTAATTTTAAAATTAATAAAAGTAAAATAAAAATTATTTTATTTTTATTTTAGTTTTATTAAATAAAATTTATTTTATTTTTATTTTACTTTTATTAATTTTTATTTTAAATTAAAATTAATAAAAGTTAAATAAAAATAAAATATATATTTTTTTACTTTTATTAATTTTAATTTTAATTTTTTACCTACGTGACTTTACCGAAAAAGCAGGGTAACACGCGCGAGAGGACAAGACCCCACAGAGACGGAGCTCTGGAAAGCATCGCATGGGCAAGGAGCGCGGCGTGATTTTGGCATCGCGGACTGTGAGTCGCGATGACGAATGGTGAACAGCAACAGAGAGATAATGACTGATCATGTATGGCGGAGGTTCATTATTCATTTGCTGCCTCGGCTTGTGAGCGCTTCAATAATTCCATCAATTTCCAATGAGTCAAATGCCTATTCATAGTTCACTAAAGCGAGACAATATTGCTTGTTTTTGGATTTGTTTTTCTCTCTCCAGAATATCACCTGCGTGACGAATGGAAGAGCATTATTTTTCTCAATATGGCTTTCTGATTTGGATGGTTGGCCTCTAAATTATCCATCTGTTTTGGGTTTGCGTGGCCTTCCTGAACAAGTTATAAAATTGCGTGTATTTGTTTTTTTTTTATCTCCAGTATATGATCGTACGTGATGAATGCTATAACATCATTTTCTCAATATGGCTTTTTGATTTGGATGGTTGGCCACTAAAGTATCCATCTGATTTGGTTTTGCATGGCCTTCCTGAACAAGTTACATGAGGGTGATAGGAGGCTAGCGGATGTGGAAAATCTTCTTCATCCCGTCAATGAATGATTCCGTTTCTGCGTACACGCTTGGAAAACAGATTCCGCACAGTTTGCACCATTAACAGATGGCCCCGCTTCTTTAACATTTTTTTTCATTTCATTAGAATGCCCCAAACAAACATGAAATGCACAGATACTCTGCATCACCGCGCAGACGAAAATGGAAATCGGAGAACACGACCACATTCGTGAACTGAAGACGTCCCAACAAGCGAAGGGGACACGGAAAGAGGAAAACAAGGCAAGTTGACGATAGGCAATGGAATTAGGTCAGCGACGGTGAATCATTATCGGACCGTAACGTACAAAACACAGAGTCGATGTACCTCTGCTACATGGCACGCACTCAACACGTGCTGGCTCAAGCGACATGGTTAACGTCCACCGCCTCACCATTGGTACCTCATTTGCCAGCAAAAAAAATTATGATAATTGGTTTTTTACCCTTTAATCTGGCAACAAAACTGACACCTTTTTTTACGAGGAGTCATGTTTGCATAGACCACAATACCTGCAGTCATAATACAAAAAAAAACCCGCCTCATTGCGCGCTCAAACCTCGTAAGCTCAAGTGGCCTCCTCGGACGAGACGGGCGCTGATCGTCGCTTCTCCGTCACACCTCCGGTCACTTGAAGCTCGCTCCCACACGTTGGAAACTCTCCTTTTGTCGATTCGCGCGTGGGCACGTCACCGTTAGGCAAAAAAAATTAACCCGTAAATACAAAGTTTTTCACGATAAATCCTTTATATGCGTGGCATCGGGGCGGTTAGAGTCCTCTCGTCCTCTGGCTTGAGATGGCTGCCACCTATGGGTCAGATGATTGTCTGGCAGCATTAAACAATTGGTAATTAAATATTTATTTTTTCCCTAACCAGTGTAAAATTTTGGAAATTTTTTTTCACGAAAATGCATTGTCACGCACAACGAGTCTGTGTGCAAAATGTCAGCTCGATTGGGTTACGGGAAGTGGGTTAAAAAACGACCGAAAGATTTGCACGGTCCTAAGCAAGCAAGCGAACTTAATATAAAGGATTTAAAAACAGCACTTACTTGCACAGTTGCCTTACATGTTTTCAGCGCCTCTTGGCGTAATATAATATTTTCAGTTTTTGTTTTATTTCATGCTATTGTATTTGCGTGTTTTGCGTTTATCACCGTCAAACGCTTCGGTTGTTAGTTGTGTAATATCCCTTAAGCACCCTGTACTTGTTCACTTTAACGTTGATGTTTTTGTTATTGTTGTTGTTGTTGTTGCTGTGCTCACGCACCACGGATTTCTCTTGTAAAATAGCCGGGAAATTGGCTAAACGGCTTAAACCGTGTAGCACATCAACTGTAGCTCAACACTCAACACTCCATTCGCGTCGACGACGACGTCTCTCTCGTTCTCTCTGTGTGCTCCGCACACCGGCGTGGCTATCGTCACGTCCGTCAGGCTATTCTCTCTTTGCTCAACTCTCGTGTCCTTTCCCTTTTCAAGTTCAACTTGGCGCGCGTTAACACATTTTCGCCAGGTAATAAATGAGTGAATGAACGGGCGATGGCATTTGCCATCAGCCGCCAGGGTCTCTGCGTGAGCGTTCAGACTCACGTGCGGACGATTGCGGGCCACCTCGTTTTTTTCTTTTCCGCACCGACCTCTTTACAAATGTTAAAGCTATTTAAACGATAAAAAATATTTATTTTATTTCACCACTGAGCTGTGAAGCTTTTTTCTCCGAAACGACCTGCCCACAAACTGATAGTTCAACTAAGTGGCGCATCACGTGGACATGTATAGCAACCAAATGCTCTGAACGCGTGATGTTGATTTTAAATGTGGAGGGGAAAATCGGAGGACCCGGAGGAAAAATCCACGCGACCATGGGGAGAACAGGCAAACTCCAAATATACAGCAGGCGTCAGGGTCGGGATTGAACCCACGACGTCCTCTATACCAGGCGAGGGAGTTAACATCTCACCACCGGGGCATCCAAATATTTCCACTCGCCCATCGTAAAGCTGCTCCCCCACCACCACCCCCGCCTCCTCATACGCGCACCTCATCATCATCATCACGATCCATGCGCAGACAGCCACTGCACATTTCGTTGTTTCCACTTTCCTCCGTCTTGCGTGCCAACATCCTCAAGTAGTGCCACATCTTCCTGGCTCCGAGAGAGAGAGATGGCTGGCACCAATCTCGTATGACGTCGCCAAGCCATTATCTGCGAGGTCTTCCTTTCTTTGAGGCTGCTTCCATCCTCTACGTGTGTGTCCACCTAATCTACCGCAATCCCGCAAAATGGATTTTTGTTTAAATCTGGCGGCTTCCCCGGCTGTCATGGGAACGATAACGCAGCCCGGGATGCCTCGTTGTCTGCTGTAACAAATCTCGCGATCAAGCCCGGTAAAGTGGCGTTGTCCGTCTCAGAGCCTCGGCCTCTTGCGTTGGCTGTGATCAATGTCACAACGCTCTGCTGCTGGAGGGGGATGAGGGGAGGGTCAAGGGGGGGGGGGGGGTGTGTGGGGGGTCAGGGGGGGGGTATGGAACATCTGGAGGGGGGGGGTGGGGGTGGTGACGGGTGAGTGGTGAGAGGTGTTTTGTAATGGGGGGTGGTTGGGTAGGTAGTGATGGGGACGGTAGTGATGGTGGAAGGGGGGGGCTGCAGTTAGGGATGGAGCTATCAGTTGGGGGGTAGGGGGAGAGACGACATAGAAGTAGAAGCCAGCGGTGACGGCAGTGAAGCGGGTGTGTGTAGGGGGGGGGCTGCACCGAACCACCGAACCTGCTCTATGTGGCGGCCGATGGCACTTGCGCGAAAATACGACGCGCAATTCAAGCGGAGCGCGAAACCCCGATTAGGCAAATGTGCCAAATGCCTCCTCTATCGAAATGGCAGTCCCTGTGGACGGGGAGGCAAACAAAATGTGGCATTATCGGCCAATCCATCTGCTCGCGGTCAGCTGTCACATTCGCTTCCCCCGCCCTCTCTTTCTTCCCCCACCCCCCTCCTCCACTCCCACCCCACGACGCTCGTGCCCTGGAACCATACAATTATTTCCCCCCAAGTTTGAACGTACCCTTTTTGGGGTAAGCGTTGTGGTGAGCGAGCAGCACCTACGAAGGTCGGCACGACACACGGAGCGGTGGGTGGCCAGCACCACCCTCCGCCGCCAGCACACACACACACACACGCGTACATTCATACAAAGACCACCCGTATAGCCTTGAACATACTTTTGGGGCAAGTGCTGTGAGCGAGCACCTATGAAAGCCGGCACGACACACGAAGGAGTGGGTGGCCAGCACCACGCTCGGCCACCAGCACACACACACACGCGCGCGTACATTCATTTAACGATCCCCCCTTACAGCCTAAAAGCCTGTTGGGGCCGTTGCTGATAGTGAGGCATCTTTAAAGGCTCAGGGAAGGTGTGGGGTGGGTAGCCAGCACTACGCCCGGCCGCCTTTGTCTCCCTTCGCGGCAATATTCACACATCGCACACAGGTACTCATTTGAGGCTAAGCCGACGTTGGGGAGGTCCAGGACGGGTAGAGAAAATCGTCGCTGATGTTTGACTGTGAAACAAATTCGGGTCGCCGGGTTTGTAGCGCAGCGCGCTAACCGCTACGCGACCGCTAAACTCACACACACACAAACAGACAAAGATCCCCCGTATAGCCTGTAACAGACTGTTGGGGCAAGTGCTGTTAGCGAGCACCTATGAAGGCCAGAACGGCACACGAGGGGGTGGGTTGCCAGCACCACGCCCGGCCGCCTTTGTCTCCCCAGTGGCGATGTTACACACCGCTACACCAGGTACTCATTTGAGGCTGAGTCGACCGAGGGGAAGGTCCAGGACCGGTTCATATAATCGTCACTGGTGTTGGCCGTGAGCGGGAATCGAACTCGGGTCAGCCAGGTTTGTAGCGCAGCGCGCTAATCGTTACACCACCGCTCCCCCCCACACGTCACCACGACGCTTGTGCCAGGCCATGTGCACCTTGAGGCCACGTGAAGTGTCGAACGCCCGCTGGCAGGAGGTCACGGGGCAGACCCAGATGCCACGGGTCGACTGACCGAGATGACCGAGATGACTGGCTGATGCACCACCTGTGCCCCCTACTGTGCCAACTTGCTGTGCTTTAGCCACCCGGCGCTCCGCTCGTTGTTGTGAGCGTCGCTCCTCCGTCCCTCCGTTGTTGTTGGAGGGCGACTGCCTCCAACTGCCCAGTAGCGTCCCTCACGAGCCTCCTCCACAGAGGCCGATCTTGACACCGCTGGTACCAGTCATCGGCAAGTCCACTCAGCTCCACGTCCTCCTGTACCACATCACTCCATCTCTTCTCTAGCCCGTGCCGCGCCCGTTTAGCCCCCTCGATCCGGCCGAACAAAAGCTGTTTAGGCATGCGGTGGCTGGGCATGCGGGCTACATGACCCAGCCAACACAGCCTTAGAGACACACACACACATAGAGACACACACACAAAGAGAGAAACACACACATAGAGACACACACACACACATAGAGACACACACATAGAGACACACACACACACATAGAGACACACACACACATAGAAACACATACACACACATAGAAACACACACACATAGACACACACACACACACATAGACACACACACACACATAGAGACACACACACATAGAGACACACACACATAGAGACACACACACACATAGAGACACACGCACACATAGAGACACACACACACATAGAGACACACACACACACATAGAGACACACACACACATAGAGACACACACACACATAGAGACACACACGTACACACGGGTTGAAGGGCAAGGGGACTGGCAAAGCTCATGTCTCCAGCTGGTCGGCGTTTTGCTAAATGCGGCCACACAGGAGGGATTTTTTTTACTTTAATTGCCTTTTATTCCACATGCACTCTCCCCCTTTCAGCTCCCCTGCCCCCCCCCTCTCCCAACCACCCCACTCCCAAGCCGGACTCCCCACTTCAACACATTTCCTGCCGGACGAAATAATGTCTACAAATTATTGTTTGAGATGCGCGTACATATATTCCATTAGGTGCCGCGGTTGCAAGGATATGTAATCCCCGTCGCCTGGTTACACAGGACCTCGTGGGTTCGATCCCGGAACCCCTGACGATGCCTGTTGTATAAACACACCATGGAACATTTTTATTGCCAGAGTTAGAATAAAAAAAATAATAACAACAAGTTTTTGATCTTCTTGGAAAAATATACAAAGGTTGAGATATTCAAACGCCAAATAGATACCTTTTGCAATGAATCACATCTGCATTAACCACGCGTACTGGTGGTGAATATGCAAACAGACATGGCTCTGATAATTGTATAAGCCTTGTTTTTTAAACTGATTGGCCTGCACCAGAGGCAGTCTTCTTTATGGCCTAGTCTCACTGCCAGTGTCAGACCAGAGAACGCCAAACAGTACAAAGACAATGCACGTATCATTTATAGATTGGGGTGAGCAGTTATATCATGGGACCCTTGCAAAATGTATCTATTTGGTGGTTGAACATCTTAACTCCTGCTTTGTTGCCATGAAGGGTAAAAGCTATTTTTATTTTTTATGCATGAACAGATATTTGTCAAACTTGACCAAGATTTTTTTTTAAAATATGCCCCCTTTCCTCTGCGACAACTTTGCAGATTAATCCTCTTGAACGAGACTCACTGACGCATAAATGGGTCAGCAAGGAAAATCGTAATAAAGTGCAATTAGAGTTTAATTTGAAGCTCTTACGTTGATGCCTGCAAATGATAGAATAATTAGAATTGACTAGCCCCCGTGGCCCACGTGCTGTGAAGAAGGGTCGTAGCCCGAAACGTTGCCTATTTAATAGCCTTTTCTATTTGAGGCCACTGTGCAATGGACGAATGTGTTGAGTTTATTTGAATAGTTAAAATGAGGTGGGACCCGCTGACTTGGCTGCATGGAATATTTAAAGCCACCAATGAGAACACATTTTTTGTTAAATATGTAAAAAAAAAAATTTGGTCAAATGCTGGATACACTGCATCGGTCATGAAGTAGTTTGACCATACTTCACTGGGACGGTCAGCGCAGATTGGTAAAGGGGTGGCCCAGTTGAGATTGGCATTCACGTGCCAACCATGGAATCGAACTCAAGGCACCACAGCGCAGTGCGATAACTGCTGCACCGACACTTCCCTATGCACACCGATGTTACACACGACTTGTATAATTTATATCGAATTTCATTCCGTCCTCGGGGCAAACATTTGGCAACAAAAGCACACACCTTAAGTCTCCTAATTTCCAATGCTCTTATATGTTTGAATTTGAAGTTATACATATGAAAGGAATTATTAATGATCGCAATTTTTCGCATACCTTGTGCAATTCCAGGGGAAGTGCTCGAAGCCACCTTGCAGGAGTCCGATATTTGCATACACCCATTTACGTCCCGTGATTGCTATTAATATTCCCGTGTGTGTGTGTGTGTGCGCGCGGGGCGCGTGTAGCTTCCCACTAATCAATGCTAATTGGCGTGCTGAGATGGATTAAAAATCTCCGGCTCCGCAGGTCTGAATACTTGCCCATCCACCCCTCCCCTCGCACCACCTTCCCTTCGCGTGCCGTGAAGCACGTGGTTCTCTATCCTCGCTGAATCCTGATCAGGTGGGGCCACTTTGCTTCCTCCTCCTCCTCCTCTTCTTCACCCGAGCGTCACGGCCACTCGTGGTTGCGCAGATCAAGGACAAGAGGTCACCGTCTCTCTATGATGCTGCTGCTGCTGCTGCTAACATGCACCGACCCCCCACCTCTCTTCTGCCGAATCGTCTACATCGTACACAGGTCATATCGACAGCGAGAAAGCCCTGCAGCGTTTTCGGACTCTCCGCCAATGTCGATTCAAGAGCGACGGCGCATCATCAAAGTCCTACGGCGAGGTGCGTCGGCCGATGGTCGATGGCTTCCAGGGCAGCAAGGTGGATCGCTGTTGTCGTTTCCGCTGCTGCCGTGCCTCTGGGGGATGCTGCACGGCAGTGTTCTTCGTTGTAAGGCCCGCGGACCCCTGGTGGCCCCTGGTGGTCTTTAGTGCGGCCTCCTCGACAATACACAAAGAGTGAAAACACCCCCCCCCCCACCACCACCATCATCATCATCGTCGTCGTCGTGCTGCTGTCAAACCCAACAATGGATTCAAATGTGTGGCGGCCGTCACAACGATGTCCTCTTATTGGCGATAGTGCTCCCCTCCCCCGCACGTGAAAATTCGTGAGGTGTACTGCTGTACGTGCATCGGGTCACTCATTTGCATTGGGGCGATGTGGCTCATGGAACTGTGGCTTCGCGAGTTCTCGATTTCGCACTTACGGATTACAGCGGTTGATCGAATCTTGCCGCGTGCGATGTACCGGGGACACGGCTTTGATGCGGGAGACCCCTTGCGCCTCTGCTGGAGATTGAATCCGCGAGGTTCTGTGGTTTGGGTGACTGGTGACCGGCTACAAAGGACGGTGGTGGAGGGAACGCCGCAAGGAACTGGCGGGGGGGAGGGGGGGACATCGCGATCTCACGGGAGGTCAAGCGTCACACTCCGGGGCGGGAAGGAAGTCATCACCAAAATCGGTGACCGTGCCCTCTATTTTTCTACTGCCCATACGACTTGGCCAGTGGTATTCGCAATCCGGAGACAACAGCGGTGTGTCTTCTTGGTTCTTTCGGTAAAGTCACGTAGAATGGAAATAAAAAAGTAAAAAAATAAAACATAATAATTATAATATTATAATATTATTTTATTATGTTTAATTTGTATTTTTATTATTTTATTATTTCCATTCTACGTGACTTTACCGAAAGAACCAAGAAGATGAATCCCTGCAGTCACGAAAGCTTTAAATCAAAATTTAACAGCGGTGTGGTTAATAATGACAATAATAATGCATTTTTCTATCTATCTATAGAGGAGAGCCACACTAAGTCGTATGACTCTTTTATCAGAAGGGTCCTGCTGCTCTGGGTTTTTATTTGAAGATGAATTTCAACCAATGAATGGTGAGTGTTTATTATCATCATTATCATTATTATTCTAATTGTACGTGGGAGTAAAACGGAGCATCTCAAGAAAACCCACGCGCGTGAGAGGGGGCAACCCTCTATCCCGCGTATAGATAGAAACAGACGGCTGTTAGTCCACTTGCTGTACTGCCTTCTCAGGGCGAGCCCGGGGTACGGGCACCTCCTCTTCGCCCACGCTGCTGCCTCCACACCATCGCTACATTCCAGGCCGCCGCGTGCAGCGTAGCCACCACCACTCCCCGATTTAAACCCCCACCTCGACACGGGTTCATTCTCTCTTGCTTTCGGGTTCTGTCAATTAGCTCCATACCTTCTTAGTTTGTCCTCCCCTTGGCCAACGATGAATGGATGTATTTAGTTGTGCGATGTCACAACGCCTTCAGTGTAACATTGTAACGTGTCGCAGATATCTCTGTTGAAAGACGCATCGATCAAAGAGCGAGAGAGAGAGAGAAGCGGAGAGAGAGAGTTAGAGAGAAAGAGAAGAGGAGTCGGACACGAATGCCGCAATGGTATGAAACAAAATACCGTGCAGTAACGCGCTGCCAGGTGGGACTGGCCTAATTCGCCACACAGCCAATAGCGAGACCATGTATACTTGATGTGGCGTGCCGCTTGCGGACATATTTTCCGGATAGGCGAACTCGGACAGAATCATTAAAACATGTATAATCCTTGTGTAATTCTACGAGTGTATCTAAGTCTATGACAATGTGTGTTAGTCTGTGGGTCTCTCTCTAACTGTTTATGGGTCTCTATGTAAGTCTTTGGTTCTCTATGTAAGTCTTTGGGTTCCAACGTACGTTTCTACAGGGATATGCAAGTGTTTGGGTCTCTGTGTAAGTCGATGGGTCTCTACGCAAGCCGACGAGGAATAATGCACCGGATAATGAAGAGCAGCCCCTGGAAATCTGAATTCCGGTTGGGTGGGAGGGGGAGTAGGAGAAGGAGGAGGGGGACACGGAGAGAAATCACTGAAGTTGACCCCACGCGCTTAAGGGCTGATAATTCATCAGTGACCCCCCCACCCCACCCCCCTCTACCTCTCCCAGAACGCTCAGAAAATTAAAACCGCACAAAATGCGAAGCTTCATAAAATATTCCGTCAGATGATTTGCATTACATATGAAACTCGCATTATTATAAAACATGCTCGTAGAGAGCGGGTGATAAAACACTTCCGAGGGTCGTAATAATGGGGCCCTAATATGAATCAGCTCCACCTCCCTCCGTGCACCCCCCCCCGTCCCCCGCCCCCCGCAGGCGTAGCTGGGGGGGGGGCGGGGGGGCATTGCGGTCAATAGCACGGCGGAGTCGCCCCGCCACCACCCCCCCCCACGATGAGACTAATTCAGGACTGCAGTTGGAAGTGCTCGACATTTCTGGGAGAGCATTTTACATGTGGTCTGGCGCTCGTGTATTAATAGACCATTTATATGTAGCAATCGCATACATTAGATTGAGCGGATATTGGATTTTTTTTAAACGTACGAAATGAGAGCGGAGCAACGGCGAAGCGGTCTGGGCGAGAGTGGTGGTTGTGGTTGGTTGTGGTTGGTGGTGGTTGCATGTCGGCGAGGGTGGTGACTGATGGGATCTGTCATGTGGAAGTGAGCTCAGGTGAGGCCAGGGCAGGTGAGATGGGACGTGAGAGTTATTTAGGTGAAACCTACAGAGTGTGAGGTTCAGCTCGGGTGAAACCAGGACAGGTGGGACCAGCGAGGGTGAAACCTGTTCGGGTGAAACCTACATCACAGGTGACTTCAACTCAGGTGAGACCAGGACAGGTGAGATGGGAGGTGAGATTTATTTAGGTGAAACCTACAGAGTGTGAGGTTCAGCTCGGGTGAAACCAGGACAGGTGGGACCAGCGAGGGTGAAACCTGTTCGGGTGAAACCTACACCATAGGTGATTTCAGTTCAGGTGAGGCCAGGACAGGTGAGATGGGAGGTGAGATTTATTTAGGTGAAACTGACGGTGTGAGTTCAGCTCAGGTGAGGCCAGGACAGGTGGGATCAGCGAGGGTGAAACCTGTTCAGGTGAAACTTGCACCACAGACGACTTCAGCTAAGGTGAGATCAGGACAGATGAGATGAGCTTACTTAGATGAAACCTATAGATGTGAGTTCAGCTCAGGTGAGATTACCTTCGATGAAGTGTACATGGGTGAGATCAGCTTAGGTGATATTTAACAACAGAACATTTATTTTTCTCAGAATTACGTTCCAATTTGCGCTATCGGTGTCAGGTTCATGAAACAAAGTGATGTCTGGAATCGCAAGACGGCAACGAGCAGTGTCAGAAAACGCCGCCCACAAGATAACATCACAGATATCCTTCTGAGGCCACGTCAGTCAGCCTCATTGTCCACACGATGGGCTCACGCAAAAAAAAAAAATTCCTATACATTCCCTACGATTAATTTAATTCTCAGGACTGGAATTTATCCACATTCAGGAAAACAACCGCGTATAATGTTTTTGTTTTGTTTGCAGTCAACGGTGAATGGGCTGAGACAATCAACGCACGGATGGATTTTGAAAGAACTGAAACGAGATCTAGATTTGAAGCTTTCGTGACTGCAAGGATTCATACTCTTAGGTTCTTTTCGGTAAAGTCACGTAGGTAAAAAATAAAATTTAAATTAATAAAAGTAATAATATAAATAAAATAATATTATATTAATAAAATTCATAATATAAATAAAATATTATTATTTTATTTCTATTATTACTTTGATTAATTTAAATTTTATTTTTTACCTACGTGACTTTACCGACAAAAACCTAAGAGTATGAAACGAGCTCGACAATAACCATAACTAATTTCTCTTAGCAATTCGTGACCGCACAGTATTCGCTGGCACTCGATCACACGCAGACAGAGAGAGTGAGAGTGAGGACGACTTAGAGAGGCTCTAGGATTTAGGAACCACAGACGAGAAGCGGGAAGGCAGCAGCATCAGCAGCATCAGCAGCATCAGCAGCATCAGCAGCATCAGCAGCATCAGCAGCATCAGCAGCATCAGCAGCATCAGCAGCATCAGCAGCATCAGCAGCATCAGCAGCATCAGCAGCATCAGCAGCATCAGCAGCATCAGCAGCATCAGCAGCATCAGCAGCATCAGCAGCATCAGCAGCATCAGCAGCATCAGCAGCATCAGCAGCATCAGCAGCATCAGCAGCATCAGCAGCATCAGCAGCATCAGCAGCATCAGCAGCATCAGCAGCATCAGCAGCATCAGCAGCATCAGCAGCATCAGCAGCATCAGCAGCATCAGCAGCATCAGCAGCATCAGCAGCATCAGCAGCATCAGCAGCATCAGCAGCATCAGCAGCATCAGCAGCATCAGCAGCATCAGCAGCATCAGCAGCATCAGCAGCATCAGCAGCATCAGCAGCATCAGCAGCATCAGCAGCATCAGCAGCATCAGCAGCATCAGCAGCATCAGCAGCATCAGCAGCATCAGCAGCATCAGCAGCATCAGCAGCATCAGCAGCATCAGCAGCATCAGCAGCATCAGCAGCATCAGCAGCATCAGCAGCATCAGCAGCATCAGCAGCATCAGCAGCATCAGCAGCATCAGCAGCATCAGCAGCATCAGCAGCATCAGCAGCATCAGCAGCATCAGCAGCATCAGCAGCATCAGCAGCATCAGCAGCATCAGCAGCATCAGCAGCATCAGCAGCATCAGCAGCATCAGCAGCATCAGCAGCATCAGCAGCATCAGCAGCATCAGCAGCATCAGCAGCATCAGCAGCATCAGCAGCATCAGCAGCATCAGCAGCATCAGCAGCATCAGCAGCATCAGCAGCATCAGCAGCATCAGCAGCATCAGCAGCATCAGCAGCATCAGCAGCATCAGCAGCATCAGCAGCATCAGCAGCATCAGCAGCATCAGCAGCATCAGCAGCATCAGCAGCATCAGCAGCATCAGCAGCATCAGCAGCATCAGCAGCATCAGCAGCATCAGCAGCATCAGCAGCATCAGCAGCATCAGCAGCATCAGCAGCATCAGCAGCATCAGCAGCATCAGCAGCATCAGCAGCATCAGCAGCATCAGCAGCATCAGCAGCATCAGCAGCATCAGCAGCATCAGCAGCATCAGCAGCATCAGCAGCATCAGCAGCATCAGCAGCATCAGCAGCATCAGCAGCATCAGCAGCATCAGCAGCATCAGCAGCATCAGCAGCATCAGCAGCATCAGCAGCATCAGCAGCATCAGCAGCATCAGCAGCATCAGCAGCATCAGCAGCATCAGCAGCATCAGCAGCATCAGCAGCATCAGCAGCATCAGCAGCATCAGCAGCATCAGCAGCATCAGCAGCATCAGCAGCATCAGCAGCATCAGCAGCATCAGCAGCATCAGCAGCATCAGCAGCATCAGCAGCATCAGCAGCATCAGCAGCATCAGCAGCATCAGCAGCATCAGCAGCATCAGCAGCATCAGCAGCATCAGCAGCATCAGCAGCATCAGCAGCATCAGCCGCCCCGCTATGGCTGGGAGCCGGCGCTACCAACGATTGCGCAAGCGGTGCCTAACAGGCGACACCACCAATCAAGCAGCAGCCACCTGCGCCGCTATATCATCGTGGGAGAAAGCGAGCTGCTCAATTCAAATTCCCGAAGAAGCGAAATTCCCAACGGAGCGAAACGTCGGACATCGTGTGGAACAACACGTGGTGGTCAACCCGGAAGTGCATGGGAGAGATGAAACTCACGAGAACGCACGTTACGCTTGCTTTTTATTCCAATGAATTCGTTTATTAATCAATTCAGTTGTCAAATCTGGCATCAGTTTTTGTCTATCACATCAGGTGTTTGAGATATCAAATATTGCATTTTCAATAAAAACTGCAGAAGAAAAATATTAAATAAATGCGGATATCTACATAAAATTATATTATAAACACACTATCTTAAAAATACAGCACCATATTTGAACACTAAAGCAGTCACTGACTCGCAACAACTTGCAATCATAAGTGACAGAGTTAATTTCGGGTGAAATCAATGAAAATGGGGTATGCCGATAGCATAAAAATGAGATGTGATAGAGCAAATATGAGAACAGATTTGGAATCAGCACCCTGAAATTAGTCTAAAACAGCTGCAGAAGTCCAGGCCAGAATTGTTTTTTTTGTTGACCAGTGTTATATATAAATGTATTCATTCAAGGTGTCATTTGGAAGAACCAAAAAATCGGGACAATCTGCCCGGACCAGTTCTGCGCGAGAGCGCGATACCTCTCATCACGACACCCGAACTCGTTCGTTTCTCAGCGAACAAACTCTGAAAGTAATCATCGTAAAAAAAATATTATAATGAAGCAGCCGGAAACATTATGTTTGATTTGACATCTGCTTTATGTCGTACGAAGTCACAATGAATGTTAATTGCACATTGTGTGCCGGTATCGCCGTGCGTGTGCCCGCCTGCATCTGTTGGGCCATCCCACCTGGCGAACGCCAGTATCTGTCGGCTCACACATTGCCGAGAAATGTCAGTTGCAATAAATAAATCATTTTAGAACGGTCAGAGCAAAAAAAAAATGTATATATAATACAACGGCCGCGCTACATTGTGTACGAACAAACCTGAAATCCTGTAGCTCATATTCCTCCCCCCCCCCCGTGGATAATAAATCACCGTGCTGCCAAAGATCCGGCTTGCAAATTGGCTTTGCCTTAAGCAACAATTTGAGGCATAAGCAGTGGAAGGATGTAGGAGGGGGCGGTGCTGGTCCATGTAAAGTCCCCCCATCCCACCCCCCCGCATTCAATGTATAAAATATGACAGATATAGATGCAGCGAGATGTTGCGAGATGTTGTCGTACGCGCAGACGCACCTGGGCCATAGCCACGTGGGAATTTCCACCACTGGATTTTACAACTGCTGCTTCGTTTTTTTTTTGGGGGGGGGGGGGGGGGGGTGGGCGTTGAAGTCCCCTGAGCTATACGAGTTCTTTTTCAGAGGCAACCTGGCCACACGTGATAATAGCTCGTCGAATTGGCTTACATCATCATCATCATCACGTGTGGGAATATATAGGAGCAGCCAAATAATCTAAACGCGTGTTTATTATTGTGGAAAGAGGTGAGGGGGGGGGGGGACCTCGAAGGAACCCAGAGAGAAAAATCTTCTCGACCAACGCTGGGAGAGAGAGATCACGCGAACTCTAAATATACAACGACAGGCATCGTCAGGGGTGGGGATTGAACCCACGGATTGCGGCATACCTTGCGAGGGAGATCACATCTCCGCGGCGCCCCCATTTTGTAACCAGGAGGTGATCACCGCCTCTCCCCGCGATTGTTTTGAGTGAGAAGCCTCTCTTACGGCGACTGCCAAACAGCGGGGCCACCACGAGGCGCGGCTCGTGGGGCCATTCGTTATTTATTGCCTAGCACCTCGCAGGGACCCACACCTCGGCGGGGTCAAGACTCGTAGGTCACGCTGTTGGTTTTGGTGGCACGTGTCGCTACACACCAGCACTTACGGTGGCCACGGCTGAAGAAAGTAAATAAATAAAATGCGTTATCAATTGTATGTCACCCGTCGTGCAAGCGGCGTCGCGTCGCCACGTGACGACGAATACGTTGCGGAACTCTGGCAGGAGCAGTGCTGCCCTTCGTAGGTAGAGAACGACCCACGGAGGTGGATGTCACAGAGCTACCTCTGACATCTCTTCAAGTGACCTCTTGTGCACCCTTTAGGGGACAGCACTTTAATAAGCGTGCATGTCGTTTGTAAGTAATGTTCAATGCATGACGGTTCAACTGATTTTTAACATTCTCGGCGTTAGGATTTGCAAAAAAAAAAATCACGCAGAACAAAATGTCAAGTGACATTTGTGTACGTGCGGTCAAGGGTTACCGATTTGAAGCCATAATCAACTCACGGCACTGCAGAATCCCGGTTTCATCACGGGTGGCTGAAACCCAGATTTGAACCCAAGATTTTATCCCAGGAAAGTGCTAACTTTAGAAAGACTTTAAATTCAAAATATGTAATGCCATTGTCATTATTGCGGTTACAAATTACATATTTAAAAGCCAGACGTGAGTTCATCTCACTCGTGTCACCCACGTAGTTGTTATATCTGATTTCTTACTTGATTGCCATTGTACATAGTTATGTTTTTTTTATTCATAAGTATTTGTTGTAAATATGTAGAACTTCTTTCGCACCTTACGTAGCCAGCCTCGCAGCCCCTGTAAACCATCCCTTCCCATGAAGCGTGCTCGTTACTGTCGCATCAGCCGTCCTACGCAGTCCCCTTGTAAACCCACCTTTCCCAGCTTGATTGCCGCTGTGGCCGAGTCACCATGGAATTCTAAAACAGAGCACCCTTGGCTCAAGGGTCCTTTCCTGAGAGAAACAGACTGAGGGATTGCTTTCAGCGGTGCCAAATCTCAGCGCCTCCGAGCCACCACCGACACTACCTAATGGCCACGCATTTTCAAAGCTATTCATTCGTGCTACATTTATTGAGCGCACAAAGTAAAACAAAACAAAAAAAACACTGCACGCACGCACACACACACACGCACAACGAAATTAGCGCCGACGAATGTTATTGTTTTGGTTTGGGGAGCCAAACTGCCATCGTTTTACGCGCTGTCCTGGAAACACAAAGAAGGCAAACATGCATTTCGCTATCTTTACAAATGTATATACATTTTTTCGGGTGGATTCGGTCGCTCCGAAGACACTGCGCTCCCCGCAAGGCGCTCACCGCGTGTTTGCTCCCCGTTGCCTACAATTACCGTTATTTGAGAAGCACATTGCTTCGTTTGTGCCCGCAGATTGGAGCTTTTGTGCATTTCTGTGAAAATTTTGCCTGCGGCAACCTTGTGGAGTCGGTAAAGGGTGGTGGTGTAGGGAGGTGGTGGTGGATTGTTGTAGTGGTGGAGGGAGGTGGTCTTGGTGGTGGTGGAGGAGGGTGGTGGAGGAGTGTGGTGGTGTAGGGAGGTGGTAGAGAAGGTGGAGGGAGGTGGTGGTGGATTGTAGTAGTGGTGGAGGGAGCTGGTCTTGGTGGTAGAGGAGGGTGGTGGTGTGGGAGGGTAGTGGTGGTGGAGGGAGGTGGTGGTTGAGGGTAGTGATGGTGGGCACGGTATGTCGATGAATCAGGGATGTAATTTAGATAGAAATGATCGGTCCACCTGTCTTGACGAAGAGGAAATGTTCGTAAAAAACAACACAGTGCTCACTGCCCACGTCACATTGAATCGCATGCGTGGATTAGTTTCGATATGACTGCTGGAGCGCGATTGTTGTTACACCGATTTCTATTCGCTCCGTTTCATTATTTGCACTTCAATTTCGATTTAAAGCTTTCGTGACTGCAGGGATTCATCTTCTTGGTTCGTTCGGTAAAGTCACGTAGAATGGAAATAATAAAATAATACAAATTAACGTCGTGCGAATTTTTTTATTATGTTTATTTTTATTATTTTATTATTTCCATTCTACGTGACTTTACCGAACGAACCAAGAAAGATACTTGCACTTCAATTCATTGCTTTAGTCATTTCTGGCGATCCTGATCCCTCTTGTAAATGAGATCGCTCCTGGTTATCGTGCCGCTGAGACTCTGCTGCTGTTGCTGCTGTTACTGTTACCCGTAGTCACGACATATGACCCATTTGTTTTCATGTGCATGGAGCTAAATATATATGGCAAAAATATATATGATGCTTAAAATTTTTCTAACACTTCTGAGAACTTGCAACAATGACACAATAAATGTGCCTCCGGGCTCTGGAGACCACCTGGAGAAGATTCCAGGCACGTGTTGACAATGATGGCGAACAAGTAGAGACTCTGACTTTTTAAAGCTATTAACATGACATTTGTTATCATGTTACAGTGTATTATCCGTTATTTTTCCATTAAAAAATATAGTCCAATATAAGTGTTAACATTTTAAAGAAACCTGTATATATATACCAGCTAAGGCCAGCTGAGTTGTATAGCTCTCTTTCAGAAGCGACCTGGCCACAAATAATAGCTCAACGAAGTGGCTTATCATCATGTGGAAATGTCGAGCAGTCAAAGAGATACAGGCGACGTCAGGGTCAGGATCGAATCAGCAAACCACTTGTACACAAGGCGATGAAGTTAACATCTCGCCACCAAGTGAAACGTTTGGCATTTAGGCGCGATACACATGTTAAATGTATTGCATTACTGTATCAAAATTGAGTTTTCTTCCCCTTCTTCCCCCTATCTCCTCCAAAAAACATATAAATCCTGGCGCCGGAGTGATGGGCAGAGACGAAACGCCACCACCACCACCATCCCCCACTCACACCGGAGCAGCTTTGAGCGGTCGGTTTACTCAGCGTGAACGCATCAACAGGGGTCACGTGGGCCGGAGAGATAGCGTCCTCTCCCGAAGGAGCACTTGGACAGGCCGATGAGATGGACAGGCGAGATAGACGCGCGGGAGAATCTGTCACCGGTGGGAGAAAAAGAGACGAGCCCGAGGAAACGAACACGCGCGCGCGTGCCCGCGGTGGCAACGCGCTTCACTCGGTAAGGACACCCGAGGGCTTCCCTTGCGTTCTATTCCGTGCCGCCAAAGATAAAGATCACCCCTCCAACCACAGCCTTCACTTCCTTCACACAAAGACAAAGATCCCCCGTATAGCCTCAACTGACTGTTGGGGCAAGTGCTGTTAGCGAGTGGCGCCTCTGAAGGCTGGCACGGCGCAGCGAAGGGGGTGGGTTACCAGCATTACGCCCGTCCGCCTGCGTGCGTCTGCCGAGGGGCGATGTTTCACACACCGCATCGGGTACTACTTTTTGAGCCTCAGTCGATCTAGGGGAGGCCCAGGACCGGTTCAAGTGACCACAACTGGTGTTGACCTGTGAGCGGTCATTCAACTCGGATCGCCGGATTCGTAGCGCGGCGCGCTAACCGCTGCGCCACCGCTCTCCACGTGCCGCCCAACACGCACGCCCTCTCTGTGGAAGTTGACCTCCTGGAGGGAAGCGCCCGTCTCCCGCAGAGCCCGTCCTCTCTTCATCCCTGCTGCTGATGCTGCTGCTGCTGCTCCTGCTGCTGCTGCTCCTGCTGCTACTGTCACGCGTCACTCCCCATCCCGAAGAGTCTACCCCCCCCCCACTCCACCCTAGTCCCGGGGGCAGCGTCATACTCATTGACAGCGCAGCAGTCCCACGTGCCTCACGTCACATCGCACGAGACGTACAGGATGGGGGGTTGAGGTAATCACGCACATGTGTGTGTGTGCGCGCGCGCGGTGGAGAGCGGTGGGACAGTGGCTAGCGCGCTTCGTTAGGAACCGGGCGACCCGAATTCGATTCCCGCTCACGAACACATGCCGGTGCTGGATATTTTCACCGGTCCTGGGTCACCCCTAGGTCGACGCAGCCCTAAATCAGTACAATTCCCCCCCCCCTCCCCCGCACAGCTCCCACCTACTGCAACAAGCCGGCAAGATCCTCGCGAACAAGGGTCACGAGACTCAGTGAGGCTTTCCTTGCTCAACAGGTGTAAGCATGAATAAGAAACAGAACCAGTTCAGATATCGCTCGCCACGCAGACTTTATTGCAGCTTAACTACAAAAAAAAACTCAACACATTCCACAATAACACCGTGACCTCAAACAGACAAGAATATGTAATCCTTGACGTTGTCGGTATGCCCCTCAAGTAGAGAGGCCAGGACAGACACGGAGTGAATTTAACAAGTAGGCTTTCGCCACCAATATTATTAATGATTCAATTGTTTTGGGTTAGATCGCGTACATTTAAATGTGTCGTAAATGCACCTCCACTCGTCACAGACAATGAGTAAGGTTGGTCACGTGAACAAAACATCTTCTTGGTTCTTTCGGTAAAGTCACATAGAAGGGAAATATTACAATTTTTATTTTATTTTATTATTTCCCTTCTACGTAACATTACCGAAAGAACCAAGAAGATGAATCCCTGCAGTCACGAAAGCTTTAAATTGAACAAAACATGCCACTACTCCGGCACAACGGTTGTGTGATTCAGAGTAAACTTGCAACATTTACAATTTGAGTTAACGACGTCTCGTCGCTGGTGATTACAACAAAGTAGCTTCATCAGGCAATTGCCAAAATTGTGAAGAAGTCTTCCTGCGTCTGGTCTTAAATAGATGAAGGTGGTGTCGTCACTGTGCGCCTACAAGGGCCCATGGGGGTGAATGTAGCATTAAGAGTGGATGGTAAGAGTTGGAGACGGCACTGAACACCATGGAGCTTGATTACAATTACATTTAAAGCAAGTTTTGTTTCTGATTGCCACTCTATGAATGGGCATTTGAACAATAACTTCATAGTAGCTCTTGAGCAACAAACCCTTACGTAATGAAACAAGTTTTACTTCGAAATAGTACTAATTAATTTGAAAAGTAAAATTCTAAAACGTTGCTGCCACAATGCATGTTGGGAAGGTTTGTTCTTGTGAGGACCAACAAGGAGTACCTCCCCCCCTCCTACCCCCCCCCCCCACAATGCAATTCTCGACCGCATCACCATTCCAATCGGACTGTAACTGACTGCCATACAGCGCTGGGTCAGAGAGGTCCGGCAAATAGAATGCGGACTCTCTGTATGGAACTTAAATAAACAGAATGAAACAAATAGAGGCAGCTAACGTTTGTCGAGTGCACGTTCATGAAACGGCATCTTTCAAGTGAAGGCGAGGCCTTCAACAAGTCATGGGGCATTCAGTTCCTCGTTCTGTCTCATTTCCAGCCGAGATCTTAGACGTGGCTGGCCACGTTCCCGACGTCCCCCCGGGGTCACCGCTTCTGCAAGTGGACCAGACACTGATTTGGACCGAGTCTGCACGGACAGCCGTGGCAGAAGGAAAGAGTTGGATGAGTAAATCCAACACCGATGGCGTTGAAAAGTCCCTCCAAATGCAATGGAGGCCACAGCCTTAGCACGTTCATTGGTGGAGGTGCGTGTAAACCCTCTATGGTGCGCACCAAACGATGCTCTGAGTCGTCTTGATCCGCGTATCGGTTGACGTGAAGACTGCATCTTCTCCGATCGCACACTGCTCAGCCGCTCTGTGACAGGCACGACCACAGCCCCGAGTTCCGTGGGCAGTGACGGCAGCAAGAGCTCCTTCGTAGGGCGGGGATGTGCAACAGCTGCAATGTGGACCTTGGATGCGAATCGAACTCGGGGAGTTTGGTTCGTAGCGCCGGACGTTAACTGCCGCACCACCAATTTCCAACACACACACACACACATACAAAGATCCCCTGTATAGCCTTACCATACTATAGGGGCAAGTGCTGTTCAGCAAGCAGGCACGCGCACTTACACACGCACGCACGCGCTGGTGGACGTCTGCGCGTGTTAGAGCCATCACCATGAGCTCCCGCGTTGTGGATAAAACCCCACTTTCTTTTCTAAAATATTTTTTGACAAACACATGAACTCGCACAGTTGGACAGCGGCAGCGGCAACTTAAATTGCTCCACGGGCATCACCGCCACACGTCTCTCTCCCCCCTTCCACCCACTCCCCTACCCCCCCATTCGTTCCTCCTCCCCACAGAGTTCCACCACCGGTGCTGAAGGAGACGTCTCTATTGAATTGACGGCAAGCGTGACATGCCAGCCTGGGGAGGCCTTCATCCAGTAGCGGATTGATCACTGCTGGCGATAATGACTTCTCCATGCTTCCTTGTGCCAATTTTAGGCGCGTGTCAATGCCCCATGCTTATGATCTCTAAGGCACGGCAAGCAACATTCTCGGATTGAAATAGCAATTTTTAAAATCTCAAATAAATTCGTACGCCAACTCATCAAATATATATTTCATCACAGTCCGCTTACAATAACTTTCCTATGTACATGCAGTTCGACGTGAACTCAGAGAACCAATATCAATGAATGGGTCGCTGGCTGAGTGGTTCCACTCCTCGAGACATCGTAGCAAATTCCAGCTGACATCGCCTGCACGATGCCTGTAATCCAGCACTCTGGGGGCAGTACAGAGGGTTGGTGGATCACGGGCACAGATGTTGTGTACAACTCCCTTCTTCCCGTGGGCGTCGAGGAGGTGCAATACCCATCCTTGCCAGCAGAAGGCAGTAGAACAAACTGCGGACTTCACCTGTTCCGTCTAGACGGGATAGAGTGTTTCCCCCTCGCACGCGTGGATTTTCTCCTGGTGCTCCGGGTTGCTCGCACTTGTGTCAAAACTTAGCAAATGGCCGATAACACCTTCATATATAGAGGACCGCAGAGCTTGGGCAATTTGATTGCTCCTCCTCCTCTTCTGAGTCGTCCCCTCTCTCCCTCGCTCTACATCAGCGAGGAGCGGAGACGGTGTGGCAGTGCAGTGCTTACAAGTCTAGGTTATTAATATAATTGAAATGATATTATTATTGAAATGCACATTTTTTTTTGTCCACCTGAGATATATTCCGTGAGGCTGTTGTCCGCGTTTTCCGCTCTTCCTTTTAGCAATAATAATTTAAGAAAGACAATCCCGGAGGTCTTTGTAATTCACTCAAAGAAGCTTTTCAGAATAAATGCCAAAGAATAATTCATAGACTGCTGGACAAAGGAGATATGCTATTAGACGCAATTGCGTTTGATTGCAGCGTTTTGGTTGATGTGCATTCTACTCATGTTTCATTATATTATTTCTTGAAAGTCTATGCAACAAGTGTGTGTGTGTATGGCTTATTTGGTAAAATTGCAAAGATGCAAACATTGACCTAATGCCACCGAGCATACTCTATTCTTACACAATCACTAAACCTTCTTTCAGACTGAACTTCAGTAAATACAAAGGTCCCCCGTATCGCCTTAACAGACTGTTGAGGCAAGTGCTGTTAGCAAGCACCTATGAAGGCCGATACGACACACGAGGGGGTGGGTGGCCAGCAGCACGCCTGGTGGCCTTTGTCTCCCAAGTGCCGATGTTATTTACACATCGTACCAGGTACTTATTTGAGGCTGAGTCGACCTAGGAGAAACCCAGCACCGGTTCAGATAATCGTCACTGGCATTGCTAATTGCACTCGGCTCGCCGGGTGAGTCACGCAGCGCGCGAACCGCTGCACCACCACTCCCCACACGCACAGACACACAGACACACAGACACACAGACACACAGACAGAAGGGACACACAGACACACAGACACAAGGGACACACAGACACACAGACACGCAGACACAAGGGACACACAGACACACAGACACAAGGGACACACAGACACACAGACACACAGACACAAGGGACACACAGACACACAGATACACAGACACACATACACACAGACACACAGATACACAGACACAGACAGAAGGGACACACATACACACAGACACAAGGGACACACAGACACACAGACACAAGGGACACACAGACACACAGACACACAGACACAAGGGACACACAGACACAAGGGACACACAGACACACAGACACAAGGGACACACAAATACACAGATACACAGACACACAGATACACAGAACCACAGACACACAGACACACAGATACACAGACACAAGGGACACACAGACACACAGACACGCAGACACACAGACACACAGATACAGAGACACATAGACACACAGACACACACGCACGTGTCCCTTTCAGCACCGTATCAGCGCAAACTAATACTGCACTTTGCTGTGATAAATAATACAAAGATATTAAATGAATAAATAAGTGTTCATGCCAAACCCCTGTTGCAAGCACAGCAATTACTGCATCAAAGTGCAGACCCATTGCACGCGGGGACACACCACGGCGATTTTCATGCAAATTAAATCTCTTTTCAGGTCATCTCTACCGGCTCAGGGGTTCTCTGCTGGGGGTCCAAAGACTCCCCCCCCCCGCGGCGCAGCCGATATCATTAAGGGTCTGCGAAAAGACCAAGAAGTTCTGCAGGGGAGGGGTTGGGAGGTGGTGGGGGGTGGATGGCTCGGGTGGGGGTTCTTCCACGGTCGAATTTTGCCCGATCGGACCACAAGGTAGGCGAGTCCACACGCCAGGCTAACAGCGCAAATAAATAACCACGGCATATCTCGTGAGAAGAAGAGGGAGAGATACCTCTCGCAATTGCGGGGAAGAGGGTTTACGCGCGAATGAACGCGTCTTGAGCGGCGCATAAAAACTGCGCAAACACTCGTGCCCGCTCTCGCCGTGCCTGATGCTGGCCCTGACTCGGCACGGGCCGGCGCTAATCCCCGAGATTCGAAATGCCCTCTCAAAATCTCGCAAGGGGTTGTTTGGACCGTTGCTGCGGAGTGTGCGGAGGGCCTTTATGCGTTAACTCCCTGCCGGGTTCAGTCGATTAAACCTGGTGATAGCGTGCTGACCCGAGAGCGTTGAATCAAATCAGCCGGCCTAGCTCACCCCCCCCTCCCCCCGATAATAATTCCAACTTATAACGCTGCGCAGTCGCTCGCTTTGGTAAAGAGACACAACACACGCACACACACACGCACACAAACACACGCACACACACACACATGCACACACACACGCACACACACACACATGCACACACACACGCACACACACACACGCACACACACACACGCACACACACACGCACACACACACACACACGCACACACGCACACACACACACACGCACACACACACGCACACACACGCACACACGCACACGCACACACACACGCACACACACACACGCACACACACACACGCACACACGCACACACGCACACGCACACACGCACACACACACACGCACACACACACGCACACACACACGCACACACACGCACACACGCACACGCACACACGCACACACACACACGCACACGCACACACACACACACGCACACACGCACGCACACACACGCACACACGCACAACAACAACCGCCATTCGCCACTAAGTGGCGGTGATATTACCACGACGCTCGTGCCAGGCCATGTGCACCTTGAGGCCACGTGAAGTGTCGAACGCCCGCTGGCAGGAGGTCACGGGGCAGACCCAGGTGCCACGGGTCGACTGACACACACACACGCACGCACACAGAGAGAGAGAGGACGACTCAATAGGCGAGTGTGGATGGAGCCACAAACGAGCGGGAAGGCAGCAGAAACAGCAACGCGGTGAACGGAATTCCCTCCCTGCCCCCACCTCCCCTCCTCCCAAGCTCTGCGGCCCTCTATATATAGGGTGCTTCAAAAACATGTTAACGCTTCTGAGAACGTGCAACAATATCACGAGAAATGTGCCTCCGGGCTCTGGAGACCACCTGGAGATGATTCCAGGCACGCGTTGACAACGATGGCGAACAAGTGGAAACTCTTTGACTTTTTGAAGCTATTAACAGACATTTGTTATCATGCTACAGTGTATTATCCGTTCTTTTTCTATTAAAAACGATCGTCCCATATAAGTATTGACACTTTTTTTGAAGCACCCTGTATATCAAGGTGTTAACAGTCAATTCATGAGTGTTTATGCAAATGAAAGTTCACTGGAGCACCCGGAGGAGGCAACGCTCCATCCCCATACATGTGGAGAGAGATGGGGATTTGCCAACTTGCTGTGCCGCCTTTTCCTGGCGAGCCACGGTATAGCAACCTCCGCCTCGAAGTCCACGGGGAAGGAAGTTTTATGGCCATTTGTGTACGATCCATTGTCGCGGTGATTTAGAATTGATCAGCAGACATGAAACAAGGTAGTGAGATAAAATAGTTAACAAACACACAGACGCACAGACATCAACGCAGAACAATTAAATCGACGGACCCGTAGACATTGAAATGACCACGTCAGATAGACAAATGAAACCTTCCAACAGACAGACGAACAAGACTGCCATCCGAACAGACACCAATTAAACACGCGGACAGACACCACGCGCATTGACACACACACACAATACACAAGCTACCCCCCACCCCCCCTCTTAGTTAATTTTAGCTAAGCCGTTTGCCCCGGGTGAGTAATTAACCCGAGCCTGACGCGTCTGTCGCTCTGCTTGAGTGGCGACCGAGGCCTTTAGGAAAACGCAGACGATCGAGGGGATACACGACACGATTGTGGAAATTCCACATTTCCTTGACGGCACCAAGTACCCGTCACTTGACACAGACATGCCCGCGCGCGCACACACACACAGGTCATAATCATCATCAGCCACGATAAATATACTGCTGGATGAAAGGCCCACCGTGAGTTTGTTTCGGCTCGGCGTGCCACGGGGATCGAGCAAGCTCGAAAGAGAGTGACCGCGGAATGACAAATGATCGAGAGGCACTGCGAGTCTATCCCATACAGATGGAACAGGTGGAGTTCACCGCATTTGCTGTACCGCAAAGGATCCATACCCCGGCAGTGCCAGGGTATGGCACCTCCTCGAAACCCACGGGCGGAAGGGAGTTTCACGCAACATCGGTGCGGTGATCCACCAACCCTCGCGGCTGCCTCCACAGCTCTGGATTAAAGTCAGCCACGTGCATCGTAGCCACCACAACCACCACCACTGCCACCACTGCCACCACTGCCACCGCCGCCACCACTGCCACCACCACCACCGCCACCACTGCCACCACTGCCACCACCGCCGCCACCACTGCCACCACCACCACCGCCACCACCGCCACCACCACCACCGCCACCATCGCCGCCACCACTGCCACCACAACCACTGCCACCACAATCACCACCGCCACCACCGCCACCACCGCCACCGCCAGGTTACAAACAGGGAACTACTCCAAATCGCAGTAACTGCAACGCCTCCACGGATCACTGCAGACAGGAATGGGACCCACTGCTATTGAGAACTGCAAATCTGCACGTGTCGGATGACAGGTCACGTCCGTATGTCGCCACCACCACCACCACCACTGCTAACACCAACGCCCTGATAGGGGCGCGACGTCCCGCAACCTCCGACGAGCATGGGTTGGCTTTCATACGGTGCGAGAGAAGTTCAACAGACATACAAACAGGCAGACATACGTAGAGAAGTCAGCGGGATTGACGGCGCTGCGCGAGATTTCAAAAGTTGCGCCAGCGTTGCAAGAGCGAGCAGGCCCGCGTCAACGGTGCTCGCGGGACGAACGTTTACGAGCGATCTTAACTTGGTTTCCATCAAACGATCCTACAGAGGGTGCTTCTTCGGATACCGGCACGTAGCGCGGCTTTATTCGGCGCGAGCGAGATTCGCGCGAGAGGATGGAGCGGCGGGAATCGATAGCGAGATTCATAATGGGGGCCAGAGAGCTCCACTCCCAAACAGATGGGCTCTGCAGCTTCAATACACCATCAGCATTAGGGAGCTAATCACCTACACGCCATCAAGCTCATTAACAGCCCGTAGCCCGTAGCCAGAGGGCGCGCGTGCACACAGACACACACACACGCACACAGACACACACGCACACACGCACACACACACACACACGCGCGAACGCTCACGCACACACGCACGCGTACACATACACGCACACACACACACGCGAACACACACGCACACACACACACGCGCACACGCGCGAGCACACACACGCACGCGAATACACACACGCACACACACGCGCACACATACACACACGCGCGAACACACACGCACACACGCGCGCACACACACACACGCGCGAGCACACACGCGCACACGCACGCGCATACACACACACACGGACACACACGCACACGCGCGCACACGCGCACACACACCCGCGGAAGCTCACTTACAGCACATTTAATTCAATCTGGTCGCACGCTCCCTCCTTCTCTCTCTCTCTCTCGATTGGGAATACCACGAAAGTGGAACAACGTGGGCCCAAGACGGATTTGCTCTTCGAGATTGTTGCGTTTGATATCTCCGAGGTGTTTTATCGTCGTGCCACATGTCGTTCGGCACGCTGTCCGACGTTCCGCTCCACTTGCCGGGAGCTCCTTCATAAACAGAACTATTGTAGTTTGCTCATTTATTGGGGAAAAAAACATACATTTGAAATGTATAAATAAAAAGCGTTGCTGATTTATGGCTGATGTTGCTGACAACTCAACGCGGTATAACCGAGGGAGAAAGTGAAGCCGCTCAATTCGGTTCCAGAAAAAAAAATAACAACTCCCGAGCGCGTGGAACCGAAACGTCGGACATCGCGCGCGCCGAACGGACAATCGAGCACAAATCTAGAATCGAGCACAAGCCGGAAAAAAACAACAAAAATGAACAGGACGCAGAGAGCGGCCGCTGAAATCCCTCCCTGCCGTGTCGCGTCTTTAGCGGCCGTTCGCCAGACTTCGAGGTCAGCAGAGGGGGGGTGAAAGCTGACGGTGGCACTCAAATAGCCACGCAAGGAGGTGACGCTGATGTCCGGGGGGGGGGGGGGGGGGGGGGTGGTCGGTGCGGACGATCCGCGAGTTGTTTCCGTTGAGCTGTCGTCTGGGCTGACTGCGTCGCTTCTGAAAAATACGTTGATACTCTACGTCGGTGGGCATTACCTGGTTTAAAAAAAGATACATCTATATAGGTGTATTCGCGTATATCCTTTAAAGTGATTCGTTCACTTTTCTCCTATGTTTTGCACTCGTATCGTGCCACTGTCGTGTTTGTCGTTGTAACCTTCTGACCCGCCCCTTACTGGACATCTGTGAAATTTTTCGGATTCCTTCAGAGTAAATTAATATTAAGCCCCCCACCTCCTCCGCATACCCGATCTCCCCATAGAATGCTAGTTACTTCCTTCTCGCCCCTCCCCCCATATATATAAAAGCCCCCCCCCCCCCCGACGAAAGGCCGACCTCAGGTTGCCCACCAAGTATTCCTTCCCCGCACCTAGACAATGGTCGAGCGACAACCCCCACGACCCCCAGTGCCCCCCGTAGTTGTCCTGCAGCCTTCCCTAGAAAACATCGAGGCGTCGTATCGGCCTCTTGTGCGCTTACCACAATAAAAAAAACAAACCATGAAAACTAGAAAAAACTCGGCGTTTTTCATCCAGGACATTGCGGGGGGGGGGGGGTGGGCGGGGGGGGCAGGGTCAGCCGGCAACCTGCGGCCTGCTCTCGTAGCCTCATGCGGCTCTTCTTTAAAGGTTGCAGTACGGCTCTTGAAAATTCGAAAAATGTGGCTATTGTTGTTATTTTGGTTACCGACCCTAGTTCACCATGGAAGTCCAGTTTCACCATGGGAGTCCAGTTTACCATGGCAGTCCAGTTCATCCATTAAAGTCTAGTTTACCATGGGAGTCCAAGTTCACCATGACAGTCGAGTTTACCACGGGAGCCCAAGTTCACCATGAAAGCCGAGTTTACCATGGGAGTCCAAGTTCACCATGAAAGTCGAGTTTACCATGGGATTCCAGTTCACCATGAAAGTCCAGTTTACCATGGGTGTCCAAGTTCACCATGAAAGTCCAGTTTACCATGGGCAGGGGTCAGAAAACCTGCAACTCCAGAGCCACGCGCGGCTCATTGAGGGCTGTTTCGTGACTTCACTTATTCACATTGCATTGCTGCTCTTGAAATATTTTTGACCGAATTCGAAAAAAGTGTCTCTTGTTGTTGTTGTTGTTTTGGTTGCCAACCCCTGATCCAGGAGAGTTCCCAGCTGTGCTGGGGTCAAGGGTTAAGAGAACGTTCACTCGCGCGCCACTCGTCAGAGGTGGCGGGCACTCTCACCTCGATCATCGCCCGATGATGTTGAACCGTTGGTTGGAAATTCCGTGTCGCCATGACGAGGGCCCTATCGTTTACGTTACACACACACACGCCGATGCCGTGTGCGTGGCGGGCATGCCAAGGGTGCAGCCCTGCAATTGCGTATCACTGCTGGCGGAAGGGGGCTCAAGTATGAATAGCTGTCGACAGCCCCCTTATCTATGTACGGGGTAATTTGGCCTACTCTTCCACGCTGGCCGGTCGAAATGGCACACACTTCATCTCATCATATCCGGCAGGGACATGAAGATAGTTGAAGATGGCGGTCGTGACGGTGGTGCTGTTGGCAGTGGCGAAGTGCATACAGAATGGCACAAGCGCCGTGGCGACTTCACCGCAACTTAGTGGTGAACGGCGGTTGTTGTTGTTGTTGTTGCTGGTGACGGTGGCGGCCGTGGGGATTTATTGTTGTTGTTGGTGGTAGTGACGGTGGTGGTGGTGGTGACG